>NC_072478.1:88297039-88897039 GCF_027574615.1 Eptesicus fuscus | reverse complement strand
AGCAGAAGTTATTTGAGTACAAATTCACAATTTGATTCAAGTGTGAACAGCAAAAGTACTCAAAGACAGATAGATGAATTCTAGAACTGTCTCTGCCCCTTACATGCTATGGGACCCTCTCTGACCCTGTGTTCCCATCTGTAAACCTGAGTGAATAATTCTTACCCTCTCCTATTTTACAGAGTTGTTGTGGGGATAAGATGATCTCATTGATGAGAAAACACTTGAAAAAAAATCACCCATGTTCCGTGTGTCACAGGGTTATGCTTACTGTCAAATGAGATAAGAGATATGAGGGCACTTTGATATCTTACATAAAATGTCAGTTAACCTTATACAGTCAGTCTCTCCTGGCCTGTTTGCTCATCCTATATAATAATTCTATATAATAAAAGGCTAATAAAAGGCAAATCGACTGAATGGTGGAACAACGGTCGCTATGATGGGCACTGACCACCGGGGGGCAGTGTACTAAATAAGTACACTGAGGATCTCCTATGGAGGGAACTGTGCTGGGACTGGGAATACAAAGACACTGTTCCTATCCTTGAATTCACAGCTAGGAAAGCAACCATTCTTTATTTTTATAATATGCTTTTAAGTTTACTCTGTGAACTCCTACTTTCTCATTTGATCTTCACAATTGCCCCTGAGACTAGCAGAGAAGAGGAAATTATTCTCATTTTATAGATGATGAAACTGAGGCTACAGAGGGTTACATTAGAGCCAAAGTTATAGATCAGGCAGGACTGTTGTTGTGGTTAGCCTAAATAAAAAAGCTAGCAACACCATGGGAAGAAGATGTGATTTATGCTCAATGAGTCAGTGTTATTAAGGTATCAGATGTCACTTAGCTTCGGAAAGGAATTTTTATTTAAATATGCCCCAACTGAGCATGAGAGCAATGGCCATCCATGGGAGGTAATAAAATAGAGAACAAGTGCCTTGTAAATTTCATCCTACATTACTATGAGAAAAATTATTAGTGCCGCTGCTGTTTTAACTTCAATTTATTAAATACATACTTGGTCTAGGATGTCCCTCTGTTCCAGATTGCCCAGCACTAAGGAGCTTCTGAAAGGTGGGGATTTAATGCTAAAACCAACAGTCCTAGGCTAACTGGGGTAACTGGTCACCCTACCAGTGTCGAACACAGTGACAAAGCACATTTCCTTACTCCTTCCTCCCAAAACCCAAGGCAGATGTCAATTTAGCCTCATTTAACGGATGAAACTGATCTTATAGAAGGTAAAAGGCCTAAATGCAGGCTCAGGTTTAAACCAGGTCCATTCTTAGCCAAAGCCCTGCCCCCACCAACACATTATGATGATAAAAATGCTAGCCTCACTGAGGTAAAAACTGATTTGCTTCTGTTTTAAAAAAAATCCCAAATCATCTGAAAACATTTAAAGTAAAACATTGGTCATAAAATTCCAGCTGCAAGTCTAACATTGCTCTCATGGATGATGGGATTTCCTGCACTGTAGAGAGAGGCCAGGCTCTTAGCAGCATGGTGCGGGTGGGCAGTATATGGAAGAAGGAATACTGTTTTATTCTCCACTTTGTTCCCACCATGTAGTATAGTATCCAGCATACAGTCCTCACTCCCCACACCCCCCAAAAAAGATCTAACTAAAAGTCTGTTGAAATCATGAATGAATGTTAAGATTCTTTGGGCCGTGGAGAGATGTTTTGAACACCTTCAATACATGCTCTATCCAGTCCCAGGCCAAAACTAGAATAAAAGTATATATGCATTTATATATGTTTCTGCTAGCATCTGAATTGTTCTTTTTAAATATTTTTTAAATTTATTTTTAGAAAGAGAGGAAGGGAGAGGGAAAGAGAGAGAAACATTAAGACATTGAATGGCTGCCTCCTGCATGCCCCCTACTGGGGATCAAGCCTGAAACCCAGTTATGTGTCCCAACCGGGAATCAAACCGGCAACCTTTTGGTGCATGGGACAATGTCCAACCCACTGAGGCACACTGGTCAGGGCTGAATTGCTCTTTGAACTGTATAACCTTCTACTCCTCCACCCTCACCCTCCATAAAATCAACCTCCAGAGCATGGGTTCCATTCATCTAAAACAGTGTTCCTCCTCCTCCCCACCCCACAGACACCACTTCCTGTTTATTTTCTTCATCGCTATCATCACTGCCTGTCACTTTCCTGTTCATGTATTTGTTTACGTGTTTATTTTCAGTCTTTCCCTCCAGAATGTTCTCTATGTATTCTGGATTTTACAACTCAAGAATGGCATAGACAAACTCAATGTCCACAAAACAGCACCCAGGAGATGAAGACAAAGGAAACAGTGGGTTATTTAAAATGGCTAGAAACTGAATAGAAACTGAATGATTCAGGGTCAGAACCGACTCCAAATATATGGAGAGCTGCCCTATGAAGCAGAATTTCAACTTTTACACTGAAGAGATGCAGAAGGTAACCAGTAAGTCTCAAGAGCTCAAGTAAGATTCTCAGAGCAGGAAGAAACTTCTAACCATTTGAGATGTCCAACCTTGGGAAGGGCCTCTTTGGAAGGCAATAAGGCCCCAGTTGATGAGGCCCTCAGTTTAAAGCGATTCCTGACTACCTATCAGGAATAAATCCATGGTTTGCTCTTCACAGTGAATGACTGGTCCCAGAGGACTTCCGCCACATGTGAGCTACATCTGAAGCAGAGGACGTCCTCACCGGCAGCAGAAACAATCACTGGAATCCTTCTGTCTGCAGAGTGCTTTGTGTCTATGAGCTAATTTAAAATTAATACTTACTACAGCTTTACAACATAACATTGAGGTGGTCGACGAAGTGGTCTCTACTGTCTAGAAAAGGAGATCGGGGTCCAGAGAGCGTATGCCTCCCATGCAGTTGGCATTAATGCTGGAAATAAAGCCCAGAATTCCTGGCTCCCAGCCAGTGCTCCCTTTATTCCAGCACACTTCTCCCAGGCCAGACCAGAGCCTGGGGCATGGCCTCAGCTCATTTTGGACTCTTCCCTAACTGCCTGGGCCTGTTTCTTCAGCATCCACAGTCCAGAACTATCTAATTTCTTTTAAGAGGAAAAATATACATTTTCTACAAATATCTGGGTGAGGTTCAAAAATGGTCAGAACGTGTTCCTGAGCCAATTTCTATTCTAGGCACCGTCAGTGACTCACTGGCGACCTTGGACAAAAAAGAGGTAACCTTTATTCCTCTGACAAGTTTCTATTTCTCAGAACCCGGAGTCACAAGCAACACAGTTTCTGACAAGATGTCCCCATCGCCCAAAGCCTGGATGTGCCTTCCAGAGATCAGCAGACCCGCCCCTCCAGCATTTGACAGATTCCAACAGACCTATTTCAGGCTGAAGCCACCAACTAGAAATAGAACCTGGGACTGCTCCGTGGATTGAATAAAAATGTAAGTGGCTTTCCCCAAATCTCCTAGCTAACGAGCAGTGGGGTTGTGACCAGGATGCACCTCGTGCCGTGATTCCAGTGCAATGCTGATGACAGACTTTCACCACGACCTCTCTGCTGGAAGAAAATGCTCAGAATCTTCTAGAGCTTTCAATAACTGGGGGAACAGGCCCCAGGGCCCAGTAGAGGCTCAGGGGGAGTCGATGTCCAAGTAAAACATGATTAATGGACTTGACTTGTCCCTTTCTTAGTATGTAAGATAACTACCCCAACATGAAATCCTGTAGGCATGCAGAATGTTCCTGCAGTTGTTCAACCAACATTTACTGTCTATTGAATCAAGTGGTGTCAGGCAAACAGCTTTAAACAAGTGAGTGCCTTCTGGGAGCTTACAGGGTCATAAAAGAGGCAGCAAAAGGACACAAATAATGACTGAACTATTACTGGGCTCAATGCTGTAAGGCACAGGAGCTAAGTCTGGAAGAATTCGCAGGGAAGGCTTTCCTGAGGAAGTAACACTTAAGCGGAGCCCAGAAAGAGGAGCTGGAAGGAAGAAGAGCCTTTGAGGTTGAGGAAACAACACATACAAAGATTCTGAGACATGACGGAACGTAGAACACTTGAGAAACTGAACACAGACCTTTATAGGTGGAGAACAGGGTGGAAGTGTGCAGAGATGTGAGATGACAGGTAAGCAGAGCACAGAGTTTGCAAGACTGAGTAAGTAACAGTGAGGGATCTGGGCTTTAATCTTGGCTGTGTCTTCCCAGGGCTCATCAGGCTGCTCACCCGTATGGAAATGCCTAAAGGAGCCAGGCCCTGAGCCCACGTCAGGTGCACTCCCTGGGGAGAGAACAGGAGGCACTGGAGATCAGCTGGCCGGGCACAGAGTAAACAGAAATCATTTCTCAGCATCCCTTCGCTACCTTCTTAAAGCCAGAGGAAAACAACACACTCACTGCAATGGTTGATCTAGCAAGAGCCTTTAAACACACACAACTCAGTGAGGCAAGGCCCAAATGCTCCACAATTCAAAAACCAGAGAACCCACCAGATCTGTCTTGGTACTTATGCTTTCATTTCCCAGTCCTTAAAGACATAGAGACACTTTACCTCTCCGTGAATTTAATGACAGTTACAGAAGATCAGAGTAGGAAATAATCTTAGATGATTGATGATGATGATGATATGTATATAAAACAAAACAAAATTTTATATGTCACCATCCTTTCATTTCAAGGGGGAAGACGTTTTGACCAAATTTTTCAGGGGAGAAAGGACAGGAACTGGAATTAAGGGTAGTCTTTTCTCAGAAAGTAGAAATGATAACAAGATTTCCATGGCAGACAGGCAGACCAGCTCTGGAAATCACCACGGCTCTGCTGTCCACTCCAGCCACCGGCCACATGTGCCTATTTTGCACCTGAAACGTGGTGAGTTGAAATCAACTTGTGCCATAAAATATACATGAGATCTCAAAGGTTTAATTAATAAAATATATCTTATTAACAATCTTTTAGTGACTGCATGTTGAAATAATATTTTGGATATCCTGAGCTAAACAAGTTACTAAAATTAATTTCACCAGTTTATTTTTATTTTTTTAACATAGCCACTGGACAACTAAAAATCACTAATAAGGCTCACAATGTACTTCTATTAGACAGTGCTCACCTAGAGCAACTTGTCCATTGATCAGGGGGAGAAATTCAAGAAGACAATCTCGTACAAAGCGTACAACAAAATGAAACAACAACAATGCTGCCAGTGGGATATGGATATGGTGGAAAGAGCATCAGGTGGGCCCTGGCCAGTGTTCTCAGTGGTTAGAGCATCGGCCCGTGCACTAAAGGGTCTCAGGTTTGATTCCTGGTCAAGGGCATGTACCTGGGTGGCAGGTTCAATCCCTGGGCCCAGTCAGGGTGCATGCGAGAGGCAACTAACTGCAATCTATGTTTCTTTCTCACATCAATATTTCTCTCTCCCTCCCTGTCTCTCTCTCTCCCCCACCCACTCCCTCCCTCCCTTCCATTCTCTCTAAAAAATCAATGGAGCTCTAACCGGTTTGGTTCAGTGGATAGAGCGTCAGCCTGCAGACCGAAAGGTCCCAGGTTCGATTCCGGTCAAGGGCATGTACCTTGGTTGTAGGCACATCTCCAGTAGGGGGTGTGCAGGAGGCAGCTGATCGATGTTTCTCTCTCATCGATGTTTCTAACTCTCTATCCCTTTCCCGCCCTCTCTGTAAAAAATCAATAAAATTTATTTAAAAAAAATAAAAATCAATGGAAAAAATATCCTCAATGAGGATTAACAAAAAATAAAAAGCAAGAGCATCAGGTGGAAACTAGGAAACCAAAGGCTCTGTCCTTGCTTTCGCCTCACTACTTGCTCGGTGAGCTGAGGCGAGTGACTCTCCCTCGAGGGACTTCCCTTTCCTCGTCTCTGAGGTGAGGGAATTGGTGAGGTGGAATTCAAGGTCTCTGATACTCTATTCTCTCACCCTGCCCTTCCTCCCACCCCGACCCTCCCACCCCCGATCTGGGCAGGCCATCACTCAGACTGCCCAGGACTGGAGGCTTCTTTTCCATCTTCAGAGTCCCAGAGAAGGAGCCCTGGAGAGCCTGACACATGTGGGTGTCACAATATTGATGATGTTCCCCGAGAACACAGAGGCCGCCTGCCTCCAGAGCTGAATGAGTGATTATGCCGTGCGAGCTGTCAGTGATTAGGCCAAAGCTGTCAGTCTCCTTCCCCAGCACCCAGCGCTCCCCTGACAGAAAAGGCTCCTTGGTAAAAAGGGGGAAAACATGTAGTGCGCACCTACTCTGTACCCACCTGGGCAAAGCACTTTCTTACAGGTGAACTGTGTCCTCCCCAAAAAGACATGTTGAAATCTCACTGCCAGCAAATGTGATCTTATTGGAGGTAGGGTCTTTACAGAGGTAACCAAGTTAAAATGACATAATTAGGGTGGGTCCTAATCCAGTATGACTTGTGTCTTTAAAAGAAAGGAAAACTGGACGCAGAGACAGACACACAAAGGGAAGAGGGAGAAGGACACAGGCAGAAGGCAGGTGCATGACTGGAGGGATGCCTGTACAAGCCTAAGAACACCAGGGATTGCTGGAGTTCAAAGGGGCAAGAAAAGTTCCTCCCCTAGGACCATCGGAAAAAGCGTGGCTCTGCCAACACCATGATTTTGGCCTTGTAACCGTCAGGATTGTGAAGCCATAAATGTTTCTTGTTTAAGGCCCCCAAGTTTGCAGTACTTTGTTACAGAGGCCCTAGGGAACTAATACATACTTTAAATCCATTGCCATAGTTAGCTCTCAGAACAACCCTGTGTGCCGGGGTTCTTGTCCCAGCATTACAAAGGGTTCAGCAATCTGGAGAAAGGAGCTGCGCGTAGATTCAAGGAGTCCAAGGACGAAAGATAATTTTGAAAGGCATTGGGGGTCAGAGGATCTTCAGCTAAAAGAGCTGAAAGACTCCCCCTTGTCTAAGGACCCTGCTTTTATTAACACAATTTGTCCTAAGGCAAGGTGGAGATAATACACTTCAAAGGGTAGGGTACAGAAGCATTGTCAGATTGGGGAATAGCCTACAGCTGTTCAGATGTTTGGCCAACAGGAGGCAATAAAATGTCCTGAACTGTCTGGAAGCAAGCAATTATCCTATTCTGGTTTGGGGAAGTGCCATTTACCGTTCCAAAATGTAATTACATTTAACTCAGCCATTGTTGAGTACACCAAGCTTCACCAACCTTTTGATGAAACTCTTGTAATTATTACATGCTGGAATTGGTTCCCAGCACCTGTGTATAGGTGCTACTAGTATTGCCCACTTGGCTGGTGGGTAAAAGGGGGTAGGCATCTTGCCCAGAAAATGGGGTATGTGTGGGAGCCACAACTGAACTCAGTCTTTAAGCTCTTAGCTACTGTGCTCTCCTGTCCCTGGTTGAGGGGAAAGAATGTGAAATAAGACCTAGACCAGCATGGGTCTTCACTGTGTAATCCTGGGAAAATCATTCCACCTGTTGGACCCAAAGAAATGATGACATGGGTTCCAACCAGGATGATGACTATGAGACCTGAAATAAATTAACAAAATAAAATGTATAGCTGCTGATGGAGTACACGTGATAAGTGAGAGGAGGGAGTAAAAAGTCAGACAGTCCTCTATTCTGACTAACCAATAGCTAATGATTACCCACCACAAGGACCACCATTGTCACCACTGCAGCCACTTCCTCCTCCTCTACCAACCCAGGCCCACAGCCACAACGGCCACTCTAGCCTTTTGCACTCGGATGTCGAATGTGACTCGACACGGTTAGCATTAGAATAAAGAAATCAAGAAAAAAGCAAGCGAGTGCAAAGGGCTAGCGCCAGTGCCCCCGCCTTCTGATTCCCACCCTTCACCCACACAGCACGTTTAATGGTGGCTTATTATGTGCCAGGGAGAGATTTTACCCCCATCTTACAGATGAGGAAACTGATGCTGGGGGGTTGGGGGGGTTGTAAAATAAGCCACACAGCTAATATAAAAATGACTTCTAGAATCAGGAATTCAAAGTCTCTGGCTATTCCTCACGTAAGCCTCTTTCTCATGCCTCCCTAGTGTTGGGATCAAGGGCATGATATTTCATTCCCAAAGAGAAGGAATGCTGATCTGACTGGTCAAGTCCAGGATGTTGTTTAGTGGTTCAGTGCCAGTGAACAGACCTTCCAAAAGGATATGACAGGCTGCAATAGGAATGAATGGGCACTTTTCCCGTCTATCTCATTCACACAGTCTGGCTAATCCTCTCTTTCCCAAGAGGCTAGAGAAAGGAATGTCTCTTGGAGACTTTTTTTTTTTCTGGAAGAAAGTCCAGTCATGTCCTTTCCTCTTACTCTGTCTCTAGAGTATCTATGACCCAGCCTGCAAAAGCCTGAGAATTTTGACATCCACTCTTTTTCGCTGCACTGCCCAGAGCATTGCTTGTCATACAAGAGCAGGGATTCCAGTTTGGGCATCAGATTAGAAACAGAGCAGATCTTCTAACCTGCCTCATTTCAAAACCAGTCAAATTCATCCAAGGATGGAGAAATGAATTCTCCACAAGGCCAGCTTGGTTCACTTTCAGTTCTATGCCAGGAGTGGGGTCCAAAACCACAGCAAATAACCAGATTATTCCCTTTGCTTTGCATAAATCTCCTTAGAGACTAGTGGCCACCTAGGGACAGGATAATCTTTTCACACATAACCAAACACCATCATGGTATCATCTTAACCTCACCATGACTTCTAATAGTGGTATGATCCATGGAGACAGAAAATACAGTAAAAAATGAGCAATCTTGGTGATGGATGATGATGGGAGTAGAGGTTAAATTTAATTTTGAAATGTCAGTGGACACCTTTAGGTAGATGAATAACCAGAAGCTCAAGGAGAATTCTAGGTTGGAAATATAGATTTGGCCATGAGCAGATAGATGGTGACTGATATCATGTAAGGAGATGCAGTTTCATGGGGACAATATATATAATGAGAACTAAAAGCTGTAAGAACATAATCCTGAGGAACAGCTACCTAACCTTTCTGAGCCTCATTTTTCTGGTCTGTAAAATGAGGATTGAAAATAGTCCCCCTCTCATAATGTGGTAGTGAGGATTGCATGAGCTAATCCATGTAGACACTCAGTAGTGTCTGGCTTATAAAATGTACCAAGTAAATGTCAACGGTTAATTATATTATTATTCCACTAAGATGTTTAGAATGAGAGAGGTAGGGGCAGAAGCTGATAAAAAAGTGCAGTTAGTGAGAGGAGTCACCATGTGATGGCCTCTATTTTCCCTGTGAAGAGGATGGCAAAGCCACCTTTCAACAGTGAAGACAAAGAGATGAGGTTGGAGGCATAGAGATGGTGATGAAGATTGGTAAGAGCTTTTCTGAGCTCCCTAGCCAGTTTTGCTCAGTGGATAGAGCATTGACCTGGGGACCAAAGGGTCCTGGGTTAAATTCCAGTCAAGGTCAAATACCTTGGTTGCAGGCTCCTTCCTGGCCTGGGCCCTGGTTGGGGTACGTGCATGAGGCAACGAATTGATGTGTTTCTCTCATATTGATGTTTCTCTCTGTCTATCCTTTCTCTTCTACTCTCCCTAAAAATCAATAGGAAAATATCCTCAGGTGAGAGTTAACTAAAAAAAGAAAAGAGCTTTTCCAAGCAATGAAGGACTAGGGACAGGTAAAAAAATCATTGGACCATGTAAGATAGGCAACTGAGATGAGAGCCCCAATGTTTGTAGAACTAGGAAATCACAATGTCAGGTGATGCTTCTCCTATAGCATCAGCAGCCCTAATGGGGATGAGCCAGGCCTAAGGGTTAGCACAGTGGACTTATTAAATAACCAAGAGGTTTGGGAGCTGAGGGCATAGATGGGCAAGCAGATGTGGCGGGTTGCTCTGTAGCCCACATTCCTAGGTTAGGAGGTAAAGCTCTGAGTACTTTATACCAGTGTTTTGACCTGGAATCCTGGGGACAACGTCTTCCATTCCCAGTGCATATTCAACACTTCCTTTGCCTCCACCCATCCTGATTAATTTATTTTTTTCACACCAGACCGTGAGGTCCATGGAAGTAGGATGGCACCATATCACTCTGCACATTGTCAGTTTAGTACTTCTAGTGATGCACATTGGGTTAAAAAAAAAAAATGGACCTGGTGCCAGGTTGCTTATGTTCAAATCCCAGCTCCATCTTTTACAACCTGTTGGGCCATGGCTAAGTTATTTAAGATTGCTAAGCTCCCTCATGTACTGATCAGGGATTCTACCTACTTAACAGAGAAGTTTTAAAGTTTAGATAAAATAATCCTCACAAAAGGCTTATTAGCACAGTACCTGGCCATAACAAACACCTCAATAAGTGTTAGTTGTTATAATTAATGCAATGATTTTTTTAAACCAGCAAGTGGCATGTTTGCTTGGGGTGTTGGATCAGACCAATTCTAACGCAAAAGGGAATGTAACAAGACAGAGTCAATGGTAGAGTTGAGAGAAGGCACAAAGAGCTATGAGGCCACACAACAAGCTCAAGGCGGGCCTCCCCACTGAGCGCTGCCTGGGGAAAGGCTGCCTGCCAGGGCCTCCGAGCCCAGACATCTTCCCAGCATAATTGAGAAATATGTTCCTCATGCATTCCTAATTGGAGTATAGCAGATGGCAGGAGCATTTGTGTAATGAAATATGTCCATTCGATTAAGTGGGGCCATTGGGGATTTAGGACTTTAATACCACCTCGTTGCTTTCCTGCTTTTTGGAGACCAGGGAAGTTTTGGGGATTTTAACAAACTTGGGTTAAAGGTTGGAGAGAAAACAATGTTAGTGGAATCATCTAGAAACCCAAGCTTTGGAGTTTCTGGCTCTGTCTACATTTTCATTTGTGGCAAAGAACCATTGCATTGAGTGTCTCTTGTGTGAGCTTTGGGCATGGGTGAAGCACAGAACCAACCAACCAATCTGTCAGCCCATCAAACTAAACTGATCGGGGCCCTCCATGCACAGGATGCAAGCAAGTTTCTTCTCTGTGCCCTGCTGATGCCAGTCCCTGTGGCTAAGATGACTTTCTGCTTATTTGCATATGCTCAAGGCCGTGTGCGTGTGCGTGTGCGTGCGCGCGCGCGCGCGCGCGCGATGAACATAATCTCCGCCATGAAAATGTCCCTAATTTCTCTATCAGAGAAACAATACAAAAACCCTCAAAACACTTCATCTGAAGCTCCTTAATGACACATTACTGTCTACTTTGAATTACTTCTGTTCCTGCCTAAACAAAACTTCAAGATATGTTGCTTCTCCTTACTCAAAGGTGAGGGCCTCAGAGGTGGCTTACTCTTAACAGCCCTGTCTATCAGGTAAGTTTAATGAGTTCACAGGAAATGAACAGAGGAAGGATATAGGGGAGAAAGCCACAAACACCCTTTCCTGACTTTCTGCTCAATCTGTATGTACCTCTATCACAACCAGAGAGGAGGAACAGCTCATCTGACTTGTCCAGTCTTGAAACACTTTCTTCCCTTGGCTTCTAGGATAACACATGCTCCTCATTTTCCTCCAGACTCACATGCTATTCTTTCTAAGTATCCTTTGGTGAATCTTCCTTCTAAGGTGGTCTGGGATGGTCTCTCTGGAAGGGAGGACAATGTTGAGCGCCAAGTATAAGAAGGTGGCCGGCACGTGAAAAGTGTGCCTAGCAGAAGAGCAGCAAGTGCATAAGTCCCACCACTTCTCTTCCAAGTTTCTAAATGTTGCAGTGCTCCAAGAGTCAGTCTTCAGACTTCTTTTTTCTCGGTATTCTCACTCCCTACATGATCTCTTCCAGTTCCACAACTTTAAACACTATCAGATGTTCTGAGACACCCAAATCTATAACTAGTTCTGATTATTCCTTTGTGATCCAGACTCAAATATCTAACTACCTACTCTACCTTCACATGAAATCAGAGATATCTCTAAAATAGAATGAATGATAGGGTTTACCCTCCATCCCATATTACTATACATCCATTTCTCAGGTCAGTAATCTAGAAGTCATCCTTTATTCCTCTGTTATCTTCATTCCCCCAATCCCATCCATTAGCAAGTATCAATTATACTTCTAGAATATATCCTGAATCTAACCATCTCCCCTGTTAACAACATGGCCCAAGTCACCATCATCTCTTGCCTCAGAAATTGTAACCACCTCCTTAGTGGTCTCTAGCTTTCCACTCTCAGCCCCTTATAGTTAACCTTTCACACAGCAGCATCAACAAGTTAACATATCCCCACTGGAACCTGCCTGTGGCTTCCTGTCACACTTAGAACAACATTTAAGGTCTCCAGTGAACTAATCCATCTATATCAGACATCACTCTTTCAACACTCTCCCTGCCATTACCACAGCTCAACCATGATGGTTGTCTTTCTGTTACTTAAACACACTAAGCTCACCCTGTGGTAGGACTTATGCACTTGCTGCTCTTCTGCTAGGCACACTTCTCACGTGCCTGCCACCTTCTTATACTTCGCGCTCAACATTGTCCTCCCTTCCAGAGACACCATCCCGGACCACCTTAGCTAAAGTATCTCCAGTCCATATTATCTACCAATCTTATTTTCTTCTAAGCACATAATGAAACCTAAAGTATCTCATTTATTTACTTGTTTATTTTTTTAAAATCTCTGTTTATCAGAATGTAAGCTCCGTGAGGACAGGGCCTATGACTCCTGTTCACGGATGTGTCTGTAATGCTGGCAGAGAGTGGACAAAAATGATGTATTTGCTGATTGCCTGCCTTGGTTTAGATAATATGGTTAGACAAGGGAAGAACTTGGACTATGACCCAATACCCTGGCCTCTTAATGTGTTTAATCCTTAACTACAATGACTTTCATCTCCATTCCTTCAGCCATGTACTCCTAGCCATGCTACCACTGTCCCCTATAACCGATTCACCCAAGACATTAAATTCAAACACCCCTCACTATATCTAGTTCCCTCTACCTTTTTAGTTCCCCATGGCTCCAACCATACCTACTCATCCTCCTTTTGAAAAGTCTGGCCCCTGGAATCTCCTCCATCAGTCTCTTCCTATGTCTTCTTCCATAATACCCAACTGAGACTTTGTGGCTTATCATTTATTCAAGGTTCTGAATTATCTTTGTTCATCCAAAGCCTCAACCCTGAGTTCATCTAAGAGTTGGCCTCCTTTCTCCTCCATCAGGGCAGCTCTGCCTTCTGGGACAATTTCTAGTTGAGCAGCACTACAAATCCACTGTCTCAAGTGTTTTATGGCAATTCTCCTACAGTTCTCTCTGCTCATTGCTCTTTCCTATTCAACATAGGGGATGTTTCAAACTTTTGATCTCCCAAACCACCTGCTCCATCCATCACTCTTCCTGACTCCCACTCATAGTAGACAACTATCACCTATCACATCTATGACACTATTATCCTCTTGTTTTCCTATCACAGAGACAATGGAAGCCTCTGGATTTCATCTTCTCCTTCACTCTTATTGATTAACCCCTCCTTCTCCTGTATTATCAACCCCTGCCTATCTCTTCTATCCACTCCAACAACATTTAGACATGGAAAAGTCTCTCCAGTCTCATTTTAAAAACACACACAAATAATTCTATCCTCATGTACCAGACATCTTACCTCTCCCCTCTCCTTTGGAGTCAAGCTCCCTGAAGGATTTGTCTACACTAACGCTCACTACATTTTTACCTCCTTTTCTCCCATCGACACTTTATCCTACTGTAATATTACTCAGGTAAAATCACTGTTTTCAAGAGTAACAATGGCTTTTCTTACTTAATCCAAGGGACACGTTTTTGTCCATTTCTAAGATCAGTCCTTAACTAAATCTGTGTAACACTGAACACTTGATCATCCTTAAAATGGCTTGTTTTTAGTTCCATGACACTGTAATCCTCTTGTTTTTCTCACACACATCCAACTGAATCTTTTAAATCCCCTCCAGGTTTCCTCTTTCTGTGCCTACACAGTGGATTTCCATGTCCTTAGGGTTTTATCCTTGGCCTCTTCTCTTCTTGCTGCATATTCGCTTCTCTTTCCAAGAAATCTCATTTAATCACTTGACTTCAATTATCATATATATGCTAGTTACCACCCAAATCTGTAATTCCAACCTGGATATATATCTACTTATCCTATAAATGTCCTACAATAAAATAAAATTTAAAACATCTAAATCAAAAAATGCCCAAAGCTGCATTCACTTCCTTGTCCTTTTCCTTTTAATTTTCATTGATATTGATTGATTGATTTTAGAGAGAGAAAGAGAGGAAGAGAAAATCATCAATTTGGTATTCTACTTATTAATGTATTCATTGGTTGATTCTTGTTTGTGACCTGACTGGGGATTGAACCTGCAACCTTGGCATATTGGGATGATGCTCTAAATAACTGAACTATCCAGCCATGACCACTACCTTTTCCTTTTTTTCTTTTTCTTTTTTTTTTTTCCTTTTTAAAAATATGTTTTTATTGCTATTCAGAGAGAGAGGAAGGGAGAGGGATAGAGAGCTAGAAACATCGATGAGAGAGGAACAACATTGATCAGCTGCCTCCTGCACACCCGCTACTGGGGATCAAGTCTGAAACCCTGGCATGTGCCCTGACCTGGAATTCAACCATGTCCTCCTGGTTCATAGGTCAGCGCTCTACCACTGAGACACACTGGCCAGGCTACCTTATCCTTTTACACGGAGTACCCATTCTCTTGGTGCATAGCACTTTCAACTATGTAGTCTCCCCAACACAAGCTAGCATCTTCCTGGACATTTTCAACTTCCTCACCAACTACATTTAATTTGTCATGAAATCCTTCTAATCCTGCCTTATTCTTAAATTCATCTATGCAGTTCAAATCCACTCAGCAAGTTTATGGAATCAGCTGCATTGCTAGTCTCCTTACTCCCAACATTCTCTTCCTAAACAAGGAAGGCTGATCTTCCAAAGCACAATGTATAAGGGACATTCCCAGGCCTTGAACCTTTCAATGGCTGCGTAAAGATGTTAGATTAAATTCCAAATTTTTCTTCATGATATAGAAGGTCATGATGCTTAACTCCTGTTTATCTCTCCAGACGCAATCTGTCACTCCTGCTCATAAGCTGAACTCTAGCAAAACTAAGCCACTCTGTCTGCCTCTTTCATATATAGAACGTGCATGCTGTCATTTGCCTTCTGATGTCGCTCAAGTTCTTTTTGTTGCTCAGTTCCATCTTTCTCCTCTCCTTTCTCACATATCCCTTATTCATTCCTTATGTCTCTGCTTAGATATCACTTCTTTTAAAGGCCTTTCCTGTTTCTTTGAATTTGGATGCCCTTAAAAGTTCCCATAGTACCCTGAATTTATCCCTATCATAGCACTAATTACTCTGCTTTAATTGGCTCTTTGGAACAACTTTATTAAGGTATAATATATGTACCATAAAATTCACCCATTCTAAGAGTACCATTTAATAAAGTTTGGTATATTTACAGAGTTGTAGAACAATCCCCACAATCTAATTTTAGAACATTTCTATCACCCTTATTCCTAGTTCAAGCAACCTGAGAGAGGTGCCATGTTTTGTTGAGCTTCAGATCCTCGGGGCACAGTGTAAGTGGAGTACCTGTCACCGAGTAAGTATTTGTTGAACAAATAAAAAATAAATGAAAGGAAAAATCAATGCCCAAACCATGACATGTTGCATTTGTCTTTATCCGACACTGCAACCTAATTTTGAAGTTCTCACTTTCATACGCATTCTCCGTCCTCTCTGACATTTCACTAACTTCCCCCATGTGGCAGTCACTGATGAATTTCCTCTGACAGAGAAAATAGGACTATAAAATACCCAGATGGCCAAGAGCGCCAGCAGCGTGCATTTATGGGTGATTCAAGCATGTCTAGACACTTATATTTGCCCAAAATGAAGTTAGTTTATTCCCCAAACACTTGAGATTTCCTCCAGTACAATTCACCAGTATGGGTTAATGTAAAATGTCTGCTTCTTGAGTTTTGTCCTCTTTATCTTTCCTGCCCCTCTAAATTCTTCAGACTGAGAGTCAAGAGACCTATGACCTGGCCATGATTATGTCAACAGTTCACTAAGTGACTTGAGATAAATCAGTTCACATCACTGCTCAGGAGTTTTCATATAATATCCATTTTATCTCTCCCCATTCTGATTTAGTGAGGATGAAGTAGCTAAAAGGCAGAACAAAGCACTTCAAAAACTAAAGAAAAACAAACATGCAAATATAATAGATTTGAATTGACTATCATTTCTATGGTGTCTAGCAATCGCCTCACTTATCAAAGACACTACTGTGCTGACCTGAACTATTAATACTACCCCAAACTGACATGCAAACATACAAAATCCTTCATGCATGGAGCTGACACACTGCTAAAGGAAGCTTTCTGACCTCCCCTGGAGCCTGCTCTTTTTCACAAGCAATTCTAATGAACACAGTTACATTGTTTCCCAAAACACTGCCCATTAGAAATAGAAACAAAAGGGCTGGAGGAGCCTCTAATGGCAAACACACTGAGAACAGGAAGATTGACAGCTGACAACGATGGGAAAAAATAGAAACACTGCCCGGCCAGTGTGGCTCAGCGGTTGAACATTGAGCCAGGAACCAAGAGGTCGCCCGTTCAATTCCTGGTCAGGGCACATGCCTGGGTTGTGAGCTCAATCCTAGTAGGGGCATGCAGAAGGCAGCCAAACATGGATGTTTCTCTCTACTACCATCGATGTTTCTATCTCTCTATCCTTATCCCTTCCTCTCTCTCTAAAAAAATCAATAAAAACATATTTTTAAAGAAATAGAAACATTATAAAAGCAGATATACAGGCTCAGAAATGTATAGCCAAGAGACATTCAGAGTAGAGCTATGTGGTCCTTCCCACCGAACAAGTCCTACCGAGCAATGTTCACGATGATAATTCTGAATCATCAGAAGACTCAACTGCCTGAGCATCAATTTGAAAGAGAGAATATGTGCGTTTCTCAAACACAATTAACTCCTGTTCTTTAAGTCTTAATACAGAAATGAAATCAGCAATTACGTTTGATCTCTAAGTTACCAAATTAATGTTTTAAGTTAACAAAAGGGCATTGACTCTTCAGATTATACCCAAGACTACTCACCGAAGCGTCTTTACTATATTTTCTACTCTTTTAAGATAAGAACATTCTTCATCCCTAGTTGAGAAACAATCCTTTTCCTAGAGACCTCAGAATTATTTTTAAAAAGACAACCCATAAAATGTATCAGGTCTATGTCAGATAATCAGGGGGCTCATTTCAGAACATATCATACAACTTCCTACAACCTAATACAGTTTGTAATTGCACATTTATGATTATCTGCTTTCTTTCTTTCTTTCTCCCTTTCTTCTTTTTTAATCCTTACTTGAGGATATTTTTCCATTGATTTTTAGAGAGTGGAAGAGAGAGAGAAAGACAGAGAGAAATATCAATGTGAGAGGAACACATCAATTGGTTGCCTCCCACACCAGCCCTGACCAGGGCCCAGGCCAGGGAGAAGCCTGCAACTGAGGTACGTGCCCTTGATCGGAATAGAACCCAGGACCCTTCAGTTCGCAGGTCAATGCTCTATCCACTGAGCCAAACTGGCTAGGGCCCTGCTTTATTTCTACTCTCCCCACAGCTTCATATGAGCAAGGATATTTGTTTTGAACTTGCCATGCTTATCTCCAAAGCCTAGACTAATGCCTGGCATATAGAAATTGCTCACTGCATTGTACTGCTGTTGCATGAATTAATGCCATAGAAAATGTCCCACCCACCCTATGTGCAGCATGATATAGTAGAAAGAGTCACCATTTTAATTTCTTCACTGTCCAATGAAGATAACCCTAAAGGGTAGAAAACCCTTAAAGAGTGGCACAATATTTTTATTTTTACAGATAAGAGAACTGTGCTAAAGAGAAATAAAAGTGTGCACCAAGTGTTTTCTGCCAACTGAGAGATGGACCATTAATTCATTCCCATGCGCTTGCTACTCTCCCATATATGGAAAGAAACTGATATACCCGGGTCTGAAGATTTCAAGTAGGTTTTCTAAATTATCTGTGGGAAAGCTCTGTTTACAGATGCTGAGACAGGAAGGACATTGCACTGCTAATAAGGGAGAAAAAGCGAGATGGGTAAACAGTTTCTTCCTAGAACTCTCTGCCTCTGGGCATTTGGTCCACTAGCAAAATTGTTTACAAGACATTTTCAAAGTCCTTGGGGATGGTTTCGGCTCAATTAAAACCTGATTGTTTTGTCCCTAGGATCTGAAGTGAGCTATAAAAGTAATAGAATTGACTTTGTCAGGTTTCATGTTTCCTCCCTTCTCCAACCCAAGAAATTAACTCCTCATCATACTGACAAAGAGTCATTGCATTGGGCTTATCTTCATTATAAATTTGTGCCCCTCCATAACTACCCTTCTAATGAGATCATAGTCGAGAATGTTGACAAGTCTTTACTCAGTACAGTGACTATTACATAATACACACTCATTTGTTGATAAAAGGATGATGGATGGCCAGATAGAGAATCATAGTTATAATCATAACCATGGTAGTAGAAGTTATCAATATTCCTAAGATACTGGTGAGTGATATTTCATTCACAGCAACAGTATTTACTATTTACATGTAACTAGTGTTATGAAATTATGAATTAGATATCCATACGCCAAAAAACCCCTCAGCCCATAGTTCACATCTCATAAAAATTAACTCAAAATGAATCAAGACGTAAATAAATTTAAAACTATAAAATGCATGGAAGGAAAAAAATCTCTGTGATATATAGATAAGGTAATGATTTCTTAGATACAATACCTAAAGTATATCTACAAAAGAAAACTCAATGAATTGGACTTCATAAAAATTCAAAACTTCTACTTTATGTAAGATTATTTAGAGGATGAAAAGATAAGCCATGACTGGGAGAAAATATTAGCAAAACACATATCTGACAAAGGGCTTGTATCCAGAATCTATTAAAGAATTCTCAAAACTCAACACTAAGTATACAAGTGACCCAATTTAAAAAATGAACAAAAGATTTGAAAAGATACTCCACCAAAGATATACTCATGGCAAATAAACATAAGAAAAGATGCTCATAACATCAGTCATTAGGGAAATTCAAATTGAAGCTACAATGAGATAACATGACATACCGATTTAAATGGTTAAAGCTGAAGACTGACCATACCACACGCTGGTGAGGAAGTAGAGAAACTGAAACCCTCATACATTGCAGATAGAACGTAAACTGTTACCGTCACTTTGGAAGACAGTTTGACAGTCTCTTATAAGCATACATTTCTCATATGACCCAGCAATCATGCTCTTAGACATTTATCCAAAAGAAATGATGACTTACATTTATCTAAAATCTTCTACCACTATGTTTATATCCGTTTTGTTCATAATTGCCCTATACACAACAATATCAATGTCCTTCAGCTAGTGAATGAATAAACCAACTGTGCTATGTGACTATTCAGAATAAAAATAAAATAAATACTGCCATATCTCTAATAATAAAAGGGTAATATGCTAATTAGACCAGACGTCATTCCAGATGTCCTTCCTGAGGAAGCCGGGGCCCAAGGGAAGCAGCCCGGGTCCTGGGTGCCTGTCCTCGGCCGGAGGAGGGAAGCCTGTGTCCCAGGTGCCGGAGGGAAGCTGGTGCAGGCAGCTGGGGGGTAAGGAGGGCCTACGCTTGCATGAATTTTTGTGCATCGGGCCTCTGGTATACATATAACATGGAGTAATCTCATGAATTATGCTAAGAGAAACACAGACTCAAAAGACTATCTACTGACACTATATGGTTCCATCCAAATGACATTTTGGCCCGGCTGGTGTGGCTCAGTGGTTGAGCATCAACCTATGAACCAAGAGGTCACCAGTTTGATTCCTAGTCATGGCACATGCCTGGGTTGTGAGCTCATTCCCCAATAGGGAGTGTGCAGGAGGCAGCAATCGATGTTTCTCTCTCACCGATGTTTCTATCTCTCTACCCCTCGCCCTTCCTGGCTCAAAAAGCAATAAAGACATATTAAAAAATAATAAATGACATTTTTAAAAAGACAAAATAAAAAAACAGAAAATAGGTAAGTTCCTGCCAGGTCTAGGATTAGGCACAGGTTTGACTAGAAAGAGAAAAATGTGATGAAACTGTTTTGTATCTTGATTATAGTTGTTGTTACATAACTCTATAAATTCACCAGAACTCAAAGAACTATATGCAAAAAAATGAGCAAAATCTATTACAGTCTGGAGATTTTAAAAGTGAATATATGTTGCATTCTAAGAAAACCCATAAATACATATAGCTAGAAATGTCTTTAAAATCTTTAAAAATAATAATTGCTAACATTTGTTGAGTCCTTACTATGTGACTGGCAGGCACTGTGCTTAGGGCTTTTTGCACTTTATCTCATTTAACCTCACACCAACTTTTTGAGGTAGGAGCGAACTATTGTAGGTTTTGGAAAAGGGTCAAAACATCTTTGCTCTGATCTCAGTTCACAGCCCAGGTAACGTGTCTAGACACTACATTCTGCTCCATCACCCTACTCACCTTCATCCCACCTAGGATGGCAGGAAACTGGATTGGGAGCCAATGCCCAGGCTCAACTCTACCAACACGCTGTGTGAGCATAAGCAAGTACTAAACTTCTCTGTGATTCCTTATTTCAAAATACAAGTCTCTGGAAAAATGATTCCTCAGTTTCCACTTCATCCTAGTTTAGGAATCTATGAATAGCTTTTTGTCACTTGCTGCCTGGAAAGACTGACATTTCTGCCCTATCCAAGCTCTTTACATGACCTGTGGGGTCCTGGTGTGAAAAATTCCTCCATTAGTTCTTTATTCCTTAAGATTAAGGCACAGAGGCTGTAGAATAGTATAATGCATATAACGCAGCCCTTGGAGTCTGGGCGTAGGCGCAGGGATTGCTCAAGTTGCTCACAGTGTAGCAGGTAAGACAGAGAGATGAACAACCAGCAATGACTGTGTTTTATGTTGCGTGTTAAGCTCTTTGCTGCGAAACAGTGACATTTGGAGTGATGGGCAAGAGCGTGGGCTCTGGAGACAGGGAGAGCTGGGTTTAAAGCTCCTCTTCATCCTCAGTTTCTTCATCTACAAAATGGGACAACAGCTGCTATCTGCCTACCTGAGGCACTCCCAACGAAGCACAGTGAAACCCTGTACTGTATCATGCAGTGATGAGTCCTGCTCACAACTGTCACTATGCTATTAAGGAACTGGACAAGTTGTACATTCTTCCGGAGTCAAAGAGGAAGGGAGAAAGCAATGCTCAGAGAAGATAAATAAGTTACTCAAGGTCAAATGGCTAATAGGTCATGATGATCACATCGTAAGCTATATAGATGCTGTACATCTGACACCACTATAATATTATATGTCAACTATACTTCAATAAGAAATAAAATGAAAGAAAAAGGAATATTCCACAGAGCAGGATAGCACTTGAACAGGAGATTTGGCTGAATGCTTTATTATCCATGAAATTCTGCAAGTCTCTGACCTTGTAATGTAAGTTGTGGCCTTCATATTGCTTTGAGATCCCCTCCCATCAGCAGCTATAAATAGGAGTTGGCAAGAACTATAACCCCCTCCTCTCCCATGCCGTGGGGAGTGGGGGGAGCTCCTCTTCAAGGCTGATCTCTCCATCTTTCTTTAGGGTACAGATTGTTCCCACAGGAAATATGACTGCCCAGAAATGATGCTGCATTTGGCACTATCTTCCCTTGTGTATTATCTTCTCTTCCTCACTGGAGTCATCTCTGGCACGGTCTGGAATTCCACTTTGTGTGACTTTTTCTTCTTTTTATTTGCTCCCTCTCACCGTAGCTATATAATTAACAATTATATAATGCTTGATGTCCGTCTGTGATTCCACATCAGTGGTTCTCAAACCGGGGTTGATCTGCCCCCACTCCGCATGCCCCAGGGGCCATTGGCAATGTCTGGAAACTCTCTGGGTGGTCACAGCTGGGGAGAGGCCGGTGCTGTCATCCAGTAAGTGGAGGCTGAGGACGCTGCTGCCCCTCCTGCAACACACAGGACCTCCTCCCACCAAGAATGCTCTGGCCCAAGTATTATGCTCAGCAAAGTGAGCCAGTCAGAGAAAGCAAGTATCACATGACCTCCCTCATATGTGGAATCTAATGAACGAAATAAACTGATGAACAAAATAGATCCAGACACATAGAAGCATGGAACAGACTGTTGAACCTCAGAGGGAAGGCGGAGGAGGGTGGAGGGTGAGTGGGAGGTCAACCAAAGCACTTATATGCATATATGCATAACCCATGGACACAGACAAAAGGGTGGTGAAGGCCTGCGGGGGTGGGGGGAGGAGGGGAGGGCCTAAAAGAGGTCAATGTGGGGGGAAGGGGGACATATATAATGCTTTCAGCAATAAAAACTTTTAAAAAAGAAAAAGAAAAAGAATTCTCAGGTCCAAAATGATAATAGTGCTCTATGATGATAAAAGCACCCACACGGCTCTTTGCCTGTTTGGTTCTTATCACGCCCTTGGGATAAAAGCCAGGTCAGTGTCTACATTCATCCCCAAGTATCCTACCTAATAATAGACAAATATGCAAATTGACCATACCTCCAACACACCCACAAGCCACGCCCATAAGCCACGCCCACCATCCAATCAGAGCAAGCATGCAAATTAACCCAAACCAAGATGGCTACAGCCACAGAGAGAAAGGTTTCCTAGGTAACAGAGGAAGCCAAGCTTTCAGCCTGCCCTTGCCAGGCCTAAGCCTCCACTCAAGCTACAAAGTTTCAATTATAGAAGGTAAACAAATTCAAACAAATGGCGGCAGAATGGAGCTTGAGAGAGCAGGCCAGGGTTGCTGCCGGCAACAGGGGAAGCAAAGCTTTCTGCACACCCTGGCGGGGCCCACCCACTTAAGGCAACAAAGTTTCAATTATAACCCCAATACAAATGGCTGCCAGCCTCGGAGGGAACCCCAGGCTTGGCTCCACTCCAGGCTACAAAGTTTCAATTGTAGAAGGAAAATAAATTCCAGATACCAGGGCCTCCGCTTGGGTTGCCAGGGGGCGTGGCCGGCCTGCAAATCACCACAGGCCCCTCACTCAGGCCGCCCCACACCCCAAGGGAACCCCCACCTGATCCGGCACGCCCTTCAGGGCAAACCAGCTGGCCCCCACCCCTGTACCAGGCCTCTATCCTATCTAATAAAAGAGTAATATGCAGATTGATCATCACTGCAACACACAATATAGCTGCCCCCATGTGGTCAAAGATCCTGTCCCCATGTGGACACAAGATGGCCACCACAAGATGGCCAGCAGGAGAGGGCAGTTGGGAGGCACCTGGCCTGCAAGGGAGGGCAGTTGATAAGGACCAGGCCTGCAAGGGAGGGCAGTTGGAGGTGATCAACCCTGCAGGAGAGGGCAGTTAGGGGTGACCAGGCCAGCAGAGGAGGGAAGTTGGGGGCAAACAGGCTGGCAGCAGAGTGGTTAGGGGGTGATCAGGCTGGCAGGCAGAAGCAGTTAGGGGCAATCAGGAAGGCAGGCAGGCAAGCAGTTGGGAGCCAGCAGTCCTGGATTGTGAGAGGGATGTCCGACTGCCCGTTTAAGCCTAAACAGGCAGTCGGACATCCCTTGAGGGGTCCCATATTGGAGAGGGTACAGGCTGGGCTGAGGGACAACCCCCCTCCGTGCACGAATTTCGTGCACCGGGCCTCTAGTCTCCTTATAACGAGGAGGATATAGATAGACACTCCCACTACCACGCGGAGGAAACTGAGACCCTGGGAAATGAAGGGATGGCCTATGGCCACAGAATGAGGTGGTGGCACAGGCAAGTCTTGGATTTGCTGACTTCCAACACTGCCTCACTGTCAGCGGGTTTTTAAGAAATGTGTTAAAAAGTCTCCCTCCTCTCGCAGATGAGTGACACCAAGCCAGAAAACCTTAAAGTAGCAATTAAATAAATTTTCTCCAGATGCTTATAAATTATTTAATGTAATTCTATCATTTTACAAACGGGAAAGAAATAGAGGCCCGTGCCACAAAGTAGATGCATTTTAGAACGGAGGAAGCCAGACTCTTTCCCTTCTGTTCGCCCATAAAGCAGCCTTTGGCCACGGTGCTGGAGCGCATCTGAAACCTGTGGTCTTTAGGGGTATTTACATGGAAAATATACAGAGGGCGCTAGAGAGACACCAACTCAGGCATCAGATGGAGGCCCATGGGCTAGGTCCTGGGGGCTTGAGAGAGTTGGAAGGGACAAAAGGGGCCCGGAGAGAAAGTAGGTTAGATGGAAATGAGGACTCACAGAAGTAGGAAAAGAGAAAGAGAAAAAGAAGGGGAAATTATACATTTCCTCTATGTTTAGGGATTCCCATGTGCATTCAAGTCTCTTGAGTAAGTAGAAAAGAAACCCTGTCATACAAACTCAACTGAAACTGTACTTTAAAACCCTTTATCTCATTATTTTCTAACTATAAATATAATGGGTGCTTATTATTTTTAAAATGAGTGTAGAAAACGGTAACGTAGAGACTTTTCCTAGTTTCTTACTCTCCTGAGATAAAACCGTTAGCAGCGTAATCTATGTTCTAAGTCTCTATTCTAGTCTATATTCTGCATTATAAGCTATTAACTTTGCTGTTTTACAAAAATGGTATCTACACAAAATGTGCAGTGTCTTGATTTTTCACTTGGGATGGATCTGGATATACTTTCACATTCATACGCAGAGAGCCATTGCATTCTCCTTCCTGTGTACACAGTATTCTATTGTTCGGATATATCATAATTTACTAGCGATCAATACTCATTTTCAATTTTCTGTGAGACTTCCATATAATAATCCTTACAAAGGGGGTTACTATGCAACTCTATGGAATTATACACCAGTACATATGTTTCAAAGGTGATAGTCAAATTGCCCCCAATGACTTTTAATCAATAGTAACTCCTCCCAAATGGACATTCTAAGTTAGTAGACAGCTTCCCTTGAAGCAGTCCCCTGACTCCTCCTTGCCCTCAGAACCTTTCTACCTCTGTCGGACACGTCTCCCAACCTTTTCTCTACTGGCAGCCCCGCATTTGAGTTAACCTCTGTGATTCTCCCGGCGTCAGCATCTAGAACAGGAAGGTTGGGTGGGAGGAAAATGAGTGTGAAGTGAAGATCCCAAAGTTTCATTAGCTGCTTTCAGCTCCTTCCTCGTTTCTGCTGATCTCACCTGAACGGGTTCTGCCAAATATGCACGTTGGCAGGCTGTGCCAACCAGTGCAAAATGAATGAAGAAGGACAGCTAATTAGGAGATCAAACAACCGGAGAGCTGAGCAACGCAGGCCTCCTGGGCTGTTTCACTGCCCCACATCCCCTAAATACATCAGGGGCCTGGCCTTCCAGGGATGGCCCTCTGTGCTTTGTCCTGAAATCAAAGCAGAGCTCTGAACTAAAACCCCAGTAAAAAAAAAAAAAATAGAGAATAAGAGATCACCCGTCTCCAAATGTTTACCCTGAACAGAAGGGCCCTGGGCGAATCTTCCTGAAAGCCTGTTTGCTGAATCCCGAAGCCCATGATGCGCTTTAGGGAATAAAAGACTTGTTCAAAGAACTTGGCAAACGCCACACACTGTATTCCCCTCTTAGGTATTCACAAAGCATATTCACAATCCAGAGTCTCTGAAGAGGCTTTAAGAAAGCCCCTGCTGCCAAAAAACTCATTTAACATATTAATATTCCAAGCTACTCACTTGGGAGACATGGCCATGGCCAAGTTCTGCCTCCATCCTTCCCGTCCCACCCTCTCAAGACTCTGCTCAAGAAATGAACACTGTTTGGGAACCCTCTACCGCCACTTTCCGGTAAAGCATGATGCTGATTACGGGACTGTTATAGTGGGCGTGTCAATAACACAGATGTTCAATCAATACTCAAAACCTACTTACTTAGTGCCTATCAGGGGTCTAGCAGAGGGAATATAATAGTGCGCAATGAAGTCCCTATTATCTGGTCCAATTCTTGGGATGGTCTAATCCCCACTCTGATCTGCATCAAAACATCCTCAATGCTGCAAGGAGCTGGGTAGGAAACACTAGAACTACTGATGTTCCTTAAAAAAAAAAAAAAAAAAAAAAAAAAGGAACATCACCAGAAAGAGGGCTCTCCTGTGCTCTGAGTTACGATGAGAAGTCTAGTGGGAAGGTAGGTTAGCTCTATCAACATTGACATTTCAGTGTAAACAAAACATAGGAACTGTGCGCACTTTGCCAGACTCTTCTTATCTGTGAAATGATGTGCACACACAAAGCTGGAGAGCCAGCTATTTAAGTCGTTTTATTGTTAAAACACCAGAACTGTATGGTATGTTTCTGAAGGGTGTCCTAGAAACCTGGTCAAGGTGTGAATGTTGAATTCATCGTGTCCGCCTGTAGGAGATGGGCTACAAAACTAAGAACGAGACAAATGCTTCATGGCTTCTGTATAAAAAGGAATGGGCTCTCAGAGGTTATCAGTCGGAGTGTAACTCTCATATCTATAATCTCTTTATAGGGCAGTTTGTGAATAGCTATCAAATTTTATTTTAATTTTTTAAAGTATATTTTATTGATTTTTTTTTTTTACAGAAGAAGGGAGAGGGATAGAGAGATAGAAACATCAATAAGAGAGAAACATTGATCAGCTGCCTCCTGCACACCCCTGACTGGGGATGTGCCCACAACCAAGGTACATGCCCTTGATCAGAATCAAACCTGGACCCTTCAGTCCGCAGGCCGACACTCTATCCACTGAGCCAAACCGGTTAAGCCTTATTTTAATTTTTTAATCTCTCAAATGTTCAATGCACACACCACTTGAACCAGGAGTTAATCCATTAATTCATTCCACAAATATTGGGTGCCTACTGTTGGAGGTGCTAGAGATACGGCAGTGAAGAAAACAAGGTTCACCCAGCTGGCATGGCTCAGTGGTTGAGCATTGACCTATGAACCAGGAGGTCATGGTTCAATTCCCAGTCAGGACACATGCCCGGGTTGCAGGCTCCATCCCCAGTGTGGGGGATACAGGAGGAAGCCGATCAATGATTCCCTCTCATCATTAATGTTTCTCTCTCTCTCTCTCTCTCTCTCTCTCTCTCTCTCTCTCTCTCTCTCCCTCTCTCTCTCCCTCTCCCTCCCTCCCTCCCTCCCTCTCCCTCCCCCTCTCCCTTCCTCTCTGAAACCAATAAAGATATATATATATTTTAAATAACAAAATAAAGCACACATGGTTTCTTCCCTCATGGCACATCCATTCTATTGGGAGAAAGACACACAACAAACTGACACGTTAAACTATAATCTTTACGGTGATGATAAATTATGCAGAAAATAAATCAGGTTTAAGGAAAGGGAGAGTGCCAAGGTGGGTATCTAGGGAAGGCCACTCTGACCAAGTGAAAACCCAGCAGATGCCTGGAGGGAGGGAGGGCATGAGCTATGTGGGTGCCTGGGGAAAGGGTGCTCCAGGGATGGGGACAGTAATGCTCTGAGATCAGAGTGCACTTGGCATTTTAAGGAACAGAAATGAGGTCAGCATGGCCAGAGCAAAGTGAGATAACTCAGAGAGGTGATGGGACCCAATGGATGCAGGAGTCACAAATCAGATTGCACAGAGCCTCCAAGCCAGGGGAAGGACCTTGATTTTACCCCAGGGGAGGTGGGAAGTTCTGAGCAGAGCGTGCACAGCGAAAGGCTTTAGAGAACCCCTATGGCCTCTTGCATGGAGAAGAAATAGTAGACGAGCAATGCAGAAGGAGAGAGACTAGTTAGGAGCCACTGAAATAATCCAGGGAAAGCAGGACTGTGGTCTGGACCAGACTGGTAGCCACGGAGTGGGAAGAACTGAGCAGAGCTGGGACAGGATGCAAATTAAAATCATAATGAGATATCATCACACACCAAACAGAATGGCTAAAATAAGAAATGGTGAGCCTGGCCCATGTCAATCTACAAGTATCATGTTATTACTATCAAGACCCCAGCAATGATTTTGTATAACAGACAAGCTTATTTGGAAATTCATGTGGAAAGGCATGGTTCCTAGAATAGATAAAATAATCTTGACAAAGGAGAATAAAGTGGAAGGAATCGGTGTACTTGACTTCATGACTTAATATGTTACAATAATCAAGATAGTGAGGACCTAGCTGGTTTGGCTCAGTGGACAGAGCATCGGCCTATGGACTAAAGGGTTCTGGGTTCGATTCTGGTCACAGGCACATGCCTGGGTTTCGGGCTCCATCCCCAGTGGAGGACATATAGGAGGCTGCCAATCAAGGATTCTCTTTCATCATTGATGTTTCTATCTCTCTCCCTCTCCAAAACCAATAAAAATATTTTTTAAAAAAAGACAGTGAGGCACTGGTGGGTGGATGGATAGACCCGTAGTACAGTGAAACAAAAAACACATAAATGTACCCGCCTGAATATGTGCCATTTACTTGTGATAAAAGTACAAAAGCAATTCCCTGGAAGGATACACTTTAACAAGGGATGCTTGAGGAATTGGACACCAACAGGTGCCCCCAAATGAACAATTTTAACTTAAACCTCACATCTTATACAAAAATTAACTTGAAATGGTATTGGACTTTAATGTAAAATGTAAAACTATAAAAATTTTCAGAAAAAAAAAACACATAGGAAAACATAGATCTCATCAACATTAAAACAAACAAACAAAAAAACTCCTGCTCTGTAAAAGCCCCTGGGAAGAAGATAAAATGACAAGTTACAGATTGAGAGAAAATATTTGCAAACCACATACTCAACAGAAGACTGGTATCTAAAAAAATATTCTAAAATATTCAAAACTGAACAGTAAAAAAACACACAATTCAACTAGAAAATGGGAAACAAGTGACATAAACAGACATTCCAATGAAGAGGATATGAAGGTGACAAAGGCACATGGAAAGGTGTTCAACATCATTAACCATCATGAGATGCAAATTAAAATCATAATGAGATATCATCACACACCAAACAGAATGGCTAAAATAAGAAATGGTGAGCCTGGCCCATGTGGCCCAGTGGCTGAGCATCAGCCTATGAACCAGGTCATGGGTCAATTCCTGGTCAGGGTATATGCCCAAGTTTCGGGCTCAGTCCCCAGTGGGGGGCATGCAGAAGGCAGCTGATCAATGAGTCTCTCTCATCATTGATGTTTCTAGCTCTCTTTCCCTCTCCCTTCCTCTCTGACATCAATAAAAAGATAATGAAATAAAAAAAAGAAATGGCGACATCACCAAATGCTGGCATGGATGTGGAGCAACTGAATCACTCATGCGTTGCTGGTGGGGATGTAAAATGGTACAGCCACTGTGGAAAAGTTTGAAAGTTTCTTATCAAACTAAACATGCAATTACCACACAAGCCAGCAATCACACAGTTGGGTATTTATCACAGAAAATTGAAAACTTATATTCACACACACAGAAAAATCTATATATAAAAATGCATAGCAGCTTTATCCGTAATAATAAGTGGAAGTAGCTCAAAAGTCTTTCAACAGATAAATGGTGAGACAAATGGTGCTACATATAAACATACCCAATAGTGATGCTCAGTAAGAAAAAAGCCAGTCCCAAAAAATAACATACTGTATGAATCCACTTATATAACATTTTAAAATGATAACTATTCAGAAAGGGAAAACGGATTAGTGAATGACAGGGACAAGGAAGAAGTGGGAGGAAAGTGGTGTGATTATCAGGGATCCTTGTGGTGATGGAAACGTGTCGTGTCCTGACTGTGAAAGTGGATACAGAAACCCACATGTGTGATGAAGTTTCATGAAACTAAATGCCCACAATCCACACACTCTCTCACACACAAATGAATACAAGTAAAACTGGGGGAATCTGAATGAGATCATAGACGGTATCAATGTCAGTATCCTGGATAGAACACAGTGCCAACAGTTTTTGCAAAATACTTCCTTTAATGGACGTTGGAAAAGAATACACGAGATCTCTCTATATTATTTCTTACAACTCCATGTGAATCTATAATTATCTCAATATTTTCATTTAAAAAAGAATTGTTTAAATAAACCCTAAAATACACACACACACACACACACACACACACACACACACACACACACAACACTGTTAAGAAAGATAGCAGATAGTTATCAGATTTAATTTATTCAGGACAGAGTAAATAAAACTCAAGGTACATAAGAGAGACCTAGGGTTGTAAGGGGAGGAGGATGCAGAGACCAGCTCTGGGCAGGCCGGTGGAGGAGCTGGCAGGAGCAGTTTGCTGTGGGGAAGGAACCAGGCAGCAGGAACAGGAGGGGAAACATATTTCACATTTCACCTTTTGAATTTTGAGCCATGGGCATGTATTTATTACCCATGCTCCCAAAGAAATAATTAAATTTTAAATAAAGTATGTTGTTTCTGAATGAAAATTGGTAAGCCTGAACAATTAAATAACACAGAGAACCAATCAACCAGCACATATTTTAACTGTCCCGTAAGAGAGATGTACAGATACCAGTAATGCATGCGTTTTAGAGAGCATTGGGACTCACTGCTAAAGATTCTCTCATTCCATTCATGTATGAAACACTAAGAAATCTTAGTAAAGATGCACAGGGCTGTATGTCTAGTCCAGGCAAAAGCAGTTCTGCCACCAGAGAGGAACATTTACACCCAGGAAACGGACAACTGCTATGCCTTTTGTTTGGTTTTAGATGCATCCGAGAGGAAGGATGAAAACTAAGTTCTACAAAACCCTCACCATGTGCCAGCCATTGTGCTGAGCGCTTTTCATAAATCTGCTTCTTTTATCCTCACCATAACCTTGTGGTTTAAATATATTTAATCATGATTTTGCAGGAAAAGAACTCGGGGATTGTGGTGATAAACAACAGGACCCAGGTCACAAGGATATGACATGACAGAGGTGAAATGTAAACCCAGACTGGTCTGCCTTTACGGCCAATGTTCTTTCCACATCACCGGGGTCATGTTTTGCTGAGATTGCGAGCACACTGCTGGTACATTCTTCTGTGCATTCATCCGAGTCTGCTTTGACCTCACATATTTGCAGATATGTAAATATCAGAGCTGGGAGGATCCTAAGATATAAACTATCTTGTCTAATCTGGTCATTTTATAAATGAGGAAACAGACACCTAGGGAAGCAGAGGGACTTCCCTGGGCCCCATAGCTGATTAAAGACATGGGACCAGCATTCATGCCCCTGGTTTTAAACTCCCCTAGAGAAACTACTGCCAGCAAGATGCAATAGTAAATCAAACCAAACTCTGAAACACAGACTCCACAGGCTGGGCTGTTCAGGAAGCCAGAAAAGAAAAGGGTGGAGCAAGAAGTATTTAAAAAGAAACCTCAACAGCAATTGAGCTTTACAAATCACAACAGACAAAAATCAATCTTTATTCACTATCTAAAACTGAATTCGATATCTCAAAGGGGCACGCATAGACACACACAACACCATCTAGGAAAACAAACTCCAAAAAATCAATTCCATTTCATGCATTTGTATCCTGGGAAATATATTACTCCACGGAGATGGTGACTTTGATTTTGACTTGGTTTTGAATAAGACTTTGAAAAGTGGTCATCAGTCAAACTGAGACATGAAACCATACAACCTTACTGCCCAATCCTTCATTCTGCAAATAAAGAAACTAAGACTTGGGCCTGACCAGCGTGGCTCAGGGCTTGAGCATAGACCTATGAACCAGAAGGTCATGGTTCTATTCCCATTTAGGGTACATGCCAGGGTTGTGGGTTTGATCACCACTGGGGTGCATGCAGAAGGCAGCTGATCAAGGATTCTCTCCCATCATGGATGTTTCTATCTCTCTCTCTTCATCTCTGAAAACATTAAAAATATATTAAAGAAAAAATAAAGAAACTAGCACGTGTAACAGAACAAGGACTCAGAATAGAAAAAGCTATTCCTAAGTTGATCATTTTCTATTGAGATCAGGAGTAAAAGTTGGGTTGGCTAACACTTAGTCAGTAAAAGCATGGACTTCAGGGGCACACAGACCTGTGTTCCAGGCCTGGCTCCACCACCACTATCTGCCTGACTGTTAGACACTTTGTTGGTTAATGCAGAACTATTACTACTCCCCATATCCCTTGCCTGTTTCCTCTCTAAAGCCAGAGAAAAGCAACTACTCATTTTCCCAGCATCCCTTGCAGTGAGAGATGGATATGTGATGTAACTCTGGTCACTGAAACTTAAGTGAATATAAGCCAGGGCTTCTGGGAAGATATTCACTTTTCACGATTAAAGAAACACACATGGCTAGCGTTGCCGCCATCCTCTTGCTTCTTCCTTGAAAACAGACTTGCTATCTGAAGCAAGCACTCTAAGTCAAAACCATCTTATGGCCAGGAGAATACAACCATAACGAAGAAAAACCAACACACTGAATATGGCGGAGGCAGAGCAGAATGAGAGGAAGAACTTGGGTTCTTACTGGCATATTGAAGTGGAATCGGTAGCAACAGTACCACAGAACTGTCATTTGTGGGGGGGGGAGGGAGGGTAGAATAACCCCATTTGTTTAAATCAAAATTAATTTTCTATCTATTGCATCCAAAGAAAACTGATATAATCACCCTTCACAATTAGTCTCTCTAAGCCTCAGCTGTCACATCTGTAAAACAATAAAGAAGAATACCTATCTCATCATTCTACTGCACAGCATTCAGTACATGTTACCCATCTTCACCTACTATGTAATAGTCTTCCAGGAGTTGGGGATATAGCAGTAAATAAAAGGTCCCTTTGATTATAAAACAGACTTTCTAATCTTGAGAGCAGACAATAAACAAATATATATAAGAAGTGCATTTTACCATATGTGGAATCTAAAAAGCAAAATAAATTATCAAACAAAATAGAAACAGACTCATAGCTCCAGAGAACTGATTGAGGGTTGCCAGAGGGGAGAGGCTTGGGGGACTGGATGAAAAAGGTGAAAGGATTAGAACTACGAATTGGTAGTCACAAAACAGTCACAGGGATGTAAAGTACAGCATAAGGAATATAGTCAATAATATTGTGATAACTATGTATGGTGCCCAGTAGGTACTTGAAATATTAGAGGGGCCACTTTGTAAAGTATATGACTGTCTAACTGCTATGCTGTACACCTGAAACTAATACAAAGTACTATTAAATGTAAACTGTCATTGAAAAATAAAATTTGTATAAGAAGTGTAAAGACTAAAGTTAAAACTGCATGTGAAGGCACTGTGGTTGGCACAGAGTAGGGCTTAATTAATAGCAGTTGCTGCTCTTATCATCCTCATTGGCTTTCAATAAATACTACTTACATTCAATGACTTCCCTAAACCTACATGAGTTATGAGCAATCTCAAGCCATCCCGCAATGTCACAAGGAATCCCTGCCCTCTGACCTGCTGATTAACTTTTCTTCTCAAGCTGGGAACATTCTCTTTCAGATCTTGAGGTTCGAAGGTTTACATGCCTTGATAACTTTCCAACACCAGGACTTGTCCTGGATGATCAAAGCACCAAAGCTGACGGGGCTGGAAAGAAAGAAGGAAGTTGGATATAAGTATCACATGATCTCACTCACTTGTGGAATATAATGAACACATAAACTGATGAATAAAAACAGATCCAGAGACATAGAAGCATCAAATAGACGATCCAACCTAAGAGGAAAGGCAGGGGAAGTTGGGGGGAGGGATAAGAGATCAATCAAAGGACCTGTATGCATATAAGCATAATCAATGGACACAGACAATAGGGGGGTGAGGTCCTGTGCTGGGGAACAGGAGCAGACTGGAAGAGGTCAATGGGGGGTGGGGGGAGAGGAAACATACATAATACTTTCAACAATAAAGAATTTTTTTAAAAAGAAGGAAGTTGGAAAGGAGTGGGGGGTTGCTACAGGTGGCTGTCCCCTCTGTAAATGGAGAGCTGGCAGGGCTTTTCCTGAGCAATTAACCTATGCAAATGCATGTCAGTGATCACCTGTCTCAGAAGGTTGCCAGGGACACCTAACGGGGACTAGACAATAGAGTCCCAAATACCTTTGTTCTTCAGATGTCATTTCAATAAAAGACTGATTTCATGAGTGGGAATTATAAAACAATGGAATAGAGAGTTGGGCTTTGACATGCCCTGAAATATCATTGGGTCAACCCGGGCTCTAGTTCTGGATCCAACAACGATGTGTGATCCTAAACAATCAATCCCTTCTCTTCCCTGGGCCCCAGTTTTCCCATCAGAGCAATGATGGAGCTGGACTAGACGGGGTCTAAGGGAACTTTCAGCTCTGACATCCTGTCCTTTTATTTTTCTCACATCATCTGCTCACGGGACAAGCTCTGGTGAGACTCCCTCCCCCCAGCAGCCATGGAACAGGGTGCCTGCCTCTCTCAGCATATTTGCTAATGCCCAGCCAGCAAGGGAAGAAAACTGCTGACGGAAGCTCTGGCTGCCTCCGTGTTGTTAAACACCTACTTACAGCTCTAATAGGCTGGTTTTCACGCCCAGGAGATGGGGATTGATTGCTGACATTGACCTGGCAAGGAGGCACTCCTGCAACCACCAGCCAAAGCGACTTAGGCACTCGGACTGGGAATTTGGCAAGTGGTACAGGAGGAAGAGCGTGGAAAATAAGAATGGGAGATAGTTTTGTGTAGTGGTTAAGAACACTGGTTGGAGAGTCAGACAGATCTGGATTTGAACATGTTACTTGATAGATCCTCCCTTCCACCAACTGATGGACGGAGTATGACGTAAACTGCACCAGTGGCCTGGACATTCCTGCGCACCTAACCAGGCACCTTATATGGACTGTACATTGAACCACCAATCAGCACCTGCCAAATACCCTAAGCCCTTGATTCCTAAGTACCTAAGTGCCTAATCATGTGCCTTATATAAAACCACCAATCAGCGCCTGCCGAGTACCCTAAGCCCCATCCCTTCCCATTCCTCCCCTCAAAAGGCGTGTTCACCGCTGCACGTGTTGCTACTCCCCCTTGCGGGGCAGCCCAGCAGGGGTCCTTCTCCTCTAATAAAGCCTGTAGTCCTGGTTTTCGGCCCTCTGTCTCAGCTTTCATTACTTGGACATGTTATTTCACATTTCTGAACATGTTTCTCAACAGCAGTGGGCCCTGCCACACTGCCCCAGGGAGTGAATCCTGATGGGTCTTAAAGTCATGGTAATCTTTTCTGCTTGCCAGTGATTCTGTAAATGGGCCAGCAACCCAATCCTGGCCATTGAAACCTGGGTAACTCCTTGAAAGTGTTCCTCGCTAAGAAAATAAATAAGCAAAAAGGTACCTGCAAGCCTTTTGGTCATTAAAGTTATTCCACTACTTGAAGCCATCCTATGACCATGAAAAAAGACCTTGCTGATATAACGAGTAAGGCAGAGCACAAAGAGAGAAGGAACCTGGGTCTCTGGTGATGCCGTTGAGTCCCCAAATTCTTCACAACCCTGGAGCTGCCCTATTCCGGACGGCTTGCTGCTCTTGCTAGATGAAAAAATAATCCCTGTTACTTAAACTTCTTTTACTTGGTTTTCTCTTCATTGTAGTCAAAGCCTTTTAACTGAGATTGGAAGTCATTGTAATTGTTTTTGTTATCATTGCTAAAATTCTACTAGTCACAGTAGCATAAAAGCAGAAATTCAGACTTAGAAGAACAGGGCTCAACTCCTATTAACTCCCTTCAATATCCTGTACTCCATTTCCTTCCTATTGAAATACAGATATACCTCTGAACATCATAAGGATGTGAAAAGTCATAAAAAATCTATATAAAGTTGAATATTATAATTACTCAGTCAACAGAACTGGACCCTCATTGTGGCTCTGACATTAATTTCCCTGGCGACAATTAATCTTCCCTTCTCTGTATCATAGTTTCTCTATCTGTAAAATTAGGGTCTTGGATAGGTTTAAATCTAAGGTCATTCTTGGAATTGATATCCTATGAATCAAAGTGCTATCTTTTTCTTTCATAGGCAACAAAAAGAACATTGTTGGTAGAGATGGCAACAAGTTCCGTGGAAAAGCCATGGGAACCCCCTAGGAGCATTGTGTGCTGTGCTTAGAGCTGCTGCCCTGCATGAGCCGTCACTCACAGACAGTCCCGCCTAGCACAGGTCCCACTTCACTCTCCTCGCAGCTGGCCTGCTGGACAATTTCCCCAGCATTTCCGCCAACAAAGAAAATGCTGCCTACAAGTTCCTAGTCTTGCCTCACGGAGAAACAGTTATTTAAAGCACAAGGATGCTAAAAGCAAGAATTCTCCAAATGAAATTATTTTGGCTTGCTCCAGGAATTGTTTAAGAACACAGACAAAAACTCCTATCCAAATCAACCCAACAGAACATCCAAAATACTCACTCCAGACACAACACCAGATGGGATGGCAGTAGATGCCGGTTTACTCATTTTCCAAGTGGACAAAGCAAGCTGGCCTTGTGCCACGGCATGTGGACTGACGGAGAACCTTACCATCTGTGTGGCATGTGGTCCTTCTACGGGACTCTCCCAACAGTATAAAGAAAAGAAGGCAAAACTGTGCGTGACATAATAGTTAAGATCAAAGCTTTGAAATCAATGATATCTAAAGCCAAAATCTGGCTCGGTTCAATTCATTTTTTTCCTCTCTCTCAAAATGTGTGCCCTGTATACCTTGTATGTACCAGGAATTGCTCTGGATTTTAATATCACTCTCCTACAAGCATACATATCTCCCCCTCCCAATTAATCCTAGGACCTCAAATATGTGTCCAGGTGTTGGGGTAGGTCCCTCCCAAGGCCCAAAGGAAGCACATTGGTCTACACTAGTCATAATTTCTCCCATTCTTCTTTGATTGTTATGGGTCTCCCAGTGAACATGTGTTCTGGGATCTCAAAGACCACGCAAACATTTGATGCTTTACTGGAAGCTTCACAGCTAGAGTTTATTATAGCAAAAGGGTACCCAATAGAATCAGCGAGGGCAAAAGACACAAGGTGGAATCTGGAGAAACCACGCACAGGCTTCGTTACACTATCTCCATCTGGTGAGGGGACACATGTGTGTGCTCCTATTGCCAGTAATAGACAACGCAGTGACATGTGTGCAACGATCCTGCTTAGGGAACCATTTGAACTCAGCATCCAAGGTTTTTCCTAAGGACATGTTGGGCAGAGGGTGCCAAAATTCCAGCCTCTCAAAAGGAAAGCAGGTGATCAACATCTATTACATCGTATGAATAGTTTAGGAGCCATAACCACCCTTGGGAATTTGGGAATGGATCAAATACCAAGTGCCCAGATGCCGGCCCAAGGCCAACCTTGCAAGCAGGCTCTGGCCTGCTATGTTAACTCTGCTGCATAACACATGACTCAGTTCTGATCAATGATTCATAAAGAGAAATCTGCTGGAGACTTTCTGTAAAAATAACAGATCTGCACGAGAAAAAAATAAGGCCCTTTTACTTATCCTTTTACTTCCTGCTTATTGGGATGCTGAATAAAAATATATCTGGAGCCGAGGCTTCAATCTTGCAACAGTGAGGGGACAAGAATCAGGATGAAAATACACCAAGCTGAGTATGGCCTGAAGAGCACGGAAAGTGCCAGAATCCCTGAGAGTATCACTGAGCAAGTGAACTAATTCTAAGAGCCACCTACCTCCACATTTTATTTGTGACAGAAACAAGCCCCCACTGGATTAAACCTGGATGTAACCAGCCACTGCACTGTTACTTGCAGCCAAATTCACTCCTAATTGATACAACCATTAAGCAAAAACAGCCACAGCTCTTTTTTAATGAACTTCCAGTCCAGTAGGAGAGACAGATGACCAAATAATTACACTAATGATTATATAATTGCAAACTGGGACAAGTGCTCTGCAGGGAAGGCATTTTGTTGCCTAAGATCGTATAAGAAGGAAACTGGCCTAGGCTGGTTACAAGGAGATAAGAAAGCACCCGTAAAAAAATTGGTTACAGTTATAGTACATTTCCACAGATTCAATTGCCCCCAAAATGAACAGTTTAAAACAATCATTTTATCTTGGTCTGTGACTTTGTGAGTTAGACATTCTGGAAAGTCTTAGCTGGGAATTCTTTGTTGGGGTCACTAATGGAAATCAACTGAGGCTACAGTCATCTGAAGGGTCTGACTGGCTCACGATGTGGTGCTGGTGATGCCGGCTCTCCTGGGGCTCAGCTGGCTGCTGACCAGAGCACCTGTGCATGGACTCTCCACACAGGATCTCAGGGCTCCAAGCACAGCTGTTCCATGAACAAAGTGGAAACTACATGGTATCTCATTACCCAGCCTCGGAAGTTGCATAGCATCCCTTGGTCACAGCAGTAATGCCAACGCCCAGATCCACAAGCACAGACATAGACCCCCTCCTCTCAATAATGGACTATCAGAGAAATGATGGGTTTGTCTTATTTACTTTTTATTGATTTCCTAGAGGAGGGAGAGGAAGAGAGAGATAGAAACATCAATGATGATAAAGGAACACTAACACTAGTGAGCCCTGGAACGTCATTCTAAACATGAATGAGCACTAATACAGTAGGAACCAAGGTCCTGACCTATTAGCCCAACAACTGATCAGTTGACTGATGTATCTATTTATCCCACCTCCCTCCTTCTCTCTCCTCACCCCACACCACCTGTGTGCCTGTGTGTCTTATACACATACTCATAAGACCACCTGCCCAGGTGTTCTCTTAGAAATCTGGGGGCTCACTTGCAGCTAGGAGTTGATCCTTAGAAGCCCATCACAGATAGAAATCACATCTGGCAGACAAGTTATGGGAACATAACTTAGGGGGCCACAGGACTGAGTGGATGAGATGCACATTGGTTGATGGGACAAAGGAATAAGAAAAGAAGAAGGAAGGGAGGGAAGGAGGAAAAGAGAGAAGAGGAATGGAGGGGAGAGAGAGGAATGGAGGGGAGGAAAGAGGAGGAGGAAACTGAAAGAAACTCTAAAATTCCCACTTTCCCTGGGATAAGAGAAGGGCTGCCAAAATCATTCTTCCTGAGTCACCCTGTGGGCAGATAGAGCAGAGAAAGCCACAAGCCATGTGAGCTAGTACTCAGGGACCCATCCCTGGCAGCCCACAAATATCTCCCAGCTGGTTCTGTCTCAGCACCTAAAATTCCTCTCCTTAGGAATGCAGGCATTTTTAGGAGTCCAGTGTTAAAATGCAAATAGCTCCAGAGGGAGACAAACATTAACCAACATTAAACCATTATCAACTATTAGCATTTCTACAGGGATTGGAATCACAGAATCAGAGTTTCCTTCAGCAGGAGGGGATTTTTAGAGATTAGTTTGAGATAATTTAGTAACACCTGGGATATCAGAACAATATCCTCAGGGGAGAAAAGTACAGTAAGATGTTCTGATAGGTCTCATCCATCTATCTCATCTCCTCCTCCCTAAAATACACTTCGTTCATTCATTCATTCATTCATTCATTCATTCAACAACTCTTTTTTCAAGCAGTTTTAGGCTTGTGTGATGCAGGGTAACCAAGTAGACACTCTAGTGGAAACGTTAGACAGTTAGAAACTCTTTAATCTTTGATTCCTCATCCTCAGTCTGTGTACGAATTTCTATGGTACATGCTTAACTCTAGCCCATGCTGCTATTTCCCTTTTTGGAGGTCCTACTGAATTATGCAAAGTCTCCCTCCGTTTAGTTCCTAACCGTGCTCTAATTTTCTGTGTGCCTGTTAAACTTTCTCATCCAGACTGTAAACTCCTAGAGGGCAGAGATATTGGCATACCTCTCTGTAATCTTTACAAAGCACACAATAGGAACTCAAGGACTTGACTGACTATCCCTATGAATCACAGCTATTTTTTCTCACCACTAGTCTCCTGGCATTTAGTAGGTACTCTGTAGACATGTTTAGAATAAATAACTACTACTTGATCGATGATATACAAAGAAGATCTTCCAGGTGGGGTATCCCGGGGAAATGGGAAGGGCAAACTGTTAGTTAGGTCTGATCAAATAATTGAATCGATACCCTCTCCCCTGGAAACTGACCTTTAGGCCACTTCACAATGGACATTCCACTTGCTTAGATCACATTCACCTTGATAAGACCATTATCTCTCCCCTCCGGACTTTCCCAGAATCCAGACCTGCACAGAGAATTCTCTGCTCAGAAAAAAGCCCGCCTAGAGTCCTTTAAAAACCTCTGACTCTCCATCTTTGAGTGCTGGTGCCATTTGGGGGCTCAGCCCACCTGGTATCCAGATGACCTAATAAATTCATAATTCTTCACCCATTTTTGGCCTCGTGCATTCCTCCTTTAGCAACCCTAACACAAACAAATGGACAATAGTTGTCCACTAGACATTTGAGGCTGGTACCAGGACAAAGAAGAGTAGACACTAAAGGACAACAGGAGGGCAGAAACAAACTCTGACCGTATAAATGCTTTAAGGCTTATTTTCCAGGCCTGGATGGGCTACAATGCCTTCTAATTTGGCACTTGGTGATTGAAGGATTGATTATTCAATTAGTCTGACTTGCTGACTAATTTTATTGCAACCCTCAACATATACTGTGAACCTACTAAATGCCAGACACTCGGCTAAACTCTTGAGAATAGAATCTTGATAGGAATTAAAGTCAGACTCTGCCTTTGAGCAGAGACTGTGAGATGACTGTGTTATGATTCTGAGGTCTCTTCTCTGGGTGTCCGGAGGGCAGGCAGCAGATGAATATCTACAGTTATGAATAGCAATGGCCTTCAATCCTTTGTTACCAACCAGAAATATCCAGAGCCACCGGGTAAGATAGAAATGCTATTGGTAAAGGGGTCAGGTGGGCTTCTTAACCTCCTTAGTGCACTGGACCTGCTGGCCAGTTCAATTATGCCTTCATGTGCTCAATTATTCTACAAATGGATCTGAAATACCTTTTACCTGGCAGACTCTGAAAGCAGACATCCATTCCCGGCTTCTCCTCTATTTACTGGTGAAGGGAACTTGGGCAAGTTATTGAATAACTGTGCCTCCATTTTCTCATATATAAGTTGGGGATAATAATAGTGCCTATATCTGAGAATTATTCCCAGGATTCAATATGTTGGTACACGAAAACAATTATTTCTGACACATGGCACCTAGCTAATAATTTTTTGCTCTATGTGTAATTTGTGCTAGAATATATACTTGTCCAGAACTCACTGTCTAGTGAGGGAGACAGGCAGTTACAATGCATAGAGAGGTGCTGTGGTGGATAAGGCAGAGGGTAAAATGACAGGGGCCCTGAACCCATAATCAGGAGGTCAAGGAGGGTTTGTAGGAGAACGTGAAGACTGTAATGAGACGTAGAAGGTCAGGCCATTAAAGAGTTGGGAAAATAAAGTCCCAGGTGGAGTATATTTAAAATCTCAGATGTTAGAGTGTGATCTGTGGAGAAACTGAAACTTTAGCGTGACAAAGAGACCACAAGAAGAGACAACAGCCCTGACCAGGTGGCTCAGTTGGTTGAGCATCATCCCATGCACCAAAAGGTCACCAGCTCAATTCCCTATCAAGGGCACATGCCCAGGTTATGGGTTCGGTCCCCTGTTGGGGTGCATACAGAAGGCAACTGATGGATGTTTCTCTCTCACATCAATGTTTCCCTCTCTCTCTCTTCTCCCCTTACCCTCTCTCACTTTCTCTCTCTCTAAAAAATAAAAACAAAAAAACACATGTTTTTTAAAAAATAAAGAAATGACAATAGCAATAAAAACCTAGAAGCTGTGAAGCAGAAAGAAAAGTGGTAACTTTATTAGTAGAAGCAAGAAAAGCAGAATTCTAAGGTGGTTGTGCAGGGGTGAGGGGAAAACCCCCCAGTTCACTCTGAGAATCCCCAGAAGGCTCATGGGTGGGAGGTATGAGGACCTTTGGAAACAGGCAAAGACTGAACTGTATATAGGAAGATGGCTTATAAGTACATAAAGCACTTGAAATTGGGGAAATATTAGTAAGTATTGAAGCTGGGTGTCAGGAAGATGGGAGTTCATTATACTCTTTTCTCTAGTTTGGGTCATGTTTGAAACTTTCCATAATAAAAGATTTTAAAAAAACAACACAAAAAACAGGCTTACAGATGTCCCTCCATCTGCATCACTGGGAAACTGTTGTCATCTGATCTTGATCCTGACAAAAAAAAAAAAAAGCCCTGGAAGTTTAAAGTTTATTTTGAAGAATGAATAAGAACAATATCTCTGAATATTCAAGAATCAGGAAAAATTGAGGAAGAGACTATAATGCTCAAAGCAAGGGTACTAAGCAAACAGTTACAACCTGAATGCTGAGATGCTCAGCTTCTTCTTCTTTTTTTTTTTTCCAACTGAACTATCAAAACAATGACAGCCATATCCTCCAGGAAAGTTATTGGAAGAATCTTATACGGGGAATCTAACTGGCTCAAAAAGAAGAGACTTTGTAGGGAAGCACGGGAGACTTGGTTGGAAAGTTTGTAAGGATAAAATTCAGAAAAGAGAAGTTGGCTGAAAGCTACCACCCCTTTTCTCGAAATTTTGACTTAGGGAAGTTGGCCAAAAGCGGCCACTCCTAATTGTTCCTTGACTTTTCCAAACAAGTCTGTGCACACGCAGACCCTCGGATGTTTCCCCGAATCTTTATGCTTAATCTTTAGGTGTCCTTGCTTAAAGGACACTACAGACACATGTGTCCTCCCAAAATTACTTACCCTACTGATTGTATCTAAAAGATAAACTTTATCTCAAACTGCTGTTGCAATAAAAGCCTGAAGAGGTAGGCAATTGGGGCTATCTGGTTCCTTTAGCCAGGAAGTCCCTTAGCCTTCTTTCACAGCAATTGTGTGTTAGAGTAATCATTCATCCATCACTCAGGGTCTGCTGATCAGCCCTGGCAAGACTTAAAGAGCCACCACCAGGATTTCACTCATAAAGTAGCCCAACCTGACAACCTTAAAATGTAAGTATGTACACAACACAAAATTTCCAATTAGTTTTGTGGCACCCATCCTTAAATATGAGCAGATAGCCAAAGATGACTAGGTATCTTAGGAAAGAAAGTGTTTAAAATGAATGGCAGGTGAGACAGCAAACAAATAGGGAAAAACAACTTGGTAAAATAGAGACTATTCAGGAAAATGAAAACCCACATACAAATAAAAAACACAAAGAAAACAGTTGCCATTAATAGCCTCATATAGAGTAAGGACAATATTGCAACCATAAAGTAAAAATACAATGCTATTAAGGGAGTCATTAAAAAAAATGAAAGAACTCTTAACATTAAATAAAAATGTTACAGGAGAAATGAAAAGCTAAACAATGAATTAAAAGATGAAGCTAAAGACATCTCCCGAACAGAAGAGCAAAATGACAAAAAATTAGAAATAGAGAAAATATGAGAAAAATAAAGAATCCCTCCAGAAGATGCAACATCTGTATAATAAGGGTTCCAAGAATGAAGAAAAGAGAAAATAGTAGAGAAAGTGGTCAAAGAAATAAATTCAAAATAATTTCTCATAACCAATTTTCCAAATCAAAAGCCTCACTAAAATGCCCAGCACAAGGAATGAAAATACTGCTAAGCCAAGCAACATCAATGAAAATGTCAAAATGCTTGAAATAAAGAAAAAATCTAAAAGTTTCCACGCCCAAAAGGAAAGGAAAAGAGCAGGTTACATACTAAGCATCAATAAGCAGATACGCTTCAGGTTTATCAACAGCACCACTAGAAGCTTGAATAAAATGAAATAGCCTTCAAAGTCAAAAGGGAAAATAACTTCCAAACCAGAATTCCATATCCAAACAAATGTCAATTAAGTATAGAGATATTTTCAGACATGCAAATTACTTTCACTTTCATCCAGTGAATCCTCTATAAGAAAACTACTGAACTAAGTATTTAAGATGAGAAAGTAAAGCAAGAAAATGGAAGACATGGAATTGAAAGCAAGAAAGAAGAGAAGAAACAACTCAGGATGAAGATAAAGGGAGACCCCAGAGTGAGAGGGACATAGCAGACCGGAGAACATTTCATCCAGATTAAAGCGAGTCAAGTTTCTAAGAGTGATGTCTCCAAGAATTTTAATTGAGAAGAATACTTAATCTGTGTAAATGTCCTGAGAGAAGATAATGGTAAGTGGGGGGTGGGTACTGGGGTATAAATTCTAGAAAATTATATTTTAAAAAGATAAACAAATAAAAAAGAGAGAATGATTTGCTCCACAGAAAACGGAGAGCTAGAAAGAAAAGGAAGCCCTGGCCAGTTTGGATCAGTGAATAGAGCGTTGGCGGTCCTGTGTTCAATTCCAGTCAAGGGCACATGCCCGGGTTGTGGGCTCAATCCCCAGTGTGGGGCGTGCAGGAGGCAGCCAATCAATGTTTCTCTCTCTCATCATTGATGTTTCTGTCTCTCTCTCCCTCCCTTCCTCTCTGAAATCAATAAAAATATATTTTAAAAAAAGAAAAGGAAAAGTAATCATGGAATTTTACATGGTTCAACAGTGAATAGCATTACATGATGTAAATAATGGAATATTCATGCAACTAACTAGGCAGTGACTACATTAGGAGGTAGAGGAATGGAGCATGCACTTGTATGCATGGAGGGAGGTGTCTTGAATGAAAGATAACTTTTTATTTCCATAATAGGATACAAAAAGATATGTAGACTGAAAAAAAACTCACAACAAGGTCCTATATGCATGTTATTTAGAAATAAAATCTTTTTGAGATAAAAATATTTAAAATTATTGGACAAAGTGATGGTTTTCATAAAACCCTGCTAGAAGTATTTTGCTCTAGCTTTGATTTAAAAATAAAAACTATATTAGAAATATAAGTAAACAGATACACCACGTTATGGCCCATTGGAGGATCACCTTTAACACTTCCATAATGAGAACTGTTCTAGTCCAATCCCCAACTCTGTTTACAGATGATATATCAGACCCATCGGAGTGAAGAGTCTGGCCCAGAAACACCCAGGAGGTTAGTGGCATTGACAGGAGTAAGTATCAGATCTTCTAACGGTTTATAAACTTACAGAGTTTTTGTTTACGGCAGCCTGGTAAGATGCTGCATTTGCCCAAGGCAGTGCCTGCAGCATCTGGGCTTCAGTCATTTCTGATTGCATTCTGTAGGGACAAGCACCAGGGGAGATTTGAACATTGCTTCCAGGAGCTTACAACCAGAGCACCAGGACCTGCATATGCCAAATGCGTGTAGAGTAATTAAGTGTCCTAGGAACTTACTCTTTCTTTAATTTATTTTTATTGTTGAGGGTATCATAGATGTCCTCCATTGTGGAAAACAGTAGGGAGATTCCTCAAAAAATTAAAAATGGGACTTCCATTTGACCCAGCAATTCCACTTCTGGGAATATATCTCAAGAATCTCAAAACACCAATCAGAAAGAATTTATGCACCCCAATGTTCATAGCAGCGTTATTGACAATAGCTAAGATCTGGACCTTGCTCTTAACAATGATCCCTAACACTCTGGCACCACTGTTTCCCCTTTAGCTCACACTTTGGCTCTTGCAGCTTCAATTACCTGAGAAGTTAGTCGTATGTGGATGTGCCTTTCTTTCTTACATTGTTAAATAAATTAAAAATAAATCTTTGCTATTACACATATGGACAATTGTTTTCTCTAGTCTCATATATAATAAAGAAAATAAACTAAACATAAATAGAATATAATCAACAGCTCAAAAGATAACAAAAAAAAACAAATTGAAAGGGGGTTTTAGAGGTAGTAGGGTTCTACCTACCTATTTTTAAAAATGTCCTATAAAGTTGGCCAAAAAAAGAAAAAGAAAAGTTGTGAGGAAATGGGCATCATACATTTTTAGTTGAAATGTTAAGGCAAACTTTGGAAGACAATATAGCAATAGCTATCAAAAATTAAAATTCACTTACCTTTTAACTCAGCAGTTTCTTTGCTAGGAATTTACCCAAAAGTATGTCAAGATATATGTACAAGGAAATTCACTGCAGCATTATTTATAAAGCAACAATAAAAAGAAAACAATTCTCGACTAATAGCAAATTGGTCAAATCATTAATTATTTATATATCCCTACAATTTAATAGTAAGTAACCTTTAAAAATAATCAGTTGGATCTATCTTGCTGACATAGAAAGATTTCCAAGATAGAATGTTTAGTTAAAAAAGCAAGGTTCCACATAGTATATTCTCATTTGTTTCACACACACACACACACACACACACACACACACACACACACACATTGTTTTCCCAAAAAGGTGCTGTCATCTTTGGAGAGAGAAACTAGAACTCAAGAGGAGAGGCAAGGAAGAGCTTTGCTTGGTTTTATACCTTTTAGGAAGTAGAAATTACAATCATGTATAACTTTCATTTTTTTTTAAATAATAAGTTTTAAAGATAGATAACTCATGAAAAGCAATGAGTAAACTCTCAGTTAGGGAAGGGAAATTATTTTTCCCAACTTCACTCTAATAATAGCAACAGTCCTGCAGCTGAACTCGAAGGCCCTGCTGTGCTTCCTATTGCTCTCCCTCAGTTCTCTAATCTGCAAAACGAGAACATTTCTTCCCTCTCCTTCTCTAGATTTCAGAAAAAGATGCCTGGCCTCTGGTAGTTATGTCATTGCTACTTATTCAATGAGTGAAGAATGAATGAGTGAACAAATGAAAAGTAAGTGAGATCATGCATGTGGAAGTGCTGTGCTGAGATAAAGGGTTGCTACTTTAAAAGGGTTAATGTACTCTCCCCACCTGGGATCTGACTGTCTGACCCCGAGTCCCCATTTGGAAAGAAAATGACTGTCCCAGTGACTACTATATCTGGCATGATAGATGAGAGACCATGAAGGAAACAGCCACCAAAGGCTTGGCAGTGGCTTCTGTTGGCTTTCTGATCACATCGCGGCTGGCTGTCAAGTCCATGGCCCAGCGATTTATGGTGTCCCTGGGCAGGAGCAGCCTGTACAAGGCTGCGCTGCGGCTGCCCAGGGACAAGAGCCAAGCTCTTGTTCTCCTTGAAGCTGAAACAATTCCTCCTGTGGGCCAGGAGCTCTCCCTGCATCAAAGCAGAACAAATGCACCCTGCCCGCCCCTCATGGCTTTGTTAGCAGGACTACAGAGCCAGGCTGGCGCAAGGCAGACATCATGGCCAGACGCAGCTTCCCCAACCACTGCCAGTAAGAAACAGGCACCGACTATTTCTATCCTCGCCTCAGATGTACGCCCGCCTCCTGCAGCACCTCACGAAGAGGGAGCAGAGAGCTCCCTATGATTCACTGAACTAACTCTGAGGCAGAATGCTGCGGGCACCAGCGAGGGTGATCGGGATCCTGTACTGGATAAGAATGTGCGCTCTGGACTCCAAAGGACCTTTGTCTCAACCCTGGCTCTGCTGCTGGTCAGCAGTGTGAGCTTAGGCACGTTACTTAACCTTTCTGTGCTTCCATTTCCTCTGCCATAAAATGACAATCCCAATAATAATATCTAGCTCAGAGGTTTGTTGTGACAATTAAATGAGATAATCCATTTGAAGAGGACTTAGCAAATTACATTCAAGTAGGCTATTCAGCCAAGAAAGGACCCTGCTCACAATAGAGGGATAAGAAACCACATCTGGTTGGAGGGATCATAAAAGGCTCTTAAAAGAGTGAGTCCGTAGGGTGTGGATGGTCAGAGATGCAGGAAGGGAATTCCACAAACAGGAAACACTAGAAAAGAAGCCACAGAGGAAGAAAAAGAGGCTGGAGTGTGGGACTGTGTAGGGAGATGAGACTGGAAAGGGAACTTGGCTAAGGAAGGAGAATGCAGCTTGGGGACCCAGGGGGAGCCATCTAAGCTGTGTGAGCTGGGGCGACCAAGGAGCCCAGCTGCCCCTTAAAGGAAACATTTGGCAGCATCTATCTGGGCATGGATGAGAGAAACTGCTTGGTAGGGACTAAACAATGAAGCAAGGTGTCCCTGGAACACCCACCTCCCAAACTTCTACTCTTCTGGAGACTATAAGCTGCCTACAGAGTCTTCTGTGGAAAAACAAGTTTATTAAGCAGAAGTGCTTCTCAAATGCCCCCAGGCGACTCCCTGAGTCTCCTTTATTGTAAATGAGGAACCTAGGGCTACAGCTCTCTCTTTCCTTCCGGAAGAAACACGCACCACAGCCGGATCTGTGCTTGAGCACTGTGCCGTTAGAGCCCTTGCAGCCGGTTTGAAGGGCCATTCAAGCCTCTCCTCCCTGGGCTCTGTCTTCCCAGCTAGGCACCATCAAGTTTGACCACTTTCACGATTTTTTGTCACATCCTCACATTCCATTTACTTCTTTCTAACCTTTTCCCTCAGTGAACCCATTTGTTTTTTGCTTATGCTTAAATAAATATATTGGAAAAGAAGGGATCTTTCTACCACAGCCATGAATAGAAAACTTCTATTTTCTTCTCTAAATAGAAGGTAATCACCATAAAAGGTAGAGAAAAGAATGCAACAAAAACAAAGCATCCTGGTGATGCATGTTAACTAGACTTATTTTGGTGATCATTTCACAATATATACAAACATTGAGTTGTTATGCTGCACACCTAAAACTAATATAATGGTATATATCAATTACACCTCAAGAAAAAAAGCATCATGAAAATCTTGATAGAGCCTCTTGCTCTCTCTCTCTCTCTCTCTTTTTTTTTTTTTTCCCAAGAAGGTAGATTGACAAGTATTAATGAGGTGACATACAGCAGTGAATGGAGGTTTTTCTCTTCCTCCAGGTAACTGCAATGATTAAAAGAGGATTAAAGAGGAGATACCCTTCTCACAATGGATCCACCCCCTAACACGGTACCTCCTAAAATGTTCTTTATAGCCCAGCCGGCATGGTTCAGTGGTTGAGCATCAACCTATGAACCAGGAAGTCATGGTTCCATTTACAGTCAGGGCACATGTCCGGGGTGTGGGCTCGATCCCCAGCGTGGGTGTGCAGGAGACAGCCGATCAATGATTCTCTTTCATCATTGATGTTTCTCTCTCTCTCTCCCTCTCCTTTCCTCTCTCTGAAGTCAATAAAAATATATTTTTAAAAAATTAATATAAAATAAAATGTTCTTTGTAAACCAGACTGACACATTCGCACCATTTAGCCAACATTGAACTCAATGATCTCTAAGAATCCTTCTATTTCACATTTCTTTTATTGACAAACATTGAGTATTTTCAGGTGTCAGATGCTTTATCCAACCAGCGAGATGAATAAGGAATGTGTTGGCTGCTATCAGAATTGACAACCATACATTCTCAACCCAGGTCAACTGAGAACTTGCTCCGTGTCATTGGACAAATTTTTCCCCCACCCACACTCGGGCCACACTGTCTCCACCTCTGAAACACTGAGGCTGAACTGCATAATTGCCATGGGCTCTTCCAGATCTAACTTTTTATAACTCAACTAGAGGCCCAATGCACGAAATTCATGCAAGAGTAGGGCTTCCTTCCCCCAGCTGCCGGAACCAGCTTCCCTCTGGCACCCAGGACCCAGACTTCCCTCACAGCCCTGGCTTCGTCCAGAAGGATGTCTGGTCTAATTAGCATATTATGCTTTTATTATTATAGATAAAGCCAAATGGGAGAATTTGGGATTAGGAAAAGGGTTAGTGCAGAAACTAGGGAGGGGGTAAACTCAGATAGCTACACAGGCAGGTGGATCTGGGAACACCCTGAGGTGGGTACTAAGGTTGGCTGGCTTAAAATTCAGGATTTTGGTACAACCACTTTAGAAAACAGTTTGACAGTATTTGCTAAATGTAAGCGTATCTATAGACAATGATCCAACAATTCCATTCCTTAGGGGGAATGAGTGCTCGTGTCCATCAAATTCATTTATAAGTATATTCATAGCAACTTTGTTCATAATTGTCCAAGCTGGAAACAATCCAGATGAACTACAGCAGGAAAACTGATAAATAAAACAGAATAGAGATGTAATGAAATAGTATGCAGCAATGAAAAAATGAACTACTGCCACACTTAACATGGATGACTCTGATAGCCATTATGTTAATTAAAAGAGGCTAGATATAAAAGAATACATGCCATAGGATTCTACCTACATGCTGTTCAAGAAGTTACAAAACAAATCCTATTTAATAAAAGAGTAATATGCAAATTGACCATACCTCCGCTACACCCACAAGCCAAGCCCACGAGCCACGTCCACCAGCCAATCAGGAACAAATATGCAAATAAACCCAACCAAGAAGGCTACGGCCACAGAGAGCAGGAGGGAGGCTTGGGTTTCCCCGGCAATGGAGGAAGCCAAGCTTTCCGCCTGCCCTTGTCGGCCTAGGCCTCCACTCAAGGCTACAAAGTGTCAATGATAGAAGATAAATAAATCCAAACAGAAATGGCAGCAGCCACAGAGCTGGAAAGAGCAGGAGGATAGGATTGCCCCAGGCAATGGAGGAAGCCAAGCTTCTGAAGCCCTGGCCTGCCTTGGCCTCCGCTCCAGGCTACAAAGTTTCAATTATAGAAGATACATAAATCCAAACAGAAATGGCTGCAACCACAGAGCAAGCAGGAGGCTTGGCTCCACTCCAGGCTACAAAGTTTCAATTGTAGAAGATAAATAAATACCAGATACCAGGGCCTCCGCTTGGGTCGCCAGGGGGTGTGGCCGGCCTGCAAACACCACAGGCCTCTTGCCCAGGCCACCCCACACCCCAAGGGAACCCACCACCCTGATCCAGGACACCCTTCAGGGCAAACCAGCTGGCCCCCACCCATGCACCAGGCCTCTATCCTATCTAATAAAAGAGTAATATGCAGATTGACCATCACTCCAACACACAAGATGGCTGCCCCCATGTGGTCAAAGATCCTGCCCCCATGTGGACACAAGATGGCCAGCAGGGGAGGGAAGTTGGGGGGGACCAGGCCTTCAGGGGAGGGCAGTTAGGGGTGACCAAGCCTGCAGGGGACGGCAGTTAGGGGAAAACAGGCTGGCAGGGGAGCAGTTAGGTATCAATCAAGCTTGCCGGGGAGTGGTTAGGGGGTGATCAGGCTGGCAGGCAGAAGTGGTTAGAGGCAATCAGGAAGGCAGGCAGGCGAGCATTTGGGAGCCAGCAGTCCTGGATTGTGAGAGGGATGTCCGACTGCCCGTTTAGGCCTGATCCCACTGGGCAGTTGGACATCCCTCGAGGGGTCCCAGATTGGAGAGAGTGTAGGCTGGGCTGAGGGACAATTCCCCCCCCCCCCATGCATGAATTTCATGCACCGGGCCTCTAGTTTATCATAATAGAGGTAAGAATGGTGGAGGGGAGAGGTTTATATTAATTGGAAAGAGGAATGAGAGAACCTTCTGGGCTTCTGTAAATGTGTTATACCTTCGTCTGGGCATTGGTCACACAGATGAATTCATATATAAAAATCCATCAAGCTCTACCCTTATAATTTATACTTATGAATATGTATAAGTTGTACTCCAACAAAAAAGTTTTTAAAATGTTTTAAAAAATGGAATTAGCTATGTCTTCAAACCTCCACCAAACATATTATTCAAGCTCTAAACCTGAGGCTGGTACAAAGAGGAAGCATAGTGAAGTAGGAAATGTACAGTATCAGGTGTCTGGAGATTTTGGTCCATTGGTAAGTATAGTAGCCTATAGGCCTTTAACTTTGAGGAATCAGGAAGCATGTTGATACTAATAAACCCAAGGATTTCCTCCCAAAAAAATGTCCAAACACATCAAGTTTTGCATATGATTTCAAGGGGCTTGTAAAATCCTTGAGGCCCATCCATGGGCTGCAAATTAGGAGACCATAGATTATGGGATTTTTAAGGTTCGTTCCCAGGAAGATTATTCACATTTTCTTCTATTTTTTTAGTGTTGCTATTACTGATTCTCTTCCTTTGTTTCCTTTCCACTTCAGATTCATTAGCCGCCAAGACTACTACCTCTGAGCTGTCACTTCCAGTTTAGGTTGGGGACCTAAGGGAATTATAATGGACACACACAGCTGGTCCGGCCAAACATCCCCCTGACCATCAGACTTATCCAAGTCTTAGGGGATGAGTGTTTACTGAAAAGGCAGAAAATCAACTAATCTCTGGGTCGCTGGAAACTGCTTCTTCCAGTTGTAACTTTTTAATAGTAATTACAGGCAAGGGGCGGGAATAGCGGTCTTGTTTCCTCTTCCCACCTGCTTATCCCTTCCCTACCAATGGCTGGGAGAGGGACCCAGAAGCCGAATGGGGTCCGGACTTTTCTTGTTTAACTGGTTTATAGCTGCATTTGTAAAAAGAAAAAAGGAGACCACAGGTCTGAAGCCCAAGCAATATCTAACTCCACAACAGCTAGTGTTCATCATCAAGTTCAGGCTACTGGGCCCACAGAGGAAATCTGGAGGGTGGGACTGAGAAGAGGGTTATGGAGCCAGGATGGAAGTTCTAAGGATGAGCAGACCCTTTCGTGACACTGAGACACGTGTGTACGTGGTGTAAACCTAGTTAGGTCATGCATTTGTTAAGCACCAAATGTGTTGCTATTTCATCCCTGAGGCTGACTGAAACACTCATTCAGTCACCACTTAAGTGAATTGCATCTAAGCCATATTGAAGAGACTGGTGTCAGACTGGTGGGTGTGAATCCACAGTCTATGCCTTTCTGACTGAGTGACTGTGATGTACAATCTAACTTCCCTGAGCCCCAATCTCTCCACATGTAAAATGAAGTCAAAATATTTCCCTAGCCGGTTTGGCTCAGTGGATAGAGCATCAGCCCCACAGACTGAAGGTTCTCAAGTTCTATTCTGGTCAAGGGCAAATACCTTGGATGCAGGCTCAAGCCAGTCAGGGGTGTGCAGGAGGCAATCAAGCGATGTGTCTCTCTCTCTCTCACATCCATGTTTATCTCTGTCTCTCTTTCTCCCTTCCACTCTCTAAAAATCAATGGAAATCCTTGGGTGAGAATTAACCAAAAATAAAAAATAAAAAATAGTTCTACTTCAGAGGGTCGAGTTCTAATTGAGGTCATAGATATGAAGTGCTTAGAGAAACAGCACAGAATAAGAACCCTGTAAATATTTTTTATAATTATGACTGCTGTTCGGGCTGGGAACATAAAAGTAAATAAGATGTGGTTTCCACTCCAAGAAACTTCAGTTTAATAGAGAAGACAGAGAAGAACTGATTACAGAAAGTGTGGGCAATGCAAAGTAAATACGCAAATATAGGCTGCAATGGGATCCCCAGAGACGAGATCCCTAATACGAAGTGAGGAAAGACTTCCAGGGCCAAGTGACATCTAAGCTTAGAAACACTGAAGGACTAGTAAGAAACAGTGTGAAGGGCTGGAGGCTGGAAGGAAGACATTGACATCCTGGAGAACTTGCATTCTGAATGGAACAGAGTGAGAGAAGCCAAAGGCCGTGAGGTTGGAGGGGTCAGCAGGGCCAGATCACAGCCCCTGACACCTGCCTGGAAGTTAGTCATGGCTCAGGAAGTAGTTGTTTGTGCTGCAAATGAATCTGCCCATTGTATGGATGAGACCAATGAAACTAGAAAGGTTCACAGCGTGCTGCGCCAGCAAAGAGCCCAGGGCTGCTGATTCTCAACACAGTGCCCATCCTTGACGCCGGCTTTTTGACTGAGCATTTTGGAAAGGCTAGGGTCCAGCTCCTGTGAGTTGGGCTAATAATCACCCTCGTCAGGCTGGGCAACAAGGAGCTGTGGGTTGCAATCAGCTCCCTCCCACCTTTGTTCTGGGACATTTTCTGAACGTAGTGGGATGGAAATACTCAAGGAAATCATTCCTCCACTAGAAATTGGACAGATGAGGGAAAGAGGAGCCAAGCCAAGGAGGCAGCACTGGAGTCCTGGTTCATTTTGCTTTGCAGGAGCCTCTGCTTCCTGAGGGAACACAATAGATTTAAAAACAAACAAACAAACAAAAATCATTTCTTTTTAGGGAGTGATTTGACAGGGGATGATGACCCTATGGAATCAAGCCTGGGGGGAAGTGGGGCGAATAGAAGTGGCCACAGAAATAGTGCGATTTGGCTGAGCCAAGGGAGAAGAAAGGAGCAGAAAGAAAAGAAGTGATACTTGTGTTGGTCTCCAAGACCTTGGGAGCAATGGCCAGAATTTGGAACATTATGCTGAAGCAAGGGCAAACCAGAGAAAGAAAAAAATTGAGGGCGATTTGACTGAAATGACGAATAAAGAGAAATCATGGTCTTTAATCTGGAAGGAAATGTGCAAATAGCATCAAAACCCTTTGTTCCTTGGCACGATACCCATTTTCCTCAAGGGAAGGCCTTGGATAAAGGATCTCTCAGATCTCAAAACTTGAAGGCTCTTCTGTGGAACCATTAAGAGAGACCCCTTTCAAAGACCTGTACATGGATGGAACAGATGCTCAAGAATACCAGGCTGTCGTGGGAATGAGGGGTACGGGTGGGTCGGGGACTAGGATATTTTTAGAGAAGAGTGTGTGTTATGTCGTAGATAAAAGAAGAGCATGCGTTAGAGGCAGCTCAGAGATGGGATATCAAAAGAAGGAGTGGATTTCAAGAAGAAAACCCAAACTCTCCCTTTTGGGACATCAAAGGGCATTCGTAGTCTGCTATGTACTTTGCCATTTCTTCACACACTGCCATGGGCTCTCCAACCATTGTGCATGGAAGAGGTGCATAGGGCAAAGCGCATGGAAATGAGGGGGTCCCAGCACCTCCACGGGTTCACCAGCCTGGAAGCTCTCTGAACCCTGCACTTCGGGGTTTTTATAGAGGACCCCTTACATAGGCATGATTGATTAAATCATTAACTATTGCCAATTAATTCAAACTCCGCTCCCTCTTCCCTTCCCAGAGGTTAGGGGGCTGGGACTGAAAATCCCAACCCTCGAGTCACATGGCTGACTCCACTGACAAGCAGCCCATCTTTAGGTGGGATCCTAAAGTCACCTCGTTCACAGGACAAAAGACACCTATGTCCGCTCTCTTCCATGAGGGAATTCCAAAGGTTTTAGGAGTTCAGTGCCGAAAACGGATGAAAGCCATATGTTGTGGCTTAGAAATCACAACATCACAGACACAAGTACCCTCCCCCTACTTCGTCAGTCCTGGGGGAAGATGGCTTTTGAAATGCGCGTTTTTGAAGCATACAGGGTCTTCAGGAATGCACCCCTCAAATAAAATTATTATCATCGCCCATACTTTGCAGTTAGGAAATCTGAGCCCTAGGGAAAGGTGAGGTAACTTGTTCCGAGTCACGGCAGAAAGTGGCAGAAGATGGCCCTTGACCCCAGACAGTGTGGCTTCTGCTCTGCACTGCCACCCAGCTTCCGGAGGGAGGAAAGGCCAGCGCTCTGCTGTCCTCCCAGCTGCCCTGGGATGAGCCGAGGACTGACATTTTCAGCTATCGATCACAGAAAGCCACCTCCCTTCCTCTATTATTGGTGAATTTTAATTGCTGTCAAGATTAATCAGCAACCTCAGCATTATCCTCTTTTGGACTTTCACCACAATACAAACACTTATATGTATCCAATGTATGCCAACGTGTTTAATTCAAACTTATACACCAGTGATCTTTCCCTTACATCTTAATTACATTATGCTTCCATTTACAGTTATCTGGTCAGATACAATTTATATGCAGGAACATGTGGCCAGAGAAATGAGCAGTGACGTTGATGAGCAGACGCGTTTGCTGCCGCTTTCAGATGAACCCAATCTTCCCGATCTGTTTGAAGCAAACTTTCGTGTGATGTCAAATAGAGTTTTTCCTTCAAGGAGTGGGTTACCCTTTAGACATGAATCATGAGACTCACGGGAAAGAGAAAGGATGTCAATATCTGTGTGCCTGGCTGTGCACTAAACACTTCACGGGGTTGTCTCACTTAATCCACACAGCCAACCTTCCAGGTAGGTACGTTTGTCATGTGTGCATTTAAATGGGAACACACACACACATTTATAGAGAAAGTGGTAGTGCCAGGCTGGTGTTGCTCAGTGGTTGAGCATCAACCTATGAACCAGGAGGTTCCGGTTCGATTCCTGGTCAGGGCACATGCCCGGGTTGCACACTTGATCCCCAGTGTGGGGCATGCAGGAGGCATCCGATCAATGATTGTCTCTCATCGTTGATGTTTCCATCTTTCTCTCCCTCTCCTTTCCTCTCTGAAATCAATAAAAATATTCTTTTTTTAAAAAAAAGAAAGTGGTAGAGTAGAATCCAAAACCTACCAGGACTCCACATCCCACCAGTGAAAACACGACCTCCAACTTCTTCCTGGACAGTTGTAGCCCTGGAAGGGCTGCCTGGCCGCTGAGCTGCAGCACCAGTGTATCAGGTGACTTTAAAAGTGAGGACCGGAGCATCTTCCCTGTCAGAGGTGTGAGACGGTCTCCATCCCCGCGAAGGGCAATGATTCAGAATCGATAGACCTGGCAGAACAGAGCTTCTCAAATTCAATGTACACAAGTCTCCTGGGACCTTGTTAACAAGCAGGTTCTGATTCGGTGCGTCTAGAGAGGGATCTGCGATTCCTAATTTCTCATCAACTCTCGGGTGATGTTTACACTGTTGACCTGTTGCCTGTACTTTGTGTAACTAAGCGTTAAGGTACAGTATCCAGATCACACCACCAATGGCATTCAGAATCGTGTATTCGTAAAGGAAAGAAAAACCACAAGTAAAAATGAACATTTAGATTAAAATGTTCAATTGTGTATATATAAGATGATTATCTTGATGGTGAAGGTAACATTTATTACTACCCATCGGGCACTGTTCTAAGTCCTAATCACTTAATCCTCACAACAGTGCTTTTGAGATGAATACTATTATCATCTCATTTTACAGAGAAAGAAATTGAGGAGCAGGGAAGTTGGTAACTTGCTTATTTAATATAGAACCAAGATTTGAACCCAGATAACCTGGCTCTAAAGATGGACTTGACACCTGACCCCATAAAAATGACGTAGCGATTTTAGTTAACCACAAACTCAGGGTGGGTCAACATGTGTACCACTGGCCATCAGCATATACAGTGATCTTGGCAATTGTACTAGGCCTGATAATTGAGAAATCATCAACAATAATAACCAAAACAATAGCGTGCAATGAGCAAATTTAGCAGTGGCAATGAGATAGCACCTCGGTCAGGGTCACCGCAAGAACAGAATTCACCACGATGGAGACTTTCATGAAGGGTTTATAGATGCTCCTCAGCTTAGGATGGGGTTATGTCCCAATAAACCCATCATATGTTGACAGTTTCATCAAAAATGCATTTAATACACATACCTACCAAACATCATCGCTTAGCCTAATCTACCATAAACGTGTTCAGAACACTCACATTAGCCTACAGTTGGGCAAAATCATCTCGCTGCCACTGCCCAGCAACACAAGAGAGTATCACACCACATACCGCTAGCCCAGGAAAGATCAAAATTCAAAGTACGGTTTCTACTGAATGCATATTGCTTTTGCACCATCATCAGGTCAAAAAGTAAGTCGAACCATTGTCAGTTGAGGATTGTCTGCATTGATAGAAGCACAGGAGGGTTTACGTGACAATCGAGGGATGCTGAGGCTGGGGAGAAGAGCAGCAGGGAAAGTGTGAACTCCACAGGCTGAAAGGGAAGGGGAGAGAGTGGTGTTATCAGGTTCCATGCTGGAGGGACCACAGCAGGAGCTACAGGATGAAGGGTTGCCATCTTATGCTGAAGGTTGAGAGTCATGCTGAAGCAGGAAAAGAGTGGGACAAAGGACCCAGTCCTCTTTACTTCCCCTTCCAATCACCCTCTACTTCCCATTGGCCTGACCCATATGGTATGCCAGTAAGTCAGCAAAAGAGCCCGGGTGAAGTAGCCCAGAGGGACCAACCTCTCAAGGCGGGGGCAGGACAGAGAACAGTGGAAATGGATGCAGAGAGGAGGGGCAAGTGGGTAAAAACCAGCACAGGTGGTAGGAACCTGGGAACCCTCCTATCTAGGACACATTAGGCAAATGTGGATATTTATAAGTAAGCAGTGACAACCTGGTGGGAACATATTTACCACAACACAGCTTGAAGGGGTGATGTAAACAGCAGAGACGACACAGCGCTCCAGTAGACAAAACAATGAAGAGTGGAACAAACATGTATATAGACTTAAACTTCATATAAAGAAATTTTTAACAAATATGAAAAGCATTATTATAGAGGGTACAGAATTTGTCATCACTAGAAATCTTCCAGCAGAAGGTCCCTGCTGGGGGTTTTATAAAAAAGATCCCTTCCCAGCTGGTGTGGCTCAGTGGTTGAGCAGCAACTTATGAACCAGGAGGTCATGGTTCAATTCCTGGTCAGGGCACATGCCTAGGGTTGCGTGCTCCATCCCCAGTGGGGTGGCGTGCAAGAGGCAGCCGATCAATGATTCTCTCTCAACATTGATGTTTCCATCTCTCCCTTTCCCTACCTTTCTGAAATCAATAATATATATACATACATATATATATATATATATATATATATATATATATATATATATATTTTAGTGAATATATTCCAGCATAAAAATGGGTCCGGATGACCTCTGTAGCGTCTTCCAAGCTGAGGTCCTACAAATGTGTGAAGTTATGACAAGCCAGGCCAGTCCGATCTCGCTGGAGATTGCTGAGTCAAACTGCGCCAGGAGCACAGCCTCGGGACCTGTGAATGCTGCTCAGTCAGGCCAATCCCTCACCTCTCCCTGACATTGGGGGAGAGATTACTCCGTCTCCATATCTGGCCTGACAGCCGGAGCCTCCTTCCTCATAACAATGACACCCCTGACCTCCCCTGAGGGTTCTCGCTCTGCCTCTGCAAGTGAATTGCTAAGAGCATCACATTTGATGGGCTTTGTATGCAGAGGGTCTTATGCTTAAAGCATGCGAGGTGAGCATCCACTCGGGCTGAAAAATTAATCCCTCCAACATTCGTCAGTGTTACTACTGAATGGGACAAGTGGTCGGTCTTCTCTTAAGGTTACGGACAGGGGATCTGGTGTCAGGTAGATCTGCATTCAACTCTTTACTTCACTGTTTGATAAATGTGTAGCCACAGACAAGTTACTTGGTTCCTGTGAACCTCTATCTCCTCTTCTACAAAATGGGGATATTATTACCAACTAGAGGCCCGGTGCATGAAATTCGTGCATGGGTAGGGTCCCTAGGCCTGGCCAGCAATCATGGCCAGGCTGATCAGGGCCGGACCAGAGAGGAGGCAATGGTCACCAGGTCGGGCACAAAAGGAACAGATACCGGATGTCACTGCCACCATCGTCAGCGTCCTGCCACCATGCGGTTGCTCATGACCGTGCAGTTCCCCGCTTCCCCCGCTTCTCCTTTCCTGGCTGCAGCGGGCAGGCAGTGGGCCAATCGGGGCCTGGCGGCCAGGGTGGGGGTGGGGGGTGGGAGAGAGACAGTGGGAGGTTGAGCGTCTCTGCAGGCATCCATCACTGCCCGGTGTGAGAGCTGCAGGCTCAATTACAGCATGGCCCACGCATGTGAGCGCAGTGACACAGCAGTGTCCGCAAGGTGGCGCTTTCAAAGGCCCCATGGGAGTGATAGTCTTCTACCAATGCTCCTCTTGTAAACAGCAAAAATAATAGATGCCATTACAGTGCCTTACAATGTACAAGAAAGTCTTATTTAGGGGGGAAAACACTTTTCCATAGATATAATAATAAATCTTGTTGAGCACTGCTAGATGCCAGGCCTGGACCAAAACTTTGCATGACTTACTTAATGCTGACAGCAATCCTGTGAGGTAGAAAAATCACTAGTCCCATTCTGCCAACCAGGAAACTGAGGCACGGGAGGTCATCTAAATTACTCAGGGACACATTGCTGGCGACAGACAGAGCCAGGCCGTGAACAAGGCAGCCTGACCCCAGAGCCTACCCAGTGTGTTGTCTCCTTTGGATGGTCTAATTTAATCTTCATAGTGACCTTACGTTGCTTCATTTTGCAGATGGGTAAACTGAGACTAAGAAAGGATAAGCGTTTTGCTCAGGGTTATACAGCTGGCACATGGTAGAGTTGCTGCTGTTTTTCATAAAATATTTGTGGGAAAGGAAGGGACCACATTTCTCTAGGTTGTTTTCTTAATCTTCAATATTTTCTCACCTGCCCCTTTCAGAGACTGGCCCCAGAGTCATGCCCAGGTCCCCCGGGTCAGGCACTGAGTGCTGCGGCCAAAGAAGACAGCGGTGACCTTCTGCTCACTGATGTCACTAGAACACAAGCTCCTCCTATTGAGAATCACGTCTATGTTCTCACTCTTGTATTCCTAACCACTGGCCCAGATCCTCAATAAATAGGTGCTGAGTGAATGAATGGCGTGAATGAATGAGATAAATGCACAGTGAAGCTGTCTGAACTCTCCAGTTTGTCCCAAATACATTTCAAAGATTCAAAAGAAAAGTAACCTCTGAGGCTTAAAAAACAAATGATTAGCAGAAGGCCAGAGTGTGTTTAAATACACCTTTTTAATGCTAACGAAGAAACCATTTAGAAGGAAGAACAAGAGAGCAATCTGTGGGGAACTAGCAGTCTAGTCACTTGGGCACCCAGATACAGAGACGTCAGAAGGAGAAAAGCCGAGAAATGTGGCATGAGCTTCTCGTAGGGCCCTGGAGAGGGAAGCCTCGCTCAGAAGCTCCGTCTCAGCATCGGTGCCTCTGCCGTCCCCTCTCCCCTTCAGCCCCTCCTCCAAGGCCTACCCTGTCCCACAGCATTGGATTAGAAGCACACAGAGTCAGGAAGAGTCCTTCCTCTGCGGCCTGCAGACACCTGCCCCCAGCCAGGCCCCGTCGCTCGCTTGGGTTATGGCATCTGAAGGCCCCTCGCTTTGTGTTCACATGTTCTCACTGATGCTCACAGGGCACGTGTGAGGAGCTGCTGAGTGAGGAGTGATCATCCCGTTGGATAGCCTCAGGCACAGAAGCAGCAGATCGAGCCAGTTGGGCAGCAGACCCCTACGTCCATCCAAGAGGCCTAACTCTGACCTCAGGGCCCCTGCTCTCCTTAGGCCTCCTGAGCCTGGCATCTCCTGGGGGAAGGGGGGAGGGCGCTGTGGACACAGATGGGGATGCCTTTCTATTGGGGAGGCAGATTCTCCCCCTCCTCCCTCCATTCTCCAAACCTGCACCATTCTTACACCAGAGCAATGGGACAAGAAGTAGTTACCTCCCCCAAGCTCGGCAACCAGAGCACCCCATCTTATTGACCACAGAGATGAGTCTAAGAGGTGGACATGTGACCCCAGACAAGTCAGCCCAAACCCTTCTCTGCAACTTACTTGGCCTGAGTTGAGGAATTAGCAGCTTCTAAAAGATAGAATGGTAGGTGTTCCAATATCTATTCGACCCCAGATAATTTCTCTGAGCCAGTGATGGTCACTCGTTCTCCTAATCAGTAATCGAGTCAATACTTGGTGTGTGACCCAATCCTGGCTGTTGAGGGGATATGTGTTGGCTAAGAAAGTCTCCACTCTCCTGAGTTAGACACCGCAGACTGTTGTGGGGTCTGCGGGTAACACTGGGAACTCACTCAACCATCCTGCCAACAGGTTAAAGATGAAGCCAACACTCGGAATAAAAACAGGAAACGGGAAGACCCAGGGTGCAAGGACTCATTGAGCCACGGGCTGTGTGTTGGCTGGAGCCTGCCCTGCCTCGTGGACTTCCCATTTTGTGACTTCACCAATTTCCTTTTTATGTAAATACGTTGGTGTTCATTGCAGCCACGAGCCTCCCTTGGGACCCATGCCCCTTTCTTTCCGGCCACGCGGATGCTACAGACGCACAGGAAGCTGTTGGCAGTCATCACGGACAGCCCCTCGCCAGGGAAGCAGCTGACTTAAAGCAGGAAGGAGAATGCCGACCGGGAGCAGAAATAAGAGGCAGAAAGGAAAGGAGATCTGAGAACATTCAGGTTTGGGATTCTGGCAGCCTGCTCTGCAGCTTGAGTCTTTCCAACTCCACGTCCCAAAACAAGTTTCGGGGCCTGCACTGCAGTGGCCGGAGCCCTGGACATGTGCTGGGAGCCTCATTCCTAGTCTTGCTCCAGCCACTGACTTGCTGGGGGGACTGTACACCCTTCCTTTCACTGGATTTCTCGAACTATCTATAAAATAGATAGAGGAGACCTGGCTGGTTTGGCTCAGTGGATAGAGCGCCAGCCTACGGACTGAAGGGTCCTGGGTTCAATTCCAGTCAAGGGCACATGCCCAGGTTGCAGGCTCAATACCCAGTAGGAGGCGTGCAGGAGACAGCCAATCAATGATTCTGCCTCATCATTGATGTTTTTATCTCTCTCTCCTTCTCCCTTCCTCTCTGAAATCAATAAAAATAGTTTTAAAAATTTTTAAATAAAATAAAATAGATAGAGGAGGCTGGGACAATATCTGTCCTGGGTTAAAAATATGTCCCAGTGATTTCACTGCTATGAGTTTCCCCCCAGATGAACTCCAAAGGCACTGAGACATGCCCCACTGTCCGTGCAGAGAGGTCTGCTGCAGTGCTGTCTACAGCAGCCCCTAACAGTGCACCCTTGGCACTGGCGAGATGAGCGGCAGCCACGGACCAAATCAGGCCCACCGCCGGCTTTCCTGTGGCTTGTGAGACAAGAATGGTCTTTATATATATTTTAAATACATTTGTATTGATTTCAGAAAGAGAGAGAGAGAGATTAAAAACATCAATGATGAGAGGGAATCATGAATCGGCTGCCTCCTGCACACCCCACACTGGGAATCAAGCCACAACCCAGGCAGGGAATTGAACCATGACCTCCTGGTTCATAGGTTGATGCTCAACCACGGAGCCACACTGGCTGGCCTGGGCTTTACATTTTTTAAGCATTGTTAAAAGAGCAAGGAGGAGGAGGAGATGGTACAAAGACCCTATACCCACAAAGCCTATAATATTAGATCTGTGCAGAACAAGTTGGTTGACCCATAAGCCATAGTATGTTCTTCCTGTAAAAGAAGCAGCCGTTGAAAATGAAAAGAAGGCTCCATATGTGTTGACATGAAGAGATCTGCTACATATTGTTCAATAAAGATGCGAGTACCGAACAGCATGAGCAGTCGGGTTATGTTTGTGTCAACGCATAGGACGCGAGTTACTAGCGAATAACATTTCTGGAAGGACACACCAGAAACTTGACAGTGGTCGCCTCTGGGGAAAGGAGACTGAAATGGAGATGGAGAGGGAGATGGTGACGGAGAGGAAAGCCTTTTAAATTTATTTTCTTCTCCACTCGTTGGCATTTACCACGAGCATGTTATGGCCTTGACCATGAAAATGAGCCAGTTCCACGATATGATCTCTCGGGGCACCTTCGGCTCCGAGTCTCTCCAGAATAATAGCTTCCGACATTGAGCTACTGTTCGTCACCGGGGGACAGCTACTACGCTAAGCACAGTCTACACTTTCTTTCTTTTAATTTTCACAACAGCCCCCTGCAGCCACGGTCCCCCTTGGCCAGATGAGGAGACTCAGTCTGCGGCCTTGCGAGCCTGAGCTGCAGCTGAGGATTCTGGGTCTGGCCCCACTGCCTGGTTCCCAACAGTGACACCCTGATACTGTCCCCAGTCCTGACACTGTTCCCAATTGTGACGCCTCTGAGCCTGAGGGGCAGAGCGAGGTTGACTCTATGAGGAACTGGAAGCAGCAAAAAAATATGTGATATGATTTGAAGGGGGTCAGAGTAGATGGCCAACTATTTCTCTTTCTTGGACCCATTGCAGACTGTTATGAAACAGATGGCAGGGGTGGAGGTCAGTTTTTCACTGGGAAGTGAGAAAAACCCTCAGATCACATCATGTAAATGGAATGTGCTTTGCTCATGGGGGAGGCTGTGTGACCTTGGGTAAACCACAGGACCTCTCTGAACCTCACTGCACTTACTTCTAAAATGAAAAGGACAGCCCGAATCAGGGCTCGCAAACCCATGTTGACAAGGCCAGGCTGGTCAAGTTAATGGTCCAAGGGCCAGGTGGGGACAGTGGGAAACCAGAGAATTCTTGCCTGTTTAAAGGAGGGCAACTTCTTGCCTATTACTTACAGATTGCTGCCAAGGGTGCCTGCAGACCAGTGCCATCAAATGGTCTAGTTTTTATGAGCAGCCAGAAGTGGTATTCTCACATGAAAACATCCAATATTTAAATCTTGCCATCGCATCCTAATATTGGGAAGAAAAAAAAACACCACTCTGGTGCCAAACCAAATCTACCCATCAGTAGCCTGCAGGCCTGCCAGTTTGCCACCACGACTGATAAGGTCACCAGGGACACTGGCAGCTTCCTATCACTGAGCCCCTCATGGGGCCACAGGGCTGCAGCACCCAAAGGCCAAATTCCCCTGAGCTCCCATTTGCAACAGCCGTCAGGACTCTTCTACCTGCTTCCTTTCTCTCGGCCACATGTCCTGCTCACCCCAGCAAACAAAACATGGCCAAAATCCAGGAAATACCAGTGCCAAGCAAGAGCAGGAGAAAGGCCGGGGCTTCGGTCATGTGGAACCAGCATCAGGAGGTGTCTGTCGTGCAGCCTGAGGAGGTGGGGCAGCCTTTGCTGCAATGACCGACACCCTATTCCCGGGGCCAATCCTGAAAGCCTTGGCAGGAAGAGGCCTCTCCCTCTGCAAGCAGCCAGCGTCCTCAGCATCTGTGCACGCGCACCTGAGATTTCCACCCAAGGGAACAGGCACTCAATCTGGAGGGACGAGCCCCTCCGGCCCACCGTGAAGGCCCAGCTCATTCTTCATTCTGACGTGGCTGCAAGCAACACAGGGCTCCTTGGCGACAAACTCAAGGTGACTGGAATCCTGAGCGCCGCCCGGTGGTTGTGTTCATGTGTGTATGTGCACGCGCACACGGGATGGGGCAGCAATCATTTGGGCTCTTGACAGCCCTCACGTCACAGGAGCAGGAAGAACACGTCACACGAGAGAAATGGAAAACTGCCCCACTCGGGAATCAGCCGTGACTCCCACGGCGCGCAGAATGAAGCCAAGCTCCAGGCATTCAAGGCCACCTGTCTTTTAGCACCAGCCTCCCTTTCCAGTCTCACCCGCAACCATACCATTCCTTCAAGGAATATCAGTCACACAAATATTTTCCCTCAATGCTCCCACCTCCCAGTGAGCTCACTCTGCCTAGAATGCCCCTCCATTTGGAGGGAGTCGGATCGTCATGTTTACTGGAAAAAAAACAAACCACAAAACAATTTAGGTAATGCCTTGTACCTGTCCTAGTAGATCTATTATACAACCACCAAAAATACCTTCGACCAATACGACCATGCAATCAGAGCATAACAAATGCCATTTATTGAGCACCTGCTTTGTGCCAAGCACTGTACTGCGTGCAGTGCTGCCTCAAATGTTTAACCCTCACAACCACCCTATTAGGTGAGAACACTGAGACACAAAGAGCCCATAGCTTGCCCAATGTCCCACAGCTAACACAAGGTAAAGCAAGGATTTGAACCCAGGACCTGTCTCCAAGCCTGTGTCCGCACCATTAGGATGTGCTGCCATCCTCTGAGGGCCTGTGTAAGGGCAAATCTCAGTCACCCACCACACCGTGGGGCCCAGAGTGGGAGACAGCTCAGCAAGGAAAAGGGGAGGAGATGGAGCCAGGCAATCTCGTCATTGATGCTGGTCACGTTAGCTCGCCAAGCCTCTCTTTGCATCTTCTCTAAAGAATGTGTAAATTATAGGATCCAGCTTTATACAGTTAGTGATGCCATATATGTTATTTCATCCAGATTGATTGCAAAAGGGCCAAAAGAAAAAAAGAACTGCAGGTGGAGTTTAAAGTGATATGAATGTCTTAGTGAAAATAATGGGGAAAGGTGGCAAAGGAGAGAGACGTGCATAAACCAAGGCACAGGTGACCTGCAGGACAACTTGGTGGGCTCTATAGTGACTGAAGAGACCCTGGGAATTCTCAGAAGGTTCAACTCCCCTGGTTGAGATAAGCATCGCTGTCGATTCTCCGGTTTCCAGCAGAGGGCGCCCGCGCCCACACCCCTGGCTGCTTGGAGGGCCTGCTAACTTGGCCATCTGGCTTCAGTTCAGACCGTCCAGGCGAGGTCCTTGCCTGTCCTGCTTTGTTTGCCCTGCTCCGTTTGCCAGTGGGTATTGGAATGAACCGAGACACGGGCTAGGCGATTTAGAACCTTCAGTTTGTCCTTAGATGCCTCTGGATTCCCAACAAGCCCTTTTAAAAGATGAAGAGTCCGTTCAGCAGCCCCTTCCTCTCTGCCATTCCTCCTCTTTGTTCCTGGGTCCCTCCAAGCAGGGTCCGGAAGGTAAGAGACCCTCCCGATCCACACTCTTGCAGCACCTTCTCTGGCTACTCCGTGATTTTGTGGAAAAGGGTTTCCCTGTATCAAATCACAGGCCTCCTTAGAAATAGCCCGAGTGACCATCGCCGCCTGCCAGGTGCCGAAATATGTTATCATTAGGCTCAACATGTGATTTAGTTAATTAAATGTCATGCTTTTGATGGCATTAATTAGACGCGCTGCCGAGTCCTTGGAAAACAAAAATGAAAACATCACTCCTAACCCAGGGAGACTGGACGAAGCCCCTCTCCCCTCCCAGGACAAAATCTGTCCCCCTGAATCCGTGAGCAGCTCAGTGAGCTCCATGAGGTCATGTTCCCGTTGAGGGATGGTGTTATTAATGGCCCTGGTATTATAGAGCGTTTAATGCTTTTACTAATTAATGATATAATTGCTTCTTACATGAATATAGTATTTTAGAGATTATAACCTGCTTTCACATTCAACATCTGTTTCATAAGAAGCTGGAGGGGGTGGTGTGGGTGAGGAGAGAGACTCGCTTGCTGGAGGTCACACAGCAGGCCAGGCAGGCAGGATGCTGGACTCCAACCCAGGCCTTTCCAGGGACTCATGCGCTAGTATTTACAAAATACTTTGCCATATGTTTTCTCACAGGTGAAACTTTCTAACAAAAACCCAGGGAGGCAGCCCCAGCGAGGGGCTCCGCTGGATAGAGCATTGCCCTGTACACTGGAAGGTTGTGGGTTTGATTCCTGGTCAGGGGACATACCCAGGTTGCAGGTTTGGTCCCGGGTCTGGGCGTGTGCAGGAGGCAACTGATCTATGTTTCTCTCACATCCATGTGTCTCTCTCCCTTCCTCTCTAAAATCAATAAAAACATATCCTTGGCTGAGGATTTTTTTTAAATCCAGGGAGGCAGAAAGAGGATGGATTATCAGTACTTCTTCTTAACGAATGGTGAAACAGAGGCCCCAGGATGTCAAGGGAGTTCCCTGAGGCGCCTACTAGTCAGTGAGGTTTTAGTTAATAGTAGTAATAAGTGAGCAAAAGTGAGGAACAGAATCCCAAAGTCCTGGAGTTGTAGTCCAAATGCTCAGAGAAATGTCGAAGAGAGAACCATGGGAGACATGGCTCCCAACACAACTCGTGGGAACAGTTTGAGTGGCCACCAATTGCGTGCCACTGCCACACGCTGAGCACTGAACCTCCGTGTCCCGACACCGCTGTCTACGTGCTCACAAAACCTTAAAGCTAAGTATTGCTATCCAGTCTATTCAACCAAGCCGACAAAACCATAGAGTTCACCAGACAGCTAGCAGCATGGTGAGTCTAGGGTCAGAAATCAGGGCTTTCTGTCCCAAGCCCCCAGGGCTTGCACTGGCCTCCAATGCCTTCAGTAAGGCCACTGCCGTGTAAGTATGCATGGATGGCCACTGTGTGCTCAGCATATGACACATGGATGGAGGTAAAAAGGATACGTTGGACACAATCCCAGGCACGAGGCTCTCACAGCACACTGAGAAAGATGGCTAAACAGCCGGGAAGGAAAGGGTGCACAGCGTGGTCCCAGGGAGGAATCTTTGAAGGTGGTGGCTGTCTTCTTAGGCATTAACCTCAACCGTCAAAAGACTGTGGGCTCTGCCCTGGCCTTTGTGGCTCAGTTGGTTGGGTGTCGTCCCATGCACCAAGGAGTTGCCAGTTCGATTCCTGGTCAGGGCATATGGCCAGGTTATGGGCTGGATCCCCAGTAGGGGGCACACAGTAGGTAGCCAATGGATATGTTGCTCTCATACCTCTCTCTCTCTCTCTCTCTCTCTCTCTCTCTCTCTCTCTCTCTTTCTCTCTTTCTCTCTCTTTCTCTCCCCCCCTCTCTCAAAATCACTTTTTTAAATAGAAAAAAAATAATTTTAAATTTTTAAAAAATCTTTAAAAAGACTGTGGGCCCCTAGGTGACTTAGATTTCTCTCATTACTTGTCTTGCACAGTAGATTTATACAGTATACATATTTAATATCCATTAATGCAGCAGCCTGCATTCAGCAGAGAAAGGGAGAAAATGTTAATAGTTGAGAGGTGTCGCTGCAAGAGCATGCCCCTGGCATGAGCACAGGGTGAGTGACACTGACCTGCTGGTCCCCGAGGCAGCATCTCTCCCCGTGTCCCCCTCTGAGCATGGGCACCTTCGCAAAATGACTGTGATTGTTTTGCTGAAAGACACAATAATGTTTTTGGTATTAATTCATTGCTAAACACAAGGCAATCGTTTCATGTGGGGCTTAACCAAAGGACGAGCCATCTGTTCCAGTGCTCAAGGACAAACCGGCTGTGTCAAACACAGGAAGAGATGGAACAATTGTGAGCTTTGCTGACAAGTGGAAGTATTTTGGGGGTCATTTTTATCACATGGAATTTTCTACACATACAGGGTGGACATAAGTAGGTTTATAGTTGTTTGCATGGAAAATAATACAGTAATTAATAAACAATAGTACAAGAATGAACTGTGTTTCACATACAACTATAAACCTACTTTTGCCCACCCCCCCGCCCCGGTATGTTGACCTTAGAACTTCACCACACACATGGGGTGGCTCCGCTGTAAAATGCGTGCACAAACTCGCCACCTCATCGCCTATTGGCATTGCTGCCAAAAGAACAGCCATGTGTGAGCAGGTGGCCGGACATCCAGAGATCTGGGAATTACGATGACCACCAAGGGTCACGCTGGGCGTGTAGTCAGACGGCCCTTTCCAGGCACTACCAAGAAAACAGCAAAACGTGAGGCAGACCCAAGATTAGACAGGCGTCATCAAGGTCACAGGTACAAAGGGAGGTAGCAAGATCCATAGTAAGATTCTTGAATGAGTGGGTGAAGGCCTATCCCTTATCACTGTGCTCTCAGCGTCCCGAGCCTTCGTCTGCTCGGTTCCAATGGAAAAGAATGGATAAGGCGATCCCTCAAAGATCAACCTCCAAATCCGGGTGCCGGGAGTCGAAAAGAAGACAGAGGCAAACCTGGGCTATGAAGCGTTTCGCAAAGTAAAGCCAGGGTCCAGGTGTGCACAGTCACAGGAGGTTGCCCTGAAATAGGGTAACCATGTAAGGGGGGGGCACTTTTGAGAGTGTAGCGGGAGGAGTAATGCTTAAGCAAGAAGCATCTCAGCAAATCAGTTCACTGGGCCTCTCGAGCTTCCAGGAGCTGGAGGTCTCAGGACCTTGGAGAGTGCCTCGCGCCCAACAGCTCTCCCTCTGCCTGGGTCCATCCTGTCCACTCCGCCCAGTTTAGCTGACTCCTCACATATTCCGTTGGCGTGTGTCCCAGGGCGGAGGTCCACTTGGGACCTGGAAAGAGGTTTTCAGAGGAATCTGAACCCTCAGCAGATGCATTTGGGTTAAATGTGAGGGACAGCCAGACTCGGCGGCGGGAGACTACACCACCGGAAGTGTGGCACAGAGGAAACAGTATCTGCACTTGGGACCCAGGAAATGAGTTACAGCACCAGATATATCTCTGAATTTTGGGATGATTTGGGGAAATTCACTTAACTTCTCTGAGCCTCTATTTTCTCTCCTATAAAATCAAGGGGATAGCTCGGTTCTCTTTGGCAATTCCAGCCCTCACACCAGCGCATTTTACGCTTCTTCTAAACGTGGGACGGTACCCTGGCACTGATGTTTCTGCGAGGTTTCAGGTTTTCAGCTTCTCCTTCACGGAGTAAACCACGTAAAATCTCTAACCATGCCCACTTCACTGGCTCTTGACATAGTGACTATCTCTTGCCACCCACTAGGAATGACAATGGCCACATGGTGGGTAATCACAGAAGAGTTGCCAACACCCTAATATCTCACATGTCTACGGCAGCATTTTTAATTCTGCCTCACTGATCACGGGTAAGATTACATTTGCATTATTCGTCAGTCCTGATAATATCATTGAGCACCTGGATCGAGCCATGCCTGAAGCCAAAAGGCCCCAGACTCTCCGGATGCATGAATCAGTCACTTCCCCTTTTCAGCTTACATGGATTGGAAAGCTTCCTGTCTCCTTTAATTCTATTGCGTTCCATTTCTTATTACGTGTAACTAAAGAGACCGGAGAATATACAATCTGTCTAGAACGTGAGAGTGTTACATGTAGCACAGAATAGAAAGATAGATTTAGATGTCTCTATAGGTTTCATTTTCTATAGGTCAAGAGTCAGGAGGGGGAAATTGTGGACTCAAGATCATGCCAATGTCAAGGATCTGCCAGACTGGGTTGCAGAACTATTTGTTGAAATGCCCTTTTGCCCAGTCGTGCTGAACATTTTTAACAGTCGACAGTTTGCCCCTGAGAAATTTAGCTGCCTACACAGAAGTGTCTGTCTCTGGTAATATCACAACATTCATGGCATAGACAAATACTCCAAAGACAAAGCTGATTGGTGCATCATCATATATGCTGGAGGAGGGGTGACAGCCATTTATTGAAGACCTACTGTGTGCCAAGGATGTTCTGGTACACTGATATCCATTTTCACAATAATCCCGCATAGTCGCTCTAATGATCTCCATTTTACTAATAGTGATGTTAAAGGTTAGGGAGGTTAAATAACTTTTCCAAAATGTCCAGGATAAGGGCTAGATCCTGCATTCAAAGTTTGGTCTCCTGGGTTCAAGTTCAATGTTCTTTCCACCATGCCACCACAGCTTTCTCTCCACGGAGTGGAGGGGGCTCAACAAACACTATCAGCACAAAATGAGGTGGGGATAAAAACCGCTTAGACCTGCAGGTGGGCTGGGCCAGTGGTACAAGGAAACACCTGTTTCTAAAGGGGCAGTCTTGGCAACAACAGGCATGAAGCAGGCTGTGTTCGCATCACGACAATGCTGCCAATGCCTTCCTGAAGCCAGAATTGTCCTCCATTCTCCTCCCTCCACGTAACCCTGAAGGTCAGGCTCAAGGTCATAACGCCAGTAAATAGCAGGGACAGAGTTTGAATCCAGGCCTGTCTTACTCCAGGAACTTGGGCTATTTTTTTTTTTTTAGTGTTTATTTATTTTCTTTTATTTCATTACTGTTTTGTTTTATTTTTCCCCATCACCATGTAAGGAACCCAGGCTTTTTATAAACACCTCAGGGTTTCCAGAATATCACCACTTCCATATCACATTCTGGATTTTTCTAGACCCTTATACCAACTGCATTGTTATTTACTTAGTATTTTAAAATGACATATTTCCGTTTAAAATCATTTGAAAAGGAAACTTCGCATCACTACATAACTGGGAAAACCATGTGGCTTGCCATAAATAGAAGGAAATCTCATCATAAGTATAAGAACAAGACAAAGTTTTTAAATTTAAGTTACACTGTCACTGATGTTTCTGAGCTTAAGACTTGCTCTTCCTTGGATTAAAAAAAAAAAAGTGGCAGAGAATTATTGAAGGTCTTAAAAATACATTAGCACAAACATGAGTCTCCCCGACACGATTAAATGGGTTAAAGAAGAGTCAACACCAGCCTGAATATTCAGTGTTGAAGAACAGCATAAAATTCAAGGAAAACATGAATATATGGGTACTTAAGAATAGAATATAATAGAGGTGGAATTTGAAAGCTGAATAATCAAGAAATGTGTGTGTGTGTATGTATCTATATGTTTATTTAGCATCTAAAGACCTGATCTTAAAGAAATTGTAACCACAGGGATGTAAAGTACATCACAGGGAATATAGTCAATAACCTATGTATATAAAAGCCTAATATGCAAAGTGTCCCCTCGGGAGTTCAACAGACCGGGAGTTTAACCACTCGCTATGATGTGTGCTGACCACCAGGGGGCAGTGCAGAACAAAGGAAGGTCCGAGCCAGCAACTGGCAGTCTCTAGGGACCCTACCCATGCACGAATTCCATGCACTGGGCCGCTAGTATTATAATAATTACATATGGTACCACATGGGTACTAGACTTATTAGGAAAATCACTTCATAAATTATACAATTGTCTGACCACTACGCTGTACACCTGAAACTAATATAAAGTAATATTAAATGTCAGCTGTAATAAAAAAAAATAGGTGAATAATTTTTTTAAAAGAACTGAGAAGGCAATAACTTTCTCACAGTACATTTCTACAGTATTCAGTTCCATGTCCACGTGTTACCTAAAACCACAGTGGAAGGACCAGCAGGGAACACTGCCTGTGCTTCGGGACCTGCTGCCTTGGCGTGCATCTGGCTCAGGCAATCCTGCCACCTCCCTCTCTGTGCCTTTGCTGATGCTGTCCAGCCCCACAACCCTTGGCCTTCTCCTAGCAGTTCCTAACTCTCCCTCACAGAACCTCTGGAAATGTCCAATCCCGGGGTGCTATTTGGCTTCTGGACCACACATTTAGAAAACGCAGGATTTCCTGTCCTGGGTGGCAATGCACCCATCTCACATGGACCTCCCTGCTCACTGCGATGAGCTTGATACCCAAACAGGCAGAGTAACTTCCCCTCTACCTACTTCTTCCTGCTTCCCCGTCTGCAGAGTAAACTGTGACACAGCAAATGTCCACTCCAGCTGGGGCAGGGGACTCATATATTTTAGGACTAGAAAATATCTCAGTGATCATCAGATCCTTGTTCTGTAGACGCGAAAGCTAAGGCTCGAGGGTTTTCAGGGACTTGTTCAAGGTTAACACCCAGAAGATGACGGCATAGCTGGGGTCTGGGCCCAGGGCCTCTGGGTGAGCAGAGAGCTTTCTCTTTTCCTCTATGTCCCTCTATGATAAGAATATAAGAGTGCTTATAAATACAACTCCGATTTGAAATACTCAGGAGCAAACAGCCATGCCCCTAGGCCAGTAGATGGAAATTCTAGTGGATACAGAATCTTCCAGAAAACAAATGCCAGGGGAGAGTTTCATCTTATAAACCAAGCCTTGCTGATGTTGTAGGGACCTGTGAGTGAGGATTTAGGGGCGGCCAGAGGGAGCAGAGAGAAGCGATTCTGCCAGTGGTGACGTCGTAGGAATAATAATAAATGTCTCCTCAGGGAGGATTGTTTTTAACTGTTATTACTAAACCTCTCAAACATAACTGTGGAGAGAGCTTGCCAGACCGCACCCACCTCTGCCGCCCAGATGGTTGGGATAAGCTCTAGATAAATTCCGGGGCTGGGGCGCTGATCCAACGGGAGCTGGAACTCCCAACACTTTTCAGTTTGCCTGGCACTAAGTAATTATGCCTGAAAATATTTACTGTTTATCTTCCTCTAAATGTTAATGACAGAGATTCCACTGCACCCATTGCAATTCGAGGCACGGACAAAGCTCCCCGGACTCTTCCTCACAGACCTAATCCTGCACAGAAGATGCTTACATTCCTATAAGTCTGCAGCGTCACTTCCTCATGCTCACCCTGTCACCCTTTCTTCATTTGGTCTAAAAAAACAAACAAACAAACAAACAAAAAAACAAAAAACTTGTCTAATCTAGATGGCAGGTTCTATAAATTATCTTGTTTTTTCTCTTTTAATTTTTTTTTTTCAATTACAGTTTACATTCAATATTATTCTGTATTTGTTTCAGGTGTACAGCATAGTGGTTAGACCATCACAGACTTCACAAAGTGTTCCCTCTGATATTTCCAGGACCCACCTGGCATTGTACATAGTTATCACAATATTATTGGCTATATTCTGTACGCTGACTGTTTTGTAACGACCAATCTGTACTTCTCAGTCCCTTCACCCTCTTCACCCAGCACCCACTCCCCAACATCTCTCCCCTCTGGCAATCGTCAATCTAGTCTGTTCTCTGTATCTGTGAGTCTATTTCTTTGTCTTCACTCTTCTTAGCAAGGGGGATGCTTACCTGCAGCATACACTCCCTGGATTCCATGCATATTTCTTTCCTTTTTTTAAATACTAACCTGAGGATATTTTTCCATTGATTTTTAGAGAGAGTAGTAGGGAGGGAGGCGGAGGGGGGAGAGCAAGAACGAGAGTGAGAGGAAGAGAGAGAGAAAAAAAAATAAACATCAGTGTGAGAGAGACACATCAATTGGTTGCCTCCAGTCCAGGGATTGAGCCTACATGGAGGTACATGCCCTTGACCAGGAATCGAACCTAAGACCCTTCAGTCCTCAGGCTGACGCTCTAACCAGTGAGCAAACCAGGCCAGGGCTCCAGGTGTATTTCTGCAGTGTTTCTCCTTGTTGCCTAAAACAATGTTTCCTTCTCTTTTGAAGGTCACCATAGAACTATGGCCTCGGGTGGGAGAGAAGCAGGTGTGAGAGTCAAGACACCTCTCTGGACCTCAGTTTCCAGATCAGTAAAAGGTGGGGGTTGGGCGAAACTAGCCCAACTGTTCCTTGTGCCCCAACAGACTACGGATCTCCTGGTGGTGAGCGTCCAGTGAGGATGTGTAGCAGCAGGATTGCTACACTCGGGGAGAACTGTCTGTTTGCCTCTCCACGGGGACCCCCGCAGTGAGAGGCCAACCACGAGTCGGGCAGCCTCCTTCTCCCAGGGGGTTCCAGCCCCGGGAAAGGCCCTTCTTCTCTCCTCCCGCGGTGACTCCTTCCCCTGCTCCCGCAGCGCCCAGGGGGTCGGCATCCAGTGTTTCAGCCACTGCACTCTGACCTCCAACAGGCCAGGAGGGTTTGACTTCCCCCAGAGTCTGCCACCAGCCATGGGCAGCCTCCCACAACACTCATCCCTGCTTACTGGCACGCCGTGGGTTTTCTTTTGTGCATTTATATGTAGAATCAGAATAGATCATATTCCATAGCTTTGCTACGAAGCAAAAGTCTGGATTAGATTTTAGTGTCTCGTCTTTGTAACAAACACCTTCCCCTCTAGCATGTAATTGCCAACGCCCTAAGGCATGGGAAGTGCAACATCCCTAGCATAACACCCTTGGCTTACAATCAGAAGACTTCAACTCCAGTCCAAGCATTTCCTCACGAACTTTCCCAGCGGAGTCATCGATCAGACGGGTATAACTCGACCCACATGTGTTGTGTGTCTATTGAAGAGACACCGATAAGCAAGATGAAGGCCTCGAAGGAGAGCACCTCCACGGAAGGTGAGACAGATGCTGGAGATTGTGGCACAGACTCGAACGAGCAAAGTGCCACAGAAGGTGGTAGTGCTGATCAGGGTGGGAAAGGAGAGAGCATGAGAGGATGTGTGTGGTCAAGTGTGATGAATAGTTGATAGAATTCCGAAGCCGGACACAGAGAGGGAAACGGATGTTTCAGGGGAAAGAAGCGTGAACAAGGATCTGAAGCCGAGAATGGCAGCGTGGTGGCCGCGGGTGGTTTGGCTTGGCTGGAGGACGGAGCGCCAGGCGAGGAATGTTAGCGTTGAGGACAGCAGACGGACCTCCATGCCTGAGGTTAGAAAGCATTTATTGTGTCTAAGGAGTTGATGATTCATTCTGGCAATGGGGAGCCATTAGATGCTGTGGAGTGAGGGAGGGAGGGACGGATCAAAGCTGTGCGTTAGGGACTTGGGTCTGGCAACTGTGGAGGATATGCGTGGCGGGTGGAGAGAGGCTGGAGGCACTAGAGCAGCGGGAGGCTACCACATTGCCGCTCCCTGGGTGCCATAACGAGGCTCTGATTTAAGGCCGCGCAGAGCTCCCAGGCTTGTGGAGAGAATGGAAATAGGAGAGCCCTTTAAATTCTCTACTTGGATAACAAATGGGTCATCAAGAACTAGGAAGGGCATGGGATCTTTGTGATAATAATTTAACCTGCCACGATCCCATAGATGTTGGCAGGAGACAGACCCCGGGTTTGAGACAAGGAACTCTATTCCTCAAAGCACAGCAGGCAGCATGCGCTTCATGCTTGCTTCAGTCTTCCTTGCCCCTCGAGTCCTATAGGGAAACGCAGTGATGTGCCCAGGGGCATGCAGCCGACACAATGTGTTTATGATACAGTTGAGGAATCCAACCTTAGAAAACCGCCAATTTTATCAGGGGAGTAACTAGCAGAGCTGCCCAACCCTTTCTCCTGGTCAGGAACGAAATCTCTGCTGCCCAGTGGGGGATGCTATCTCTGTCTTCCAAAGCTATTTGCTACACAAACATCCGTATAAAGGTGGTCCTGACCAACTGGCACGGCTCATGGGTGGAGCGTCGACCTATGAACCAGGAGGTTGCGGTTCGATTCCTGGCCAGGGCACATGCCTAGGTTGCAGGCTCGATCCCTAGAAGGGGGCATGCGGGAGGCAGCCAATCGATGCTTCTCTCTCATCGTTGATGTTTCTATCGCTCTCTCCCTCTCCCTTCCTCTTTGAAAGCAATAAAACTGTTTTTTTAAAAAAGATAGTCCCGAACAAAGCTGTCAGCGTCTCTCACTCAAAAGACAGGAAGAAGTGCAAGAGGCTCGTGAAGAGCCTGCTTCCCTGTGGAAATGAGTGTTTCGTGTCCCTGTACTGGGCTAGAGAGTTCCATCTGAACAGGGAAGGTAGGTAGACTGTAGCAGGGCCACGTGAGTGCCTTTAAGGAAAAAGCGGTGTCTCCTTTGCTTTATTGCAAACCACCAAGAAACAAACACATTTCGGTCCACAGGCTGGTCCATGATGCTGCTAATCTGCAAGAGCAAACGCTTTGCTACCTTTTAAGGCTGCTCTTGTAGGGGATCGTTTCCTCTGTTGATGAAGATTAAAATAGAGTTTGCAAGCTGCCTACTCCAGGGAACCATCCAGCGGGCAGGCCCTCTCGCTCATGCTTCATGCCCAGCCTGGTTGTTATTACTGTGCATATTTTTATCCTCCCCGGAGGTTAGAGTGCTGAAGAAGATGGTTTTGCATGGCTGTGTCAACATCATTTCTGCTTCCCAGGATGACAGAGAAAGGAGGAAACTCATAACAGCATTAGCATTTTACTTACTGAGCACCTTTTACCTGAAGAGCCCAATTAATGCTCTGCCTAGCATGTATTCATTTATACTCCATGACACCCCGGAGAGGTAAGATAAGTGTTATTACGTTCACCCAAGCGGCTCCACAATGGGGCTATGAAACTTCAAGTCGGGTCAGATAAGGTTTGAATGACACCAGCAGAATTTAGAGAGCAAATACTGGCTCATCTCTCGGGTGTGACCCGATCTCTCACTCCCCTGATGGAAAGTTCAACAGCCGAGAACTATAGGACCACACCCTCTGCGGCATCTATTTCATCCAAGTCTAAGCCTGGACATCCCATTTCCTGTCTCTGCTTGTTTTCTGCTTGCCTCCTTGACCTACTCCTGAAACCCCTCAAGCGGAGGTGGCGCCATGGGTGAGAATTCTTTCCCGTTGCCCACCCTGTATTTCCACAGCATGCCCATCTCTTATGGCCAATGCCCTCTTCTTCCTGGAGTCTTCCCAGCATCCTTCCTCTGGCCTTTGACCTACGCCTCTTTTATGTGGTATTTGGGCATCAACACCAGCACAATTCATGTCCACTCCTTCCCCACACACCCCCTGCCCATAGGCTTCTCCATGAAGATTGCTGGAGTGAATGAACTGCTTTACACTATAGAAATGGATGCCACCTTTTCCTCTGTTTCTAACGAATAACGGCATAACATCAAGTGCTATTTTCCAGCAGAGAATTAGCTTGATTATTCTTTTAACTCTAGAACACGAAAGTCACGGCTATGGCTTTGAATGGCAGCAAGGTAGGGAAAACTTAAACAGAGAAGTGATATCCTTGTTCAGAACTCTTTTCCCCTGGTTGGAAGATTTAGATAAACTTCAAACCATCAAAATATGAGAAAAAATAACAGTCCCTGCTACTTCCGTAGCCCCTTTTTTATTTTTGTATAATGTGATCTTCCTCAGATGGTACTCAGCATTTTCCCAGCTTTAGAGACGATGAAAGGCCAAAGGAACATAAGTGAGTTACCCAAAGGTAGGTGGGAGGCCAGGGTGAGATCCCAGGTATCTGGTTCTGAATCTAAGATTTCCCGCTTTCCTAACAGGTACCTAACAGTTACAACAATTAGCCTACCATCTGCCTTTGAAAATATACTTAAGACTTGCTGCACATTAAATACGCATTTATTGAGCAGCTTCTTTGCAGTTGAACACCAGGTGTGGGAGAAGAAATCAAGTTAGCATTGTCTCTGCTCCTACTGCGTTCACAGCCTGGCTGGGGAGACCCATAGGCAAGTCGGAAACTACAGTATGTTGTGCGCTATGATCCGAGTGTGTGTCTGAGACAGGTAGACCTTAGAGGAGGAGGAACTCTATTAGTTATGGGAGCAGGAGCAAGAAGACTGGACAGGTGGAAAGTGACTTCAGCAAATGGTGAAGTCTGAAGGCCTCCCCACTCCCCAACACACTGATTCAGCAGCAGTGCATGGACAAATTCCCTTAGTGAGAAATCACACTCATTTAAATGCTCCCGCCCCCCAGGAGAATGAGCAACCACACTCAGGAAGCCAGTAGCAAGAGTCAAGACACCCTCCCCAGAGATGGTGCTGGGCACAGCACCACATGATCGGGAAGAGACCTCCCGGCTCCCAGCTTCACCCAGGAGAGGAAGGTGGTTGGTTCGTGTGTTCACACCCTACTATTCTGAGGGGTTTCCCCAGAGGACTGGCTTGTGTCCTGCCAGTCTTAGAGCCCTCATGGGTCCGGCACAGTCCAGCTGCCCCGGGGGGTGGGGGGGAAGAAGAGGCTGCAGCCTGGCTGGGAGAGGCCATTGCTCCCTTCCCTGCCTCCTGGGAAGAGAACAAGTTGATCCATGCATTAGCACCCCAATTCTCTGAGGCTGCCCAACGCCTAGGCATTGCTCATGTGTCCTGGAGCTCTGACGAGGCCAGCGCAGCCTAGCCTCCTCGGGGAGAGCACAGGGGGCAGCTGGGGCTGGTGGGTGCCGCAGTTTCCCTCCCACACAACTCAGCACAGAGTGAGCACAAAACACCCCAGCTGGAATCCTCTCCCGGGGCGGGAAAGGGTTTCCAGAGGTCCCGGAACACGTCCACACTCATTCTACAAGGCCAGCCGTTCCCTGATGCCAGAGTCAGACAGAGAAGCCACAATGAAAGAAAACGGCAGGCTGGTGAGAACGTGGAGGAAAGGGAGCCCTCGGGCACTGTTGGTGGGATTGTAAATTGGTGCAGCCACTGTGGAAAGCGGAGCGGAGTTTCCTCACACAATTAAAGTAGAACTACCGTGTGATCCAGCAATCCACTTCGGGGTGTTTATCCACAGAAAATAAAATCAGTGTCTCGAAGAGATAGCTGCGCTTCCGTGTTCGCTACACATTATTCACAATAGCCAAGCACGGAAACAACTAAGTGTCCATCGACAGACAAATAGATAAAGGAGGCATATACGCGTGTATGCATGTGCCTGTGCGTGTGTGTGTGTGTGTGTGTGTGTGTGTGTGTGTGTGTGTGTAATTCAGCTTTAAAAAAAAAAAAGAAGAAAATCCTGCCATTTGCAACAACATGGATAAATGCTCAGAGCATTACACTAAGTGAAATAAGTCAAACAGAGAAAGACAAATACTATATGATCTAACTTATATGTGGAATCTAAAAAAAAACAAAAAACTGAACTCATAGAAACAGAAAGTAGATTGGTAGTTGCCAAGGGCTGGGGAGGGTGGGTGGGAAGGGATAAATAAGCGATGGCAGTCAGAGGGTACAAACTCAGGTATAAGTAAGTTGTGGGGCTATAATGTACACACAGCATGTTGACTATGGTTAACAATACTGTCTTGTGTGTGTGAAAGTTACCCAGAAAACATGGATTAAAAGGTTTCTTACACACATACACATAAACACACACACACACACACATACACACACACACACATTGTAACTATGTGAGGGGATGGATGTGATAATTAACTTTAATGTTGTGATCATTTGCAATGTAGACATATATCAAATCATCACATTGTACACCATAAACTTACACAAATCTAAATGTCAATTATATCTCAATAAAACTGGGAAATCATACATATAAGTATTACCCAGGGAAGAGGGAGGCAATAGGTAAGCATATGAAAGAGCTGGAATAAACGCTGTGTGGGAAGACTATGAAGCAAGAGATGAGGCACAGCCCAAACCTGGATGACCTTACGTACCAAATGGGGAGCTCAGAATGCATCCTGACAGGTTACAGCGTTGGTGGGGTGGGGGACTTTGGGAATATTTTAGCAGAGAGAAGCACAGTCATATCTGAATATCAGTTTAATCACTCTGTGGTTTGCGGGGGGAGAGTGGGAGGGAGGAAGGAGGTGTACTTTGAAATAAGGAGACCCTTGGGAAGCTTCTAACAGATTGGAATCTAGGGATTAAGGACCTCAATTAAATTTAGATAAAATATTAAATCACGAGATATCAAGGAAGCAAGTACTAAAGAATTCGGTAAATTACTCCACTGGGGAAGAACATATGGACAGAGAGTTTAAAAGAACTCCCAGATATGGCCTGGGAGAATGATGCTACCACGTGGGAGAACAGGGGAGTCTGGGGGAAAGATGGTGAGTTTACTTTGAATGTTGCCTTTGAGTTAGTTGGGGTATCTAAGGAGAGCTGGCCAGCAGGCAGATACAAAGGGATACATTCAGCACAGAGGTGTGGTTTAGAGTTTTGTTTTCAGAGCCATCAGATTGTAAGATGGTTCCTGCCACAGGATTAGCAAAGGTCACCCGGGGAGACTGCTTAGTGTTAGAAGAATAACAGCATCAGAGTGAGAGAGAAGAAAAACGAGAGAAGCCCATGAAGAAAGCAGGGATCAGGCCACTCTTTTCCCAGGCATGGAGAACACTAAACGTGCTCCTCCTAAGGCATCTGCCATATGGAATGATTTCATGTCTCTCCTGTACATCCACAATGATACGAATTTCGTACTTTCCATGGGGGATTGAGAAAACAGTCCCTAAACCATATTCTGTATCTCTGTCTCAGGTGAGGACCCCTGGTTAAGAAAGACTTCTGGACAGACAGGAGGAAACCCAGGAAATCAAGGGAGACGGTCACCAGCAAATGCCACAAAGAGGTTGAAAAGGAAAAGGCAGGAAATACCCACGGGACTTGGAAACACGGAGGTCATTGCCGGTTAGCAGGAGCAAGTGCAATGTGTAGGGAGGAGAGGGCACTACATGGATAGGGGAGTAAATGGGTTCTGTGATAAAAATGCTGAAGACCAGTGTCCGCTTCTGAGGAAAATTGACCATTAAGGGGAGGAAAGAAACCAGACTGTAGCTCTGGGGGAATGTGGGACTGGTCATGTTTACATACTGAAGAGAAAGAATGAGGGTGAAGGAGGATAAGGCCATAAAGTGGATGACTGGCAGAACAAGGTTGACTGGGGAGCGATGGAGGATAGGATCGAAAGGCAGGCAAAGATAATACCTTGACCAGAAGACTTTCTCCTTCCCTGAGAGAGCAAGGGAGGAGGAAAGTTCTCTGGAAGGAGATAAGCTTGGAGGTATCATGAGAGGCAATGGATGGAGCGAGCATGATGGAATCCATCTTCCCAATGCGGTGCTGAAACTCACCCACTAAGTGCAAAAAGAAGCAGGAGAGAACTGAGCATCTTCAGAGTGGGGTAAGATTGTGTGAGGGCCGTAGAGGGAAATTGGAGAAGAGACGTGATGCGGAATCTGTGAAAGGACAGCCATGCTGCAGGGAGGATCCAACTGAGGTTGAAAATCCCTAAAAACAGTGACTACATCATAGTCTAGCTCAGCGGTGGCCAACCTTTCGGACCTCATGGACCACCAGTGGTCCGTGGGCCACCGGTTGGCGACCGCTGGTCTAGATTGTCACCTGAATGGAGGACATGCAATCGTTGCTACTCTCTCAGCTCATCCTTTTGGAATCAAAGACATGCACCTACAAGAGAGCTGGCCAGGTTTAAAGCAATCATGAAAGAAGTCGTCCCTAAGAGATTGTAAATGAAGACAACCCTCTAACTTCGCCTCATCAGCACAGTCCTCTATCCTCAAAAGGGGTCACTAGTCCCTCTGCAGGTAATATTCTCAAAGGCACACTATTTGGAAATATGGCCATTTACCAGCCCAGCCATGCAAAACCAAATGCACTAATGTTTTGTTTACATTGCTACCAAATGCATTAGGACCCTTGAGTTCAGAAGATTCAGCATTTAAGCACATGCCCACATGTCTTTTTAACTTGGCCTTGAATCAGTCTTGTGATGAAGTTGATGTTCTAGGTCAAGTACTAAAATGTGATAGGAAGTATTTACCCTATCTCTGACATTGATCTGAGGACCTGTGTCCTTGAATTCATAGTAGTCAGTGTTCTATAACTTAAATGGAGAGGTCTGGTGTTCAACCAACCCATATGTTGATTCAATGAACTCACGGTCTATCCTCTATGTGCCAAGTTATAGTCTAGGAGCTCAGGGTGCACCGTTATATCAAACAGACATGCTCACTGCTATTACAGACCTTACACTCTAGTGTGAAGAAAGTCTATCTTACTGATGATAAGGCCCATCAATGAACAGGTCATTAAGAGAGAAAGGGGGTCTCCATTGGAAAGTTGACACGAAAAAGAAAAAGTACACTTGACCTTGGGTTGTGAGCTGGAGTTGACAGTCTAAAATCCCTTAATCACATTTTTGACAGAATAAGTGATTGTGTTAGATGGCTTGTTGACCATGAAGCCTCTCTTCACCCTTTCCATCTCTGTATTGAGTGTAAGGAGGAAGTCGAACCCTGGGTTAGACTCAAAATGATGTCTCCTCAAAACTTACATTGAGAATAGTATATAAAAATTAAGAAACATATACTACATTTAGAAGAGATTTTAGAGGTCAGTTTAATTTCCCTTTGGTGGCTGAAGCTCCCATATAACATTCTCACCTAGTAGCCATCCAGCCTCTGATTGAATACTTCTGGTAATGGCAAACTCACCACCCCAAGGACCACCTACCTTATCTTAAAAATTACTTTTTTTGTGTTTGAGTGGAATTCTGTCTTCCCGTGGCTTCTGCCCACTTAATCCCTAAGCTTAAAAGACACTGAAGTTTGATCTATGCAAGACAAGCTGACAGGATTTGTGTGTAGGTAATGCCTTTTACTAAACTCATCAGCACAGCTCTTAATCTTGGGCTTGCTGATTCACATTGCCAGGAGAAGCCAAGAGTATGCATCCCCAGTGCTGCCACCAGGAGGAAGGAGCATGCCATGTGTATATATGCTGAAAAATCACTTAGTTCTAATGGGAAACCTGAAATTAAAGTCGGGAGAAAAGAACTAGAGGTTCTCAGTAGACTGAAAATAAAGACTTGATCTGTCTCCAGCCCAGCTCTCTCCATCTCTGTGTCTCTCTCCTTTCCTACACTCCATCCCTCATCTAATCAATATGGACAGATTATCTGTCTCCTACATGCCAAGTACTAGGTGCTCAGGGCAAGGTCTGCCACCTTACTCTCCTAAACCAGGCAGGCCATCACATCTCAGGATTTGGGTTTGGAATGGGAGGAGGAGGAGAGAGAGTTCCCTTTAGATTCCGGGCTCATGATGTGTAGCTCCATCTGCTAGTGTACCACATGGGAGTCAAATGATGCTCGTATTCCATTTACCACAGTCCCTGTAACCCTAGCTCCTGTGGGAGCCTTGGGAAGTGAAGGATGTGGCTCAGAATTCCCTGTGGACACTCCTGTGTGCCCTAAGCAAATTCTCTATGCGAACATTTCAAGTTCTATGTTCTCCCTTAACCAAATCCTTTATTAGTACAAGGTAAAATAATTCTAAGTCCCACACTCCAATTTTTCCTCAGCTCCATTTCTCACAGGTTTATGTCTCAAGGGTAAACATAAAAAAGGCACAGCAAGAACTCTCATGAAAAACTCCACAAGCCATTGGGAGGCAAAGCTGTACACACCCAGCAGAGAGCGAAATGAAAAGGGGTACGTTCTTCCCTGCTCTGCCCCAGCACCCCACACAGGAATGGCCCATTCACCACCCTGGCAGAAGAATCAGTGACTAACAGAGTGAGAGCTGATTCCTACAGTGGCCCTGGGGCCTGGTGGGGCCTGGTGGGGCCTGGTGGGGACAGTGACGGCACAGGGCTTGGAGGCCATGGAGATCTGAGGAAATTCCAGGGCCTGGTGGGAGGTGGCTTGCCTCTGGGCCCTGGAGCAATTAACAAAATAACGTCCCCCAGCCCATGAATACAGCAGAACATCAGCTATGAGCAGCACAGAGGGCGTCCAGACAGGGAAATGGCAGATGCCAGGTAATAGCTGACCAGATTTATTTGTTAGCACATATGGGACTCTCTCTGGGGACCCCTGAAATAGTTTGAAGGGCCTGGCCGGGGGCTGCAGACGCTGCCGGAGCAGGTGCCGATGAAAGGCACTGCAACGTGGGCCTTTACCAGCCACGCTTCATTCTAAAGGGAGAGCGGCGGGGTTGGGGGAAACCAAGACAACAAATTCAACCGAATCGCAGTACATGGAGGCTGGAGGGGAACATGGAGCTCAAATCTAAACCTTTACTGTTTAGAGGGGCGGACAAAAACCTCGAAAGGGGCAGGGACAGATGCAAAGTCACACAGCCCAGAAGGCGCAGGGAGGACCGAGGTTCTTGACCAGCACGTCCCCGCCCCATCCGTGTGTGGGTCCTGCATCTCCAATTAGACTGTAACCAGGATTGCTCTTGGTGATAAGCAAGCTGGGCCTCCTTGTACATGTAAAAGCAGACTAAATACGTGTGGACTGAGGCTTAGATGGCAAAGCTGACAATTAATTTCTGTGTCTCCATTTTTAGCAAATCTTTGGAGGAAAGGTAGAGGGAGGAGACGGAAGGTCAGGAAGGGGCTGAGCTTTGCGGGGTGTGCAGAAATGGACCCGGGGCCCGCTCCTCTGTCCACTATGCGTGGGGCCCTAGGGGTTCAGGAGGAGGTGGGTCACCCAGGATCTATATGGGCACATGTATGTGGTATGTGTCCTGTGCTTTTGTTGGTTTCTGTGCTTCTACTGAAAAACCAGGGAAGAAGGGAGGAAGAACTTGGGCAAAGGGACAAGCTCTGGAGAGAGCACGTCTGGGATGCTGGTAGTAAAAAGGCTGCTTTCCACAAAAGGCTGCTTTCCACAAACAGCGAGACTGCTTTCCACAAACAGCCACTAGCAGGCGTGCGCAGCCACAGCCATAAAACCCACCCGTCTGCACCACCCGCAGCCAGCTCGGCTCGAGGAGCCTGCCCGCCTCCTCCTGCATCGCTCTGCTCTGCGCCGGGCTGCCGCAGGCATCACGGGAGGGCTCCCGGGAGGCTGCTGCTGCCTGGTCCCGAGCCAGAGCCTGATCCCCGTCCTCCTCCTCCTCGCCAGCCAGGGCGGAAAGCACCTGCTTAGACAGGAGGAGGGCTCAACTGCCATGATCGTCACCTTTACAAGGTTTCCAGGACAACACCGTGGAGATGGTGACATTTGGATTCCCTAATCTCTGCCTCCCAGGGCCGGGTCCTGTCTCACACAGGACTGGGGCCTCCTCCATCCCTGCCCTCGCTCAGGCCTGGCCTCTGCCTCTCGGGCTGCTCCCAGCAGGCCTGCACCCCTTCCTCCTGCACCCCCTCCTCCTTCCCTCTCCAACAGTGGCCACAGCTGCTGAGAGCCACGCACACTGCCAGGTTTTATTTAGCACCTACACAGGCCACGCACTTTGCTGAGGGCTTTGCCTGTCATGTCTTTTTAATTCTCACAGCAAATGTATGACGCAGATACGGTCATCAAGATATTCGCTTTGCAAATCGGAAAAACGAGGCTAAATGGTGCACAGCCAGAAAGAACGTGATCCAACATGCCGACATTGGCCAGGACCACGCTCTCAGCATTTTGCCATAGGTTTGGGCTGTAACCAGGGCCGCCATCTCAGAGCTGGTGAGGATGGAATGCCTTAAAGGGCTTTTCTACCCCTTTGAAATCATCTGCTTGGATGACATCAGTGCCTTGAACTTCCTGGTCTACTTCAAGCCAAGGCCTTACCCCGCTCCCCCCTCGCCACCTCCTCCCCTGACCCCCATCACCCGCAACGATGCCTGTCCAGGATCCATTGTCTTCCACAAAAACAACTTTCTCACTTTCACGGTAACAGTGTTTGTGTAACAAACTGTCCCTGCAGTGTGGACGGGTAGGGGTTAGTCTAACCCTGTAGATTAGGGGTGAGGAAACTTTTTTCTGCCAAGGGCCATTTGGATATTTATAATATCACTCACTTAATAGAATTCACTTAATATAAATGTATGCTGTTATGAAAAAGGCTCCTAGATTTATTGAATTTCGAGTCCTACCTGTGGTTGCCTCGGCAGGACCCAACCAAATGACTTCACGGACCTTAGACAGCCCTCGGGCCGCTGTTCCCCACCCCTGCTCTGGATGAAGAGAGGAGGGCCCAGCAAGGTGACAGCAAACAGGATCAGAGAGCTCCGGACACACAGCCAGGGTTAGAAGTCGGGTGTGGAAATGCCGTACCTGCTCTTCTCTTCATCATATCCGGGTTACGTCCAGGAACCTCACCAAGGAGCAAGCAAAGATGTCCCGCAAGCCAATCATCCCACAGATGGACTGCAGCCAGGGACCTCCAGGCCACAGCGAATGAGGTCTTCCTTCGTGGCTCCTCCCCAGCCCTGGCCAATCCATGGGACACCAGAGCAGTGAAGTCTTTGGGGCCTGTGTGCCCGGCGTCCGCCCAGGGGGACAGCAGCGAAAGGAGCAGGCGAGGGCTGCTCTCCTCACAGACAGCAATTTACAAGGTGTCCTGTAGGGAGGGAGGAACCACACGCCTTCATTAGGAAGGAGATGTAAACAGCTGTCTAGTCTTTTGAAAACACTCCCCAGTGGGAGCAGAGATGGCAAAGAGTAAACAAACGCAAAAGGAAAGAACATTTAAGTGAACAGGAGGCAGCTGCCCCAGGACAGGGCGCCGGCGTGTCAGTTAAGAGCTGCGGATCCCCAGTGGCTGCCTTCTGCCAGAAAAAGAAACTCCAGGTGCTTCCCTCTGTTTCCAGACTCGCCCTGTCTCGGTCCAGAGCTGCCACCCCAGCTTTCTTTCCCACTGCTCTCCTGATGTCCTCTGGGCGCCAACCACAGTGCGAGGTGACTTCCTGCACATCCTCCAAGCCAAGGGGTGTGTACTCAGGGGCCGAGAAGGTCCTGCCAGCAAAGCGATGGAGTAAACCCAGCTCGGTGTTAAGTAAAAAAAAAATGCCAGGCATGTTTTTAACAACTACTGACCCTCAGAAAAACAATAGAGAGTGCTGAGGCCTGAGGCAACGAGAACATTGCTGCCCTGTCTAGGGAGGGGAGACGTCGCCCAGCTCCTGTCAGTCATGGCCCAGCTTAAACTACATAACTGTACACATCAAGGAACTTTGAAAAGAGAACAAACTCAACTCCAAGTTAGAGAAGGAACAACACCACAAAGATCAGAGCAAAAGTAAATGAAAGAGGGACGGCATCCCGCTCCGACTGTCTCTCTGCTGTGCCAGTTTTCACCGAGACGGGGCCCACCAATCAACAGGCCCTGTTCTCACTGTCACTCAGGCCTCCTCGCCGCAGCAGTGCTATTGCAGTAGAGTGCCTGGTGCCTGGATGCACTGATCCATCCTCTGACAGCCTACCCCACCCCTCCCGGGCAGGGCAGCTGCCAGGCAGAGACCACGGCCTCAGTCCCTCAGACCGACAACAGGAGACCAGGGCCCAAGGTGATGGCAAAGGGGATGTCTGCTCCAAGCATGATTTTTACTTGAAAACTATTTCATTTATTTTTCACCCACTGTTTATTGGGGCTTATCACAGTTCCCCGTGAACGTGCAATATATGAATGGATATATACATATTTACCAATTATTTGTTCATAATATTATTTATACCGTTATTGATACTACAATAAAATATAATATATAAAAATGGTAATATTTATGTTATTATATATTATATATAACACTATATTATATATAACAACATACAATAATATAAAATAATTATATTCTATACAATGATTACATTATTACATTTATATTGTTTAAGTTATTTATACATCCTGTCTGTAAAGCGCTGTTGCATTCTTTCTCCTTGGAGCTTCACAAGCAACCCTGTGAGGCCAGTGGGACATTGTATCAGTTTCCCGGGGCTGTTGTAACAAATTACTACAAACATGGAGCCTTAAACAAAAGAAGGTTACTTTCTCACCGATGTGGAGGCCCACAGTCTGACATCAGCAGGGTCATGCCCTGGGAGCTGTGGGAACGCACCCACCACCCACGTGTCTCCTGCCTCCCAGCTCCCAGTTCCCACTGGCTGCAGCACTCCTGGGCTATGGCTGTGGCGCCGATCTCGGCCTCCATCTTCACGTGGCCTTCTTCTCTGTGTGGCAAATCTCCCTCTGCCTTTCTCTATAAAGACATCTGTGACTGCATGTAGGACCCACTTGGATAATCCACAATAATCTCCTCTTCTAGAGATCCAAAACTTAATTACATCTGCAAAGACCCTTTTTCCAAATTGAGTGCCACTGACAGCTGCCAGGAATTTGATGTGGACATCATCTGGGGCTGCTTTTCAGTCCACCACAGACGTGAATGATTGTTCCCATTTTACAGATAGGCAAACCAAGGTTAGAGGACTTGCCTACAGTCACACAGCTGGTAACAGAGACAACATTGGAAATCATATCTTAACACTAAACCCAGGATACTTCAACTCTATCATGGGACCTCCCAAATGTCCCTCTGAAAGAGAGAGAGAGAGCGAGAGGAGAGAGAGAGAGAGAGAGAGAGAGAGAGAGAGAGAAATCTCCCCAACTCTCAGAGAGCTCAGTCCATGTGGGGAGTTCTGGAATGTCCCAGATGGACTCAAAGTCAAGTGACTTGCCCAGGTCTATGCTGCTGCCTCCCTCAGGCAGGCGCTGTCCTCTCCTCCCTGCTGCTTCATAGCCGTGTGCTCCTGTTGGGTTTGACTTACAGTTTTGCTGCCTCCAGAGTCTTCATTGATGGGTCCCCCTCTCTGAGTGGGTGCAGGAGAACCAGCTGCTGGGCTGTGGAGTGTCTGAATCAGGAGGCCTCGCAACAGGAAGCTTCTCCATCCAGTCTGCTTCCAGCGCCTGCCTGAGGGAGGCAGCAGCGTAGACCTGGGCAGGAAACTGGACCCGACTGAATGGACTAGAGACGGCTGCGGAAGGCTCGTGGGGAAACGCGTGCTTCAGGGGAAAACGGAATAGTCTGCAGCTCCCTTCCATGTATCAGATCTGCTTTGGGGGACTATTTTACCCTGTAAGTTGTAGATAACTGACAGCCGTGCAAAATAATTCTTGTCTGTAAACCTGCAATTGAATTCTGTCCCATGGGGACCAAGCCTCCCCACCCCACCTTCACCCTGCGATGGGGGCGGGGGCTGCAGGAAGGGACTAGTGTTGTTTCAATTTGCAAATTCATTTCAATATTCCTGATTTCTAATGTTCCAGTTCTTTGGATTCTCCTTTGAACTGGTGGCAATATAAGCAGCTGTTTCCTCATTAAATGAGTTAAATGAAATCTTGAACATGTGTTCATTTTACATCTGCATGAGAATCACGATTTTATCTTTATTTTTAGTTTTATTTTCACAGTTCATAGGAACGAGAGTCCTGCATTGTCAGAGCCAAAAACTACCTTCCAGCTCATCCAGTCCAATGTGTTTCATTGATGAGGAGACCAGGGCCCTGAGAAGGGACAGGACTTGTCTGAGGTCCTAGAGCTGGGCAGAGTCTGGGCTAGTGCATGACACAGGTTAATACTCCCACAGACCTGGGCTCCTATCCCAACCAGGCCCTAATAAGCGTGGCTCCAGGCAAGTGGCTTACCTCAGAGCCTCAGTTTCCCCATCAAGGAACCAACATTATATCATCCATCATGATGGATTGTATTAAAGGCCAAATGAGATCAAGCATGTAGAGCAATAAGAAAGAATCTCCATGAGACATGCTCAGCAAGGGTCAGATAATGTGATTTTTTTTGTTGCACAGTCCTGAGGTGGCAGGAGGGAAGGAGGACTGGCAGAGATGACCCTGCAAAGTGACCGAATTCTACATTTGTCTTCTAGTATATTTTCATGTCATTATTCCAGTAGACATCTGTCTCCCCAGTAGAAGGACTCATTGACTGAGGGCAGGACTTATCATGTTCTCTTGGATAAACTCTCCACATGCTCAGGCACTGAGCTAAGTGCTTTACATTCATCATCTCATTTAATCCTTACAAACCCTAAGGGGGTAGGTACTATTACTTGACTCCTATGGCAACGACTGCTAGTTACCTATTCACTACCCACTGTCCCTCTCTTTCTGACTAAGCAAACTCCAGTTACATTAGGAGCAGCAAAGCATCCAGACAAAACATTCTACCTCCCAACATCTCTTGCAGGTAGAGATGGACACATGGCCAAGTTCTGGCCATGAGAGGTAAGAAGTCTGAGAGCAGGGTTTCTGGAAGCATTCTTAAAAGAGGACTGACTCAGTTAACAGGTAGCCTTTTTTCCTTCCATGTGTTCATTATATTCCTGCAAGAAACATGGATGTGATGGCTGGAGCTGGAGCAGCCATCTTGTAAGCATGCATTCAGAAAGAAGAAAGTAGCCATGCATTAAGGACGGCAGAAAAAAACAAAAAGAGGCAGAAGGAGCCTGTGAGATTGTACAACTGCCATACAAGCCTTGTTCTGACTCTTCACTGACTTAAATAAGAGAAAAATAAAACCTTGATTTGTTCAAGTCAATATTGGGATAATGTTTTCCTTCCTAATAGATGAATATAATTTCCAGCAACAACCCATTTTCCAGTTGAGAAAACCGAACCTCGGGGAACTAAAAAGAGTGGCCCAGGTCACACATTTAGCGTGATGTAAGACCTGAGGGCATAACCATTGTTCTTAACCACGTGGCTGCGCTGCCTCCCTCCCGCACACTCACAGGGCTATGCTGGATACTTAGTGCCCAACATATTTCTTCTCCTGGAGTAATGGATTTGGCTGTCGCAAAAATGACCAAAATTCATCATCCTCCCCTTTTCTTGCATCCTTCCATCTAAACCAGAGTTCTTTAGGGATCTTAAGCATTAAAGAGAACATTATCAGGTTCTTGGCTTGGAAATAGGACCTCAGTTTCTCCATGTGCATAAGGAACTGCTCACACTACGTGCTCTTTAGAGCCTGGATGCCATTGTAGAATATCAGTTCTTACATTCTACAGTGTTAATGTCCTCCCAGAATACAGTTCTGTAAGCCACCAGACAGGGGAGTGGCTCAGACATCCCTGAATCCTGCTCTGATGTACCCCATGCCTGAATCCCTTCTACAGCATCCCATGGCTGATTGCCCACTCTACCTACATTCTCCCATTTTTTAAAAATCAATTTTGAATACTCAGCATCAAGAATGGTATTTTGTAAAAGATATATGCACCCCTATGTTCAAAGCAGCACAATTTACAATAGCTAAGATTTGGAAACAGCCTAAGTGCCCATCAGCAGCTGAGTGGATTAAAAAATGGTGATACATCTACACAATGAAATACTACGCTGCGGTAAAAAAGGAGTTCTTACCATTTACAACAGCATGGATGGAACTGGAGAGCATTATGCTAAGTGAAATAAGCCAGGCAGAGAAAGATAAATATCACATGATCTCACTCATTTATGGAATATAATGAACAACATAAACTGATGAACAAAAATAGGTCCAGAGACAGAGAAACATCTATCAGACCATCAAACTTTAGAGGGAAGGTAGGGGAGGGTGAGGGAAAGGGGGAGAGATCAACCAAAGGACTTGTATGCATGCATATAAGTCTAACCAATGGACACAGACAACAGGGGGGTGAGGGCATGAGTGGGAGGATGGGGGGTTAATGGGGGAATAAGGACACATATGTAATACCAAAATCAATAAAGAAATAAATAAATAAAAAATAAATAAATAAATAAGTGGTATCTTGTGCCCTGGCCGGTGTTTCTCAGTGGTTAGAGTGTCGGCCCTCGCACCAAAGAATCATGGGCTCAATTCCCAGTCAAGAGTACGTACCTGGGTTGCAGGTTTGTTCCTGTCCCTGGTCAGGTGTGTGCAGGAGACAACCAATTGATGTGTCTCTCTCACATTTCTCTCTCTCTCTCTCTCTCTCTCTCTCTCTCTCTCTCTCTCTCTCTCTCTCTCTCCTCTCTCTCTCCCTCCCTCCCTGCCTCCCTTCCACTTTCTCTAAAAAAATCAATGAAGGGGGCAGAAAATGGGAGATGTCTGTAATACTATCAATAATAAAAATATATATTAAAAATCAATGGAAAAATATCCTAGGGTGATGATTAACCAAAAAGAATGGTACATTGGAGGCATTCAATATGTTTATTGAATAAATAAATGAATGAACTAACAAACAAATTTATTTAGAGGACAGCTCTAAGCATAAGCAGGCTCTACATGATAAAACTGCTACATTCATACTTAAAATAATCACATCAGTAACAGCAATTACCACTTATCAAGTGATTATTAGATGCCAAGCACTATGCTAATGCCTTAATGTACACTCTCTCATTGAGCTGAAATTTGCCTGCTATGGTTTCATCCCATGGGACCTAATGCTATGCTAATCACTGTCACTTGAGGCTTTGCCTTGTGCCTGGCCCTATACTATATACTTTACATAGCTTCCCTCATTTAATATCTTCAACAAACCTATGAGGTTGATGTCATCATCTCTACTTACTGATCAAGACAGATCAGGGAAGATAAATGACTAGCACACAAAGACAGGAAGTAGGAGTGCCTGGTTATTAATGCAAAAACCCACGTGCTTCACCACAGGGCAGAACCTCATCCCCAGGACTGAGGGGCCTTAGTGCCCTGCTCTATGGAGGAATCCAACATAGGATTTCAGCAAAGATATGCAAGAAGCGCCAGCTGTAAGACAGCCCAGGTAGCAAAGTCAGACTAGGAGAGGCCTGCAGGTGCCCACTGAGGGCTCCACTGCCTCCTCCCAGGGCAGCCCCGCCCTCCAGGCCTCAGGCAGGGGAGGAGGTGGTGGCTCTGGTGCTTTCCTGGAGCTGGACAGGAGACTACGGCCACACACTGACGCAGTGCAAACCAGCCACGTCTTACTGCCCGCAAGGCCAGAGACCAGAGACTGCTCTCCTCCCGCCTGGAAGCAGGGGAGCCAGCACACGCTGCCCCCTAAAAGGTCCTTTCCCTTCTCCCAGACCCTGTGACACTTTACGGCTACGCCGGACCAGCACACTGCAAATGTGCGGGTCTCAGGACTCCCTGACCCTCTTTACAACCATTGAAGATCCCAACGACCATTGGTTTATATAGGTTATATCTAGCCATCTTTGCTGTATTAGAAATTAAAATTGAGAACTAATAAAATATATATTTATTTGAACACAACCCAATAATACATCCAGTAGCCAAAATCACATTTTTCTAAAAAGTAACTATGTTTTCCAAAGGGGGGGGGGGGGGAACTGGGCAATAATGGTATTGTTTTAGCTCTTTGGTGTCTGGCTTAATGGAAGACAGCTGGATGCTCATATCTGCTTATGCACTGGGTCTGTTGCAATATTGTAAGTCATATTGCCTCTGGGAAACTCAGCTATTACACTCATGAGGGAATGAGAGTGAGAAAAGCAAATGATGAAAACAGTTTTGACTTCACGCGTCAGTGTTCCGGGACCATACCTTGAGAACTTGTGCCCTAAGCCTGTTGCATAACACACACACCCTGTGCTTGCATGCTGCGCCCCCCCCTTCCCCCCCCCACTTCCTCTCCCCGGCTTCTCTCTGGGTGCTGCAGCTGGGCCCATCTTGACTGAAACCTTCTGCATGAAGCAGTGTCTGATTCTGCAGCCCCTCCCACAGCTGGGAAAACTCTCTGCCTTCCTTGGATCCTAAAAGTCCTTTGTTATTACTTCTTGTGTGTCACACATCACTTTCTAGTTTGTATGAGAGTCGTCTGTGGCCACGTTCTACCCTCTATTCCAGAGTCGATTCTTTTTTAAAAATATATTTTTAATTGATTTTGAAGAGGAAGGGAAAGGGAGCGAGAGAGAGAGAAACATCAAGGATGAGAGAGAATCGTTGATTGGCTGCCTCCTGCACACCCCCTACTGGGGATGGAGCCCATAACCCATGTGCCTTGACTGGGAATCAAACCGTGGCCTCGTGGTTCAGGTCGACACTCAACCACTGAACCACACCAGCCAGGCTCCAGAGCCAACTCTTTAAAGCAGGAGCCACATCTCATCACCGTCACAGCTCTCACGTAGACACTACACATTGCAGGTCTCCACAAGAAACACTTGCTCAATTAGTTTTATACTAATTGCAGCCTGCAAAACAGAGGATAGTCATAAAAGCATTCTCTGACGTCGGATACTCCTGTGTTCTGGCCCTGCCACTTCCTACCTGTGTGACTTAGCACAGGTTTCTTAACCTTCCTGAGCTTAGTTTCTGCAACTGGAAAATGGGGGTCAATAGATCTAGTTAATAGTTTTGATGTGAGAAATGAGGAATTTAGCACAATGTCAGACACAGTCAAGGCCCAATGACTTGCTGCTATTACTTCTGTGTAACCAATCCACTGCTGACTCCCAGTGACACCTGACACAGTTGAAGTGGGAGGGTGGGAGACTGTGTAAAAGCTGTCAGAGGATTCCATCCTGGACTTTTTATGGCTCAGACTTAAGAGTCCTACTCAAGTATAGGCACCTCCTCTATCTCTTTTGGTTCTTCCCCAAGGGGCCCCTCAGTAGTTGTCACCACCTGCTCACTTCCTTATGGTCCACCTACAATTCTACCTGCAGAGCCAATCTCATCTCTACCCTCATCTCTCCATCTTCGTCATTCTAACTGTGCTCCTACAGCAGCTCTTACTTGTCTCTCTCCTTTTCTTTTGGACCCCTTTAATCCATTTTTCACTGAGCAGCCGGAACGGCCTTTACCAATGGCCTTTATCAATCTACTATTCAAAACCCTTTACTGATTTCCCATTGCTCATAGAATGATGCCTAACTCTGCACCATAGCCTGCAAAGTCCTTCATGATCTGCACCCTCCCCGACTCTCCACCCCATTTCATAGCATTCTCCCCACCCTGACTTTGCTCACCAAGCTTCAGACATACTAGTCTTCTTTCTAGTCCTGCACACCCTGCCTCGCTTTCTCCCACCTCCGGGCCTTTGTGGTGGTTACTTCCCCCATCAGGAAAGCTCTCCTGATAAATCCTTGTGTGGCTGGCTTGTTCTCATTTTTCAAATCTCAGCTCAAATGTATGTCTTCAAAAGGACCTCATCAACCATGCTGTTCAATGTGGGAACCCTCTCGCTCATCTCTGTTTCTTCCATGTTACTCTGATGAGTTATAATTATTTCTTTGTTGAGTTGTGTTACCTTTTAAGAGCTATCCCCCATGAGACAGAAATCTTGCATGTTCTCACCATTGTGTACCCAGCACAACACATGGCACTCAGCAATTGCAGGTACTCGGTAAGTAGGAAATGTGTTCTGAATAAATGAACTATTGGTCCAACATTTGGTAAGGGATGTGAGACAATTTCAAACCCCTCACCTGCTGTGGTATCAGGGAAGGGACACTGACCCAACAGTGAGTGACACTGGACCCTGCTGAAGCCTTCGGGTATAATGGTATGTGCACCTCTCATTGTCCCTGGAATTTCTAAGGCTCAAACTCAAGGATCCTTCTCAAGTGCAAACCAATTCCCCATCCCCTCCTCCAGTCTGCCCCAGATGATTTTCTAGCAGGATCTATCTCCATCTCCTCAATTCACCCTCTAATTCCTTGCTGCTTCTCTAACTTTCCCTATTGGGGAAAAAAGTCTTTCTCCCCAAGAGTGACTGCTAGTTCTATGTGGACACATTCAGGAGTTAACAAAATTTATAAGAATTCCAGAATCTTACAAAGATTCTTCATCGTCATTCTTGGTCCATAGTATTTGATATCTTCTTGCAATGGGAACTTGATGCTTTATGGGGCTTCTGTCTGCTAGGAGAACTGGGCTCACCAGCTTTCCTTCCTACAATCTAACACAACCTCACATTTTAGTCCAACAAGGCCACCTTGTCTCAAATGGACACCTTATAGAGTGGAGTCCCCAGCTCTCCAGGGCTCTGTCATCCTCTTCCACTGCCCGTCACTCATGGCTGATAGGCAAGGATGGGTCTTACAACTAGTGGGAAGGAGACCACTGACAGATCAGCAACCAGCCAGCAAACAAAAGGATCATCCTCTGTACCCTTTTGGCCTAGATGCCCGTGCGTGCCCTCTCCCAGGAGCTACATAAATTCTTGTTGGTGAATTGATTGAACCGTGGGGAGCCATGCTCAGTTGGTCTTTATGTTTATAATACTTTCAAAGCTTGTAAACACACTTGAGATTACAGTACAGTGGGTGATATTGTGTGCATGCAGACTGGGAGAAACAGCTTCTAGCCATTTAAATGCTTAGCACATCCAAAAGAAATCCCATTCTGTCTCTCCTTACCACACAAGGGCCAGGGAGCTGGAAGATAGGGGAGAATTACTTGCCCATGTCCACCTTCCACATCCCAGTGAACTTCTTTATTGCCACTGTTAGGCAGTGAGGTATTTGGCAAGCTGTTCTGAAAGCCCCCAGGTTGTTAAATTCAAGGAACTCATGTAAGAAGTTAAGAGAAAAACCACAGTAACAACAAAACACAGGCTTACCCTGGCACGTTACAGAAAACGTCCCTCTCCTTCTCCATCCCTCTCCCCAAGACATCATCCCTGGCCTCCAGCAAGCGGCAGACCTGGACTCTGTTGCTGTCCTCTGGCGTGCTGTGTCTGCGGAACCCCTATCAGGATGGCGCGGGGATACCTGAGCCACGCAGGAGCAGCAGAGCCCGAGGCTTACGGAGCGGAGAGACAGTGATCCACTCACCCATGGGGCCAGCCACCACACAGGGTCCTTCCATGCACACTGTATTGGGTGATTCTTATGGAAGCCCTGCAAGGGCATCTCTTGTTAAAGGAGCAGAAAGCAGACTCAGAGAGGTTCAGTGATTCATCCAAGATCACACAGCAGACAGATATAAAATGCCAGTTCTCAAGCCTAAGGACGCTGATTTCTCATGCAGGTCTTTTACATTAATAAAAATAACCCCTGTTGCAGCATACATTACAACCAAAGGTTAATGTCTCTGTGTTAGATATTCAGATGCCTGTACAATATCCACCCCTGGACGTTGTGTTGCTAATGAATCTCAGCTCCATTCAGAGCAGCAAGGAACCATCCCAGGTAACAAGCCATTGGTCTGAGCCAGTGGTTCTCAAAACTGAGCATATCAGAATCACCCAGAGAGCTCGTTAAAATGCAAACCGCTGTCCCCACTCCAAGGGGCTGATTCAGGAGGCCTGCGGTGGGGGGGAGGGGGGGGAGGCGTGCGGGGGGCAAGAATTTGGATGTGGAGCAAGTTCCCAGCTGCTGGTCTGGAGACCTGTCTTAGAGAACCTGTGGCTGAAACTAACCATGGCAGCCCGGGTCTCCAGCTCCCTGCAGCCCAGCACGGCCGGGGATGTCAGCAGTTTTGCCAGTAAGATGTTAGGAGAAGACTGCGGGGGACTTCCAGGAACATTTTCATTTCTTAATAAAAGGGCAGTATGCTTCCCGCCACCCCATCCTTTGTTCTGCTTTGAACAGAGAGGTGATGCCTGGGGCTGCAGCACGTATCCTATGTCCCTGGGTATGAGACAACATTTTAGGGAGGGGTCAAGGAGGGCCAAAAAGAAAAGTCAGGGTCATTCATGATCTACACTGAGTGGCCAGATTATTATGATCTCTGAAAGCATAATAATCTGACCACTCAGTATATATATATATGGTCTGGTGCATGAATTCGTGCATGGGTGGGGTCCGGCCAGCCTGGCCAGGGGGAGGGGACATGGGCGGTTGGACAGCCTGCCTGCAGGTCGAACTCCTGGTCGAGGGGGGACAATTTGCATATTAGCCTTTTATTATATAGGACAGTGGTCAGCAAACCACGGCTCTCGAGCCAAATGCGGCTCTTTGGCCCCTTGAGTGTTCTAACGCCACTTCTTCAAAATAGACTCGCCCAGGCCAAAAACCGACTTCTGCTCATGGGCCACGAAGTTTCAATCGCACTGTACGTGCCCGCCCGCACTTGGTATTTTGTGGAAGAGCCACACTCAAAGGGCCAAAGAGCCTCATGTGGCTCACGAGCCACCGTTTGCCAACCACTAATATAGGATATACAGAGTGAACAGACTATTATGCATTCAAAGATCATAATAATCTGGCTACTCAGTGTATTTGAGCCCCTGCATTAGCGCTGGACCAACTACCTCTGACTTTCTTATTTTAGGGAGTTAAAGAAATATTTTTATGGCTTAAGCATCATTAGGTAGATTGCTACTCATAGCTAAAAGCATGTGTAGCCTATACAAAAGGGTGCTGTGGAACAATTTTTTTAAAAGCAAATAATGAAAACTGATACCTCTCAGCATGCAAAGTGTCCTTCCCATTCATTAGTGCATTCAGTCCTGGGGGAACCACGATATTGGCCTAAAAGGGTTTTTTTTCCTAGTAAAGATGCCTTTTTAAAGAAGTTTGGAATTCATTGCCATAAAATAAGCTTTGATAAACACGATTCACGGTATTAAATGCAACCGTTTTTTAATTATTATTGATATTGAATGAAAGCATGGACCAAAAGAAAAACTGCTTAAAGATGTAGGCTTTCCTTCAAACTTGTCTCTAGTAGACCCATCCTGCCTGATCCATTATGATTGTCCCCAAAGATGAGATTCGTTAGGCAAAATGAACCTTGGCCTCCTGTGCACCTTTGCTGCCAGATGAAAGAGATGACCTATGACCTATGTACTTTCTGCTGAGAATTCCAACAGGTGCTCCAAAGGGCAGAAGGTCCCTAAAATGCTCCACCCCCTCGAACGGGGACAGGATGCCTGCTCCGTCCTCCTCCCTGGAGCTACAAGCCGCAGGTGGCTATGAAAGGCTTGAAGAGGTTCTGCCACAGGGAACTTGGTCTATGCCGGCGAATGAAGACTTTTCCGAACTTACTTGGTTCACGGAACACTTTGCTCCATCATGGCCACTACCCTTTTATTCTTCTTAACTGGATGTTGGGGTGACACTGGTACCCAAAACCATACAGGTTTCAAGTCTGCAACTCAACAAAACATTATTGGCATCATGTGCCCTCACCCACAGCAAAGCCTCTTTCTGTTCCCTGTTCCCCTTTACCCACCCCCACCTACCCCACCCCTTTCCCTCTGGCTAACACCACATTGTCGTCTGACTATGCGTTTTATATATATGTATGTGTGTGTGTGTGTGTGTGTGTGTGTGTATGTATGTATGTTTTGGGGGGGGGGGGTATTTTGCTTAATCCCTTCACCCTTTTAGAACATTCTGAGGAAAGCCGAGGTAATAAAACAATAGCCCAGGCTGACTCTACCTTGTGGTGTGAGCACAGCTCGGTGGAAAGGCTGTAAGTACTGCAGTTGGTCCATGTGTTCAAGCCTCAGCTCTGCCATGGACAGTCATTGGCTCTAAGCTGTATTATTTCACATTTATCATTTCTTTTTTTTAATATATTTTATTGATTTTTTACAGAGAGGAAGGGAGAGAGGGAGAGAGAGTTAGAAACATCAATGAGAGAAAAACATCAATCAACTGCCTCCTGCACACCCCCTACTGGGGATGTGCCCGCAACCAAGGTACATGCCCTTGACCGGAATCGAACCTGGGACCCTTCATTCCGCAGGCTGACGCTCTATCCACTGAGCCAAACCAGTTAGGGTTATCATTTCTTAAAGTCAGTTCCATGTCTTATTCATTGGCAGCAATTTTCTTTAGTGTAAATAAAATAATGGTGCATGTACAATTGAGGCACCAAGACTGGTGAGCTGTTGTACATGACCCTGAGTGAGTCGCTTGACCGCGCTCCCGCTGTTCGGTGGAAAAGAGGGATGTTACTACCTCACAGAGGGAGGGGAGGACTGAATAGTGTCAGGCACAGAGTGGCCCTCGGTGGACGTCAGCCACCTGAGCAACTATCTCGGGAACAGAGAACAGATCTCCTGCTCCCCACATGCCTTCCTCACCTCTCTACTGATCCTTTTTTTTTTTTTAATCAATGACTATTTCCCCCAAGAGAAAAAAGTGTTAAAGTGCAAATCCTTCAGGGAGAGAACCACAGACAGGCAGTCATCTGAGGAAGGAAGATTAAAAATGGCTCTCTTACGAGGTCAGATTTTGACAGAGGGAGGGGGAAGGGTCCAAAGCACAGAGGGCGTGTGACGGTGGGGAGGGAAACTGGGCCACCTCCGGCGAGGAAAGGACGGGCACGAGGAGGAGGCATGTTCGCGTTCTGCGCAGTTTTTCTTGGGGCTGAATCCGGGCCTGTTTCCCTGGGGGCCTCGTATTACTCTTCGCTTAGGAACTCCGCGTCCCCAGGAGGCTGCAGCCCTTCCGATGGGATCAGGCATGGGATGTGAGGAGCTAGACACTGGGAGGCACGGGAGGAAGAGGGGCTAGAATAGACCTGCTTCCCTCTCCTCGGCTGCTGAGCATAGGGGCTAAGCGGACCAAGGCAGGGACCACCCAACGGTGACAGGGCCCCTGGGGGTTCTTGAAACTTAACAATTGCCCTCAAAACCCAACTCCAAACTGCGAGATAACTTCTCTCTTTTCTGTGACAAATGTTTAATTATGCACCAGGATGCCCTTCCTCATTCTCATCGCCATTTTTCTAATGGAGCCTCGTTTTCTTTTCCTAGGGAACCTTTAAAAATAAAACCGGGGAGGAGCAGAGGAGAAAGAGTTGATGGATGCAGCACAGGTCTCAGAGGGACACGGGCTGGAAGACAGGCCTGGCCCTTTGCTGCCCTGTGGCCTTGGACAAGTCCCGTAATCTCACGGAGGCTCACCTGAGAAACGGGGTCGTGCCCACTGCACGAAGGGGCCATAAGTCCAAGTGAAATGACCCAGGTGGAAGTGCTCACCAAAAAGTAATTAAAAGAGGCAAGACACGCCACTGAAAATTAAAATGCATGTTTCCTTTGTCCCAATAATCCCACTTGGGGAGCTCTGTCCTATAAAAATATATGCATCCGTATGAAAGGAATTGTGTATGAGAATATTTATTATAGTTCAATTGGTACATGGAGGGAGGGAGTCGGAGAGGGAGAGAGAGAGAGGGAGAGAGGAAAAAGGAGAACAAATTTAAAAATTATTTGAATGTGCTTCAATAGGGACTGGTCAAATAAATTTATGGTGTATTTACACAATAGAATATTATGAAGTAATTATCTTACTAAGATTTATATATCCTAACCTAGAGTATTTACCCTGATATATCTTAGGTTAGAAAAACAAAAAATATTTAAAGGTTTGGTTTATTATTTTATTTTTTTAAAAGAAAAAGTGGGAAAATTGTTTTGTATTTTTAAGAGTGTTAAAAAGAAAAGTGTGTAGCCCAAACCGGTTTGGCTCAGTGGATAGAGCGTCGGTCTGTAGACTGAAGGGTCCCAGGTTCGATTCCGGTCAAGGGCATGTACATTGGTTGCGGGCACATCCCCGGTGGGGGGTGTGCAGGAGGCAGCTGGTCGATGTTTCTCTCTCATTGATGTTTCTAGCTCTCTATCCCTCTTCCCTTCCTCTCTGTAAAAAACCAATAAAATATTATTTTTTTTAAAAAGTGTGTAAAAATGCAGACCAAACTGTGAACACTGATTACCTGGGGAGGATGGGATTAAAGATAGAGGAAGATTACTGATGTTTCCTTCGTTCACCTCCGAATGTTTGACATAGTAAAATAAATATGCACTACTTTTGTGTGAAAACTCAAAAAACAGGGGTGGGGAGGGATGGAGGAGAGAGAGATAAGGAGGACGAGGAAGGAGAAAGGGAAAAAAGATAGAGATCTGTGATCTTTGATCACACTAAAGGGAAGTGCCTTAAATGTCTACGGATTTCGGGATCATGCTTGTTTTTGTGGATATTAGGAATTTTAGATGCGGCTGACCTAAGGGATCATGACTCTTACCACCTATTCCTCCTTCCTCAGTCGTCCAGATGCCAGGAGTCCAGAGAGGAGAATTTCTTTGCTGCTAACAACCCCATATGAGCCCTATTTTCTGAGCTGAATGTCTATGGCATCTCCTGAACCACAAATGTGAGATTCCTTCGCCTTTTCTCTTTACCTTTCTCTACCTGATAGGTGAGTTCCTCATCCCCAGAGCTTGTTGGCGCCCCTGGCCAGCAGGACGCTTAGAGATGTGCGCAGGCTCACTGTTTCCTGGCCCCCACTCCTTTCCTGGACTCAACTCCCACGTTCCTCACCACCAAGTGCAAACACTTTAGCTGCCACAGAAGTAACTGTTGCACTTTTACCCCTTAGAAATGTATGCCTGATCAGCACAAAGGTTCCAGGGTCCCTGGAGGGAGAAAGCACTCAGGACTCAAAAACGTTTTCAAGAGAGAACACAGTGAGCTGGTGAGTGCAGAGAGAAGACTCACACGCCGCAGGTTTGAGGATAAACGGCTACCACAGCTCTGAAGAGTGGCTTGGTCACATGTCTGAAGAGTCTTTAAAAAGTTCATGTCTTCTAAACAAATATTTTTCTTCCCTAAGGAAATAATCAAGAAATACCAAAAATATGTATGCACGACGTAGTTCACACTGTTGTTGTGGGAATTAATAAGTTCATTTAGATAAAATGTTTAGAACAGTTCCGGGCACCTAGAAAGCCCTATTTATAATAATATTAATAATAATATTTTAATATTATAATTATTACTACCTCACAGAGGGAGGGGAGGACTGAATAGTGTCAGGCACAGAGTGGCCCTCTGAGGTGGCCCAGTTTCCCTCCCCACCGTATTAATAATAATAACGGTTATTATTTCCCTCTTTAGATTTCGCTTGCTTTGTAAAACTTCTAAAGTATCCTTCTATTAATAACCAAAACCAAAATTAAAACCGAGATGCCAATCTTAAAATCACCTAAAATTTTTTAAATGCTTTATGCCCAAAGACATTTGTACTATTGTTTATAATAATGAAAAATTGTAAATTCTCTCAATGCAAACAGTAGGGATCGATTAGGTAAATGCTGATGCCTCTGTATGACTGAGTACTTCCCAGAAATGAGAAGTGATGATTCTGAGAAATTTTAATAACTTTTGGAAGTGCTAATGTTCCTAAGTTAAGAAGTGGGGGGAAAGGTACAAGATCATATACACATACTTTCAAATGTGGTCAAAAAAGAAAAGCAAAGAAGAGGGGATTGGGGAAGGAGCCGGGAAGAGATGGTCATAAAATGTTCGCTAGTGCCTTCCTCCTACACCTAGATGACCCACAACTCTAAAATGACGCTTCGTCTTTGCAATCACTACCAGCTATAGCAAAAGGGTCTGTGAACGCGATAGAGAACACAGACGCAACGAACAGACGCATCTCTGCCATCCCAGGGGGGGAGGGAGGAGAGCTGCACTTAAACTGACAGCCCTTATTCGACCCTCCGGGCTCCACGGCCAGGCAGCGAGGCTGGGGTTGGTGCTGCGTCTCTTTCTTCCTCGGTAGTTTCATCTCATTTCCCCTTCTGGCGTCTTATTACGGTAATAGGGTTGTTATTATAGCTCTGAAGTCGGAGCTACGACACGGGAATGAGCGGGAGAGAAAAGGAGCTGACCTGACTGTGGCAGAAGGCCTCTTGCCTGGGAGCTCGGGCTGCATTGAGATGCGGAAGGAGGCGTGTTCCCTCTTGCCTGCCCGCCTGCACTGCCTTTCTCCTCTGTCCCTCCCTGAAATGAGCTGCAGGGCACGGAGAGGCTTTCTCTGGGAATGGGTCTGTTCAAGGCCCTGAAAGAATTAAATTATATTCAAGAGGCACATACTTAGTTCCCTATTAGGTGAGGGAAGAAGGAGGGAGATTAGAGATAGTAAATGTTCCTTCTCTGCCACGCTCGGCTCTGGGTGCTGAGCAAACCCTGGTAAAGGAGGGAGCCAACGTGGCCATTCCCATGGTCTTATATGCATAGGGGGAGAGAGACATGAAAACAGTGAATAGATCAGGGGAAAATTAATAAAAATATAAGACCAGCCCTAGCCAGTTTGGCTCAGTGGATAGAGCGTCAACCTAGGGACTGAAGGGTCCCGGGTTCAATTCCAGTCAAGGACACATGCCTGGGTTGTGAGCTCAATCCCCAGTTGGGGGGGGGGGGGGGTGTGTGCAGGAGGCAGCCGATCAATGGTTCTCTCTCATCATTGATGTTTCTATCTCTCTCTCCCTCTCCCTTCCTCTCTAAAAAATATTACGTGTGTGTGTGTGTGTGTGTGTGTGTGTGTGTGTGTGTATACTATTTATATGACCAAAGGTATTTAGCACAGGCAAGCCGGATGTTCCTCCTCCTGGGAGATGCTGCTCCTGGAAACTGACCTCACAGGAAACACGCTGAGTCTACGGATCAGTAGGCGGGAGTCTGGAGAGTGGGAAGACCCTGAGAACGAATGGAGTTGCACCTGAGTCAGCTGACACACCAGCCGTAAGGACTTGGAGGTCTGGGATTTCCCAGGAAAAAGTGCTGCTCTGGCCCCTGCTTCATGGAGCTGTCCCCCTGCACTTAGACTCATTTCCTTTCGTTACCCTAAAGAAACGTGTGTCCCTTGCTGGGTCTGTGAGGATCTCTTCCTCAGTCACAGTCACCCTCGAGACAAGCATGCAGAGATAATTACAGAGAGTGACGGAAGTCTGAGAAGAGCACAACACCAAGGATGTGACATCGGAGTGCCTGGCGGGGGACCGCCACATCCGCTGCGAGGCTCAGGGAAGGCCTCTCTGAGGAGGTGAGGAAATGAGGTCAGAGAGAGGGAAGAGCTAAGGTGAACGCCTGGGGTAGAGCGAGAGTGGCGTTGGAGGAGCAGCGTGAAAGTCATATGGCTGAAGTGGTGCTCCAGGTGTGGTCCCCAGACCAGCACCATCAGCATCCCGAGGGAACGTGTTAGAAATGAACATCCTGGGGTCTACACCCAAGAATCGGAAACTCCAGAGTGGAGCCCAGCAGTGTGTGTTAGCCAGCCTTCCGGGTGATTCTGAGGCACGCTCAGGTGTGAGGACCACTGGGCTGGAAGATAGTGAGAGAGGGAGCACTTGTAGGAAGGGCTGAGCCAGTGCATCCTTTAGACGTGACCTGCCGGATCGTCAAAACGAGCAAGTGAGTTCATCTGAGTTTTTCATCGTTGGATCCCCAGCATTTACCATGCTGCCTGCCACAGAGTCAATGCTTAATACTTGTTTATTGAACAACTAATTAATATAAATATAAACAGTGAGCTTCTACTTGGAATGGTCTGATACCAGTTACCAGACAAAGGTATACAAGATCAATAATAGCTTATGATCTACAAATGGAGATAAGAGAGAGAAATGCAAAGAAAAAAAAATGAGACCCCCTAGAGTCAGATGCACTGATATTGGCAAGAGATGAGAGACAAAGATGTCTTGAAGCAAGGAGGGTCAGAAAAACTCAGAGCAGACCGAATTGCTCGATAAACACAAAGGTTTCAGCATCGAGTTTGGGGGCAAACAGTACCGTTCCTCAACCTCCTAGGGAATTAGTCTATTAATGGTACAGAACAACTATCGTTCGCTTGTTGTCTCCAAGTAAATTAAGAAAATGTTATATTATATTGATTCAATCCATCTTTTAAGAAACAAAAATCAGAGTCTCTACTTAAGTGGAAAAATCTTCAGCTTTATGGAAAATTCCACTATCCAAAATGCTTCATTTCCTGAGGCATTTTAGATAGCCAAGATGTTTACTGTATTGCTATTGTTTTATTACCAAAGATTTCTCAAAACCCATCGCAGGCGATATTGATGCTAACCAGGTCAATCTGGAGGCCAGTGAGAGGCCTCTGAGCACCTTCTGAGCAAAGGTGGGGGGCAGGGGGCTCAAGCCAGCCAAGCCCCTCCAGCTGTCAGTAGTCAGAAGGGCAGGAGTCATCCCAAGATGCCCACCTCTCCATTGAACCTCTCCTTAACAGAGTGGATTTTAATAGACTCTTCCTCCCCCTTCCTCCCTTCTTTCCTTCCTTCCTTCCTTTTCTTCCTTCCTTCCTTCCTTCCTTCCTTCCTTCCTTCCTTCCTTCCTTTTCTTCCTTCCTTCCTTCCTTCCTTCCTTCCTTCCTTCCTTCCTTCCTTCCTTCCTTCCTTCCTTTCCATCTGAAGTTAGTAAATTCCTGGGATAAAAGCATCTTCCAGATTTCTTTAATTCACCTATCTCCAGACCAAAGAGAAACTGACACATGCAGGGAAGACATGTGGCTGATCAAGAGAAGCCTGGTAGGACGTAGCTCAGTGGCTGAGCGTCGACCTATGAACCAGGAGATAGTGGTTCAATTCCTGGTCAGGGCAAATGCCTGGGTTGAAGCCTCAGTCCCTGATTTGGGGTGTGCAGGAAGCAGCCGATCAATGGTTCTCTCTCATCATTGGTATTTTTATGTCTCCTTCCCTCTCCTTTCCTCTCTGAAATCAACAAAAATATTTTTTTTAAAGAGAGAGAAGCCTCCACTTCCTTGGATCACTTCCCATGCGGCATGAAGCCCATTCCTCTCATTGAATTGGGAAGTTCCCTTAGCAAAAGGGGCGGCGGGGGAGGAGGTGATGAGTTCATATGGGTGTAGCTGTTCTCAATGGACTGTTCTTCTTCATCTGCATTGCCAAATCTTGAATATCGATCTTACTATTTTTTCTGTCACTGTTCTCCCCTCAGCAGTCAATGTTCTATTAAGAACTCACATCCTGTACCAGTGAGACCATCAGAGAAATAGCCCTGGAAGTAATTCTTTTGGGGGGTTTTCTCTCTACAAATATCTACAAAAGAGATATTACTACCAACCATCAAAGGTGTCTACACATGGATTGGGCTGCCCGGAGTAGAGCATTCCCTGTAATTGGGAGGTAAGGTTACTTCTGGTCAGTACTTCAAGGAAGAGAAGCAGGCCCTCCTTGCTGAACTGTGAGTCGGTGAGACTCCACACTTGACATAAACTTGGGCCGGAGCTAAAAGGAGAGAGGGGAGCAGCAGAGTTTTGCTGAGAGCACTCAGAGAGCCCGCCATTGGCAGTGCGACAGCAACAGTGACGGTGTCATTTTCGTCACTGCAAGCATTCCCCCGCACCTACCAGGTGCCAGGCGCTGTGTGCATTGCTTCAGTCCACCTTGCAACACACATATCAGGTAATGACCATTATTATGCTCGTGTTACTGTGAAGAAAACTGGGGAATGGAGAAGTTAGGTTATCTATCATCACGGAGCTGGTAAGGAACCACCGCCAAGACTCTCACCCAGGCTGTAGGACATTTTACCTGCTAAAAAAGGAACATGATCTCCTTCCATCCTTACAGAAGCCTCCTGAGGCCAGGGCGTTAACCCTAAGTGACAAATGGGGGACAGAGGGTCAGGGAGAAGGAGCCTTGTGCATGGTCACCTAGCAGTCAAAGGCAGAGCCTCCTGGTACCCTGCCCACATGTCCTCTTCCTGTCCCCACACTGCCTGGCTCCCCTGCAGCTCCTAGCCCAGTTACCCCGGCAGAAAAGTAGCACCTGGTTAGTCCTGTCTGCAAACTGGCCACCCAGCCATGTATCCTGAGGTCTCAGGTAACTCTCTACCAAGTCCCTGGGGAGTGAAAGGGCCAGAGGGAGAAGGTGACTAAGAAAAAAAGACGATGGTCAGGCTGCAAATCTAGCAGACATCTCGCATGCATCCTTTCCTTCCACCCAAGCCTACCAGTCCTCAACACCTGGAGACAATAACAATAGATTCCCATTTTACCGATATGAAAATTGAGGTGTGACTGGTCTCCTCACTGTCCTGCCTCCCCTATCACATCCGTCTTTTTCTCTCCTGACTGTTGTGATGACCTCTTCACTGGCATCTTTTCTCGCCTCTCTTGTTACTCCAATTCTGTCTACACACAGTGCAGGGCTATGCCTCCTGGATCACTCTTCTGATATGGCTCTCTTCTCCTCAAGGATTTTCAAGAGCTCCCCACTGGTTACAGAACCGAATCTCAACTCCCTAGCCTGCTCTTCAGTCCCTCATGATTCGGCTACAGCCTACATGTTGAGCCTTATCTTTCGTACACATACCTGAGCTCCAGCCACAGAAATACCCAAGAAAGGAGCCCAACAAGGTCCTACGCACATGCTTCTCATGGGATTGTCCTGCTGGAGCCATTTGCCTATCTAAGGCTACACTCAATGCACCCATCATGAAAACGCTCATTCAACTCTCAGTCTAAATCTCTATACTACACCCTCCCCGCTGAGTATTAGACTCGTATTCTAACGAGGTGTGCAAATGTCTGTACTAACCCTACTCTCATGGTATAACCAACACTCACACTCCTTGTTATTTACCCAAAGGAGTTGAAAAGTCGTGTCTGCAAAAATATCTGCACACCCATGTGTACAGCAGCTTTATTAGTAATGCCCAAACTTGGAAGCAACCAAGATGTCTTTCAGTAGGTGAATGGATAAATAAACTGTGGTGACATCCAGACAATGGAGTATTTCTTATTCAGTGGTAAAAAAGAAATGAGCTAGGAAGCCATGAAAAGATATGGAGGAACCTCACATGCACATTGCTAAGTGAGAAAAAAAAGTCAATATGAAACAGCCGTCTACTGCACGATTCCAACTCTGTGACCCTCTGGAAAAGGTGAACGCACAGAGACAGTAAAAGATCAGTGGTTTCCAGGGACTGCGGAGGAGGGAGGAACGGGAGGAGCCCAGAGGATTCTTAAGGCAGTGACACTGTTTTCTGTCACCATAATGACGGATACAGCCATTACATATTCGTTGAAACCCATAGAATATACAACAGTGAGGGTGAAGCCTGGCGTGAACTATGGGCTTTGGCTGATGATGTGTCATGTAGGTTCATCCCTTGTCACCAACGTGCCACTCTGGCGGGGGTGTTGGTAAAGGGGGCGGCTATGCGTGTGGGGGAGCAGTGGGTATACAGAAATCTCTCTACCTCCCCTCGATTTTGCTGTGAACCTAAAACGACTCTAAAAAATTAAGTCTGTATTTTTACAATGTCTGCCCCATGCAGGATAAACTCCTTAAGAGGATGGAGTGTGCCCTTTACCCCCTGTCCCTCGCTCTACCGCAGCAGGCGCTAATAATTGTTTGCTGAATTGAATTAAATTGAGAGGTCATCTGGGGATGAACAGCCAGAACTTTATCATAATTTGGACTCTGAGACAACGAGGAAGCTGGAGGACCAGTGACCTCTCTCTTCAGAACTCAATTATCTGCATAAGAACAAACGTCTCCGATATCTAGCTATTAATTTGCGCGCAATCATCTCGGCCGCCACAGTTCACAAATGTCCGTTTCAATTTCTCAGCCAGATCGGTCGTAGGAAATGAGATGCTCTTCTCATTCAGTGAATCACGGTGGCCCTTGCACCATCTCCCCTGCCCACTCCAACCCCGAAATCTCCTCACAGGTTCCTGCTCTTTCCAATCGGCCACAGTTCACCACCCGGGCACCCAAGCGCCTGTCATCACAACTTTCTCGGGGCCGGTTAGGGGACCCACGGTTTCCTGCTCAGCATCCTTAATCGAAAGCTGAGGACCACAGGGTTTACTGGCAGCCCGAGGCGAAGGAATCTGTTCTAATTAATCCTCCACACAAAATTGATGACCTTCAGGCACCTCACAGGCAAGAGCCAACAAACCCGGAGCGAAAGGAAAATGCAGGCCTGGCTTCCTCTGAAATCAATACAGCCTTACCCTGCGCTCTGTTCTGGGTCGCATACAGGGCCAGCGAGCGCGGCTGAGATCCCTGGAGAGGTCCCTGCCATGAACCTGATGGGGGGGGGGGGGGCGGGGTTTGCACTAAGGGGCCCCTTGCTGCACAGACCCCAGAGGACTAAGGCCCAGCCACCTTCCAGGACGTTAACCCTGTGATACCCATGTGTCTATTATTGGCAGAGATTTATAAAATCCGTATATGTGGCACGATAGACCCTCCACATCTTGGACAAGCAGGAAATGGAGAACTCTGGGACAGATTGGGACAAGAGAGAAGAAAATTCACATTGTGGCTATTTTGCAACAGGGTAGTTGGACAGGCCAATGCTCAGTGACCGGTACGTCGTGCAATTTCAGGGTTGGCTCAGCCTGATGGGAGTGACCTGGGCCACCCCGCTAGCAGGTCATGGCCGAGGAAGGCTCAGAGAGAGGCAGCCCCAGGCAGGGAGAAGAGACGCTGTTCTTCCCGAAGACTCCCTGCATGGAAGAGAGGTCGCGGAGTGTGGGCAGGCCGAAATGCTGGGCTTTAAGTCCACTTCTTTCTACCTGGATGCCCTTCAGCAAGTTACTCAGCTTCTCTGAGTTTGCTTCCTCACCTGGAAAATGGACTAAACAGTAATAGCACTTCGGTACCACACTTGCTGTGACACTGTCTTCATGCTGGGATGCTTTGTGAACCACTAAGTGATGGGCTTTTCCCCTTCATTCCCCCAAGTCCAAGATCCTCCTTCACACACTGCGTGGGTCAGAGCATGCGAGTCAAGACTGTCTCAAGAATGAGAAGTATCATGAAACAAGTTGGGGGAAAGACTGCAAAATTCTTCACTTTTGAGCCTGTTTCAAGTATAATACAGGAAAGACTAGGACAAATGTAGACTTGTCACACACACACACACACACACACACACACACACACACGCACGCACACACACCCCTCCATCCTGACACTGGGTTAGAGAATTCTCCAAGCTCGAGGAGAGGAGAACAGTTGAATAAAAAGAAGAAAGAAACCTCAAACACCAATCACAGGCCCTGTGCCCCACTCCTGACCACCCTGTTTCCAGGTTCTGGGAGGATGGCACACCCCTCCCATCAACCCTTATGCCGTTCGGAGGGCAGGAGAAATGAGAGGGCCACATGGGGTAGAGGGCCACGAGAGAGCCTGGTGGGTGCCACCAGCCAGCAACACGGTGCTGACAACAAAGCCCAGGTCGGGCGGGCGTGCCTCTCTGAGCCACTCTGCAGCATCAACTCCGAGGGAAAGGAAGGAGAGGAGGAAATCCTGATGTTTCTTGAGTTTAACTAATAAAACCCAAATGAACGAGTTCTCCTGGAAGCAACTAGAAATTATGTTCTGCCTTCCGGTGGAGTGGAGCTCAGGAAGGAAAGTAGGTTCAGTTTCAGGAGAATAAAGCCATGTTATGATAACCTGGCAAACATACCTATATAACTTACATACACACACACATATATATAAAGTAATAATAATTAAAACAATGTAGCAACTACATGTATTGAGTGCTCCCCATCTGCCAGGCACTGTTCTTAATGCTTTATATAGATTGCATCATTTACTTCTCACAATAGTAGGCTGTGGGTTAAGTATCCTTACCCCCTTTGGGGGATGGGTAACTGAGGCTAGATAACTTGGTAACTTCCCCAAGGCGACATCATGGAAGCGGAATGTCCAGAGTTTAAACTTGGGCCATCTTTTTGCAGCGCCCATGCTCCCATCGCTGCTGCTGTCTCGCTTCGACATTGAGCCTTCAACATAGAGCAGCACGTTTCACTATAATGTACTGAGTGCTGACTATGACTTGGGCACCGTGCTAAAAGCTTTACTCTTGTCCTACTTAAACTTTATAACAATCCCAGGAGAAACATTTATTATTATCACCTTTATAAAGGTGAGGAAGCCAGGACTCGGAACCTGAACCGATGTGGCTCCAAAAACTGCTCTCAACCACTCTCGACAAACTCCAGGTGAACACAAAGCAAGGGCTTCATTCTCCCCTCCCCCCACCCCATTCCCCAGCTTCAGAGCAAGGGCTCCACAGGGGCAGTTCCCAATATTGCAGATGTGGTGCTGAGGATGAGATATGGATGTCTGGCAGCCCCACGTCCAAAGATGGGGGCCAAGGAAAAAGGTTATTTAAGAATCAGAGGTCCAATTTCACCGAGGAGAGGCCTGGCAAATTCTAGATGGGTACCTGGTCATGCAGAGAGAAAGGCAAGACTCTCAGTCCTGGCAGACAGCTAGAGTGCTCGGCAGATGGAGGGAGTCCTGGGTGAAGAGGGAATATTGGATTTGGAGGCCACCCGTGGCCGACAGCCAACGAGACCTGACGCAGGAGCCGTAGCGTGGGAGGCCTGAGGTTTCCGGCTACCGCCCCATCGGACAATTCAGGTGATGGTTACACTGAGTCTGAAAGCAGAGGACATCGGTGAGCCACGCTCTACAGATAAGGAAATCGTGATTCAGAGAATGGAAGTAATGAACATGGTCACACAGCTGTTAGGTGGCCAAACCAGGGACACAGACTTGGTTCTCTCTGACTCCAAACTCTGTGCTTCTCACCACGGCTATTATCCCAAGCAAAGTAAATGCCACTTGAGGCGTGACTCAGAGGGAAGAAAGAGGAGCAAAGATGCACTTTGCCAACCTCCTGTTGTTCAAAAGGCCCAGCCCTGTGATCAGCAAATATTTTCAACTGTCCGGCTTGCCTACCCCTTCTAGTCCAGAGCAAGCTGATATCAGACCTCAGACGTCTCCCCCCGCAAGGCATTGGTTAAAGAAATCAAGTCCCATTTCAGAAGCTGCTAAACCCCACTTGACCAGCCTTGGCAAGGATTTTTCTGGGCTTAGCATCCTGCTAGCTGTGGGCAGTGGCAAAGTGGCTGGGCCTTGACTTCGTTTTTGCCTGTCCTTCTCCCTTGATGTGATTCCGCCCCTAAGTGCACCCCTCCGGGTTTACACAAGAATGCTCACTGCAGCAGGATTTGTGGTAGCAAAAAGAAAAAGAAACGGAAACAGAAAAAGAAAAGTCTGTCAGTAGAACATAGATAAGCAAAACACAATATGACAATAGAAATGCATGTACTAGAACTACATATACCAATGTCATCTCTAAAATAATGTTCAGTGAAAAAAGAAAACTGCAAAAGAATATGTATAGTATGGCAGCATTTCCATAAAGCTTAAAATACGCAAGGCAATCCTATATACTGCATAGGGCCGCGAACATGTGGAAAATTCATAAAGTCATACGTGAAAATGATAGCCACTATATTTAGGATGATGGTAAACTCCAGGGAAGAAAAAGCGGAAATAAGATTGAGAAGAGGTCCCTGGAGTGGTTCAAATCTTTTTATAATTGTGGACTTCTTTTATTAAAAAATCTGAAGCAAAGAAAGCAAAATGTTAAGATCTGTTGCAGTTGTATTGTGGGTACCTGTATGTTCATAATACGTTATTATTCTTTATGTTAGAAATCCATCTTTACAAAAATATTTTTAAAAACAAACAAAAATGTTTGAACCTTAAGTATGAGTAAGGAGTTTGGACTCTAGTTTGGAAGTAATTAAGGTTTCTATTCAGGAAGAGACATGAGCAGACAGCTGGTGGAGGTACGAAGATAATCCTAGCAGGGAGTTATGAAGGCCTGGGCTAGTGCAATAGCACAGTGTGAACAGAAAGAGGCGAGAGGCCAGAAGCCAAATCTCCCAGCCGTGCTGGATGGTGACAGTATCACGGAGACCAATCCTCCCCACCCCCATCCCTGTTCTGAGAAGCCCACCCTCTCCTTCCCATCATTCCAACCACATACTTCCATTGAGGGCTGCCAATCATGGTTTCCTTCCCAAAGGTGTGCGTAGGAGTCAAGCTGGGCCAATAAGGCCTATACTGATGGTCCAAGAATGGGCAATGACCCAAAGCTCAGCCAATCAGAGCTTGAATAAGAATCAAAGTAGGTGGTCCTTCCCTCTCTGGTGGTGGAGCTTAGAAGAGATGGGTACAGGGCTCTCTGTGGCCATGTTCCCTGAACAAGAGAAAAGCTAACCAGAGGTTGGAAAGAAGGAAGCCACTGTGCAAAGAGCAGTAGCGATAGGAGATTTCTAGGCCATGATGAGTCCCCCACAGCTCCACATGCACCCACACCCTGTTACATCCACACCCTGGGCAAATGTGAGCAGCAGTGGCTATCACAGCATCCCTTCTGGACCACTTCTGCCGTGTGATCTTGGTCATTGACCCAGGCTGCTCAGCCTCCTGGTTTTCGGAGCTCCCAGACACTCTGTGAGGTACCCAATGCCATTTAGTAAATCCCTGTACTGCTCATATGAGCAAGCATTGGTTTCTTTGTTTGCAACTAAGAACCCTGATGCCAACAGGTAGTACAACCTCTGCTCTCCCAGGAGACCCCGGAAGAGGACTAAGCCAGTCGGGGCTCAGAGTAATCAGGAATTCACTGTTTTCATGTTGGACTCTGGTTCCCTGAGAGCAACTCATCTCTTCTAAGAAATTATCTTAACAAAGTCAACCTTCCACAGAATATCTAGCATCTTTTCGCCATTCCTGTAGGCAGCCCTTTAACGTTTGCAAAGCCCAATCATGCACATTATATCGTTTCATGCTCAGAGTAACCCCGGGCAGTGAACAGGGAAGGCCTGAGATTATTAATCTCATTCAATTGAGGAGGAAGGTGAATTCTGGAGAAATGACAAACCCAAGTCACACCGCAACTTCATAACTATGTCTGGAACAAAGTCCAATTCTCCAGATGCCAGCCCAACACACCCAAATCGGAATAAGGCTAAAAAGAAACACATTAACACTTCCATGGTGCTAATTATAAACCAGATATGTTCTAAGTGCTTTCCCTACATTAACTCACTTAATCCTTTTACAATCCTATGAGGTTGGTATTAGTGTGGCCTCCATTTTTCAGATGAGGGAATGAGGCACAGAGAAGTTAAGGTATTTGCCTAAGATCACACAGCAAGTAAGTAGCAGTACTAGGACTCAAACCAAGATCTGGTTCCAAGTCCATGCTCTTAGTTATTACATTAAATAGGGTGAAAGAAGTGGTCTTTCTGGGGTCCAGGTTCCTTGGCCTCCATCCTTCTTCAAGTAAGAGAAAGTTCTAGAAGACATGGCTGTGAAGGTCCCCTCAGCCCCCATAGCTTAGGCTGATCTAAATGCAGGTGCCTCACGCCGAAAGCCTGGAAGGGAAGTGTGCTAACAGAGCAGGTGCTGAATTGCAGAAAAGTTAAAATACGGAATGGGAACATGGAAGGCTGCAATAAGAGCAAGGAGGGTAAAAACCAATTTCAAAACAGAGCCCCAGGCAATGATTTGGAGAGAAAACCCAATATATGTGGTATCACATAATAACTATAGCAACGCCTTCTATTTACCTCACCCTTTCCTTTGGAGGAGGCCAAAGAAGTTCACAACTGTTATTACAATTCTTTCTTCTCCAGGCCTGGACTTCGTCAGTATACGAAGGGGAAAGAGCTCTGAGAGAGGTCATTGCAGAAATCACAGAGCAGCAAAGTGGCCGTCAAAGCCAACTGTCTGGGCGCAAAAGCTGGTGGGCAAAAGCCAATGCACTGGGCATCAATTCTGCAAAGGATTGATTCACATGCAGCTGTCAGACCAATACTGAATCTCACTCCAGGAGAGCTGGCCACTGCCATTCTACCTGCAGGGCATGGGCAGAGGAGCAATGGAGGGGGACACACAGGGGTGGGATATGGGGCAGAGGACAGGGAGCAGGAATAAGGAAGTAAGAAAATTGAGATAGTGACGTTCTCATCAGAGAAAGCCTACCCATTCGCAGATAAAGCCACAAGCAAGTCAAGGCAAAATATCTTCGGTGGCTGGGCCAGAGTGGCTCAGTTGGTTGAGCATCATCCTGTGCACTGAAAGGTTGGGGGCTTGATCCCCAGTCAGGGCATGTACAAAAGTCAACCGATCTATGTTTCTCTCTCACAGTGATGTCTCTCAGATAGATAGATAGATAGATAGATAGATAGATAGATAGATAGATAGATAGATGTATAGGTATATCTATATGTACATATCTTCAGTGAACCGATGACTTGGTCATCTGGCAAAATGATCATTTGGCAAACTGCCTCTCGTCCTGTGGGGGTCCTGTAGGGGTCCCCTCTGAAATATAGTGAGCAGCAAAGAGTGTGTCTCTAACCATCCCTCCTCTTTCCCCACCAGCTTCACCTTAGGTAACAGGCATCAGTCCCTTCTCCCCAACAAACTATCTCTTTGGATATGATCTGATCATTGTAATCACCTCTTTCCAGTATTTCTTTTTTCTTTTTACTCATTTTATACCCAGATTAGAGGCCCAGTGCACGAATTCGTGCATGAGTGGGGTCCAGCCAGCCCAGCCCCAATAGGGGTGAATCAGGGGGGCCTGTCAGTAGGAGGAGATGGCAGGAGGTTGGCCAGCTGCCCCCCCCCATCGGGGCCCGATCAGGGCCAGGCTGGCTGGGGGGAGGGGCCAAAGGTGATTGGCTGGCGGGCCTCACCCCCGATTGGGGTGGTGGGCCAATTGGAGGTCACCGATTGGAGGTCACCGGCCAGGAGAGGGGCCATGGGAGGTTGGCCAGCCAGCCCCACCCTGATTGGTGTGGAGGGGGCAGATCAGGGGTGGAGCCAGCTGGGGGGAGGGTCCGCAGGCTTTGGCAGGCTGGCCCAGCCCCCTATTGGAGTAGCGGGTGGAGGGATGGAGGGGTGGAAGGGGGAGGGCGAGCAATTAGGGGTGGAGTCAGCCAGGGGGAGTGGCTGCAGGCTGACAGGGGTGGTAGGGGCCCATGGGGGTGGGGCTGGCTGGTCCCACCCCCTATTGGGGCTGGGGAAGTGATCAGGGGCAGGGCCAGCTTGGGGGAGGGGCTGCAGGACCAACAGGGTGGTGGGGATCTATGGGGGCAGGGCTGGCCCAGGGGGAAGGGCCGCAGGGGGGTTGGCCAGCCTCCCTGCCCTCGATCGGGATGGGAGAGGCTGATCAGGGGCGGGGCTGGCTAGGGGAAGGGGCCGTGGGAGGTTGGCCGGCTGGCCCCACCTCCTGATCAGGCCAGTTTGCTGGCCACAGTGGGCATCATAGTGACTGGTCATTACAGTCATTATGGCATTCTGGTCACTGGCTTTTTATATATATAGATAGTTGGGACTATCCACTTCTCCCTGTACAATCTCTACATCCTCACCCCTACACCTTTACTTATTCCGTATACCTGGAATGACCTCTCCATCCTCTTGGAAGATTAATCCACTTCAGTGTGCAAACTATAAGTCACCTAAGAAATTAGACTGGTCATGGCTGCACAGCTCTGTAAATACACTAATAATCATTGAACTGTACACTAACAATTGGTGAATTTTACAATATATAAATTATACTTCAACAAAGCTTTTTTAAAGCCACCTAAAGGGCCTGTATTAGAAATGTTTATTTCCATCCCTTACCCCTAGAAATTCCGACTCGGTGAAGGCAAAAGAAGCAATCTGCATTGTTAGTAGTCAGACCACGTGATTCTGATGCCTGCAGAACATCGGTCTACAGATCAAATGGCCCCTCCTCCCTGAAGCCCTGCCAGCCAGAAGTGCTTCATGGTACCTCCCTAACTGAATGAACTCAGTCTGCTTTGTAGTATAGATTTCTGTGAACAGATCTCTCTTTCCTATTCACACCTTGAAAGTCAGGAACATGTCTTCCTTATCTTTTGATACCTCGCAATTCCTTGACATCTTTATGTATGTATACCTTGGTGTACTCCACATATCAGAGGTCAGATGTAGGGGTGGGGATGTAGAGATTGCACAGGGAGAAGTGGAGAGTCCCAACTGTCTGGGACTAGCTGACGTGTGGGACTATGAGGAGACAATGGATAAGGATACTTAGAGAGATTGACAGTTGGTTAGATGGAGGATGAGGGAATGAAAGGCAGATAGATGAATAGACAGATTGAATGGATGACTGGGTCGTGGGAGATGAATACAGGAATAATGGTTGGATAAATAAATGGGTAGCTGGACAAACGTATAAAAGAAAGAACAAAGGAATAAAGAAACAGATGGAGTCATTTACTCCCACGTATGAATGCCAGCCCCACTGTTCTCTTTCTAAGACGAGTGGGGTCAGGGGGACATAATCCCACTACACACAGCTAAGTATAGGGTGACATCATTGGTCACATGAGAGGGCCCTGGACTGGGATCAGATGACCTGGTCAAGGGCCCACTTTGCCACTGTCTCCAAGTGTAACCTCATCCAAGTCCTTTTCCTTCTCTGAGTCCCACACGTTTACTGCCTGTAAGTGGGCACTCACACCTGTTACACTGCTCCACCGGTAACTATGAAGATTGCACTATCTAATGGAGGCAGAAGGCTATACGATAAAACTGTCTTAAGAGACTCTTTAAGGGACATAGGGAAGTAATTTTTTTAATTTTTTTTAATTCCGGTGACATTTAATATTTCTACAGGGAGCCCAATGAAACAATGTTCTTGTCAAGTTTGAGCTCCTCATGCCTTGCTCCTCAAATTGAAATACAATCCACATGCCACTTGGATATATATTTTAAAAATAAAATGAGTTTAGGTCAAAAAGAATGGGTTTCAATGCAGGCCTCAACATTTACTGGACAAAGTACTTATTTTTTCCTAACCTATACAGTGGGCATAATACCAGCTACCTCACTGAGTTGACAGAATTAGATTCGTGATGTTTACAAAGCACCCAGCACAAGGTCTTATGCAAAGCAAGCCCAGAAACAACATGGAAACTGGGGGGAGGGGCCAAAGGCGATTGCTCTCTCCCCTCCCTTCCTGGAAAATGGAGTCACCAGGAGCATGAAGTGAAGGGACTAAGTGGAGGCAGCCCATGTTTCTCCCTGATCTGCCTCCCTCACACTGTCTGGTTAGAGAGACTGGAGCTCTCTCCCCCTCTCCTGAGCAGGCTGCGTTATTCCAAAGTTCTGCCTGTGCCTAAAACAGATGAGACAAATGCATGGATTTCTATTCTTCAAGCATTTATTACACACCAAATTCACCAAGTACCTGCTGAGCATCTACATTCCTGTGAGTCCAGAGTGGTGCTGGAACCAGAGTAGGGACACTCAGCATGTGGGACTTCACTGTACAATAATCCCTTTAAGACTCAGTCTCATGGACTGCATCATAGCTTGAAGGCAAGAATGATTATCTCCACGTGCTTGGCTGGGTTGCCCTTGAGGGTATGGATTCACAGAACCAAGCCTGAAACTAGATCATTTAAGTCTTTCCCAGGGAAGAAGAGAGATACTGACTGTAATGCTTCACTCAACCAGACAGCCCTGGACTGGGAGTCCAGAATCCTGGGTTCTCATCATGGACCGATTGTTAATAGCCGTGTGATTTTCCACAATCCATTCCCTCTCTGGGCCTCAGATTTCTCATCTACAACATGGGAAGGTAGACTGGGATCTAGGTAGCATTAGGTCACAGATCTATAATTAACGCTTTGGGTACAGCCCCAGTGCACAGACCACTCACTGAGTAGCACTGGGCACCTGGGATCAGCCAGATCTATGCCACCCTCTCCAACCTCATTTCACAGGAATCACCCCCTCGCTTCCTCTACAACCACTGTACTCACCTCCCCTGGTTCTTGCTATCTGCTTTCTTGTGCCCCATGACTTTCCTCAAAAAAACAAAAAACAATACATTTTTTAAATATAGTTGGCAAACAATATTATATTAGCTTTAGGTGTACAACATAGTGCTTCCACATTTATGTACCTTATGATATGATCACACGTTAAGTCTAGTACCCATCAGTCACCGTGCAAGCTCATTACAATATCATTGATGATACGCTGTCCCTTCCATCTGGAATGCTCTCTGCTGCTCTCCTGATCCTCCCAGCAGTCAGCACAGGGTTCAGGCGCCTCATCACATTCAGTAACAATTTGGAGAATGTAAAAAGGAGAAGGCTGAGCTGCCTCTGATCATCAGTGCCCTCCTTTGCCTCCAGACACTGCAGTTCCTTCAACTTGCAGCAACCATGGTTTCCCAGGGTTTTGTTTCTACAAACGTTTCCTTTTGGTTCTTGATGTCTGTTTGGTACCCCCAACCCCCTGAGTGCAGGTACGCTGGCTGGGCCTCCTCCCTGCCCATCACCTATCACTTGTGTAGGCTGCTGTCTTTACAGCGTTAGTGTTCACATTACTATGAATTCTGCATTCCAAGCAGCAGATCACTTAGATAGATGCCTTGCCAAATGAGGATTGGCGACATCTCCCGATCATGCCTGCCTTCTCAAACAGGCAGTTGTACAGGGCAAAACCGAATGCAAAGCGATGAATCCGGAATGACAGCATTGCAGGCATGAACAACAGGCGGTGGGCAGGGCAGGGATGGCCCAGGGTAGCCCTCTGCTTTGCCTTGAGTCCTAATAGAGAGGCAAAGACCTGGACCTTAGGAGACACTGCTTCCAAGGTAAAGCTGCAAGAAAAAGAGCCCAAACTACGAGAGCAACGATCTGGAATCTGCTAGTGACTCGCAGTGCCTCTTGGCTAAGTCACCTCCCCTCTCTGGGCCTTGTTTTCCATCCAGAGGATGAGGTTAATGGTCTCTAAATTGCCAACTGAGACCTGACACAAATCTGCAGAACCACATGATTTTCACATGCTCGATCTCAGTGTCATTTCTAACCATTTCATTGATTCATTCAACAGTAATTATTGAGTATCCACTCAGATATATTCAGGGCTGGGGTTTGACAAATGAAGAAGACAGACACAATCCCTGTCCTTCTGGCCTAGGAGAGGAAGCAGATGCTAAATTAATAATTAAATACCTAGTTAATTAATAATCATAATTAAAGCTACAAAGGAAAGAGTGAGTGCAGGATTTCATGAGAGCCTAAAGCCTGAGGTCCCGTTAGATTGCATGGGATGAGGGCAGGACAGCTGTGGTGAGGAAGTGGCATTGGAGCAGCTTTCACATGTGTCTAAAGCCAGGGTTCCCAAATCATGTCATTTAGCTTCAGATACCTGTAGGGTGGGAAGGGAAGGGAAAGTATCATTGCCTTGTTTACATTGTGAAGACAAAGACTCTCCTCGTCCTACAGAGCCTGCTCTGCCTCACGCCCCAGCCCCTGCCACACCACACCTTTCCCAGGACGGCAAACTCCCCTTCCCTGCATTTTTCACAGTTTTATTCTCACATCTGCGTCTCCCTCGCCGGAGTAAGCCCTGTGAAGGGAGGGACCATGTCTGTTTTGCACAGCACAGTACTCCCAGCACAAGGATGGTGCCTGGTGCATATCTGGTACTGAGTGTGGCTGAGTGACTGAGTGAGTGAATGAATGAATGAATGCCCACATCACAGATGGGGAACCTGAGGGAGGGGATGCTTGCCCCAAGTCCTAAGTTAGAATATATAAAAGATGGGTCTCAAATCCAGGCCTTAGACTAGGAAGAGGAGGTGGAATCCAAGAATCTCAGCCCACCCTCCTTCCCTCAGAACTCAGTCCCTTTGTCTGTTGATTACTTTGACTCTCCAACCAGGAATTCATTTAAAATGAAGGGACCCTGCCCTAACTGGTTTGGCTCAGTGGACAGAGTGTCAGCCTGCAGACTGAAGGGTCCCAGGTTTGATTCCAGTCAAGGGCATGTACCTTGGTTGCGGGCACATCCTCAGTGGGGGTGTGCAGGAGGCAGCTGATCGATGTTTCTCACATCGATGTTACTAACTCTCTATCCCTCCCCCTTCCTCTCTGTAAAAAATCAATAAAAAATATATTTTAAAAAAATAAAATAAAATAAAATGAAGGGACCCAAAGAACATATGCATAACCCATGGACACAGACAATAGGGTAGTGAAGGCTTGGGGTGGGAGGCGGGGGCGGGGCAGGCTAGAAGAGGTCAATGGGGGGGGGGAACATATGTAATACTTTCAACAATAAAGATTTTAAAATAAATACATAAATTTTAAAAATTAAAAACAAACAAAATAAAGGGACCTACTGTCGTGTAAGATTTAAACACTCTGCCCTACTCCGAGCTGGTTCCATCACTCCAAGTCAGTCTCCTTGGGAGATGTGCCCACCGAGGAGGATTCCACACAGAGCTCACTCTCACCACAGGGCCATCAGGAGGCCTGAGTGGTGGGCCTGCACTGGGGAGAGAGAGCGCTTTGTGCGTCTTGCCTAAGCAAGAAGCCAGCACTCCTGGCACGCACCTGCTGCCCACTCTGGAGAGTCAGAGCTATACAGTCAGCATGAGCTGCTGGTGAGAATCCCATGCACCAGAGGGATCCTTCAGCTGGGAGCATTGATGGAGAGCCAACCTCAGTCTTGAGCTCGCAGCACAACCCGTGGTCCAGCCTTCCCTGAGCACCATCCAGGAGCCCAGCTGTGTGCTGGGGGTGATGGGGGAATTGTGGGGAAGTAAAAGGCTGCTGCCAGGCCTGGGAGAAACCCAAGCAGAGGCTGCTACCCGTGGAAGGGACCCAGGCACAGGGCGTCAGGGAGAGTGTCCGCTTTCCAAACCAAGTCTCTAGAGCAGGTGAGGGGATGGGTGCCGAGTCACAGCACTTTGGGGACTGGTCTGCTCTCATACCCAACCCTGAGAGTGGGCGTGGTCCCCAGGATGAGGGTGGAGCTGAGGTCAACAGGGATCTTTCAGGGTTGAGGGCAGGACCATCTTGCTTATTGATGTATCCCTAATATCTGGCACTGTACCTGGCTAGTGTTTCCCGAATGATTAAAGGAAAGAGAAAGAAAGAAGCAGGTACTGGCAGCCAACCTAGGAGCCAATCATTATAATAACCTTGCCGTTATTAACAGCGTTTACTGAGTGCCAGCACTGTGCTAACTACTCACACCCAGAAGAACCCTGAGAGGAATGTCTTAAAACCTCACCTGACAGTTGGGCACATATTATGCATAACAAAGTAAATAATTGGCATAAAAACATCAAGGCAGGAGCTGGGATTTGACTCTAATTCTGAATTGAGTGCCTGAGCCCTGAACTCTTTTAAACTAACTCCCCTCACAAGTTGCAACAAAAGAAATGGAGAACTTGTAGGTAGGAAGAGGGGAGAAAGGATGATTTTCCGAGGGGGGTAGGAAAGCACAGGACTCGGTATAAAATGGGAATACAGACAGAGAATGATCTCAGATTAGAGAGCACCATTCTCCCCAAAGAAGGGATCCTAGTTCTCTCTAAACTAAGGTCCCTTCTGAGACATTTTTAGCACCTCTCCCTTCTGTGTGGCACTTGTTACCACTTCAGTTAAACTAGTGATTGTGAATGGGATTACGTGTCTGTCGCTCCTCATGGAACATAGGCCTATGAGGGAAGGTGCTGTGACTATCTTGCTATTGAAACAGTGCCTAGCCCATAGTAGGGCCTCAGTGAGTCTATTCTGAATATGTGAGTTATGTAATTGATTAAAACTGCTAGGCAGCCCTAGCCGGTTTGGCTCAGTGGATGGAGCATCGGCCTGCAGACTCAAGGGTCCCAGGTTCGATTCCAGTCAAGGGCATGTACCTTGGTTGCAGGCACATCCCCAGTAAGGGGTGTGCAGGAGGCAGCTGATCGATGTCTCTCTCTCTCATCGATGTTTCTAACTCTCTATTCCTCTCCCTTCCTCTCTGTAAAAAATCAATAAAATATATATTTTTTAAAACTGTTAGGCAATGGAGAAAAAACAACAACAGCCTGGTGGCATCTGATAAGGAATAATAAAAAAGAAGACCAATGAAACAATATTAAGAAGTTCCTTGAAGACCAAGAAGACTTTCGTTGGATGGTACAGGTCACAAGGAGCCACTGTAGGTTCTCGAGCTTATCTGCATGAGGAAGATTGTCAGATTAAGGCAAGAAATTAATCAGCAAAGGGAGACCCTGATTATCACCATTCATATCAGCACCAACGCTTGAGGTGGCAAGGATCTTCTGATGATGGCCATGGGAATGCAATAGAAAAGATAATATCAAAGGAACATAGAGATGCAGGTTCTACCCAAGACACTCCTCATCGACATTAATAAGCAGATAGGACATAAATCTGGGTGAGTGGAAGGAAGAGGAGATAAGATTCTGCCTCACTCTATAAGCTCTACTTCCTCCCATATTGAGAAGACAAGATTTCATTGAAACTCAGATGCTGTCAAACAATGGTGAAAAATGTATTCCTTTATCATCCATTTGCTTCTAAGTCCTATGCATGACCAGCCAGGAGTAAAAAGAATGTTTCCTGAGGCTTTCAGAAGGCTCTGAGTCATTTCCCAATGAATCACCTATCCACATCTCTAAACCTACATTTATACATCATTGACTTTGGAGCAGAACTGATCCCGGGGAAGGTCTCTGTCCAGCTATCCCTTCCTCTCTTGAACAAAATTCAAGAGCGAGCCCTTTGAGCCGTAAGACCTCAAGTTAGGCTTTAAGGTGCTTGTTTGTCATATAGAACTAGTGACCCAGTGCACAGATTCGTGCACATTGAAAGGAATTAATTAGAAGGTGGCTGGTGGGGTGGGACTGGGTGAGATGGGCTGGACATGTCCTGGAACCAACCTCCTGTGGTCCCTCTTCAGTGTCTGTGGAGTGAGCCGTGTCCCTCCGGCAGGTGGGGTCCCTCGCCTGGCCTGTGGGGATTGGGGATCGGGCTGAAACCGGCTCTCTGACATCCCCCAAGGGGTCCTGGAGTGCGAGAGGGCACTCTACAAAGTTGCTGTCATACAGGGTGAGGAACGCAAATGTAAGTGTTCAGTAAACCAGATTCGGGGCCAACAGTGCCCCAGCAACAACATAACCCATGGCCAAAGGTGGAAATGCGCAGCCCTGCAAGGAATCAGGCTCCCTCCTCTCTGGTTTTGGGGTGCGTCACCCGAGAACTGCCACTGCCAAGTCACTGCAGCTTGGCAGCTCCTGCGTTGAGCGTCTGCCCCTGGAGGTCAGTGCGCATCATAGCGACCAGTCAGATAAGTGGAGGGACACTTAGCATATTAGCCTTTTATATATATAGATACCTGGGTTCAAATCTTAGCTTTGACACTAACTAGCCAGCAAATTAGCTAATGATATATAAACTGCTGCTTAGAGATCAGATTCTGGCTCCATGGTTCAGAAACATGAATCTTCCTGAAGGATTCTCATTCATGGGAATAATAGTCCCTGACCACCTTCTATGTGCCAGGCACTGTGCTGAGTGCTGGAAAATGGTCATAAACAAAACAGATGAAGACTCTAGCCTAGTTGGGGGTGAGGAATAGATTTAAAATAAAAAATTATGCCAGCAAATGTAAAATTGCAACTATGCTAAGTGCGATGAAAGAGAGATCTGGGGCCTCAGGGGAGCCTATAAAAAGGGGATTTGAACTAGTTAAAGAGGTCAGGGAAGGCTTAATCTGAGAACTGAAGGAGGAATAAGTTCAGTTTAGGAGAAAAATGGGAGGAAAATGTACTCCAGGCAGAAGCACGACCAGGGGCAAAGCACCTGTGGTAGAAACACAGTGGGTATGAAGTATGGCCAAGTGGTCAGTAAGTCTAAGCAGAGAAAACTCAAGGGTAATGCGTTGGAAAATAAGCCTGAAAGACAGCCAGGAACCAGATCATGATGGACCTCATAGGCCATGTTTTTTAGCATGTTTTCTCCTAAAATCAATAGGAAACCACAAAAGAGGTGTTCAGGAATGGGGGAAGGCACAGGGTCATTGCCCGTCCAAAACAATCCCTCTGGCTGGCCTGGAAGAGGCTACAGTAGATGCAGGGTAGCAGCTAGGGCAAGAGATGATGGCATATTTGACCAGGGTGACACTGGGTATAGTAAGAAATAAACAGATTTAGTGTTTATAGAAGCAGAATAGACAGGACTTTCTGATGGACTAAATTGGGGAGGGTATTTCAAGCACAGCCCAGGCTTCCCACCTGAAAACCTGGCTGGAAGGTCCATTCATTCACTGTGAAAGGAAAACCTAAGGAAGATCAGATTTGGATATAGATTACAAGTTCTTCTTTAGACATATTGACATTCAGACAGTTGCCATGCCTTTGAAGCATCTAATCGGAAATGTCCATTAAGCAGTTGTATATGCGTATCTGGGATTCCAAATAAACATTTGGAAATTATTAGTGTCTAATGCGTATTGAATAGGAGGGCACCGACAAGATCACATAAGAAGTAAGAAGGGAGGATCTAGGATTGGGTCTACAGATTTCACATCTCCCTGTTCAACTCTCATGCTGCAAGGGCTCTCCTTTTGAAAATAATAGAGGCAGGGAGGGTGGTCAGCTGCACTCATTCAGCCTTCCTATTTTCTAAGCACTTTTCATAAATCAGCTAATTTAACTTCTCTTCCCCATAACATAGATGATATGCCCAAGAAGTCTTGTCTCTACACATGTGGAAATTCAGGATTAGAAAATACTTTATTTGCCCAAGGTCACATAGCTGGGAAATGGCCTAGATATATCTGATTTCAAAAATACTCATTTTTTAATCAAACGAAGGACTTGTATGCATGCATATAAGCATAAACAATGGACGCAAAACTCTGGGGGGTGAGGGCATGTATGGATGTGGGGTGGGGGAGGGTAATGGTAAGATATGTACACATATAATACCGCAATAAAAAAAAAAATACTCATTTTTTGCCCTCCCTGTACCGAGCACAGTTGTGACACAGAAGTACAATTAGTACTAAACCCGGCAGACACGAGGCAGTGAGTGGAGACTGTGGAAGGACTCTTGAGGGTAACAGTAAAAGATGCCAACTAAACTCCCACAGCTAATGGTCCAGCCCACATGCTCAGCCTCTGCTGAATGTCAGTGTCTCCGCGATGCCCTGTTTCCTCCCCACATTGGTCCCCAGGCCAGCACGAAGGATGGATGTAATGACTCCACCTCTGTGCTGACCCAGGATGAAAGACAACTCACACCAAAGCCCATGCGGGCCCCTGCGATGCAGAACAAAATTCAATCCAAAGAGCAAACACTTACTTCTCTTTGGCTCTGGACACGTTACTCAACTCCTCCCTGATACCATCCTTGAAAACTGGACAGATATATGCTTACACCCTAGGTTATTTTGAGGATGAAAATGCTTGGGAAAATGCCCTGCAAACTGACAATTATGATGAAATCAACCTTATATGTAGGAAATCTTGTCTCTCTAATGGAAGACTTTTGGCCTCTGAGATCTATTTCAAGCACCAAACCAGATTAGTGAAGGGTAAAGGATAGGGAACAGCAGGTAACAAATGGGATCTATGAGAAGAACTTTTTTTAATTGACATTAATTGACCTTAAAAAGAGGGATGAGAAGTTGACCCAATAAATTATTTCTTCTGCCAGAAAAATACACAGGATGATGAATGTGAATAAGGCTTGGCCTTTTTAAAAGACAAGAAGTGTGTCTTGGTGACCCCAGACATCCCTTATCATCATTCTCACTCTCTTTGCAATCCCTGTGCCAGGTGCTTGACAATAATTCCAGGAGTAATCATAAGAGTAATACTGGGAGCTAACATTTTATTGATTAGTCACCATGTGCCAGCCACTGTGGGCTAAGCGCTTTATGTGCATTATTTCATTGAGTCCTTGTTGAGTGAGAGTTATTGAGCAGAGGAGGAACCTATTGCATTGAAGGAGAATTAGCGTTAATCAATGAACTCAAGAGATCACATACAATCCACCAAAATTACATGATAAATTGAAGAGGTGTTCTGGGTGAAACTGCAGAATGTCTATATTGGGGGGGCTCCAAAGAGGGATGGAGTGGGTGCTGGATCAAAGAGAGTCAATCTTTCAATAAATCCACACTGCACAAACTTCATCCGGAATTGCCACCTACCTTGACAGAGTTACGTAAAATTTCAAGCTCTCCTCCAATGTTCCATGGAATAACAACAACAACAACACATATACATTGAGTGCTGAGTACTTTCACGCATTCGTTTCACTTCATCCTCTCTATAACCCAATGAGGTAGGCTTACGTGAATTTATTCATTTTAAACATTAAAAAATGGAGGTGCAGCGAAGTGTAGTAATTTGGTCAAACTCACAGAACTTATAAATGTGAGAGCCTGGATTCACGCGCAAGACTGAGTCCTGCATTCAAGATTTTAGCCACGCCGAAACCGGTTTGGCTCAGTGGATAGAGCGTCGGTCTGCGGACTGGAAGGTCCCAGGTTCGATTCCGGTCAAGGGCATGTACCTTGGTTGCAGGCACATCCCCAGTAGGAGGTGTGCACGAGGCAGCTGGTCGATGTTTCTAGCTCTCTATCCCTCTCCCTTCCTCTCTGTGAAAAATCAATAAAATATATTTTTTTAAAAAAAAGATTTTAGCCAGGACAGTTATTCGGGTTCCTTGTCCAGCCCAGCAAGTCCTCATCCGGAGTCGATGGTCCATCATGGGCCATGTGCACGGGGTGCTTCAGACCAAGACCTTTTCAGAGGTTCAGATGCCAATGATTTCTGGGGCCCGTGGACTCAAGTAGCAACTGAGTTTGTCACTGACCCAAGAGGAATATCCATGATCTTATGTTCTTTGGACTGAAAGTGTCTCGCGGGTGACTTACATCACTCACCCATCATCTTTCAAAGAACCCTCGGTTCTCAGAGGGTTTTTTAAACTCAAGAATTAGAAAACCAAGTGAAATCTTGGCCAATACTCTCTCCCATAGAAAACAAAACAGACACTATAAGAAAAAAGAAAAAAGATAGTTCACGTGTGAAGCAAATTCACCACAGGAAGCAGTAAGAAACTCAGCACATGACTCACAGGAATGAAGCCACAAAGCCTGGACTCGGGGTCTTTCTCTAGACCGAGCGCTCCGGGCCGCAGTTTGCTTATCGGAATAGAAATCAGCTTGGATTGAAAGGTTTCTAGGTTGCCTTCCCGCTCTGGCAGCCTATGATACTGTGATAAAATGCTTTCTAAGGAGCCTGACAAGCATTTGGAAGATTTAAGAGATGCCTGGTTTGAAGAAGAGCTGAGTAAAATGGTCTCAGTGCCACTCACCACTACTTTCTCTCACACAGAAAAGCTGAGCCTCCCCACCTGGCTTGATTTCCATAGTATGCCCCTACCTTTCCTGCAAGTGTGAAACCACAGACAGCATGAAAAGCACTACTTCTGCCTTCTGAGAGCTGTCAGACTGTATGCTGCCCCATCCTGACCATCTGCAAGGAAATCAATACGTGAATGGAGATACAAAGGTCTGGCAGGTGAGGTCCTGAAACGGATTTCATGGGGACTCTTTGGAGTCTGTTGTTTTGCCTTCCCAGCATTCACTGTATCTCCCAGCAACAGCAGCCCAGTTTTCCTTGGGAATTGTCCCTTTCTATCTACACGACTCCAATTGGGTGGCCCCACCCACCAGCCAGACCTTGGCTCATCTACATACTCCACCCTATGACCCTGAGATTGTTTCAGGGAAGAACATGCGATCCAAGCAAGTCAGAGAGAGCCTACGCCCAGACTTTGTTGTAATTGTTGGGAAAAAGATGCCTATTTCCTGTTGGAGCTACTAAGGTATAAGTCCAGTAGGAGAGGTTGACATCTTCTCTGCTCCTTCAGGAAGCCAGTCAAAGGAAGGCAGATCCTGAACTCAGAGAAAATTTAGTAACTAATAATAATATGGATGAACCTAGATCGCGCCACGCCTAAAGTCCAACTCCACTTTATTGTCTTCTTATGTTGGCCAACAATTTTAATTTTTGCTTTGATTAATTCAACCTGCATTTCTTTCCTTGGTAACCTAAAAGGTCTTGAATAATACATATTTTAGTCAGAAAACAAGTCTTTGTTAATTTATATTAAGTAGGTATTGTTTGTATAAGCAAAAGCAATATATGTCATAATCCTATATATTTCTTGAGTAATTTATGCTACTGGTATTTTAAGATTTCTTCAGGAGGCGACGTTTTATGATTCTTGGTGGAGGGAGCAATTCAATCCACTCCCCAGATACCCACACGGCTCCCCCTCTTTTCTTCGCGGTTCCCTGGGCTTATCTCAGCAGGCCTCCAGTATCTGCTCAGGGTCTCATGCCATGCCTCAGCCAGTCCTCAGGCTCAGGAAGGATAAGAATTTTCCCAAGACTACAAAGCTAATAAATTGCTCATGCCCCATCATGGAGACAGCCTCAACTCTCTTTCCTTGGCCCCTAACCCCCCAATTTACCTTGAAACTTCTGTTTCCATTTCCATTCGGTCATCTTAGGCCAGGCCACTCTCACCTTGTGATCATCCCTTGCCTGGACCACTATGACACCCTCCCTCCTTTCAACTCTGCTTCCCTCGGAGTAAATTACTCCCTGGAAGGAGCTTCTAAAAATGTAAATCCCTGCTCCCCTATAAACCTTCCTTGGCTTCTCAACTAACTTAGAATAAAGTCCAAACTCCCTAGTTTGCCCTAAAGACGCAGATGATCTGACCGGCTTCCCCTCCACTCTCACATCCCCTCACTCTCCTAACCACCACCTCTGCTCTGCAGACTCCGACTCCCTGGATTTCCTCTGTCTCCAAACATACCAACCCCCGTCCTGCCTCAGAGCCTGGCATGTGCTAGGATGTTCCCATTCCAGTCCGCACATGACTGGTTTCTTCTTTCCCTCTGGGATGCAACTTAAATGCCATTTCTTCAAAAAACTGTGACCCTCACCACGACCATGGCGAAATCAGTCTTAGTCCCCTAACTTTCACAATTTGAAGTGATCCTGCTTATATATTTACTTGTTTATAGTAGTCAACCCAACTGGAATATAAGCTCCGGGGAATCTGAGACTTGGTCTGTGTTGTGTACTCTCAGCATGTAGTAGGGTGCCAGGCTCGAGGGAGATACTCAGCAAATATTGGTTGGATGAATCGGTGGATGAAAGTGGGAATAGTAGGATTCCAACTCAGGTCTGTCTCAGTTTCAGAAAAGTAAAAGATCACCTGTGAGAAGATTCCCAAATGCACAGTCAGCAATCCTATCCTATTCATGGTTGAGAAACATCCCCTCGACTGTTCCGCTCTGTGAAATGGGGTCACCATGGTGCACCGTGGAGCTGACGTGGAGAGCTGGCGTGCCACCACTGACACATCCAGAGAGGAAATGAAACGCACACCAGGTATCACAACTCATTACCAGCAGGCTCGGGAGCCGCGGCCGGCTGTGGTCGTCAACGAACTTGACTGAAATACAAACAAAATGGGCTTTCTCACCTTTACTGTTTAATTTAAAAAAAAAACATAGTGAGGAAAGAGGATGAATGTTAAGGCAAGCACAGTAGAAGATATATTACCTGGCCTTGTTCTCTGCTCAGATCCGTAGCTATTTCAGAGAGAGAGACTCGGCTGCAAGGTAAATTTCATTTGTTTCGGATAGAGAACAATGTGACACTTTTGACAACGCACTGTAAAATATGCCACATTTTTTAAACAAAGTGAGATATAATAAAAGTGAAATATAAGATCTCAGGGAAAGGCTATGATTAGGAAAGAGCTCACGGTTCTTTCGGGGCTGCTCATAACACTTAGGAAAACAAGCGTCCACACCCTGAGGTGCAAATGCAGATTAAATAATGACAAGTGCACGAAATGGTCATTCTGTGGCTTGTTTAACGTCTGCCCCCACACCTCCCCGCCCCCGCACCAGACTATAAGCTGGATGAAGGCAGGGACTGTGTCCGTCCATGACACCAGTGCCGAGGCACAGCAAGCTCTCAAATATTTGCTGAGTGAACGGAATAACCATGGATAAGGTAAGCCTTTCAGGTTCTTCACAGAGAGAAAGAAGGTACTGTAACATAGGTACACTTCAAGATTATTATACAATTCATTTTTACTGGGACAAAGACACTGCTACCCGTGGATAAAACGTTCCTGGGGTCGGGTGGAAGGGCTGAATGCCACACCTCTGGTTAAGCGAGCAGTTAATAGTGAGAGTAGCCAAGTGCCACACCAGGGCACAGGCCTGGATGACTCCCAGAAGGACGTGGCCTGGGAACCCCAAAGTCAAGGGTGTAGGTCGGGAGAAGAAACCAGCCGGACCCTCAGTGCTCATGGGACCAGTGTGCCTGTCGAGATAGGATGAGTGGGTGAGATGCCGGTGCCATCCCTGTCCTTAAATCTGGGTGGTCTTAAACAAGTCACCCATCCTGCACGGAACTTCAGAGACTCAAAGACCCTCTGAACATTACCAATCAGTGGTTGTACCAAGTGCCAGCGACAGGAAGGCCCTGCACAGAGCCAAACGCTGCCTTCAGCAGAGCCCCATATGCCCTCCCTGCAATTCAGGCCCAGGACAGACTGACTGCCCGGGATACAGCCATCCTGAGCAGAGACCCCAAGAGACAGAGTCTGGAGCCAAACAGCCTGGGTTCAAATCCCACAACTGCTGCTTACCAACTGTCTGACCTTCAATTTCCTCATCTGTGATGTAAGAATAAACAGAAAAGTCTTCATTATGTTATGAAGATCCCACACCTAAATGGCGATAAGTACTCAATAAATGTTAGCTGGCCCCTCATCACCATGCCCACCCACCCCACCGGGTCGCAGCCTCTTCCTTTCCCTCCCTCCCGCAGCCAAACCTGAAACTTCCCCACTTCCCTCCACTCCCGGGAACTGCAGAAGCCCGAGCACAGTCAGGCCTCTGACGTAAATCAAAGGCAGATGATCTCCTCGCGCCGACTCGTCCCCATAAATCAGCACAGCTCCCCGAACAGAGACAGATTCAGATTCCAAACGCGTTCCCCCGTCTCCTCTCCCTGGTGAAAGATGACTTCTCAAGCCAGAGTTTGGAGCAGAAAAGAAATTTCAGAGATGAGTCCAATCCGGCCCCCTTCCTTTACAGGTAGGAAAACAGGCCCAGGGAGGAAATGAGAATTGCCGGGGTAGGAACTGAAAATTGCCAGTTACAGGCAGAGACCAGAGAAGCACCCAGAAATCCCCAACCCCCATCCAGTGTCATTTTTACTCAGTGGATGACCAGAGAGTAGGAGCAATCAGATGTGCATTGTCTGCTTAGAATTTAAAACAATAATTTTTAAAGTGACCAGAGTCCGTCTATTTTATTTTATTTTATTTTATTTTATTTATTAAATTGATTGGGGTGACATTGGTCAACATGAACATATAGGTTTCAGGTGTGGGTTTCTATGTTACAAGAGCTGTAATATTGCACCGTGTGCCCATAACCCAAAGTCAAATCTCCTGTCACCTCACATTAGCACCCCCTTTTTTCCCTCCCCCTTCCCTCTGACACCCACATCACCACTGTTTGTGTTCATAAGTTGCAGTTTTATATCCCATATATGAGTGAAATCATATGATTCTTAGCTTTTTCTGTCTATTTCACTTAGCATAATGTTCTCAAGGTCCATCCATGTTGCTGCAAATGGCGCTATTTCATCCTTTCTTATGGCTGAGTAGTATTCCATTGTGTATATGAACTACATCTTCCTTATCCAGCCCTCTATCACAGGACACTTTGGCTGTTTCCATGTCTTGACCACCGTGAATAATGCTGCAATGCACATAGGGGTGCATATATCTTTGCAAATACATGATTTTGAGTTTTTCAGGTATATAGCCAGGAGTGGGATTGCTGGGTCATATGGTAGCTCTAGTCTTAATTTTTTGAGGGATCATCAGGTTAGTCTGCTTTTTATTATGATCATGTGCCTGAAATTCTAAACAATGCGGGCAGTAAAATACACATCTCTCCCCCCTGCAAAAGAAAAACTTTTGTTCAGTCCAGGTTCTAAACAATTGCTGAGGTTCCTGTTCAATTTTGATAATATAGAAGTAAGTGAAAATCGGGAGCTCAGCTCCACACAGTAATTTCAAGAGTAATTTTGAAGTCATCCGCGCTCACTTCGGAACGGTCCCTGTCTCCCAGCCGCTGCACTGCAGAGCCGTAGATCTGTAGGCAATGAGAGCACAGTGGTTGTAAAGAAGGAAAAACAGAACTTGAGACCATTCAGTTCTGTCCTTGTATGTGACCATTTGACGTTTTTATTTGGGTTTTTATGTTATCCTAAAATTTGAAACAATAAAGCAAGATGCAACGAGTCATATTTCTGTTTGGTAAGTGGCAAGTTTAGTTCAGGAGTGATCGATATTTACTGCACTGGAACACTATCATTAACGAGAAAATTCTTCGGCTTTGTCCATTGTTTTCCCACTAAAGATTTAATTTTAAAATAATGATTATTTATGATCGTTGCATGATTATTACTGAAAATGCACCTTTCTTTGCTGCGTGGTGAAGGTTGGGGGCCCCTCCTTGTCCACTCCTGATATTCCTTGCATTGGGGCAGCCTCATTATGTAAGGTCCCGGGCCTTTCTTCGCCTTTCTTCCCCACCCCACTCCCCACCTCCGGCAGGAGTGGCATATCTGAGTGACAATCTGAGGGTAAGGTATTCAAAGCTAAGCTTTTCTGTCTTCCTTGTTGAGAGCCAGGTGACCTCAGAGAGCTCACCCGCATCCTCTTGCAGAAGTGGGCCCCACAATGTGGGCTCGTGCTGGCCAGGATGGGGTAGGCTTTGTGATTCTGCACACACACGCCTCCTCCTCCGGGGTCAGCTTTCCAGCGATGAAGGTGACATCCCTTCTGCTTTACTCCTTTGTCCCATTCCTTAGCTGATACAGAACTGAGCAGGGAGAAGGGTTGCTACTTAGCGGACCCCTCAGACCCCAACCATCATGATGATGATAATGGTACTAACAATAACAATGTTTAAAGCTATCATGTTTTGCATATTTGCCCTGTTGGGCACCATGATGAATTTAAATGCATTATCTTACTGACTCTTCCTGACACATCGATGAGGAAGGTTCTATTGTCACCTCTACATTATAGATGGAAAAACAGCTTTGGTGATGAATAAACACACCCACCACCACATAACTAACTAGCAAATAATGGCAGAGGACTTGAACCTGGGTCAATGATTCAGGGACCAAACACGTAACTACTGGGCTTCTCTGCTTAATGGTGGGGGAAATCCACTTACGGAGCCTGTTTATTAGATTTAACTTCAGGACTAATGCACCCTTCCCGGGATTACTTGGGCCGCCGGCTCTCAAGGATGGAAAAACGGTTCATGTTCTCGCACCTCTGCTCTGCTGCTTGGCTCTCGCTCCCCGCTCCCCAGTGAGAAGTCTGGGAGATCTAATTTGGAGATGGGCCCCGAGCTGTGAACACGGAGCACAGCGGCCTGGTCATGCCCGGCTCATGGCCCCCCCTTTGCCAGTCATCTCTTCTTGTCATCCTGCCATCCAACTTGGCAGAGCACGTCCCTGCGCCAGGACTGCCGGCTTCCGTACCTTCAAGCTGACCCGGCCAGGAGAGCATGCATGGCTGCAAGGTGACCACTCGGCTCAGGCCAGCCTTCTCGGCAGGGCGAGCCACCACGTGGGTGGTGTCGTTTCAGGAGCACTGGGACATCCCACTCTGCTCTCTGCCCAAAACCTACCTCTCCTCCACCCACAACTGGCCTATCACGGGGACAGAACTGACACCATTATAAATGCATCCCTTTGACTCAAAGCACCGTCCTCAATGCAAAGGCAAAATGTTCAATGAGAAGTAACACATTCAGCCTTCGTTTCCTCGTGTGGAGGTATGCAAAATGCCCACCTCAAACACTGACGTGAGAATGAAAGGAGATAATGCATGCAGAAGGCTTACCAGAGGGCTGGTACAAAATACATCCTCAACAACTATTTGCAGTTACCACATCACCACTGTCATCACTATGATTGGATGTGGTCACATATATGATTTCTTTGTTCAAACGCTTAGGAATGGAACCTAGGGCTCATCCCAAGAGGCAGTCAATATACCTGGGAATCAGGAAACTTGAATTCTGACCCTGATTTGACTATTAACTCACTGTTCTGAAAATGTCACTGATACTCTATGGGTCTTTTTAATTGTTTTCATTATCATTGTAAAAATACCTTTCATTTCTACAGCATAGTTTGGTTCACAGAGCTCTCTGGTACCCTGTATCTCATTTAAGTTTCCTAAATATACCTAGGGTTTGACAGGGGCAAGTGTGGAACTTAAGGCTCCAAGTGTGTACGTGACTGTCCCAGGGTCACAGAACTAGCTAGTGGCAGAGCCGATGTGACTTCCAGAAGGCCTCGCCCGGTCTCCAGTCCACGAGTCGTTCGCCAGTGTTAAAGTAAGAGAATGTCAGAGCCACGAAACCCCTTCCCATCCCACACCTGTGGCAGGCATCTCTAAGTGTTCATGATGAGTCCATAAATGCTTCTCAACATAAATACGGCTCCAGGAAGTCCCTAACTCTCAATCAAGGCTGCTCATGGGACAAAGACATTGTTCTCTCCCACCTAGACCAGATATGGGCAAACCACAGCCCATACATACATTGCCAGCTTATGCGTTCCCATCACCTCCTAGCCTGTGCTTCTTAAACTTTGATATGCCTACGCATCACACCGGCCTCTTACTGACATGCAAGTTCTCATCCAGTGGGTTTAGGTTCCAGGTGTTGCACCTGCTGTTGGTGCAGGGACCACACTTGGAGAACAGACTCCTAGGTGACGTGATGGAGATGTCCCCCTCGCTGTGTGTGAGCCTCAGACTGCGGCTCACCTTTTGGGAACACCAACCTGTTCCAAGGCTGCGATCAATGCCTGCTGTGTGCTGTGTCCCCTGAACACACGTGTGTAGAGAGGAGAGCAGGACAGAGCACACAATGGGATATTTGTCTCCAATTCTATACCAGTAACCTCCCACCTCCACTCCATACACACACACACACACACACACACACACACACACACACCTCTTCTGAGGGCTCTGGGGGCATCTGTGGTGCAGAGGATCACACACTAACCTGAGAATCCTGAGTTCTAACCTAGCCTGCAACTTTCTCTGTGTGATCCTGGACCCACACTCCAGGCTGTCTGCTTCCTTCTTAAAAGACCCTCCTGAGAAGCAAGGAACACAGAGCAGAGTCCAATGGCCTCTCACAAAAGCCACCTCCCCACCTGGCCCCGAGACTGGCTCTCTCCCTGGGAGGTCTGGGGACACAAAGTTAGAAGGCATGGCTGGGGTACCCGGTTTGTGGTGGGAAGGGACAAATGCGCAGTGAGACTCACAGAAGGTCAGCGCTCGAAGGACCTCAGCACCCAGCCAGCCCAACCTCTTCATCGAACATCATGTTCCTCCGTGTTTGTTTATTCATCTTGTTTAAAACAAGGAAACCCAAACACCTTTGCCCTGGAGCCTCAGGCAATGCTTGGCAACTAAAAGATACTTAGTTGCAACAAATCTTAAAGTTATAGCAGCATTTTAATGGCACTGAAGTAAATCCCTGTTTAGTAGAAAAACAAAAAGGCCCATGCACTGTCCTTACTGTGAAGGGAGACGGATCGCTGTTGTTGAGTGGGCTGGAGCCACAGAGCCGGCTGGAAGTCAGGAGACCCGGGCTCCCATCCAGCTCAGACAGCCTCGGGTTAAAGGCACTTTCCGAAGCTGATCCTCAGTTTTATCATCCATCAAATGGGGATAATAAAAATACCAAACATGAGTACTTAATATATGCCAGGCACTGTGATTTGTATTATGTTATTTAAACGCTCCAAGTTATACTGGTAGGTACTGTTATATCTAATTTACACATGAGAAAACCAAAACCTGAAGTGGTTTAATACCATGGCAAGGCCCTAGAACAAGCGGGTCCTCTGGACTCCAAACTTGTGCTCACATTCCCAGCACTAGACCACCCCTGCGTGTCCTGTATCCCTCACAGAACTGCTGTAAGATTTGAAGACTCTTACGCAGATACCTGAGTTGCATACACGTTGCTGTGCTTGTTAAGCTAAATCAGTGAATGGCTGATTTAGGGGGTACATTTCAGGCGCCGGAGCCAGTGGGTCTATGCAGGGAGGACTTGGGGTCCTTAGAAAGTCCTGGACCTAACCGGCTCTGCACCCCACTCCACTTGGCCTGACTGTGATACCCATCTCCTTCCTTTCAGAGACACCACCACTCAAACAAGACAGCCTCCACGTGTCTACTGACCCCCCACCCTTTAGGAATTCCCTGGGTCACTCGGGGCTCACCCTACTCCACATTTTAACCTTTGGACTTGGTTCTTCTCACAGGTGGATACTAAGAGGTGGAAGGGAGGGGGAGCTGGAGTTTCCCCCTTTGTAGAGCGAGCTGCCTTTTAATCCAATTCTCCTGTCACCCATTCTTTCATTATAGTTATGGATTTGGGCAGCCTCTTGCCACGGTTACACAATCTTCTGATTAAATTCTGCCAGCCAGCCAGCTCCAGTTTCAGAAAGTGAATGAATAAATAAACTGCTGTTCTGAACTTGTGAGAAGACACAAGCCTTGGGTACAGGGAGAGTTCTCTGAAAGCTAAGACACTCAGGGCCATATTAAAAGAATTATAGAGGCCTGAATCAAGGAGGAAGGAGGAGAGGCTTTATTCTAGTTGGACTGCAATTAAAACATAAGCACCGATAAAAAGAGAATGTGCCTAGAAGTTGAAAGAAGAGCCGAGAGTAAGTGTGGGACTGGGTAAGTCCCTTCTCTTCTCTGAGACTCAGCTGTCTTAGCTGTCAAACAGCATAATCGTATTGACTTTCAATTGTTAGGCACTTACTGTGCCAGGCTCCGTGCCAAGCACTTCAATAGTTAATATGTCACACGCAGATTAGGTGAAAGAACTGAAAATGTCTAGCCCTAGGAAGGCAGCTTGGGAAGGAAAAGTAAACTGAACTTTAAATATACGCTATAATGTAAAAGTAATACTAACTATCTGTTTTCCTTTGGGCTTTTGAATAAAAAGAGTGTTTCATGTCAGACCTCAGGGTGGGTACTGGATCTGCCAGTGCCTCGCTCTTTGACATTGGAAGATTTACTGAGCCTCTCAGCCTCAGTTCTCTGGCCTGCAAAGTGGGAACAATGCCACCTATCTCATACATTCCAAGGAGGGTTTAAGTAATATAGGTAAGAGGTATAAAAATATATAATACACACTAAGGGCAATGTTAAGATATGTACACATATAATACCTTAATAAAAAAATTTGAAAAAAAAAATACACACTAAGAGCTCAATAAGTTTTTGTTCCTTCTTTATCCCATCAATCAGACTGTCAAACCTCAGAGGGAAGGTAGGGGAGGGTGAGGGTAAGGGGGAGCGATCAAGGACTTGTATGCATGCATATAAGCCTAGCCAATGGACACAGACAACAGGGGAGTGAGGGCATGAGTGCAGGGGGGGCAATGGAGCAATAAGGACACATGTATGTAATACCTTAATCAAAAAAAAAAGAAATAAATAAAGGACAATTACTCTGTGCCTTCACCATGACCCAAGAGACACCTGGACAGCTCAGGGGGTTCATCCCAATCCTTGAGTATATAACCTACATCCTGGCTCCAATCGCTGCATATCCACATGCATCTATGCAGAGGTGCATTTTGGACACACTCAAACTTAGTTAGCATGCCCTGGCCAGTTTAGCTCTGTGGATAGAGCATTTGCCCTCAGACTGAAGGGTCCCAGGTTCGATTCCAGTCAAGAGCACATACCTCAGTTGCAGGCTTGATCCCCAGCCCTGGTCGGGGCACATGCAGGAGGCAACCAATTGATGTGTCTCTCTCACATAGATATTTCTCTCTGTGTCTCTCCCCCTCCCTTCCACCCTCTCCAAAAGTCAGTGGGGAAATATCCTCAGGTGGTGATTAACAAAAAATAAATAAAATAAAATAAACAAACTCAATTATCAGTATTGGTTAACCTAGAAGGGTGTGAAGAAAAACCATTAATTCTGTCAAAATAAATAATAGAGCCTTCTTACTCCTCTACCCTGACAGCTCTTGAACTAGGAGTAAGCAGACTAATTTATAGCCCACAAGTTTCCTGCGGGCCTTCCCGCACTATTGTCTGTGTCCATGGGTTATGCAAATAGGCTTCTAAATTCTTTGGTTAATTTCTTCCCGCCCCCACCCCACCCTGCCTTCCCTCTGAGATTCGCCAATCTGTTCCCTGCTTCTATGTCTCTGGATCTATTTTGTTCATCAGTTTATTTTGTTCATTAGATCCCACATTTAAGTGAGATCTGACTGGCTTATTCTGAGACACTGATGGCCAGCTTCCTTGGGTTTCTGTGTTCTCCACGGCCTTTCTATCGGTTCTTTGACCTAATTTCTACCTTCTAATATCTGTATAGACCTCTTCTATCCTTGTGTTCCAGTAAGAACATTTTCCAGAGAATCAGCCCTAGAGAAAGATGCCTAAAAGACAGTGACTCACATGGGTAGATGAGGAGGAGGGTGGGGTGGTGACAGTATCTAACGCTAGTGACACATTTTTGCCAGGCACAGCACTCAGCACTAAGCATTGCCTCATTTAATCCTCACAAGTCTACTGATATAGGCGTTGCTAAAACTCTCACTTCACAAATGAAGAACTTGAGACCTAGACAAGTTAAAGTCACTTACCTAAGGTCATTAAGTGTATGGCTGGGATCCAAACCCATGTCTAAACCCAGACACCAGTCTTTTGCTTGCCATGCTACATTTTTGGAAGAGCCTCAGAGAATTTAGTTAGACCAACTCCCTCATTTTATAGAAATGATAACTGAGCCCCAGAAAATGGCCTATCATTCATTCATTCGCCCATCAAATACTTACTGAGCACCCCTCTATGCCAGGCACTACATAGGTGCCAGGGAAACAGCAAGTTGGAAAATGCAGTCCCTGCCCTAACCAAACTGGATAATGGCAAAACGCAGCACAACTGCAATTTCCCAGCACTGTTTTAGAAACTTTGCTTGGCAAGTATCAGTCAGGGCTCTGGGAGAGGGAAAGGGAGGGGGAGGGAGAGGGGGAGGGAAAAAGGGAGGGGGATTCACTTTAAGGAATTGGCTCTCACAATTGTTAAGGCTAGTGGGCCCTAAATCTGTACCGAAGATCAGCAAGCTGGAAACTCAGGCAGGAGTTGAGTTGCAGTCTTGAGGCAGAGTTTGTTCCTCTCCTGGAAACCTCAGTTTCTGCTCTTCAGGCCTTCGAGTGATTAGATGAGGCCCATCCACATTGTTGATGATAATCGCCTTTACTTAAAGTCAACTGATTGTAGATGTTAACTGCATCCACAAAATACCTTCATAGCAACACCTAAATTAGTATTTGACTAAATAACTGAGTATTTAGCCTAGCCAAGTAGACACAAAGCATTCACAGCAAATCAAGCCACCTTCCTTCCCATAATTAATTAGAGCTATACCCAGGCTACCCCCAAGATAGCTCCTCTTCTGTGGCCTGCTTCAGTTGCAAAATGAGAAAATTATTTATCAAGTTTCTTCTATTAAAGGTAAGCCTGATTTCTCTCCTTCTAATCTGCTGAAACCTAAAAATAGATAAACTAGAAATATTGCGACGTAAGTTTGCATACTTTAGGTTTCTCTCTTTTACGAGAGAACTATCATGTTTTAATGAATATCATGAAGAAAGGCAACATCTCAATCTCCACAGAACTCTGTGCTCCTAAATCTTATCCCCTGCTTTACAACATGAAGGGGGGAGGGGAGAATAAATATGGATCCTATCAAATGATACTGTTAGTATTGTAACTTTCAAATAATTAATCAATCTTTATATGTGTGTAGGCATGTATGCATGTGTGTATGTGTATGTATGTGTCTGCAAAAAGAAAGAGTAAGAAAGAATTAAGTGACTCCAATTATAACTTTAAAGATAAACTGGAATTAGATCCCAAGAAAATATACGAGTAAATGAAGTCTATATCTATTACAGATAAGTACAGAGAATCAACAAAGTTAATTGTAGGATGGTGAGATGATAACTTAATGCTTGATTAATGAAAATAAAAACAATGCTGTCAGACAAGGAGAAATATAATGCATGTTCTTGTCCTGGCTTGACTGCTACATAACCTTTCCTATCCCTGGTTTCCTCCCCTGAGGAACTAGGAGTGTAACTGGAAGATTAGGACCTTTCCAACTTCAGATGTCAGTCATTCTACATCCTGTGAGATAGGTAAAAAGAGGCACAAACTCTGCCAGTGGGCAGGCGGCAGAGAGAAACCTACCCAATCTCATTACTTTGCCAAAAGGCCAACTAATCTCCTTCAAGCAGGCAGCTGAGTACCTGCACCGAACAATACTTATCAAGGCTGGGTGGGTTGGTTGGTTGGCTGGTTGGTTGGTTGGTTGGTGGGTGGGTGGGTTGGTTGGATGAACCGTAAGTGTACAGAATTAGATCAATCATAATTCCTGGTCTCACAATTGGCCCTAGCATGACCTGCTTCTGTGCATTTGGTAATTTCTATGAAATAGACTCTTTTTTACGATTCCACTTATAGACAATACCACATAGTATTTGTCTTTCCTTGTCTGGTTTGTTACACTGAGCATAATACCCTCCAGGTTCCCTCACTCTATCACAAATGGCAGGATTTACACTTTTATGCCTGAATAATATTCCATTGAGTGTGTATAGTGTTTACTTCATCCATCAACAAACACTTAAGTTGTTTCCATATTGTAGCTATTGTGAATAATGCAATGGGCATGCAGACACATCTGCAAGATACTGGTATTATTTCCTCTGACTATAAACAGGAGTGGAACTGCTGGATCAAATAGCAGTTTTAATTTTTTTTTTTTTTTGAGGAGTCTCCATACTGTTTTCCACAGTGGCTGCACCAAGTTACACCCCCACCAACAACGCAGAAGGGTTTCCTTTTCTCCACATCCTCATCAACATGGGCTGTCTCTTGTCGTTTGGATAATGGCCATTCTAACAGGTGCAAGGGGCTATCTCATTCTGGTTTTGATTTGCATTTTCCTGATGATTACTGATGCTGAATAGTATCTGTTTGTATACCTATTGGTCATTGTACACCTTCTTTGGGAAAACTTCGACTCAGGAGTGGCGAGAAAATATTTGCAAACCATATACCTGGTAAGGGGTTAATATCCAAAATATATAAGGAACTATTAGAACTTAATAGTAAAATGACAACAATTTAATTTTTAAATGAACTGTACTTGGTTATTTTTAACAATGTATTTAGTATCCCCAAATCAAAAGATACAGCCTTAGCAATAACTTACATCTAATCATATAAGCACCCTTCTTATCCTGCCTGCTGTCTTCTTCTGAAATAAGCACCAACCTAAATCTTGTGTTCCTAAGTCTCTTGATATATCATATAGATACATCTATATGACTTCATTTAAATTAGTTTTATTATAGTTATTTTTATTTTATAAAGTGGTTACCTAGTTGGATGAAAATGTGAGCACTTGCTTTTCAGACCCTTTCTATTAAGTTGCTATGATTCGCCTACCTGGTTGCATGACTCTGCATTTCATTGCTTTGCCTACGTAGAAGATTAAACTGGGTGACTATTTATTCATACACATTACTTCAAATGGGCATTTGGGCCACTTCCAGGTTTTTGCCAACCTGAACAATATGGCTGTGAACATTGTTGAACAAATCTTTCTGCTCTTCTTCTACAGAAATGTCCTGGCCATTGTCATCCCTTCACTGTTTCATATAAACTTTAGAATTATCTTAATCAACTTCTGTGGGGAAGAAGGAAAAAACACGTTGTAATTTTCACTGGAAATCCATTTAATCTCCAGAACAAATTTAGGAGAATTGACTGTATGATACAATAGTGCCCCCCTGCACAGCCGGAATGGCTCAGTGGTTGAGCATCAACCTATGAACCAGGAGGTCACTGTTCGATTCCTTGTCAGGGCACATGCCCTGGTTGTGGGCTTGATCCCCAGTGGGGGGCATGCAGGAGACAGCCGATCAATGATTCTCTCATCTTTGATGTGTCTGTCTCTCTCTCCCTCTCCCTCTCCGAAATCAATAAAAAAAATTTTTTTAAAAAAACACAATAATGCGCTCCCCCCCCCCCCAATATGGGCTTTTGCTTTCCAGTTTCAGTAATTTGCATCGATTGCAGTCCAAAAATATTAAATAGAAAATTCCAGGAACAAAACAATCATACGTTTTAAATAGTGCACCGTTCTTAGTAGTACGATGAAATCTCAAGACCTCCCACTCCATCCCGCCTGGGAAAGTCATCACCCCTTTGTCCACATGTCCGCATTGGCATGCTCCCACCCACTGGTCACTTAGTAGCCCTCCTGCTTATCCGATTGGCTATAGGTAGTGGTATTGCAGTGCTGGTGTTCAAGTAACCCTTATTTAACTGAGTAATGGCCCTAAAGCACAAGAGTGAGGATGCTGACAATTCGGATATGCCAAAGAGAAGCTATAAAGTGCTTCCTGTAAGGTAAAGGTTCTCAACTATAAGGAAAGAAAAAGATCAAATGCTGAGGTTGTTAAGACCTACAGTAAAAACGAATCTTCTATCCGCAAAGTTGCAAAGGAGGAAAAAGAAATGTATACTAGTTTGCTGAGCAAGAGACCACATTCACATAACTTTTATTACAGTACTAGAGGCCCGATGCATGAAATTCATGCAAGAGTAGGCCTTCCTTTCCCCAGCCGGCACTGGCATCCCTCTGGCACCTGGGATCCGGGCTTCCCTCACAGCCCAGGCTTCGTCTGGAATGACGTCTGGTCTAATTAGCATATGATGCTTTTATTATTATAGATATTTTTATAATTGTTCCATTTTATTATTAGTTGTAATCTCTTACTGTGCCTAATTTATAAATTACACTTTATCATAGGTATGTATAGAAAAAAACATAATACATATAGAACTTGGTATTATATGAGGTTTCAGGTACCCACTAGGGGTCTTGGAACTTATCCCCTGCAAATAAGGGAGGACTAGTGTATTAAGAATCTATATCCATGAATGTGGTATATCTCTCCTAAATAAATATCTCATTTATGTAGGCATTCTTCAATTAATTTTATAGCTTCTTTTTATAAGCCTTACACATACAGAGTGGAGCAAAAGTAGGTTTATATTTGTTCATATAGAAAATAATACAATAATGAATAAATAATAATACAAGAATAAACTCTGTTTCATATACAACTGTAAACCTACTTTTGCCCCACCCTATATTTTGTTAGATTTCTAATCCCTTGATATTATCTAATACAATAATAGTTTCTTCTCTTTACCTATCAATTTATGTACCTTATAACTTTAAAAAATCTAAATTCATGCCAATTATAATGACTTTATAAATACAAAGCCTTCCTTATCTACAATAAGTAGGGAATGTTTTTAATTTTCAGGATTGGGTGGAAGGATTTTAAACTGAAACTGACTCAGAATGTAGATTTCATTTTTTATGATTTTGGCTCCAATCCTCACTCTGCCATTGTGGGCTCTGTGGTTTTGTGTTAAATCTTTGCCTTCTCTGGGCTTAATGTTACTTGTGGTAGATTGTCTCAAAATTAATATCTTCCCTCCATATACACAAGTTATTTCCCCACAGAGATGGAATCTATTCCTTCACCCCTTGAATCTGGATTTGTCTGTTGTTTCTTTTACAAATAGAAATGGTGAAATTGTTATTGTGTCATTTCCAAAGAGAGGGCATTGTAGCTTCTGTCTGAGTTTTTTGTAATGTTCACTCTTGGGAGGATCCAGCTACCATGTAATATGAGACCACCATGCTGTGGAGTAGCCCAATCTAGTCATATGGAGAAGCCAGGTTAAAAGAGAGATATTCATGCAGAGTATGTGGAGAAAAGGGAACCCTTGTGTACTATTGGTGGGGATGCATATTGGTGCAGCCACTAATTAAAAAGTAAAAATTAAGCTGCCTTATGTCCCAGCAATTCCACTTCTGGGAATATGTCTGAAGAAATCCAAAACACTAATTCAAAAAGATACATGCACACCTATGTTCACTGCAGCATTATTTACAATAGCCAAGATATGGAGGCCACCCAAGTGCCCAATAGTAGATGAGTGGATAGGAAAGCTGTGGTGCATATATACAACGGAATATTACTCAGCCATAAAAAAATAATGAAATCTTACCATTTGTAACAGCATGGATGGATCTAGATGGTATTATGCTAAGCAAAATAGGTCAGAGAAAGACAAATACCATGTGATTTCACTAATATGTAGAATCTAAAAAACAAAATAAACAAAACAGAAACAGATTCATAGATACAGAGAACAAACTGATAGTTGCCAGAGGATAGGAGGTTAAGGGTCTGGGTAAAGGAATTAAGAACTACCAATTGGTAGTTAAAAAACAGTCATCTGACCATATGTTTTGTATAACATTTCAGTGAGAGTGAGAATTCCCTTCTCCAACCTACAGAGATGATCTTTGAATACAGAATCTATTTATGCTTGTGTTTACAAACTATTTGTTGGGTTTGGGTTTTGTTACTTTCTTTTGTGTATCTTTTTGTTGTTGTTGGCATTTTTCAGGTCACTTTGCTTTAATAACAAAGGTGATTATTTTCAAATAATTTGTTTTTACCTTTTCCTGTATTTGTACATTGTGGTTCAGTAGTACAGAAAAGCGCATTGTGGGTCATATTTCCAATCTGTGTTGGTACTCATTTGAGAAAATAAAGTTTTCAAATATTTAAAAAAAACCAGTCATGGTGTTGTACAGTACAGCATAGGAAATATAGTCAATATATTGTAGTAACTATATATGGTGCCAGCTGGCTACTTGAAATATCATGGGAAATCACTTTGTAAAGTATATGATTGTCTAACCACTATGCTATTCACCTGAAACTAATATAAAGTAATATTGAGTGTCAAAAAAAGAGAGATACCCAATCAACCCTTAGCTCCTCCAGCCATCCCAGCTCAACCAGGAGATATGAGAGTGGAGAAGTTTCCCAGTGTCTAGCCCCAGATGCCATCTGAGTGCAACTTTATGAGAGACCTCAAAAAAGAACTACTCAGCTAAATCTAGTCAACATATAAAAACATGAGCGATAATAATCAACTGTTTTTCTGAAGCCACTCAAAATTAGATGGCTTACTACCAATCCAAAACAAAAAGCAATAGATAACTGAAAATAATGTTTTTCAAACTGTTTAGTAGAATTGTAAAATTTTCAGGAAAACCTCTGTTGGAAAATAGATTGGCTTAGAAGACTCTATGCGTTCCTCATAACCCCTTCAGCCAGAGGAGTTCTTATCTATATTTTAAAAGGCCAGCGGCCATAACACTGTAATGACCAAATGACCGGTCACCAGGAGGTGCATTAATGGATCTCGCAGCGCAGTGGGTCTGGGTCTCGCGTGATTTCACGTGCTAGGCCTCTAGTCTCTTATAAATGCAGTCCTACAAAGGAAAGGAAGATCAGAAAAGGAGTTCTAGTGCTATGTCTGATAAATCCCAGACCAGATGATCTTTAAGTATCCACCTATCATTATCTTTCTATGATAATATCACTAGATATTATCCAAAGAAAAAGCAATTAAGACCGTGTCAAGTGAGAAAATGTAGCGAGAATTAAGAATGTTTGACTAAGGCGGGGGGGGGGGGGGGGGGGGGAGGAAAAGCACAACTTAGATGCTCTTACAAGGACTGAACTTGTCTAATAATGAGGTGACCTATGTGGTAGGGAGGTGAGCTCCCACCCATCCACCCCACCTCACTCCCTGCTGAACATCTTCCTCCATTGTGTATGATTTTGATCTAGGTCATATTTCTGACAGTTAATGCAAGACCCACTTTTAAATTTCTGCCAGGACTATTGTTTTTTCAATACTTTCTTTACATTAGACTACTTTTTCATATAAATAAGTTTGGAGTTGATTTCCCCCAATATACTCCAAAATATATGCCCAATTATTAAAATGATATTCAACTGTAGACTAATCAAAATCACCACATTTGTCAAAACACTGACTAGATGACCCTTTCAACTATATGGTCAAATAGTCTTCAAAATATATTAGATTATTCAAAATTGCATTCATTCCAGAGGCCTTGGTCAGCTTTCCCCATTTACTTCAAGGTCTTCCTCAGGTCCTCTTCCTCATCCCTAAAACTTCCCTTTGCTTTCTAGATTAACAAATCCCCTTGGGTGAGACCGTCCTATCCCTTTACACACGTATATGGGCCCATACAAAAGCACTTTACATGAAGCCTAGCTATTAACTTTTTAAAAGGCAAAATATAAGGAAACACCAATTTAGCCTAGCTTTGTGGGCTTCTTTAGTTCCCATGTCTGGTTCCTTTTAGCTCTTGGTCATATCATTACAAAGGATGATAAATGAGATGCCTGGTTTGGAAAAATGTCAAGCCCATCTTGCCAAAAGCCAGCCACGTGGCAGCCTCAGAATAAGTAAAGGAAGAAAGGTTCCCAGCGTAGCTTTCCAGAGTGAAATTAATTGTGAGAATTCAACTCTTTCTAAGTCTCTGGGCACTCCTGCCTTTCCCCCTGAGAGTTAGTTATAAATGAGCTTGCACTTTCTGTGCTGAGTCATGTGGAGAGGAAGGAGAGCACTGAAATATGGCTCACCCTATCCCAGATCCCAGGGACTCTTTCAGCGCCACTGGGCTGGCTCCTCTTGCTCTAAAAACCATTGATATTCTCTGTGCCCATGATTTCTCAGCCTTGACCACGCATTGAGCTTAGCTTTGTTATTTTATGTGCCTGTACCACTGAGAAGCTGTTAAAATTTCCTATGCAAGCATCTTCTCAGCCAAACAGGCCTGAAATTTTAACCTGCTTAAGAGGCTCTTAAGCATTGTTTTTCCACATGGCAGTTAATAAAACATTCATTTTGAATTCATTAATTCAACAGACGTTTATCAATTCCTGTTGTTGCTGTACACTGTCTGAGACCGGCGATATACCAGTGCATAAAATACTCCAACTTCAATAAGCTGTAGTGTGTACAACCAAACAGTTAAACAGATGACAGGTCAGTGCCCGCTTCACCACCTCCCATCACTGAGATGGTAGGGTCCCGAGACAGAAATTGCTTTTTACGTATTATATTCCAATTGAGATAATAGAACATGAATACAATAGAATAATACATGGAAAATGAGGCTATAATAAATGAGAGCATACATACACATGGTAAGATTCAAAATGTGTAAAACAATGTATATGAATATAAAGATAATGGAAAAATACATACTCATTTTTCTGGGTTGTGGTTTTAAAATAATTATTTTTACTTAAAAAATCATTATGATGAAATATAGTAAAAACAAATTAGAGAACAAAAGTTACCTAAACTCCATAATTCCAATACATTTATTATTGTTAACATTAGATGAACCTCATTTATTTCTGTGGGTATATGACTTTGTGTGTGTATAATGTATATAATAATTAAAATAATTATAATGTAAATCTACCTTTAAAATTAAAAATAATAAGTATAATTATACTCAACTTTAACAGAGAAAATAAGCAATTAGAAGTGACTATTGGACTATAGAAAACAGGTTTTTTTTTACTCCAAGAAATGGTATCTCTTAAAATATTTCTCTTAAAAAAAAATATGGCCCTAGCTGGTTTGGCTCAATGGATAGAGCATCGGCCTGTGGAGTGAAGGGTCCTGGGTTCAATTCCAGTCCAGGGCATATGCCTGGGTTGCAGGCTCGATCCCCAGTAGGGGGCGTGCAGGAGGCAGCTGATCAATGATTCTCATCATTCATGTTCTATCTTTCTCTCCCTTTCTCTCTGAAATCAATAAAAATATATTTTAAAAAATATATGAAAGATAATTAAGAATCTGTAGTTACCCTAGCCAGTTTGGTTCAGTGGATAGTGTGTCGGACTGAAGGGTTCTGGGTTTGATTCTGCTCAAGGTCATGCACCTCTGCTGCAGGCTCAATCCCCTTGCCTGGTCGGACCTGTGTGCGAGGCAACCAGCTGATGTGTCTTCTCATATTGATGTTTCTCTCTCCCTGTCTCTCCCCCTCCCTTCCACTCTCTCTAAAAATCAATGGAAGAATATCCTCAGGTGAGGATTAACAACAACAAAAGCTGTGGTCTTTATTTTTTCTTTCCTACCATGTTTTAATTGTGGATCGTATCATCTGAGTCTCTGTGATAAAAAAAAACATCATAATTCACACTCTTATACTTTATTCTCCCCTCTCTACATTCAGGTTTTTTGTTAGTTTCACTATTTCACATTGTCACAGTGTGTAACATCTCATTCCAATTTGTAATTACAATTCCTAGTTACTTAGTGTTCCTTCTATATTTATGCTCATCACCTGTCCTTTAACTGGACCCTCTCTATAGCCAATATCCTTTATTTTGACTCATCACTTCATGGGCTAGATTTTTTGTCCAACAAGCACTGGAAAACCTTGATTTCTTTCATTCTTACATATTTGAGATAATGAGATGATTTGTATGTATACCCAGAGGACAACTCGATTGGGTACTCACTTGCTTTCATTGAGTTGTACTGCTGTGACCTTAAGCCTAAGTAGTCTTCTCCCCTCCCTAAGATTCCCATCCACAGCTAAACTTTTCCACCTATTAATTTCAGAATTTATCAAATGAGAATTTCGTTCTCTGGATTTCGCCTTGGGAGGGGGCCGTATTTTAGGTCCTGGGAATACAGTAGTAACTGAAATAGACACAGTCCCTTTGCTCACAGAGCACGCATGGTGAATGAGAAAATGAAAGGGACAAAAATAAAAAGGTCTGTGAGGAGGGTGCTGCATGGCTATGCCCTGAAGCAGGAATCGCGAGAGCTGGCTTCTAGCGTTAACTTACTGCTTGTTCATGAGGAACACTTACTCTCTCTGGGCCTTGGTTCATCCCTAAACTGAACATGTTAAACTAAGTTATACCTGAGATCATTCCACCTTCCCCCAAATCTCCTCCCATAACTTACTCACTTACAAACATAATAGTCATCAAATACTAAATATATTTTTAAGTTTAAAAGGTCCATATCTGATCCCTAGTCCCAACTATTTGTGGACTTTGAATTCCAGTTCCTTTCCCTATGGAATAAATAGAACTACAGATAATCTCTAACGCACATGGTTCAAACTTGCATGCCTAGGTTGTGGACATGGATGGAGTTTTATTGCAATGAAATCTTAAGTTATATTTTTTTCAACACAAATTTAATATTTGTTCTTCATTTCCACAAATAATGCATATTCTCCCATTTTTTCTGGAAAATTAAAGACCCTCCCAGTCCATCATTCATTTTCCCACTTTGATAAAGAAGTGTAAGTAAGAAATACAGTATTTTCTTTTTAACTCGACTACAAAAAACAAAGCACATGAACAATGATCCATGTCAATGTCACTCGGCCTTAACATTGGCAAGACCAAAATGAAGACCGAGGCCAACTGAGCCCCTCCCTAACCCACCAAAGGGCACCTGCTCCTTCCTGCCAGTGACGTGTTTTCTGGAAACATCTGTTTTTGCAGAGAAGCTCTATATCTGTACTTTTGTGTAGAATCGCCCCATTTTAAAACATTAGCAACTACTTACAATGTTTTAAAATACTATACATTGTATGAAGATGGTCAAAAGGTATAAACTTTCTATGACAAGTTAATTACTGGGAGTGTACTGTACAACACAATGACTGCAGTTAACAATGCTGTATGGCGTATTTGTAAGTTGCTAAGAGAGTGGATTCTCATCACAGTGAAAAAAAAACATGTAACAATGTGAAGTGATGGATGCCAACTAAACTTATTGTGGTAGTCAATTTCCACTGTATGCTGTACACCTTAACTTTATAGTGTTGCATATCAATTACATCTTAATAAAATAGGAAGAGAAAAATAAAGTAAAATGAAAATTTCTGATAAAAAATAAACTAAACTATAAAAATGTCTATAAATACATGGCCCACAAACTATAAGTCTGTAATTTCTTTTCTAAAACTCCTCCAACTCTGAGATGTAATGATTTCTTTACTCAGGGTAAAGACAGAGGATGGATGCAATACAGGGTTATTCTGCTATTGGCAGTGCTGAAATTTCTATTCTTACACAGCAATGTACTGTGCAGATGAGCCTCTTGGGTCCTTCACTGAAGAAATGTGCTGTGTGCAAAGCTCATCTGGATACAGGGGCGGGATTTAAAGATGATTTATGTGGGTTGCACCCTTCTCAGCAGATTGTGCCTTTTGGCTTTATTATGCAAGTAGAATGCACTTGGATTTCTGATTTTGATAATAGCATAACCCTAGTGGCTTATGGTAAACAAATCACTTGCATATCCCTTGTCTCACAGGATGCTCATATCAACTGAGAATTACAGAAGCTGAGATTAGTATTCCCATTGCATAAATAAGCAAGCAGTTTGGCAATGATAAGGTACTCACCTAAGGTCATAGAGCTGGTAAGTCGGAGAGTTGGGACTCAAAATCATGTCTTCTGGCTCACAATTCTTTGATTTGCTCTTTTCTAATATACCATACTGATTCACCCTAATTCAATCAATTGTACATATAGGCAGCTAGAATCAGGTTTACAGTCCACTTCCATGGAAAGAGAAAAGTAAATATGCCAGATGGGACTTCAATTCATAACCTTATTCACTTACACCTCATGCCCAAACCACCAAGTAAATTGGCTATTGATATTGCTGCTATAAATCTAAGATCTATGCTGTCACGTTCAACATCCTTGTGCCATCAGTAGGTCTTTGATCTGGAATTACTGCAACCCATTTTTGTTTTTTTGTTTTTAAGAAATCCTCTTTCTTAAGAGTCTGGTGCAGTGACAAGGTCCTAGACACCTTGACACTCACTCAAGATATAATTACTACTGATAGGAAAGTGGTACCAGTTGCTACTTTGATTCAATATGGAGTAACATCTCCTGGATTTACTTACCCTCCTGAACTAAAATACAGGACATTTTGCCTTAGGCAGTGAAGGAAACAATCCTCGAGAGATGGGAAACACACAAGATGAGCTCTACAATGATCCCTGCTTATTGCCTTGAAGAATTTCTAGGCCATGTCACAGGCCATGCAGACTGAGACCGGGGTACTCACTGACTGAGGAAACTTAGTAGAGAAATTGGGAAGACCAGAGTGGCTACAGTTCACAGGTCAGAGAACAAGAAAGGAGAGTGCTGAAGAGAGGGAACTTCAGAGATGGGCAGAGGGTCCTCAAGTATTCAGCAGAGTGCTGAGCAACACGTGAGTGTGATGAGACCATGGGAGGCCAGGGAAGCACCTGTAAAATTAAAGATGTACACCATAACCCCGAGAGCATCCTACCTAATAAAATAGTAATATGCAAATTGACCACACCTTCGCTATGCCCAAGCCACACCCACCAGCCAATCAGGGTGAGTATGCAAATTACCCAACAAATATGGTGGCTAATTTGCATACACTGAGAGAGGGAGGAATGAAGACTGAAGACAACTTAGAAGGAAGAGGGAGGAAAAGCGGAAAGCAAGGTGGCTGCCAGAGGGAAAGCCTGGGCGGGGCGGAGCGGGGTGGAACGGGGCGGAGCGGGGCGGGCAGCAGTGGCGAGCGGGTGCAGGCGCAGTGGCCGCAAAGGCGGCGGCAGCGCATGCGGCCGCAACAGCCGCTTGCAGGATTTTCCTGCAAATGGGCTACTAGTAACAAAATAAAGAGTTATGGCTTATAAACTAAGAAAGATTTCATAAAAAAAAATTAACCTAAAAGAAGGCAGAAAAAGAAAGAATAACCAGTGAAATAAATAAAAAAACAAATAGTAAGAAAGTAGATTTAAATCTAACCATATCAATAATCATATTAAGTATAAATAATTTAGATCCCCAATGAAAAGACAGAGATTGTTAGACTGAATAAAAAATAAAAATCCTATATAATAAAAGCCTAATATGCTAAGTATCTGGTCATCAGGTGACAGGTCGACTATTCAACCAATCAAAGCATAATATGCTAATGATATGCTAAGGCCGCTCAACCACTCACTATAACATGCACTGACCACCAGGGAGCAGTCAACCAATCAACCAGTCACCATGACATGCACTGACCACCAGGGGGCAGATGCTCCGACGGGTAGGTTAGCTTGCTGCTGTGGTCTGGCTGATCTGGACTGGGTGAGATGGGGCCGGACATGCCCTGGAGCCTTCCCGTGGTCCCTCCCCAGCCCTGATCGTGCACCGGTGAGGTCCCTCAGCCTGGCCTGCACCCTTTCGCAATCCAGGACCCCTCGAGGGATGTCGGAGAGCCAGTTTTGGCCCAATCCTGCAGGCCACTCTCCTCAGGAGGGCACCAGATGCAGGGCTCACAGCTGGTGAGTGCTGCTGTGGTGGCAAGAGTCTCTCCCGATCAGGGCTGATTGGGCACGAGCCCACATCAGGCACAGTGGGGCTGGGATGAGTGGGGACAGCAGGTAGGAGCCGCAGGTGGCATTGGACTGCGGGTTTCAGCCTGATCCCTGCAGGCCACCCCAAGGGACCTCACCATGCACAAATTTGTGCACCGGGCCTCTAGTTAAAAATAAAATAAAATAAAAAACAAGACCTGACTATATTCTGCCTACAAGAAATATTTTAAAATACAAAGATTTAAGGGGATTAAAAGTGAAAAAAATGGACCCTAGCTGGTTTGGCTCAGTAGATAGAGCGTCGGCCAGTGGACTAAAGGGTCCCAGGTTCGATTCTGGTCAAGGCACATGCCCAGGTTGTGGGCTCAATCCCCAGTAGGAGATATGCAGGTGGCAGCCAATCAATGATTCTCTCTCATCATTGATGTTTCTATCTCTCTCCCTCTCCCTTCCTCTCTGAAAGCCATAAAAATATATATTTTTAAAAAGAATGGATAAACATATATCATGCTAATATGAATCAAAAGAAATCTGGAGTTATTACTATCTGGTAATTACTATCATACATAATATATTCTAGGGCAAAGAATATTACCAGAGATAAAAACAAAAGTCACTTCAAGATGATTAGATTTTGAATGGATAGATTCTTTAAGAGAACAAAACAATCCTAACTGTCTATGTACTTAGTAGCAGAGCTTCAAAATGCACAAAGCAAAAACTGATAAAACTTCAAGGAGAAATAGATAAATGCACAATTATAGTCAGAGATCTCAGTACCCTTATTGAAATGACACAATAATTCATGGAACAAGTAGGCTAAAATCCTGTAAGGATATAGAAGACTTGAACAAAACTGTCAACCAATTTGACCTAATTGACATTTATAGAACATCCCACCCCAAACAGCAGAACACAGTCTATTCAGATGGACATGAAACATTTTTCAAGACAGAGCATATTCTGGGCCATAAAAAGGTCACAATAAATTTTAAAGGATTCAAGTCATATAATGAAATCAAATTATAAATCAATAACAGAAATATATCTGAAAAATACTTAGTGGTCTGGGAAATAATTAATATGCTTCTAACTAACTCATTGGTCAAAGGAAAAATCAAAATGGAAATTAGGTGTTACATATATAAAGTTGCCATGAATATTTGACCAGGATAAGGTTAAAAACATCAAAATGTATAGAATGCCACTGAAGCAATACTTAGAGGGAAATGGATTGCATTAAATAACTATTAAATGGAAAAAGAGAACATCAATGACCTATTCCATTAGATAAGAAATAATAAAATAGAAAACAAGAAAAAAAAACAGAAAATTAATAAAACCAAAAGCTGCTCCTTTTAAAAAGATCAATAAAATTGATAAACTTCTAGCCAGACTGATTGATCAACAGGTAAAGAGAGAACTCACAAATTACCAAAATTATGAGTGAGAGAAGTGAAACCATTATAGATTTATTCTACAGATATTAAAAAGAAAAGCAGGGAATTCTGTAACAGCATTGTGCCAATAAATTTGGTCATTTAGATGAAAGAGGCAAACTATGAAAGTTTATTCAAGAAGAAATAAATGACCTACACTGTCATATATCTATTAAACAAATTGAATTTATAATTAAAACCTTCCCCCCCACACACACACACACACACAAACAACCTCCAGCACAGATGACTTCACTGGTAAATTCTACCAAACATTTAAAAAATAATGACCATTCTACACAAACTCCTTCAGAAAACTGAAGAAGAGGGAATACTGTCTATTTTCTGTCAGCATTATCCAATACCAAAACCAGATAAAAACATAGCAGGAAAGAAAACAACCAACATCCCTTAAGAATATGAATGCCAAACTTCTTAAGACATTTTTAGCAAATGTAATCCAGTAATATATAAAAAGGATAACACATTATGAAATGTCCCAGAAATACAGTCATACATTTACATAAAGACTTGTACACAGCCCTTCCCTGTTTGGCTCAGTGGATATAGCATCAGCCCATGGACTGAAGAGTCTCAGGTTCAATTCCAGTGAAGGGCACAGACCTTGATTGTAGGTTTAATCCCTGGCCCCAGGTTGGGGTGCATGCAGGAGCCAACCAATAGATGTGTCTCTCTCACATCAATATTTCTCTCTGTGTGTCTCTCCCCTTCCTTTCCACTCTCTCTAAAAATCAACAGAAAAATATCCTCAGGGAAGAATTAACAACAGCAATAAAAGACTTGTGCACAATTATTCATGGCAGTTTTATGTGTGACAGCTAAACACTGAAATAATCCAAATGTCCACCAACAGGTGACTGAATAAACAAATTCTGTATAAGGGAATACTACACAGCAATAAAAAAGAATAAATTATTGATGCATACACCAGCGTGGATGAATCTCAAAACAATTATGCTGAAAGAAGCCAGGCCCAAAGATAAGAACACACTTTATAATTGTATTTACACAAAACTCTAGAAAATGCAAACTACTCCATAGTGACAGAAAGCACCCAAAGTGTGTGGCTGGGGGTGGGGAGAGAGCATAAGAATGGAGGGAACAGAAAGAAGATATTTAAAAAGGGCATGAGGAACCTGTTTGAGTGGCAGATAGATTCATTATCTTGACGGAGGTGATGGTTTTACAGATATGTATATGTATGCCAAAAAGTATCAAACTGTACTCTTTAAATATGTGCAGTTTATTATATGTCAGTTACACCTCAATGAAGAGATTGTAAACAATACATCCATTTATGACCACACTCCAGTAAGGGCCCATCTTAAATGGGATAAACTCTACATATCAGGATTATTAAAACACACACACACACACACACACACACACACACACACACACACAAGACCTGGAGGACCAGGTTGGTTTGATCATTAGTTGTTGCCAGTTCCCCCTGGTAACATCAAGGCTTCCCAAAGTAAGTTCTGAATAACACTAAGTCTACAGGGGTAAGTGTTATGCAAAAAAAAGGGGGGGGGAGCGGTTTGTGATCAAAAGGATGGGAAAGTCTAAACTCAATCTGTATTCTTTATTACAGGCCTTTGCCAGACTTTTCCCAGTCCGTTTCCCTAGACCTTTTCCCAGGAGCAGTGCCCCGTCTCGCATTTGAGGGCATCCTTTGAGAGCATTACCAGGCTCCCCCCTGTCCTCTGGCTCCTGGCTGGATAGTCTGAATGAAGGGAGATCAAAGGTAGACATCACACAAGAGGTGATCGCATGCATATAGAATGCTCACAATCGTTCAAGCAAAACATGAGAATTCTGGAGCCAAAAATAAACTGCTTTTGCCATTTCCATTGCTTCATTGTTTCAGGACACTACATGAAAGATTTCTTCTCAGCATGATGACACTCCTCTTCAGGAACACAGATAATCAATCAGTAGTTGGCTCTGCTCAAAACAGAGTGACAGACTCAGCAGAGGAACAAAGAATGCCCATCGGGAGAGAGCGAAAGGAGGGGCTTGGGAACCATCTCTGTTAGGAGAGGTGACCCCCACCACCAACAGCTCCATCTCCACAGGCCCCATTTATCACCATAACCTCCCACTTCAAACACGGAGTTCACAGTCTGGGTACCTCCATCCATCTTTCAGTTGAAAAACGGCATCATAAATCTTCCTTTCACCTCTCCAAAGGCCACAGCTGAGCTAGAAGACCCTCCCCCAGGCTCTCTCCGCCTCCTGCCTCTTCGACCTGGGCTCCATTCTTCTTGAGGAGTTCAACAAAACCAAGCTGTTCCACCCGCAGCCAAAGAGCCTGACCTTCTCCCAGAGGAGCTGGGGCCTCAGACCCAGGAGACAAGCCGGCTGGGAAGACTGCACAATGCAGGGGGGTGGGGGGGGGAGTGGCCAGGAGAAAGCACATGAATATTCAAGCATGTTCAGGGAGACTGAGTCACCCCAAAGGGAAGCGTGAGTACTCCCTCCCGCTACATAATGAGCTTAGGGAACCAGCCAGATAGCACCGAGCCCTTCAGATTTCCAGCATTAACCGGACAGACCTTCAGTGCTCAGAGGCTGCTCAGGTTCAGGAATGACTAGTGGGACATCCTCCACCCCAGTTCCTTCTCCCTGGGCCTCTCTGAAGGTGAGGGTGTGAACAGCCCTGGACACAGCATCTTGGGTCATCCCCCTGAGGCTGTCAATAGAAAGTTTCATGCACAGAGATGAGACTTCCCCAAAAGCACATCCTGGATAACCGGTAAAAACCAGGGCTAGGACCTAACCCCTAACTCCGCATTCATCATACATTCCCCTAGAATCCATATACAAGAGGCTTCTAACCTTAAGGCCAGGGACCTCTGCATCACTAGGTAAAACTCCAGAGATGTGTGCGTACTTCTCAGAAGAGGTTCCACAGTTTATAGTATCAACTCAGGGGAGTTCATAAAAATTAAGAATCACTGCCTGCAACTGGGACTAATTCCGTTCCCAGAGCAGAAGGAATGGCAGGGAAAAAGTTGGACTGAAATAGCAGGTGCGAGTATTAGAGACAGAAAGAGAAACAAATGCACAAAAGTGTTTGGGGCGGGGCACTGGCAGGGCCGCCCTAAGGGAACTGAAGGGGATGTCGGGTTACCGGCCCATCTCCTCTTTTAGCTCGCTATCCTGAATCTAGTCTTCCATCCCTTTCTTCACTCATCCCGGTGCCATAGCCCATGCCCGCAGGCTTCACATTCTTTTGAAAACCAGTTCATGCTAAAGTATTAATGGCTTCCTGAGGTTTTTCTTCACCTGAGTCCTCCTTGCCTTAAATAAGTGAGTAATGATGGGCTGTCAGGCACCGCTGCAGTCTGGCGTACGAGCCATTTGGGCAGCAGAGAAAGCCTTTTCAGGGATGCTCAAAGACGGAATTAACGTCTGAAGTCAGAGCAGAGTGAAAATAATGCCTGATCGGAATTATCTTTGAAAAGCCCACACGTCTCTCATGATTAAAATATAGTAAACATGACTTTGCCAACCTTTTGTTGGCATGACTTGTCAACCTGTATCCACACAGGATCGCATTATGTACAGACAGTAGCCATGCTCTACACAAACATTCAAATCTTCAAACGCTGCGCACCCAGTGTGGCAAGATGTTCACACTGAGAGAAGCCATGATATCCAGGGCAGCTGAACCCATGTCTTCCCCCATCTCCCAATTCTGGAGCATTCCATCCTGAAGGGAACGGCAGGCAGGGCTGCCTTTACTATTCAAATTGTCATTGTGTCTTGCATGCCCTCTTTGTTCTTGTTGCTATTATTCTAGTTGTTTTGTTTTGTTTAGGCAAGTTCCTTCGTCTGTAGGATGGGTCTCTAATGCAATTCCACATCCATAGTGTGGGTTGCAGGTTTCTGTTCACATAATGACCATAGGCCCAATGACTCGCCTATTTTTAAAATTCACCTTCAGCCCTGGCCTGGTGGCTCAATTGGTTGGAGTATCATCCTGTACATCAAAGGGTTGCAGGTTCAATCCCCAGTCAAGCCACTTACCAGAGACAACTGATCCATGTTTCTCTGTTCCTCTCTCTCTCTCTCCTCTCTCATCTCTCTTCTATCTAGCTCTCTCATCTCTCTTCCTTAAAAAAAATCAATAAAAACATATCCTTGGGTGAGGATTTTTTTTAAAAGTCACCTTCATAAGAGGTCTCCTATGGGTCCTTAGAGGAGAGAGATTTCAGTTCTCTTTTCCTCTCTAGGTTCTTGGAGAAAGAACCATGAGTAATGAAGTCACTGAATCTGCACTCACCTGGACACGGGGAGCCTAAGTAAGAGAAAGGGCATTGGCCTTGTTAGGAGACCTGACTTAGCATCCCAGTCTGCCAGTAGCTCACACGGAACTCCAGGGAAGCCTTGCCCTCTATATCTCAGCATCTTCAGCTACACACGGAGATCAATGCTGAGGAACCCTCCATTTCTTCCCAGTGCCGCTGGCCCAGCTCTGCCACTGGCTGGAAACCTTGGCCACAGCGTCCCTACCTGGACTCAAATTCTGGCTCTTCCATTTCTAGCTGTGTGACCTTGGACCCTACTTAACCTCTTTATGACTCAAATTCCCCACCTGACTGCACAGAACTCCATGAGGTAGTCCCCCTAAAGAATACAAACAGCACAAGCACATAGTGAGTGATAAATAAACAGCAGCCAGTTTGACAAGAAAGTAGGGGGTTCGGCCAGCTGACCCTTGAGTCTGCTTCAGCTCCACTCTTCCCTACGTCGGCTGCCCATGTTCTGGTCAATCATGTTTGTCGATTGCCGGTTAGCATCCAGTGTCATTGAGCTGACTGCACCAGGGCAGCATGGAAATATTTGCCCTGATCTAGAAAATCCTCCTGTAACTCAAAGAGCTTAGGATGACCATATCCGTCCTAACTGGAGGCTGGGCTTCTAATCACTGCCCATCACCAGGTGGGATGTGGGCAACTCACCCTGGCTCTGTGGGCTACAGGTCCAGACATCCCATGAAATGCCTCTGAGGGGCACAGGTGAGTCCCAAGTTGGGGAGATAGGAATTTCCCTGAGCCCAGGCCTCCCAGTAAGTCAGGCCACAGCTCTCTACGGGGAGCGGGCCTGGGATTTGCCGTGACTGTGCTATTACAGCAAATCTCTGTTTGCGATGAGCTTTGCTTGATCCTTGTGTCAACCCCGTGAGGGAAGCAGAGCAGCAGGCGTCCCCCTCACACACGGCCCCGGGATGTGACACGATTCACAGGTCACAGAGCAAATCAGTGCAGCGGCAAGAAGGCAAACCCCATCCTCCCAACTGCAAATTTAATTCTTGGGCACTTATTTTATTGTCCCAGCCACTGAACAGAAAGGATCCTCGTCCCCCTCCCTCACCCTTCAGTCCAAAATACCTCGGCGTCTCTATGGTGACTGGAAATTGCCCTAATAACTCAAGTCATAGAGGTCACCCACTCTGGACATCCTAGCTCTTACCTGACCTCTGACCTCTGCCTCATTCTGAATCATACCAGATCTCTGGGAAGGAAGCTCGGACACCCCCCACCCACCTCCTACCCCATAAAAGAAAATGGGTTGAATGTTTGCCCTTGCTGACCAGGCGCCTAGCTCCTGAAAGGTCTCCCACCCTCTCAGATCTGCCTTCCCCCGCCCCCGGGCTGAGAGCCCCGAGGACCGTGGGAGCTGCCTCTGCATTGCGGTGTCCTCTCGCCTTCTCCCAATCCAGGCATCGCGCGGAGAGCAGCGCCCAGGACTCTCTAATTCATGGACCCAGAGCTACAGGGCTGCCAGGCAAAGCTGGGGCTGGCGGATGGAAGCTGAGGGGCCTCGGCTCTCCATTCAGCCCCAACCCCAGCCCAGCAACCTCCATCTGACGCACCCCTGCGGCCACCCAACCCACGCATGCCCCCCGGCGCACATGCACGGCTGCCTGGGCTTGGAGATGGGGTTGGGGCGGCTCCTCTGCCCTCAAGGAGATGGACTGAGATGCAACCCCCTCCCCCTTCTCCGGGCGGAAACTGCACTCTTGGCAACGAGGCTGGATTGGAAATGTATCTGTGCTGCAGGAAACCCACGTTCGCCGAGAGAAATTGATTTGATGCCGAAAAGATGCGCATTCCATGAAGCCAGTGCCCAGTTAACACTGCGCAGGGCAGGTGTGACGTCAGCCACCTCAGCCTCCGCCTTCTCCGCAATCCATCATGCCTCTCCTCCCACCAGACGCGCTGTCTTCACATCGCCCTCCTCTCCCTTTGTCAAAGCCCGCCTCCACCAAAGGTAGCTCACGTCTGTCCTCTCCGGCCGAGCGAGAACCGCAGTTCCCGTGCTTTCGCTACTAAGAATATTTTCATGTCTAGTCCCCTCTCTCAGGGTGGATGGAGGGCGGTCCTTCTCTGGGGCCATGGGATGAGTTATGGATGAATGAAACTGGAGAAGGAAGCAGGGAGTCCTGGGTAACCTTGAGCAAGAGACTTCACTTCTCTGAGCCTCAAGTCGTGACCAGTGGGCATGACAAAATCAGACAGAGCTCTCTCGGGGGTGTTTCATCAGAGGAGAATTTGTTGACAAAATCCAGTAATTAGAAAGCTGGGCTTAAAGTCACTCGTACCTGAGTTAAATCCTAGCTCTAACTGTGTGGCCTAAAGCAAGTTACCTCCTCCCTCTAAGGCTCAGCTTGTCTGTCGATAACACAGGGCAATTAAATGTTAAGTATTCCACAGGGTTGAGAAAACTAAAAAAGACAATGGAGCCTGCATAATGTAGTGGATAAAGCAGGCCCTCTGTAGTCAGATTATATGGGTGTAAACCCAGCTCTACTATTTAATAGCTGTGTGACCTTGGAAAAGTCACTTAACTTCTCTGTGCCTCTGTGTTATTAGAGGATAATAACAGTACCCAAAACGATCGCTAGTTATGAGGATTGAGTGATTTAATATATATGTAAAATATTTACAACAGCATCTGGCACTAGCATATAATAAGTGTTAATAAGCACTGGACATTATTAGTGTTGGCTATTTAAGTAAAGCCCTTGGTACCAGTCCTGACAGAATAAGTACTAAATAAATGATGGCCATTACTATAATGTCATTATTATAATATAATGGTGTCATCCTTGTTATCTTTATAATGGTGACTGCTCCTGTTACCCCACCATGTGAGGATGACTTGGGCACTTAAAAATCAAAGTGACAGGGTGGGCATGGCAGCATACTTAGGATTTTCGGTGTTGCAGGGCAGTGCTGAAGTGTGCAGGGTGCTGGGGGTAGCGGAAGGAAGGGGTTGAAAAGAGAGAGAGCAAGAGAAGCAGCTTTGCTATCATACAGGGGTTCCGCAGGGGGTTGGCCCTCTGCTTGCATCCACTTAGCAGTGTAACAAAGCTCTCAACAGCCTGCCAAGTTGCTGACCAAAAACTCATTTCTGCACAATGACAGAAAATGCCTATCCATGTCACAGAGAATTTTGTGGATTCTCCATCCAATCTCCCTACTTACACATGATGCAATTGAGGACCAGAGAGGGAAAGGCTTTTGCCAGAGCTCACACACCTGATGAGTGGCAGTCGGGACTAGAGCCAGGATTTCTGAACCCAAGTCCAAGATCACATCCACAAGGGCAAGTACTTAGAAATGGAAATTATGGCCCAGGCAGTGACCCCCGTGTCCTTAAACAGGTCCTCTGAGAGGGAAATGCACAGGAAAGTGGAGTTTGGAATAAGCAGGTATGCTCTCTCCCCCACCCCAAATCAAGGTAAGAGAGGCTTATCTGCCCTTCACCCTCCCTGCTGTCTTTCCTCAGCTTCCGTGCCTGAGTGCTTTGCAGACATGCCCTAAAGATTGTCTAGCCCACTGAATTCTACAATGTCCCAATGCCATGCTTCCCTGAGGGGCTCCAGATGCACATGCCATTGGTATCCTTGCTGCAGGGCTCCCCGGGAAGCAAGGGAACTTCAGACACAGCCAAGAGAGAAGGAAAAGGTTATTCTTTGGCTATCTAAAGATGATCTAGCCCCATGTTTATGGTGAATGCCTTGGCTTCTTCTTATTGGCCAGATGGTCTTGGAGTTAATACGTGTCTAGCCAATAAAATACAAAAAAGGAAGCAGCTACAACTGCTGCTGATGCTGCTGGCCCTCATACGGGCTTTTTTGCAGATGATGTTGGGAAAGCAGCCTAAAATATTCTGCAGAGATGACGGTCAAAATGCCCATCTTAGATCCACAGGCAACACTGCCCAGGTTTTCTACAAACCCCATCTGTAGACCAAGTCACTCACCCTCACCTCAGCTACACTATAAATTCCAAAGAGAAATGTGGAAAGTCCTCTCTGGTCCTTATGTTATGAATGCAGATAAAGCCCAGCCAGTTGTGGCTCAGTGGTTGAACATCGACATATGAACCAAGAGGTTATGGGTTCTATTCCTGGTCAGGGTACAGTGGACTCGATCCCCAGTAGGGGGAATGCAGGAGGCAGCTGATACATGTTTCTCTCTCATCTATGTTTCTATCTCTCTCTCTCTCTCTCCCTCTCCCTTCTTCTCTCTCTAAAATCAATAAAAACATATTTTAAAAACGAATGCAGATAAACTCTAATCACTGAACAAGCAGTTGCCAAGCATCACTATGCACAGGACTCCATGAGGGTTACAAAGACAGATAAAATGTAGTTCCTTCTTTCAAGGAGCTGAGAGTTTGGTAGGAGAGACACAATATGTACTTAATAAAAATCAAACAACTCTAAGATGCATCTGCTTACTAGCCCTTGTCAACTCCCCACTAAAATATCCAGGAGACAGAGGAAACACACAGAAATTCATAATGAAAAACAAAAAGAACTCCGGCTGGTTTGGCTCAGGGGATGGAGTGTCAGCCTGCAGACCAAGGGGTCCCGGGCTTGATTCTGGTCAAGGGCATGTACCATGGTTGTAGGGTCCTCCCCAGCCCACAGGGCCCTGGTCGGGACAAGTGCAGGGGGCAATCAATCGATGTGCTTGTTTCACATCAATGTCTGTCTTTCCCTCTCTCTTCCATTTTCTCTAAAAATCAATGGAAAAAATATCCTTGGGTGAAGATTAACGAGAGAGAGAGAGAGAGAGAGAGAGAGAGAGAGAGAGAGAGAGAGAGAGAATCCAGTCAGAATGTTTACTAATAGTAAGGCAGTTGATGCTGCTAGAGCAAGCATGTCAAACTCAAAGGCTAACACAGGCCAAATAAACCAGGCATGTAGCCCGAGGGCCACGAGTTTGACATGCTTGTGCTAGAGAATTGTCTACCAAAGCCTTGCCTCAAGATAGCCAGGCTGCATCTCAGGCTACCCTGTGAAGGACCCTCCATTGTCTTCCCTATTTGGGACTCAGGCCAACCACCAAACAGCTGTCCCGCTATCACACGGACGCTGCTCTGGGAGGAGCTGGAGCACGGTGCCTGGGACATGGTGCTTGGTACTTGGTCAGTAACCAAATCTCTGCTAAATGGCCAACACCCCTCTGGTCACACTGCTGCTCCTAATGCCCTCACTCTCCATCCTTGGTGAGACAGCCACTCTGTGGGCAGGGAGCAGGGAGAGCTGGCAACGGTCAACTGCACCCTGGAACGTGTCCTTATATAGAAAGTCATTCAATCTGAAAAGAACAAAAGCATTGCTGGTAGCAATACAGGGGTGGGCAAAAGTCAGTTTACAGTTGTAATACAAATAAATAATACAAGAATTAATGAATAATACAAGAATAAACTGTTCTATGTACTCACAATTGTAAACTGACTTTTGCCCACCCCATATGTGCTAAAAATTGAATTTTACGTGTGTTCTGTTGCTTCAGAGTGTGAGAAAGAAAGGTGGAGAGACTAGGATGAAATGCCTTCTTAGCAGAACACAGTGTCATGGGTCAGAGTTGCTCAGTGTTGGCCCTATTAACCGTGGAGCCACATCCTCCTCTTTGTTTGGAGTATCTCATGCTGTAGGGTATTCAGCAGCATTCCTGGCCTCTCTCCACTAGATACCAGTGTCACACACACCCATTCCCACTCTGTACCAACTAAAAATGTCCCCAGTCATTCTTCAATGTCCCTTGGAGGACAAAACCACCCTCACTTGAGGTTTGTGAAAGATGAAGGTTTACAAAACTAGAAACCATAGAGGCAGCTACTCAGGTCGGATAGCCCCTGGTTGTGACCTTCACCCATCCCCACACAGATCCACCTGGATGAGAGCCAGGGAAGGCCACGCCCTCGGATATTGACAAACTGAAGGTCCTGAGATACTTAGAAGGATAACTAGTGGGAAAAAAAAAGTTACAGGCTTTAGGAGGGGGGAAAACAATGCAGAACAAAGGAAAAGGAAGGTTTTCCTAAAGACCCCAGAAATAATCTACTGCAAGATACAGAAGAAAATTTCAAAAAACTGTGTGTTGGTTTTTTTTTGGTTCTCAACAGAGATCTGGCATCCGTGAAATAAGCAGGAACCCAAGAGGCTGCTTGGCCAGAGAGGAGAGATAGCGAGTGCAATATGACCTGATGAGATAAAGGGTAGAGCAAAATAGAAATGGATGAGACTTTTTAAAAGATTTAACAGAAACTAAAAATATCATCACAGAATCAACATACACAGGAGAGGCGGTAAAAGAGTGGACTTGATAAAGCAGGAAATCACGACAGTAATGCGAGGTGCTCTCCCGACGGCACAGGAAAGGGAAAGATAAAAACCGTGAGGAAATTAGAAGACAGAAACTAAAAGGCTACTGTGTGGACAGCATTTCTGAACATGGCATTAGAACAAAAGAAATCGAGGCAATAATCAAAGATAAAATAGAAATTAAATGCGCTCAGATGGAACAGACTCCTGAATACAGAGCTTGAAAAGGTTCACCGGTTTCCAGATCAATTCAATTAGAAGCCACCCTCACATTAAAAAAACAAAACAGTATGATCATTTTAGAAATTATATGAATAGAGGGTTTAATGTTACATACATGCAGTGATTTTTTTAATGAAACTTCTATGAAGGAACAAGCATCAGACAGTTTTCATATTTCTACTCTGAGTGAATTATAACCCTCAGCCAATTTGTACTAGATAGGCAAGAGCTTAGAAAACCATGTTACCACCTTCCCTTCCTTAAAAAAAAATTAAAAATATACCCCAAAAAGAACAGAAAACAAGTAGGAAGATCTCCCTCAGAAATGGAGGACTAATGGTATAAAAAGATTGACAGTAAACACTGAAAGGTAACAAGAAATGAATCTCAATAATATAATTCTAGCTAAAATAATGTGAGAAGTATTGTTGTATGGTGTCATATGGGCACTAGACTTACCAGGGTGGTCACTCCGTAAGGTATATCAATGTCGAATCACGATGTTGTATACCTGAAATGAGTTTAATATTTTATGTCAACTGCAATTGAAAAGAAAATTATTACTGAAATAGAATATGAAAGTACTAATTTAGCATAAATAATCTAGACCTAAAGCCCAAGATCACATTAACAGAGAGTGAGATGTGCATGCAGGAGGTCAGAAGTTTACTGAAAGTAAACTAAATGGCCTTAACCGGTTTGGCTCAGTGGATAGAGCGTCAGCCCATGGGCTGAAGGGTCCCAGATATCATTCTGGTCAAGGGCACGGACCTCAGTTGCAGGCTTGATCCCCAGCCCTGGTTGAGGCGTGTGCAGGAGGTAACCAATCAGTGTGTCTCTCTCCCATAGATGTTTCTCTCTCTCTGTCTCTCCCCCTGCCTCCCACTCTAATAAATCAATGGAAAAATATCCTCAGGTGAGGATTTTTTTAAAAGTATACTAAATGTCTTAAAGTAAATGCAATTTTGCTCTTGACAAAATTAGGTAAAGATAGATAAAATAATACCCTCAAAACACTAAGAGTAGTCATAAATAGAATATAACTATTCAACATCACCAGGCAAAAAATAACAACATATACTTCATAAAACACAGAAAATAATAAAACAACAAGGAAGTAAAAAACAGCATAAAAGACTATGGAGTGGACATTAAAAAATAAATACAAATGTGTTCAATAACTGTCTTCCATGACAAAAACTCTCAACGAGAGCAAACCCGTCGGCCTAAAACTATTTATAACATTGTATGTCAACTGTACTAGTAATTGAAAAAAATTTCAAATCATCTTTATGAGTGAGGCTACATTTTGCAAAGCCCTTCCCTAAACAGCATCTTATTTTGGTAGTTGCCAGAGAAACCCAAGGCCTGGATCCCTGTCCCCTTTGATAGGTGAAGGTAAAAATAAGCCAGTCAGAGAAAGACAAATATCTCACTTATATGTGGAATCTAAGAAACAAAATAAACTGGCAGACAAGATAGAACTACAGACATGGAAGCATAAAACAGACCGACAGACCTCAGAGGAAGGTGGGAAGGAGGGCGGGAGGAGATGAACCAAAGAACATATAAGCATATATGCATAGCCCATGGACACAGACAATAGACAGGTGAAGGCCTGGAGTGGAAGGGAGACAGATGGAGGGGGGGCCAAGGGGGAAAAATGGGGGACATCTGTAATACTCTCAACAATAAAATATATTTCTTTTAAATCCCTGGTAGGATTGTTTAAGGGGTGAATAAAGTCCAATGATGAGGCACTTAGCGCAGACGTGGCACAAGAGAAAGGCTCCCTGAGGGGTGGTCAGGGTCAAGGTGGCTTTCGCCCTGGCAAACCCAATCTCCAGGAGTACATGGACTGTGCTCTGTCCAGAACACCATTAACTTTTACCTGCTCAACTACAGCAGCCCCTAACCAGTTGCCCTACCTTCAGACTTACCCCATGAATGCATTCTCCACACTAGCAATCTTTTTTAATATATATAATTGATTTCAGAGAGGAAAGAGAGATAGAAACATCAATGATGAGAGAGAATCGTTGATTGTCTGCCTCCTACACGCTCTCCACTGGAGAATGAGCCTGCAACCTGGGCATGTGCCCTGACCGGGAATCAAACTGTGAGCTCCTGGTTCATAGGTTGATGCTCAAGCACTGAGCCACGCTGGCCAGGCCACACTAGCAATCTTACCAATACTCAAGTCTGATCATGCCACTCCTCAGTTTAAAACCCTTCATTAGCTCCCCATTTGCCCAGGATCAAGTCCAAACAACTTAGAGCGGCTTATTGAGTCCTGCGTGGTGAGGGCACTGCCTCAGCCCAGCACCCCCACACCCATCTCTCCCAGCTCCCTGCATCACAGCCACTGCTGCTCTTCTCTCGGCTCCCCAACATGCTGTGCTTCCCCCTGCTTCTGGGCCTTTGCACGCGCTGTGTCCTGCCTGGAACTCTCCCACCACTCTGCCCCCGCTTCCCTCTCCTTCCTTCCCCTAACTGACCTCAAATTTTGACTCTTCCTCTAAATGTATTCATCCCTCAGCTCTCAACTGACATGTCACTTCCTCCAGGAGCTTTTCCTGACTCTAGACTGTCAGACACTCCCAGAGAGACGGCCCTTCCCACCAGAGCACAGGTCACCATTCGCTGCAGTTGCTTATCTGTGCGCTTCATTACGCAGGAAGCGCTGTGTGGAGATGGACAATACTGCACCCTGAGAACCTAACAAAAGAGAGGAAAGGAAGGAAGGACAGGAAAGCAGGCAGGAAGGAAGAAACCACCTCAGCTATCCAAGGTTTCCCTTCCTCGGGCCCTTGCTCTGTCGTTCCATTTGGGTGTCTTCTTCATCTGACCCCTAGGAGGAGAGGGAGCCCACCCCCAATGAACTGAAATACGGGAGCATTGGAAAGAGAAGTTGAAGCGTAACAATTTATTCTTTAAAAATCAATACCTGTACCTGAGACATTTTCCCATGGAAATTAAGAAGAATTCAGAATCAGGACTCAGAATGTCCTCAGCCAAGAGTTACCTCAGAGAAAGCTCCTTGGAACGGCCAATTCCTCATAGAAAGAGGAACAGAGGGGCCCAGAGCCCTGCCTGAGATATTAACAAATCATCTCAGGTACAAGGTACTGTCCCTCGGGCCTCCCCCACCCCCGCTTCTTCCTGTGTGTCATACTGGCTTCCTTCTGTACCTCAGGGCTTAATGTCCATCTCTGCCTGCTAGGCTGTGAGCAACTGCAGTCAGGACCCAGGCCTGAGCCATGTGTCCTCAGGACTCCATATACTGCCAGGCACCTAGTAGATGCTCAATAAATGGTTTCTGCATGAATGAATGAAGGACCTTTACTCATACTCCTCTTTGAGTAAGCTACCTATGGCACTCCTTGTTTGCATATTCACTGTGTGCCTCTTCAGGAAACAAGACAGACATGATTCTCACCTGCTGGAGTTTGCAATCTCTTGGGGAAGGTCAACAGATATTGAGCACATGATTCCAGGTGTGCCCAGTGCTAGGAAAGAGACATTCACTGTGACCTGGGCACCTGCAAGAGGAATAACTAAAGCTGAGAGATCTGAAGGCTGTCTGGGATTTAGCCAGGCAACGGGAGGGGGAGAGACAGTTCCAGGAAACAGGAAGAGTATATGAAAAGGTCGCAGATGGGAAGATGTGGTCACGGAGGCCGGCTCTGCCGGGAGATCAGACCCTCCCGGCCTGGAAGCTGGCACAGCGTGGTGCAGCCTTTACATGAGACCTGCAGGGGAGCCCTTCCTTCCAGCGAAGTTCTCTGTGGAATCTATTAACAGACACATGAAAGGAGAGGTGCTCTGGTGAGAGCGCTGCTGTGTTTGCCAAAGAAGGCAAATAATTTAGCCCAGAGCTCCTGAAATTTCAGCATGCATACAAATCACCTGGGGGGGCGCGGGGGTAATTAAAAGGCAGATTCTGCCCAGCAGCATAGCTCAGGGGTTGAGCATCGACCTATGAACCAGGGGGTCGAGGTTCGATTCCCAGTCAGGGCATTTGCCCAGGTTGTGGGCTCAATCTCCAGTTGAGGTGTGCAGAAGGCAACCAATCAATGATCCTCTCTCATCATTGATGTTTCTCGCTCTCCCCCTCCTTTCCTCTATGAAATCAATAAAAAATATTTTTTTTAGAGGCAGACTCTGACCCAGAGGCCTGGGGTGGTGCCCACCCTGCTGGTCCACCAAGATCCTAAGCACTTAGCAGGCAGTTGGCCAAGACCCAAGGGAGAGCAGGAGATGGCCAAATGGCCCCTGCAGATCTGAAGGCAGCGTGGGCAGGGTGTGGTCAGTGCAGGGGGTCTGTAGGTAAAGCGGAGACAGTGTGGTTTCAGGGCTGCACGGGTACTGAGATGAAGGTGGTTCATGTGCACACACCCATACCCGCTTCCATTTGAGTGTGTGTGTTCCTTGGAGCAGTGTGCATGTGTGCATGTGTGCATGTGTGCACACCTCAACAAATGCTCGAGACTAGAACAAGACTGACGGGCCCTAAGAATAGTTCCTGGGAGTTACAGCAACATAATCCGGATTTAGAAGAAAATACATTATTTGATCTGTCACTCTGATGTTAGCAGGTCACTTACACTCTACCCGACTCTTGCCCTGTTATTCCAGTACCACTGACAAAAGGAGGAAGAGATGCTCCGAGCAGGCCTTCAGCTTCTTGGAAAGGGATGAGAGCAAGGTGCTCACAAAAGGCTTGTCTCTCCACAAGGCTCGGTTCAAAGGTCTCCCTCTATTCTGTGGGCATCCCCAAATAGCACGGAATGGCAGGTGTCCACGCCTGGATAGCAGAGGGCTAGGACTGCCTCAGGGTTCCAGGACAGAGTGACCATCCCCCTGCCCAGAGCTATCACCCTCACCACCTGCTACAATGCCTGAACCCAAATTACTGGGATGTGGGCTTTTGTCATCTAAAGATCTCCAGCCTGCAGGGTCCTCAGCACCTAAATGGGATAATGCTTGAAGCTTTACGACTGCTGACATTTTATCATGTAATTCTTTAAGGAGTTTGAAGACCAGTAAGAGAAAAACTGGAAGGAGACCCTGGAGATGAGCCACTGTTTTTATAAAACCGCCCGAAGAGCAAATGTGATGTTTGGCTTTTTATACTAAAGAATAGAGGGTACAATTAAAAGAGATGAAGATCCCAAAGAATTACATGCACTCAGACACAGCAGCCAGAGTAATCTTAAAAGGCAAATCTTTGTCATGCTTCTCCACCACTTGAAGCCCGTTCATGGCTGGCCATTGCTCTTGGAAGACCCAAGTCCCTCAAATGACCTGTGAAGCCTGCACCACGCAGCCCTCATCACCACTCGAGCCCCATCCCTCCCTCTGCTCTCTCCCTCAGCACAGGAAAAGGGAAAGATCTAGAATGAGTAGCTTAAATCTCTCCCAGCCCAAAACTAGTCCCTATATCTGCTATGAAGTGAAGAAAAAAAATAAGGACATGTTTAAAGATGTTTGTATGTCTGCAAAGATGCCTTTCCTGAGAAAGATCTTCCTTTAATCTGAGACCGTGTTCTTCCTTCTTTAATAAAGTGGTGGTGGCAGTAGATGGTACTTGGTTCGGGTATTGTTTTAATATTCTTACAAGCAGAATGAAAGTTGACAGCAAAGTTAAAAACCTTGTATTAGAGTATCCCAAATTTGGGCAAGTTTTAGAAATCTATGAAATCTGGAAACTACAGACTTCTTTTTTTTTTTTTTTTAATACCTGAGGGACCAGAAGACCCTGAAAAAAAGTAAAATGTTTCCATGTTCTCATAGCTGATTACAAACCAAATCCAAAGCCTGAGCATACCTAAAACTATCCCCACTCAGCACAGAAGTTGCTGTGTGATCCTGAGCAAGTGGCTTAACTGTAGGCCTCGAATTCTCCATCTGGAAAATGGGCACAATAATCCCTGCCCTGACTTCCTCACCAGTAGCGAAGGTCAACATATGTGAAAATGTGTTGAATATAAACCTCATTATAATCAGTCCTGTGCCAACAGCTATGAACTCCTGTGCCTGCAGGGCAGGGGCAATGGAAACAAGGAAGCAGGCCAAGTGTGAGTGAATAGCTGACAGCTGCCCCTCAGTCTCAGTGCTGAGAATACATTGAGGCCTGGTGGGGAGTGGGGCGAATTAGCAAGTCTGGCATCTGAAGGGAGGAGAGTGGCTACCCTAGGCAATTTTTGCCAATTCAGTCATGTGAGCTTGGAGACACTGAGACTTAACATTTTTATTTGCTATCTTTCTATTTGTAAATGTTGACCACAAATTTGAAATTGAAAAATTGTGAGAGACAAGCAAAAGAATGCCACACGTGGGCTGCCTCTGTGTAGGCCTCCCTTTCCCAGCAGCCCATGGGCAGGTCAGTGCTGCGGTGCCCTTTATTGACTGATGACAAGAACACGGTTCAGACCAGTCTGAACAATGAAAAGGAGCAATAAAGAGCAGTCCCTGGGGATCTGTGCACACGTCTGAGTTGGGCAAAGGGTAGCGCTGGTTGACAAAGTGTTTCGTGACTTAGGATGGCTCTCCTCTGCATTGAACACCGTGAACCTGTTCTCTGAACTCTAACCAGTGGGAAGCACAATCTCCTCATCCCGAAAATGGGACCGCTCACACGTCAGACCTACGTTAATAGGCTACAGTATACAATGTGAAAAGAACAAAGGTGGCCGATACGTGGCAAGTGTATGCCCCTAATAGTGAGGAGGAGAAGGACGGTAACTAACAGGGTACCAGGCACTGTTGTATATTAGGTAGATTCATTCATTTAATCCTCCCAATCCAATGAACTAGATACTATTATCATTAGCATTTTATAAATATGAAAACCAATGCACAGAAAGGTTATAAGCAATTGCCCAATGCTACACGATCAAAGGGGATGGGGCTGAGGGCCAAGTGCATGCAGCCTTCCTTCCTACGGAGCCTCAGAACCCTTGTCCATAGCCGGTTCCAAGAAGCTCCTACAAACGGGTCAAGTTGGCAAGCAGATTGAAATCCATTTCCCCAACTTTGTCCTAATTCAATGCCTGGCACAAAAGAGGCCGATCCCATTATCTTTATTAAATATTAGCTCCCTTCCTCCAGTTTCACAATTTGTTATGAAGATCAAATCATAGGATGGGCCTGAGGCAGGACAACTGAACGTTGGCACTATTGACATTTTGGGTCAGAACATTCTTTGCTGCGGGAGCAGTTCTGTGCATTTTAGGATATTTAGCAGCATCCCTAGTCTCAAACCACAAGATGCCAATAGCTCACGGGTGCACACACATGCACGCGCACGCACGCACACACACACACACACACCCTATCCCAGTTGTGACAATCAAAAATGTCTTTGGACATTGCCAAATGTCCCTGGGGGAGGGGGAATAAATCTGTCCCTGGCTGAGATCCACTGGTTTAAGGTCTGATTAGCCAAATTCCTCCTCCTGGGCCACCATGATTGTTCCTACTCGGCTTCTCACAGCTGCCAAGCCCCACCTCCGCCCCTGACTCTGCACTCAAAGGCATCTCCCCAGGAACCACCTCCCTGCTGTCCTGAAACAGATCCCCAAAACCTTTCCATTTTAAAGGCTTCACTGTTAATTGATGAAATGGATGAGGTCTGGGGGCAATGATCCAGGAAGAAATGGGGAAATGACCGCAGTTCGGAGTTCTCCTAACAGTAGGCACATGATGCCTGCCGCAGAGGGCAGTTGGGAGGACTTGCACATGGGAGACACTGGGTAAATAACAACTATGAAGAGTAACAACCTTATTCTCCCTTCATGCAACAGATACTCTATCCCTTCTAGTCGCAGCGATGTTGTAGTAGCTTCACATGTATTTTCCTGTCCCTAATACTTATAAGGAAGAAACTACTGCCACGTGGGCAGTTATAGATGGTAGCACTAGGCTTCGGTGAAGTTAGAAACTTGCCAAGTGCAGGCTGGACGGTGGAGGAACGGGTTCAGCCTGCTGCCCCCACAGCAGTGAGACGCAGCTTGGACCAGGGAGAAGAGAGTCACACCCAGGAGCGTGCCATTTCCTCTGGGGGCCCGGAACGCATACCTCAGCCTCCCCCTGAGGCCCACATTCCTCATCTACAGGATGAGGGGCTGGACGAGGGTCCGTCCGACTCCAGAACTCCATGTCCTGCATCTATTATCCCTTCCCAAATGTTCCTCCAGGACAAGTGATGGTTTAGAATATTTTTTTTAAGAAGGAAAAGAGACCTAGCTGGTTTGGCTCAGTGGATAGAGCATCAGACTGTGGACTGAAGGGTCCCAGGTTCGATTCCGGTCAAGGGCACATGCCTGGATTGCGGGCTTAATCCCCAGTAGGGGGCATGCAGGAGTCAGTCAATCAATGCTTCTCTCTCATCAGTGATGTTTCTATCTCTCTCTCCCTCTCCCTTCCTTTCTGAAATCAATAAAAATATATTTAAAATAAAATAAAATAAAATGAAAAAAGAAGGAAAAGAGAAGATTAACTCTCAAACTGAGTGTTTCCCATTATAAAACTATTTTCTCACTAAACACAGGCTTGGTGTTGTTTAAATTGCGTTGCTGGAATGAGTGGCGGGGGGCGGGGGGGGGAGCAGTAATGAACTTCTTCGAAGCAGAAACGTTCATCAGTTGGGGAAGAAGATCTAAATTAATGAGGAAGAAACGCTAAAAACAATCACATCGGGCCAGCTTTCTCTAGAATTATATTATTAACAAAATGCAATGAAACAGCAATTGGTTCAAAGTGGAGAACAATGGAGGAGGAAAGCAGAGGCCTGTTTATTCCTTGGAGCTCAGAGATGTGGCGGGAAGGGACCCCTGGGGAGCACCAGCCACTGCGAGGGGCTTTGCATATATTATCTCATTTAATCCTCGCGATCTGGACAGATAAGCACGATGGCCATTGTGCTGCTACAAAAACGACATCTAGGGAGGCCGGCTTCCTGGCCCACACAGCTCGTAACTAAATGACAGCCAGGACGTGAACCAGATCTGACGCTAAATCTTGTTCTCACAAACCTCCAAACCACGCCACCTCCCTTGGCTGGCTTCCGGCTCAGTGTCTCTATTGCCAGGGTGCACATTACCCAGAAGGTGGCCCAGTGCCAGCGGAGAGGGCCCTTTGCTACAAGGCAGCTTCCTAAATTGAGCTGAATGTGCCTCCTTCTGATTCTGTGCTCCCCCCACCCCATCCCTGGGACCTCGGAGTCCCACAGAACCAAGCAGCTCCCTGTTCCTCCTGACAGCCCTCTGGAGACTTAAAGCCATTTATCGCCCCAACCCGTCTCTGCTCCAGGATCAAAATCTCTTTCTTTTTCTTGTTCCCCGTTTGGCAAGTTTTCTGGAACCTTCCTATCTCAATCACCTTCTCCAGGACCCACTCAGGTTTGACAATGGGACTCTTAGAGAACGGAACCCAGATGTCTCAGTGTATCCCAGCCGGAGGAGGGTGAAGAAGGGCATCGCCTCCCTCACTCTAGGCTTACTACCTCTGCTAATGCACTCCCAACAGCCCGTGCTCTTACCGGCAGCCAGGTCACATACTGGCTCATGATGAGCTGGCTCCCGAACAACTAAGACCTCTCTGCGTCTTTTCAAAGTGGCCTTTTCCAGCCAGTGCGTGACTCAGCTCCGCCGTTCAACCATTCCTTGGTTCATAGAATGCAACCGAACAGATCCCACCAGACAAAACCACCAAGGAAAGTCGCATGCTCCATCCCATTTAAAATCCTCTTTTCTTTTCTTTTTTTTAAATATATATTTTATTGAGTTCAGAGAGGAAGGGAGAGAGACAGATAGAATCATCAATGATGAGAATCATTGATCAGCTGCCTCCTACATGCACCCCACTGGGGGTTGAGCCCACAACCCAGGGCATGTGCCCTGACCAGAAATTGAACCATGACCTCCTGGTTCATAGGTCAACACTCAACCACTGAGCCACGCCAGTCAGGCAAAATCCTCTTTTCTTTTGACATGACTCACTGTTATCAGTTGGTCCAGCAGGAACAGACATCTTGTTAACCAATAAAATAATCACCACCTCTCATAAGCCCTTAGGTCTTTATTTTAGCAAACATGTTCATGTCAATAACAAAAACTCCCTTTTGAGCACCTACTAGAAGATAGGCACCGGCCAGGGGACCACCCTCACCCTGGTGACCATCCTGCGAGGCTGGCGTGATCATTTCCTTTTCCCAAATGAAGAAACCGAGGCCCAGAGGGGTGCATCACCTGCCCCAGGCCTCTCCGCTGCTTCACACTTTCTCTCCTGCAGGCACCAGGGCTGGGATCCCAGGCCAGGTCCACCGGCCCCAAAGTCCACACGGTTCCACCACAGCACGATGGCCTTAGAGCCAAAACGTCCCACACTGGCCCTGAGTCTCTGCCTACGTATCTAACCTCATGTGGTGGTCAGAAACATCCTAGGATCCTGGGACAAGAGAGACCAAAGGGACGTGTCCAAGGTCCCAAAGACTGGGCTTCCGAGTCCTCATCAGCTATTCTCTCCTCGTCCCGGATCCAGGCACAGAGGCCCTCCCACCCCCCGACCCCATCCTGCTGGGTTAATCCATGCCCTTGCTTCGGGCTGAGGCTCTCGGAGCTCAGAGGACAGAAGCTGGAGGGGGCCAAGTCACATCCCCTGCAGAGAAAACCAATCAATCTCCTGTCGACCCACCTGCTCTCAAAAAGAGCCGCAGATCAGCCAGAGCCGTGAGGAGGGGTGACTTAAAGGTCAGACGAAGGCGGGATGTCTCTCTGCCCTTCTTTCATGACACTTGTGTCTGATAGGTGAGCACAGGGAGATGGGTATGTTTTCAGATGGGATGCTTATCGGGGACACTGAATTCACCCGCCTGTGGCAGCTCCGTTTTATAAAATGCAGTGTCCATGAGTTATAAAAGGCAGAGCAATGGAGACATGTGGGCACCGGAAGGCAGCGAACCCAGTATGCACAGTGAGCAGAAGGGTCAGGTGCTGGGCCTTGGACCTTGTTGTTAAAACATCTTCAGTCGCCCTTTGCTTATCTTTAAAATGAGGAGTCCTGGCCGGTGGTTACAGCATCGGCCCCACACTGAAGGGTTGCAGGTTAAGGGCATGTACCTGGGTTGCAGGTTCGCTCCCCACAACCCCACTGGGGCAAGTGTGGGAGGCAAAGAGTCAATGTGTGTCTCATATCGATGTTTCTCTCTCTCCTGTTCTCTCTTCCTCTCTCCCTCCCTCCTTTCCATTCTCTCTGAAAAGCAATGGAAAAAATATCCTCAGGTGAGGATTAACAAAATAAATAAAACAAAGTGAGGAGATGGTGTGAGCCACTGCCGTGACGATGCTGTGATAAGAACATGGAACTGCCCCTTGGATTTCTCATCGCATTTCCTCCAGGGCTAGAGCTGCAGGAACCCTGAGAAAGCAAGCGGCAGGGCAGGGCAGGGTGGACCCTATTCTCAGCCGGAACCTTATGTAGAACCTCAACATGTCAAACGGAGCACATCTGAGCTGCTGCTCTGGTTGCCATAGTTGGAACAGGAAGCCCCCACCCTGACCCCAGCAATCACCAGCACCTTTGGAATCTGAGTGCACCAGCCAGCGAAGAGCCCATTTTACAAATGGGGAAACTGAGACGTGAAGTAACTCAAAGTCTCCAAGTGAACTTCAGGACAGAATCCAGACTAGCGCGCAGGGCTCACAAGGTCTGACTGAGTGACTTCCTACTACAGCATGCTGGCTGCCCATTCTTTCTCCTTCGTGGAACTGTATGTGGATGATATAAAATACAGTGTTCTGGAAAGCGGCTTTCCAACGATGCTCCTTAGAGTCTGACGGTTCAGCAGAGGTGGAGAGATGGGCCGAGTACAGGGCGAAGCAGGACTCTCCTCTGCTCCAATCAGGGTGAGGCTGCACTGAGCTCTACTGCCTGTTAATAGCATCATAATATTTCCTGCCAGACACTATGCTAAGCATTTTTAAGTGCATTATCTCATTTAATACCCCAATGAGCCTGCAAGGGAGATGTTAGTATTTTGGTTTTGTTTTTAATATATTTTTATTGATTTCAGAGGGAGAAAGGGAGAGGGAGAGAGAGAGAGAGAGAAACATCAATGATGAGATAGAATCATTGATTGGCTGCCTCTTGCACACCCCCTACTGGGGATCGAGCCTGCAACCCAGGCATGTGCCCTGACCAGGAATTGAATCTGCGACCTCCTGGTTCACAGGTTGATGCTCAACCACTGAGCCACACAGGCCGGGCGGGAGATGTTAGTTTTATTCCCATTTTAGATATGAGGAAACTGAGGGTTAGAAAGATTAAGTAACTTGCTCAAAGCCATACAGCCAGCAAGAAGTAGGGCCGGGGTCAAATCCACAGGGCCTGCCCCAACAGCCCCATGCTCTCCTGGCCAAGGGCAGTTTATTTTGAACAAAGGGACCCACAGCCCACCTACCATTTTTTCCCTCTTTGTTTGTTTGTTTCCGTTTGAAAGGCTCTGCTCTGAGATGGGGCGGCAGCAGCCAGCTTCTCCTCTCCAAGCTCCTTGCCTGTGTCTCAGGCATCAGCCAGCCAACACATCAGTCTTCCCCAGGAGGAAAGTGGGTGGCCTTCTGCCTGGCCACCAGGTAAGGGTCTCACCAAACTGTGCCCTCCACCGGCCTGACCCAGGCTAGTGACCAGACTGGCCTTCCACTGCCACCAAGGCACTGTCACCATGGCCACCACAGCGTCCAGTCTGGGCAGCTCAGAGCCCAAAGCAAGCGGCAGTTATTTCACCTCCTCCGTGTTTCCCTCTCCTCACCCATTTCACCAGTTCTGCAAGGTGGATGAGACAACTGGACCCTCGGCGTGCGACGCCTGCTCTGCAGTCACCCTGTCATTGCCAAGCCCAAACCCAACCCTCAGCTTGGGAACAACCTGTTTCCAAGAGCTGCAGAAACAACCTACTTTCCAGTTCCTGCAGCTCTTACTCGTCCCTGATCTCTTCTGCCTTGACCCCAAAAACGCCACACTGCACAAGGCTGCTGGGACAAAGGCTATATATATAAATGCCTGGGCCTGAGGTTCCTACTTCAGCAGTCGTCAATACATCCCTGCCTAAGTGTCCCCAAGCTTGCATGGGACCTGAGTGGCTGGGTCTCAGTGGAAAAGAAGATGCTAGGTAGACATCCTCTGACCTGGAATGCAGGTGAGCGGGCACAGCGGGGACTGCAGATCCCAATGCCAGCTCTCAGTGCCGCCCAGCTCCCCTAAAGGGACTCAGGTATCAGCCGAATCATTCTACAGCCATATAACGAATACAACCCCAAGAAGGATAGTGCAGGGGGATTATGGCAAAGAATGGCGTTCATAACTCAAGTGGGAAAAGCCTGTACAAAAAAGAAAATAGCACATTTCTTTTGATACTTTCAAAGCACATATATTTGTGCGTATACAAATAGACTACACATAATTCTTAAAACATGAAAGTGGGATGTTAGTGTATGCACTGTGTTCTATCCGTGTGTTGGTTGGTTTTGTTTTGTGTGGGTTTTTTTCACTTGAAGTACCATAACATTCTCCTGCATAGGCGCGTGTGTGCGTGATGCTAGGTTGCCAGTGATTTGCTCGTTCCTATTCCATAGTTAGGGGGCAGCTGTTGCTTTTGCATGCCTACTTCTCCTTGGGGAACAGCCATCCTGCCCAAACTGTTGTGTCAGGGCAGTCATAGTGCTCTTGTGCCCACTCCCATCGCCTCCACCCCCACAGACACTGTCACATGGCTCAGCCTAGCCTAGCCGAGTGCCCCTTCCCCTACAGACAATGGCTCATGCAGAAGCTCGTGGCCCAGTCTCAGCCTCTAAGACATATTATCTTAAAAGAGAGGGCCCTGATCTCCCCCTGGAGTTTCAAGCTGAAAAAGACCACAATAAGTCAATAATCGCTGGGAGGCTTGTTATGCCGCTTCTACTTAGAGAAATCCTGCCTTAGAATGAGGGCAAGACAGAGCAGGAAGTGGACTCAGGAAATGGAGAAAGAGCCCTAAGGACATCGTTTGAGCTCCTGGGTCCAGTCATGCCTGAAGCTGGAGTCAGCCCTGAAGCTCCTAGACACACGGTCTAATAGTTCCCTTCTTAAACTGCAGTGAATTGGATTTCTATAAAAGACCTAACACATGTTTTCTAATAAGCAACTATCTGGGTATGTATACTAGTTGTTATGAACAACAGTAAATAAACCCAATCATTTTCAAGCTACCAGTGTAGTCCTCATCGCTCGCTTCTCTCTCGTTAGCACCAATTTTGTACCCCATACTCCCACATATTGTTTATTAGTTCATTTCTCATATGTCAGGACCTCGCCAAATAAAAGGAAAGTTCATTGAAAGAAGGAGCTATGTCTACCTTATTCCATGATGCCCAATACCATGCACTGTTTAAAGTAGGAACTCAAGCCCTTTCCTGTTTGGCTCAATTGATTGAGCATCATCCCATGTACCCAGAGGCCACAGATTGGATTCCTGGTTAGGGCACATGCTTGGCTTGCAGGCTTGATCCCCAGTGTGGGGCATGCAGAAGGCAGCGGATCCATGTTTCTCTGTCCCGTTGATCTTTCTCTTTTTCTCTCTCTCCCTGTCCCTTCCTCTCTCTCTCTCCAAAATCAATAAAAGCGTTTTTTAAAATTAAAGCAGGAATTCAGAAAGCCCTGCTGAGTTCATCCCCACACACACCATCACCAGCAGACATTCATTTAGGTTAGATTTCTACTGGGGGCTACTGGTAAGTTGCCTCACAGCAGTCTCACTCCCTCGTTAGGTTCATGCAAAGAGCACTGCCTGGGATTTGGATCTGTGTGCGTGCACAGGGTTAAAACAGAACCACTGACTGTTAGCATGAGAAGCAGCTTCAGCCATCACCCAGTCCAGCGGTCTTCAAACTGACTCTACAAAGCTCTAGGGCTGTGTGGCTGTCAGGAGGCAGGCGCCCCAAAGTCCAATGGGAGAAGCAAGTGGTTATGCTGAGTGAGCTAACTTCATGCCCCTGTGACCACTTCAGCAGCCCCAAATCATCCATTTAAATATTGAGAGTGCAGAAGCAGTCTATTGCTTTGAAAAATTAAATCACAGATCCAACCAATCTCCTTGTTTTACACAAGGATGAGTGAGGCCTGGGGAGGAGAAGCTCTTGCCAGGATCCCTTGGGGGTCACCGACAGACCTAGGTTAGGACCTGGTATCCCAGTTCCTAGGTCAGTACATACTCCACAACCATCTCTGCTTTTCCAGATGCCTTCGAGTCCCCATCTCCAAAGGGTTTTGAGGGCCTATCATAATGACTCTCTAAGGTCCATGAGCCTCACACATCAAAATCACCTAGGACCGTGGTGGCGGCTCTTTAGCCCCTTGAGTGTGGCTCTTCCACAAAATACCATGGCCTGGGCGAGTCTATTTTGAAGAAGTGGCATTAGAAGAAGTTTAAGTTTAAAAAATTTGGTTCTCAAAAGAAATTTCAATCGTTGTACTGTTGATATTTGGCTCTGTTGACTAATGAGTTTGCCGACCACTGACCTAGGAGCTTGCTCAAAATGCTAACTCCTGGGCTCCATCCCTACAAAATCCCACTGACAAGGGTGGGGTTCTGGGATTTGCTCTTTAACAAGCTGACACTAAAGTTTAGGCAGCACTCCTCAAGTGTCTCTCCGGAAACTAAGCCCCTTGCCATTCTCATCTGCAAATGCTATCCGTCTCTCCCAGCTAACCCCTGCCCGCCTGGGGAGTGGTAATTGAATGTCACATGTTGAGCATAATCCTAGAAAATCCTCTGTCATCATGTGCAAGTCTCAACAGCTCAGAGTAATTAGACCTAGACCAGGGAGAGGCACAAAGGAATAATATATTAATGCAATTTAAAGTTTCTGAGGTTCATGCAATGAGGGAGATCAGGACCAGCAAAGGGGCATCATGGGGAAGCCACAAGATCCCTGGAACATCCCCAATTCATTCCAGCTTCTCTCACCCTGGCTGTCCCCAGTTGGGTATCCCATCAAACAAGGACATCTGTACATGGCTGCCAGTTTCATCCTTTGCTGTCTTAAGTGGTGATGGGTTTAAAACCTCCCCTTCCCTGGACTGGCTGCATTTTAGCAACTTCTTTTAAAAACTGAAAACAGCTCTAGCTGGTTTGGCTCAGTGGATAGAGCATCGGTCTGCAGACTGAAGGGTTCCAGGTTCGATTCTGGTCAAGGGCACATGCCTGGTTTGCTGGCTTGATCCCCACTAGCGGGCATGCAGGAGGCAGCCAATCAATGATTCCCTCTCATCATTGATGTTTCTATCTCTCTCTCTCTCCCTCCCTCTCTGAAATCAATAAAATATATTTTTTTAAAAACTGAAAACATTTCCTCACCTTCTGAGTGAGAAATCACAGGAGTAGAAAAACCCTGGCATCTGTATTGTTATAAAGATCCCCATTGATATTTACAAAACCAGCCCAACTCTGATCCATGAGCTACATTTGGGAACCCCTATGTGTGTTCACATTTGAAGATTGCTGGGTATTACCAAAAAAAGATCAGGGTAGGACAAGGAGACAAAAGAGGGCTTGGAAGGAAGGAAAGACTTAGAAGGCACCATTTGCAAGCACTAAGAGAAGGTGAATGTGAACGAGATGATCAGTGAATCCTAAACCCACAGGTGAAAGCTGATGGAGAGCTTTGCCAAGGTGGGACCGGGTTGACATCACAGGACCCAAGACAGCCTGACATAACATGCCTAAGACCTCGAAGAAAAGGAAGAACACACTCACTACAAGGTCACCTAGCCCCGTGGTCGGCAAACTGCGGCTCTTGAGCCACATGCGGCTCTTTGGCCCCTTGAGTGTGGCTCTTCCACAAAATACCATGGCCTGGGCGAGTCTACTTTGAAGAAGTGGCGTTAGAAGAAGTTTAAATTTTAAAAATTTGGCTCTCAAAAGAAATTTCAATCGTTGTACTGTTGATATTTGACTCTATTGACTAATGAATTTGCCGACCACTGACCTAGCCTAAACAATTGAGCCTGAAGATAATCACATTCTAGACTAATACCATTCTACAAAAGACACGGGGTCCGAAAGAACAATTTAAGCACCATCAGGAAGAAGTAATCACCTAAACCCATAATATGGGATGGTCTACAAAAGACCCAATTTCTCCAACAGGTCGATGGTATTAAAAACTGGAGAGAAGCGGACACTATTAGAAAATAAAAGAGACTTAGGACAGATAATTACCAAATGTGAGAATCGCGTTTAAATCCTAATTTCAACAAATCAACGATTCAAAAGCAATGTTTGAGATAATCTGGGGAATTTAAGTATGACTGGTTATAGATGATATTAAGGGATTATTATAAATGCCACAAGGCACAATAATTTTTGTCTTTATCAGGTAAATCTAGATATGAAATATTTGCAACTAAAATGGCATGATTCTAGTGTTTAAAATGCTTCAGTTTAAAAAAAAGTAGAGGGACAGTTAATATAAGATCAGCAAAACGTCAATAATTGCTAAAACTGGGTGATGAGCTTATTACACCATTCTCTATAAATTTTTTGTACCTTCTTTGTACTCTATTACAAAAAAAAATTTTGTACTATCTTTTTATTGATTTCATAGAGAAAGGGAAAGATAGAAACATCAATGATGAGAGAGAATCATTGATTGGATGCCTCATGCACGTACCCCCACAACCTGGACATGTGTCCTGACCAGGAATCAAACTGTGACCTCCTGGTTCATGGGTTGATGCTCAACCACTGAGCCATGCTGGCTATGCTCAAAAAAAAAAAATTAAGTCCTAACACCACTACTTGTCTTTAGTAGGAATTGAGTCAATGATTGGTGAGTGTGTGGGTAAGAGTGAAAAAATGAACAAGTAAACACAAACATAACTGATTGAAGCTCAGGAGGCCAACGGTTAACTAAGCTACTGCTGAGCATTGTCCAACATAAATACAAAAACATCTCTTTACTAGACATCCATTCATTTTTGCCTCATGCTGTGTTTTGGGCCTGGTATTATGTTGTGGGAGGTAAGAAGTACCATACGAAGATTAGAGTCTAATACGGCAATCAAAATTAAAGTCAAATATAATATACAGAATAATAATTAAGAAAAGCTAACTTGTTTGAGCTCTTACTCTAGAAATGGCCCACTTAGTATTATCTTATTTAATCCTCACAACACCTTAGAAGGCAGTGTCTATTATCCCTGTGCAGGTAGTACCTGGGGAGCCAGGCAGTCTGAGGGTCATCACAGGCAAAGGGAGAAAGTGGGCCCAGGAAGGTGGAATCATTCCTTGCTTGTTCTTCCATAGGAACAAGCTTAACCATGCAAAAGTCAATGTCCTCGTAGGGGGCATTTGGAAGGTTACATTGGTATCAGTTTCCTTTCCATCTTTGGAATAGAAAGGAAGCTTGAAATACTTAGGAAATTCCAACCTCTGAAGATGCCCAACCCAGGAGAAGCTTGCTTCCTGGGCCCTGCCTGGTCGTCAATGTCCAGCTCACTTCCCACCAGAATGAGCTGGGGCCTTGGGGGATCGAGGCCTTAGGGTCAAATAGATGTGGGGCTCAACCTCAGCCCCGACACCCACCAGCTGGTGACCTGGGGAGGGGGGGGGGACATCCTTAGACTCTCTCATCCTGGAGTCCATCTGTAAAGTGGGATGGTGGCTGTCCCACCCTCTCAAGGTGATAATGAGGTTTCCACATGCTGTGAGTGACGCCCAGCCAGTGATGAATAAGTATCAGTAACTATAAGGATGATGAAAATGTGCACCCTGCAGCGATGTCTCCTTCCTCCAGACCCCTGGAGCTCACTGACCAGTGAACTTCCACGCCAATAATCCAATAAACCACACACAGTAGGCAGTCAATAACACTTAATATGTGGGTTAACATGCTACCTGGTGATGTCTCTCCTGTAGGTTTACAACATTACAACTCTTGCACATGCTCCTCAAATAGAATGTAAGTACAGAAGGTCAGGACCTATCTTTCCATTCTGTGTCCCCCCATTTCATGCAGCATGAGATTAGAGGCTCAACAAACGCTTGCTGAGATCCCTGAATGAACAGCAAAGCACTGGCTGTGCCTGTGGGACAGTGGCCGGGACACCAGGCATGGCCACAGCACAGCCCCAGGTTGAATCCATTCCAACAAGAAACACTGCGAAATCTAAGGAGTCCCAGCGGGGGGAGGGGAGGTAACTCTAGCCCCAGGTCAATTTCTCCCGACTCTGCAACACCCACCTCTTCTCTCTGCTCTGCCAAGCCGGGCAGTGGACACGTCCCTCTCGGTGATTTGTGACGCCTGCATTAGGACGGAGGCAATGCAGCAGCAGCGACAATGTCTACGCTGGGACGCATGCAGCAGGCGAGCCCGCGGGGGAGATACAGGCTGGCCAAGGAGCCGGGGGTGGCTCCCCTGGGCACTGCGGGCTGCCGCGCTGACCACGCAATTCATCATGTTTAAAAACATGCGGGCGGGAGGGGCCCAGGACGGAGGCAGGGGAGCCGAAGCCGCAGGTTCTCGGGGAAATTCAGGCTTGTGGTCCTTTTTTTTTTTCTTTCTTTCTTTCTCAGCAAGCCTAAAAGGATGGTGAGAAGCATCCAATCCGCAGGATGCTGTGAACATGATCCAAAGAGGAACATTCTGGACTGAACTGTCCAAACAATCTAAGAAAAATCGACCTCACCTCTAAGACAAATTCCCCTTCTCCTGCCAGGTATCTCCTCCCATCCCAGCCCTGTCCTATCGTTTAGACATCACTCTTGGGGCAAGAGAAAGTGCTCAGATTTGAGAGCCCAACCACTGTGACCTTGGGCAGGTAACTTCCGACCTCTTGACCTCAGCTTCCTCAGCATTAAGAAGAAAAAGGTGAATCAGACCAGGGTGCACAAATGTAAATGGCGGGGGGGGGGGCAGTTTACATACATGCATATATACATACATAAAAGGGTAAGCAGATAGTACTAGCGCTAAGCTGCTTATACTGGCACCTGACTAAAATCCCAGAGGGGTAAACAAAAGATACAGCGAAACAAACACTCTGTTCACCTGTCTGTGACTCTCACTGAAGAGCCAGTGAGGATCTTTCCAATTCTATGGATCCCTTCTCCGTGTTTCAGTGGTGTCTACAGTTCTCTCCCAGGGCACCACCTCCTGGGCACCCTGCCAGCACTGGCAAGCAGGTGTGCTCATGGGAGCCAGCCCTGGAGCAGTCCCATGGACTGCCTTCCCCAAAGGGTGACGGGGAGAGGCGAGGATGAGGAAGGTGAAGATTAGGGTAGGGATAGAGAAAAGGAGATCTCTTCATTGTGCGAAAGCTGAGACTCAAGGAGGTTAAATAACTTAGCTCAAGGTCCCTCTGCCAGGGAGGAGCAGAGGATTCAAACCCAGATCTGTCTGAATGAGAAGCCCTTGCTCTCTTGCTCCTCCTCATGCCCCGCCCCAAACGGGGTCAGTGACAGCCTGACCCTGAGGGAGCAAAACAAACAAGCACCCCCACCCACTGGCCGGAAGAAAAGACACAATCAGCAATTTAGCATTTTACAGCTAGGTTTCCCGAAGGGCCTCTTTTCCATTTCGGGCCTTTGCCTTCATCCTTCCCTTTGCTTAGACTTTCCCAGGCTCCAAGGGCCAGGGAAAGCCTCCCTCCTCCAGGAAGTCCTGCTGATTCATCCCTCTCTGCCCAGACTTGAAATTCCCTCTCTACACAATTCAGAGCCCACACTAATGGTAATAAAAATATGAATACAGTCACAGCAATCACAGCTTTTATTGACTTCCAAGTCGGTGTCAGGCTCTGTTCTCATTGCTTAATAGACGTAAAAGGTCATCCTTACAACAGCCCTGTGGCAGGAGAGGAGGTCCGGGGGAACGAACGCTGACATCCCATTTGCGCCAGTGGAAGGAGTGGGCTGCCGTGCTCAGCCCAGGGAGCCACATTCCAGGTGTGTGTTTCTCTTTTCCGGGGACTGTATGATCTGGGAGAGCCAGGGACGCCATTGCCTTCTTAGAGAAAATGAAACCAAGGCCCAGGGAGAACAAGGTCTTGACCAAGACCACAGAGTAAATTAGCACAAAGAACCAAATGCAGGGCTCCTCCCTCTGGCCTTTCTTCATCAGACACGTCCTCCGAAGCACCCAGAAGGCCCAGATGGGGACCGTCACTCGCTGGACAGGCAGCCTGGGAAATCCCCGCCCTCTGGCCTCTGTCCCAGCGCGTCCCCAGCCTCTGCCCACAACCCCGCACGTGCAAGAGGGCTGGGTGCCACTGTCTGCACGGATCCCTAACAAGAGGTCCGTGGCTCCCTGGTGTCGTGGCCAGGCTGCCAGTCCCAGCAAGTGATCACCTCTGGCCTAACCTAACATAGTCCTTTAGCCCCTGTATGGCCCGAATAATCACCTTGGACTCCTCTCATCTGCTCTGTAATAAATAGCTTCCTTGGTCAGAGAAATACTTTTACAAAATCCTGGCAGCAGGAAAACATACAGAGAGAGAGAGAGAGAGAGACAGAGAGAGAGAGAGAGAGAGAGAGAGAGAGAGAGAGATATCCTGGAGTGTTTATTGATTTGGAAAGAAAAAAAACAATCCTATCTTGGTCTGCCTTTATACAACACTATATTCTTTTTTCTTTCTTTCTTTCTTTTCTTTTTTAATCTTCACCCAAGGATATTTTTCGATTGATTTTTAGAGAGAGTGGAAGAGAGAGGGAAAGCCAGAGAGAAATATCAATGTGAGAGAAACACATTGATTGGTTGCCTCCTGCACACGCCCTGACCAGGGTCTGGGATGAGGAGGAGCTTGCAACCAAGGTACCTGCCCTTGACTGGAATCGAACCCAGGACCCTTCAGTCCTCAGGCCGACGCTCTATGCACTAAGCCAAACCAGCTAGGGCGCAACACTATATTCTTAAATGCCCAGTCTCCTGGTGTGCCTTTGCTGTGGAGACTGGGGATGGTAACCCCACTTCGGGGACCGTTGATGCGATGTCAGTGGAGAATACGGAGGCCTTTGGGGAAGGCAGAGAAAGGTGAATCTCATTCACTGAAAGCCTGCTAACAATTAAGGTCCTTGGTCACTGGGGTGGGTTGGCTCCATAGGACAAAGAGTCAAAGGGATGCTGAATCCTTTGGGTAGAACCTTAGTCAGAGGCCTCGAAGGCCCTTCCAAATCTTGGGTTCTAGCCCCGTGATCTCTGGAGGGCAGCAGTGTAAGCAGCAGAGGTCTCAGAATCCGGATAACGCGGTTGAGTCCTGCTATTATGACCTTAGGTGATGTGTCCTGATGGGTAAAAGGGGCTGGCTCTCCCTCCACCCTCTGGATTGTGCTGGATGAGATGACAATGGGGGTGAACCCTGCACCCTGCAGGCACCAGGAGCTCAGTGAGCACCGGTTCCCTCTGTCCTTCGAAGGGAGCATGCAGAAGCCTAGGGTCCCCTGACCCTAAGACTGGTAAAACTGTTTAGGTCTGTGATTCCGATGCAAACAGGGCAAACCAAACATGGACACAGAAACCTCCTTCGCTGCCTCTCAGGAACACCAAGGCAATCTTCTCCCCAACCTTGGAGATAACGCCCGTGTTGGTTTTTATTTTCCAACTTGCAACTTGGCAACGTTCTCTTGGCTCTTCCCCCTCTTGCTTCAAGTGACAGGTTGAGCTGTTGCTTGAGCCAAAAACAAAACAAAACAAAAAACCCAGGCTGAAATCTGCACCCTTCCCTCCAGAAGATAAATTATGTTGGTTTGTGCAGTGAGTGAATTGGAGCAGGAGAGAGAGATTTCACTAGAATAAAATGTTCTGAGCTGAAGAGGTGACTTGAAGTAGGTCTGCTGTGGTTGCAGAGGTTCCCAGACCTCCTCGATTTCTGGGGCTGCAGCTCATCTCCCGGCTCCCGGCGTGGCCTGGCTTAGCCCCTGAGGCCTCGGAGTGGAGGTGGCTGTGGGCGGAAGGGCCCTGACCATTGGCAGCTCGCCCTCTGTCCCCCTGCCTCCCTCGGGAAGAGAGTTGTAAATGGAGACAGGAAGAAACAAACTGTCCTGTTTCTTTTCAGGAGGAAGATAGCTTTTAGCAGAATTGTCTAAGATATCACAAGAGGAGAGAGAAAGCCTGCTCCAGATTCAGCATTTTCCGATCAGCGTACCATTCCCTTTCCACGGACCAGGAGCCGGTTTGGGGTAGGATGGCGGACGCGACATTAAATCGCGCTGAGTCACTTAGTGAGGAAGTTATTTCCTTCGCTCTCTTTAAATTCTTCTCCTTACAAGAGAGCAAGCCTCGGCTTGGTACTAGCATGTCCTTAACACTGTGCGACCGCTTCTTAATCATCCTTTTCAACAGAGGAGCAGGTCCTTCCTTTCAGCAGGCGACAGCATCTGCTGGAATGTAATTACTTTTTATTTTTGTTTTATTTATTTTCACATCACCTACTTGCTAAAGCAAGTGGCAATGGCTTTCCCATTTATTGTAGTGTTATTAAAATTCTTTCAAAATAAATATACACATGTTTTTTAAGTGGTATGATTTTTTAAAATTAATAATATTCTAGCTGGTTCACAGATACAGCAACAATCATAAAGACAGACTACAAAGACGAAAATTGGAGAAACACTGCATTATTCGGAAAGAAATTTATAGCATGAAATATTTTTCTTACTTCTTCAAGTTAAATAACATGTCTCATGGCCCTGTTTCTCAGCTGAAGTGAAAACAGGCTCCCCCGATTCCTTGTCCCTTTCCCTCCCAGGATTGCCTGAGCAGAAGTCTGTGGCTGGCAGGAAGTATGACTATTCCTTTTCTTCCCCTTAGATTCTAGGACTAGGCGAATGCTTTGAGCTGTATAAGTGCTCCTTATGCTCATTTAGCCGTTCATCATCCATTTAGTAAACATTAGCGGGCGTCCACCCTGTGCCAGTTCTGCGCCAGGTGTCACAATGCAGCAATGAACAGGAAAGACCAGGTAGCCACCTTCCTCAGGCTTACAGGCCAGTCAGGGGGATGGAGGACTACAGGGGCAACTGCTGTGTAGTGTCACTAAGCCTGGGGGAGGAGGGACGGCACGCCACTGAGAGCACACGGGGAGTCGGGAAAGCCTGCCGGGCACAGGCAGCAGTCTGCCTGCTAAGCTAACCAGCTCTAGTGTAGCCAGACAGAAGATGATCCCAGCACCAGCCCTTTCCTGCAAGGAGACCAGGGCAAGTGACTTCAATCCTCTGTCCATTAAGTAGGCATCATAACTCTCTCTCCCTCGTGACAGTATTGAGAGGATTAAACAAGGCGATGAGGTAGCACCCATGGTGGTTTTTATTTTCAAACTAGAGGCCCAGTGCATGAATTCATGCACAGGTGGGGTCCAGCTGGATCCGGGCTGGGCCTGTTGGGAGGAGGAGATGGCGGGAGGTTGGCCAGCCGGCCTGCCCCGATCAGGCCGATCAGGGCCGGGCCACTGGGGGAAGTGGCCATGGGTGACTGGCTGGCGGGCTCCACCCCTGATTGGGGTTGGGGGGCTGATTGGGGGCTAATGGCCTGGGGGAGAGGCCATGGGTGGTTGGCCACCAGCCCGGCCTCTGATTGGGGTGGGAGGGGGTGCAAATCTGGGGTGGGGTTGGGTGGGAGGAGGGGCTGCAGAAGTTTAGCTGGCTGGCCCTGCCCCCTATTGGGGTAGAGGGGTGTAATCAGGGGTGGGACAACCAGGGGGAGGGGCTGCAGGCCTATTGTGGTGGGGTGGGCTGATCGGGGGCGGGGCTAGCTAGGGGGAAGGGAGGGGGCGTTTGGCCAGCAGCCCACTGTTGATCATGGTGGGAGAGTCTGATCAGGAGCAGGCTGGCATGGGGGAGGGGCCATGAGGTTGGCCGGCTGGCCCCACCCTCTGATCAGGCTGGTTCACTGGCCACAGTATGTGTCATAGCAACTGGTTGTTAGGGTCATTATGGCCATTATGGTTGCTGACTTTTTATATATAAAGATGCTTTAGTACAGTGCCAAGCATATAGTAAATGCTCAATAAATGCTAAATAATTTCTTTCAGCATCTTTCATTCAAGTACTATCACACACCTGCATGCACACGCGCACACACACACACACAAGTTCATCCAAATACCCCTGCCTGAGCAAATTCTGTTTGAAAAGGCAAAGAGAGGTTAAGTATGTTCTTCTTACAGCACTCAGCAGATCTAAGACAGCACTGAATAGAAATACTTTATTTCTGATCTGATATTTCCTTAAGTAAAATTTGGTCTGGAGGAGGAATTCTGGGTTGGGGTCCAGCTGATTACAATGGCCAAGAGGAAGAAGTTCAAAAGAAAAGGGGCGGGGGGAGGGAGTACTTTCTTAATTTCCAGTGAGGAAATAATGAAACAGTAGAATATAGCAAGACAATGAATATTAGAAGCAGAAAAAGGGAGCACATAATCTCTCCTTAGCTTAAAAATAGACCTCCAGATTCCACTGAAAACATGAGGAGCTTGAGCTGGTATTTATGAGTATGCACTGTGTTTATAAAGCATCTTTATAAACAAAAGTTATAACTACTGAGGGGAATAAAAATATCTCAAATTTGTATAATGCGTTCACATTTGTGAAGTGGATTCACACGTATCCAATCTCATAATAGCCCTATGAGGTAGGCACTATTATTAGCTTCACTTTATAAATGGAAAAACGGAAGCCTGAGATAGGACTTGATTCAACCAAGGTCACCCAGTGACTAAGTGGGAGTGGCCAGGGTCAACCCCAGGCCTCCTGACCCCAAGCCTGGCAACCCTCCAGAACAGGGATCAGCAAACGTTTTCTGCAAAGGCCAGACAGTCACCACTGCAGGCTCGTGGGCTGCGCAGTCTCTGCACGCTGCCACTGTGGCACGAAAGCAGCCGTAGACGACACAGGAACAGGAGTGGTTGGCGTGTTTACAAAAGAACTGAAATTTGAATTTCATGTAATTTTCACGTGTCATAAAATATTATTCCTTTACTTTTTTATAAACTTTGAAAAAAATGCAAGAACTCGGGGGAGGGGGGTATGGGGGGATAAGGACACATGTAATACCTTAATCAATAAAGAAAAAAAAATGTAAGAACTATTCCTAGCTTGTGGGACACTCAGAAACAGACAGTGGGCCAGATTTGGCCTCCAGGTGGAAGTTGGCCAACCCTGTGCTGGAATATCTCAGAGATGTACAAGGAGGAGTCCCGGCCCTCAGAGACTCGAGAGGAGAGGAGGCATAACCAATTCTGCTCTGAGAGAATTTTAGTTCAATTTCAGTCACTGTGTTACAACTTCCACGCACTTGCCCTAATTTTGGGAAACTTCTGCTATGATTTCATCCTTTTTTTCCCTACCAACTCACCTTTTTTAAAAATATGTTTTTATTGATTTCAGAGAGAGGAAGGGAGAGGGAGAGAGATAGAAACATCAATGATGAGAGAGACTCATCCATCCGCTGCCTCCTGCATGCTCCCTATGGGGGATAGAGCCTGCAACCCAGACATGTGCCCTGACCTGGAATAGAACCATTGACCTCCTCGTTCATGGATTAGCCCTCAACCACTGAGCCACACCAGCTGGGCCCAACTCACTTTTTTACTTAAGTTTCTTTTTTCATGTTATAATACCTTTATTAATGAAAAACCCATGTTACTTGCCAAAACAGAAGATGAACATAAATAAAAACAATACAATTCAATGGTTGCTATTAAGTTCCAGCTAATGCCTAAGACTCTGAGCCTGAGGTCTGCTCTGCCCTTTGCCTTTATTTGAAAAAAAAAAAGAAACTGACAAGTGACAAAAAGGCGTTGAAGTCACAGCGGTGGCAACATGAGACCTGCTCCTGGCTGTAGTCAGAAACACTGAAGAGGAAACAACTTTCTCACCACGTGCCTCAATTCCATGTCTTTGTCTTTGTCGATATAAAACCGCCTTCCCAGCCACCAGGCTCATGAAGCCCACATTCCGGGAACCGCACAAGCAAAGAGCCATAGGTGCGTACAAGCAGGAGAGAAGCATCTGGACTGAGTGGAGGAGAAGACTTCAGGGAGGGCGTGGCCTTTCAGCCGGGCTTTGGGTAGCATCTAGGGCTTCATTTGACATAAAACTCAGGAAGAACACTCCAGGCTGACTGAACAAAAGTGACTGGAGATGAGACTAAAAAGAGGTGTGGCTTCTAAATTGAGAGTGGCCCGGACTGCCATGAACAGGTTTGAGACACAACCTTTCTGCTTTCTCAAGTGTCCCCATGTCGGGGGGGGGGGGGGGGGGGGCTCAAGGTTATATTTCTAGGTTCTTCTATGTGAGGGAGAGCAGGAGATGTGGACCAGGGTCTCTAGAGAAGACCCAGGGAACAGACGGGATGACTAGGACTGGTGGCTCTTGTCTTGTGTACCATGAGGACCCATTTGCATTCCTGGCTTAAACATATTTCAAATACCAAACTGAAAGTTTAAGTCTTGATGACTGTCTTTCTGTTTCTTAACCAATGACAAGCATCCTCCCCAGTCACCACAAGAGACTGGCATTGACCATACTGAGTTGCTCTAATTTCAGGAGAGAATTGGGGTGGTCTCATTCGTGTGACTGTAGGGAGGAACCTTGGTTCCAAATCAAGTGCTCTCAACGCTAGGCCCCACTGCCCTGCTCTGGCCTCGCACACAGAATATAAATTCAGGGCCAGTTTTCCAGGGCCACCAACTATATTATCCTGCACAGAACTGGCAAAGGAATGGAAATGGAATGGCCTTGAAGGTAATTTTTTAAAAGAAAACAGAGCATCATATGCTCAACTGCTTGCTTTCGTCTTCATTTGGAAACCCATACATAAATATGGGATCTGTTCCTCCTTTATAGACTGCAATGAAATCACAGAGAAGCAAACGAAGTTTGCAGAGCTGCCTCCCACCTGCAATGCTCCCGGAGTGTTCGATAACTCGATAACTCGATAACCTCACGATTGGTCGGAGGAATAACAGTGTAAGGCAATGTGGCTGCAGAGCAGCTGCAGAAAATGCCCAGCAGGGCCACTCCAAGGAGCTCCACGGACCAGCAGGACAGCCACTGGCCCAATCAAATCATGGGAGAAACAAGGCCCATCCTTGCACCTCCTTAGCTGACCCCCACACCCATACCCCCGGGAACAGAGGGCTTTGAAGCTTGCAGAGGGCTCTCCTTATCTCATTCCATGCTCACAGTCTCCTGGGAGAGAAGTGGGACTAGACCACTGAGACCCAGTGTCTGATGTGAGATAACCCCACAACTCCCATTGCCTCAAATGACCTCTCCTGATCCTGCCCACCTGCTGAAATTCACAGCTTTTGCCTTTGGTGTGGAAGATTGTCTGCTAAAAAAAAAAAAAAAAATGTGACAAAGTCACCATTACTTTTCCATGTTCTGGTGCCCACTCTGAGTGTGTAAGCGCCCACATGCCCGAGTCTGTGTTAATCTCGACCTCGACTTTGCCCACCCTACTTCACCCCCTAACCTGCTCTACAGCACTCCCACAGTTCGGTCCTCACTTTTCTCCCCAGCTTCATTCCTCGTTGTTCGCCTCCATGCCCTCTTCTGAGACCCACAGGCTATATTTACTCCCTAGTATGCCTTCTCATTGATCTACCATTGACTCATATCCAAAGATTGAAGTCTGTCTCCACCAGGAGGCAAGGCCCTCTGAGTGTGCCTAGGGCCCCCACACTCCCCTCCCCATGGCATTCATCCTCCCATCCCCATGTTATAGGAGTCCGCTTCCCAGACGATGAATTCCTTATGGGCAGGGATTATGCCATCTTCCCCACTGCATTAAACCCAGCACCTACGCCAGTGGAGATTCTCAAAGAATGTCACCTGAATGGATAAACCACTCACTGAATAAGCAAGTGAGCCTGGGAGTCAGACATAACTGGCTTCAAGCCCTGGCCCTACTGGTGTGTAGTCTCTCAAGTGGCCCATGTGACCATGAGTGACTCAAACTTTCCAATCCTCAACTTCATGGTCTGTAGTGTATAAGAGAGCCCAAAGACTCTCCTCAGGGGTTGTTGGGAGGGTTAAATAACATCACGCATGCTCAACTCTTAGCAGGTGCCTAGAGCAAGAAAAGCATTTAATAGGTGGTCCCCATCGCTGTAGACCTAGAACCTCAACTTTATGCCAGGTACCTACCTAGGCACTGAGGATTTGGCCGTCATTAAGATACAGCCCCTGCTTTGTATTTGAATTACTGTATTTATGTAGGTCTTATCTGCCCTATTAATGGTGCTACCATTTATTTAGCATTTACTACAGTAATAAAAGGCTCACTACGTGCCAAAAGAGCACATGGCTTTTGCTAAACAGTTTATATCATTATCTCCTGTGATCTTCACAATAACACTACAAATTAGGCACATTTGGTGGGTTAGAAAACAAGGCTGAGTTACTTAACTTGCCTAAGGTCACAAGGCTGACAAGGGGCCAGACTCTTGCACACACAGGGTTCCAAAGACTGATCCCTTAGTCTCAAATCAAGCTCTCTTCTTGTCTCTATGAACTTGTCTTTGACCTTTTCCCACCCTTGGCTGACCTGTTACACTAGGGTCATTAGTCAACAGAGCCAAATATCAACAGTACAATGATTGAAATTTCTTTTGAGAGCCAAATTTTTAAACTTAAACTTCTTCTAATGCCATTTGTTCAAAATAGACTCGCTCAGGCCGTGGTATTTTGTGGAAGAGCCACACTCAAGGGTCCAAAGAGCCGCATGTGGCTCGTGAGCCACAGTTTGCAGACCACGGCACTAGGTTAACACTTTAAGTTATCCTAAAATCTATAAAACACAATTTGTTTATGAACTCTGAGGTCCCTGGGGGTAAGATGGGTACCAGTAAATGGGGCTGGGGAGAGAGCTAAGAAGTGGGGAAGTGAGGAGTAATGCAGGATAACTGGTTTTTCAGGCAAACTCTTCCCTAGGCAACCACCTGGCATGCAAGGTGTTGACTGAATGGATGACTGGGAAGAAGAGACACAAGGAGTCACCAGGTTGGAGAACTCAATGGTCAAAAGAAACAACAACTCAAGGAACTGGCAAGGTGAGCATGACCCAAAAAAAAAAAAAAGAAAGAAAGAAAGAAGTAGAGAAGAATCAAAGCTGAGCCTCATGTTAGTGAGAACGGTTGGCCCTACCTAACCTGTCTTGCTCATTGATCTCCTTGTTTGACGTTAGGCAAACCTCCTAGCTTCAGGCCAGTCATCATGAAAACAGAGTGCTGAATGCGCCTGCCAGGCTGGTTGGACCACTGAGAGACTCTGGGACGATTTCTTAAAGTGCTTTGAAAAAAAATTAAAGAAGGTATATTTTGAGGATGATTTTTAAAATGTATTTCTTGTAGGTCTACCACTGTGATGTGATAGAAAATGCATCACCCAGTTGTTCAAGAAGCAGGGTTTGCATCCCAGCTTTGCTTCCTTGGGCTAGTTTGCTCCCTTGGGCAAACTCCTTAACCTCCTCATCCGTACTTCCGACATATAAATCAGGGACGTGAACACTGACCTCTCAGGTGCTAAATGTGAAGACGTCCACATTAGCTCATCGTACATGTATGTCATCATGTCTGAGATTTCCACACTGTTTTGCTAATTTGTTAAATTTATTATCTATAAATAACAAATCTTCTCCTGTAGCCCTACTAACAGAAGACAGCATGATTTACCATAAATGCCCAGGCTTTGGGGTCAGATAGCTCTGCCTCAAGCCCCCACTCTCTCCTTTACTAGCTGAGCAGGGTGAGCTCCTGTGCCTCTCTCTTTATCTTTAAAGCAGAAGTGATCATACTTTTTCATTTATCTTCTTTTAAGTGGAGATGCTATTAAGCAGATAATACATTTTATTAATTACCTACCATGTGTAATAATTTCTTATCAAGGAGCTTATATAAAAGAAGAATTTATATAAGAGAGCCTTCGAGTCCATTTTGTTTCACCCTTATTAAATCTCCAACTTCGCAGGACAGATGACTGGGAGCAACAGTGCTCTCAGCCAAGGGGTGGGCTGAGCACTGGAGGTCTCCTCCTGCTGGTCCCTAAATGAAGGACAACCTGAGTTTTCTATCCGCAGGGCACATGTTTGGTTGAAGCACTAGTAACCCAGGCACTGGAAATTCAGGTCAGGGATTTGCGGGGAAACTGAAGAAAATGCTGTCAGCCTTTTGGGAACCCAATGTTAGACCATAAGCTTTTTTTTTTTAAATATATTTTATTGATTTTTTACAGAGAGGAAGGGAGAGGGATAGAGAGTTAGAAACGTCGATCAGCTGCCTCCTGACACCTCCTACTGGGGATGTGCCCGCAACCAAGGTACATGCCCTTGACTGGAATCGAACCTGGGACTCTTCAGTCCGCAGGCCGATGCTCTATCTACTGAGCCAAACCGGTCAGGGCTAGACCATAAGCTTTTAAAGCAAAGAAAGGACCCCTTGCTTCTGAAATTCAGAGGAAAACTGCCTTTAATGCATGCCCACAGCCAGGAGCCCAGAGGAGGCTGGAGAAACGATCCTGTTTTTCTCTTGCATTGTTGGCTTTGGAAGGTGGCAGTAGCCTCCAAGGGTTACCTCTGCAGTCTCACAGGCAGCTGTCACTCACCCACCACCTGCTCAGAGGCACAACCCGGGGCTCTCGGGGGCCTGCCCTGACCCTTCTGCCTGAGGCCTGAGATGCTGCCAGCAGGGAAGGATTGAGACAGCCCCAGGAAGAGGAAACACACACAGACTAGGGATCGTGGTGAGAGAAGGAAGTGGTGGGAACAACCACAATAACTGGGCGCTTTCTCTGCGCCAGGCTTTGGGCTCTGTGCTCTTTGTGGGTGACTACACAACATATCAACAACACAGGTGTTGTTATCATTATAGATAAGGAAATTGAGGTTCAGAGATGTTAAGTGACTTTGCCACGGCCACACACTAGTAAGTAGGGGAACCAGGATTTGAACCCCAGAGCCCACATTCTTAGTCACTGTGACCACTGCCTGTGTGTATAACAAATGAGTAAGGATTTTCCTCTTGCGTATAAGGTTTGCTCCCAAAAGCCAACTGCACCAGAGATCTCTTGGATACTACTGTGTGCGCAGGAAGGAACCGGAAGCCCAGCTCCTCCTAAGATGCCCGCCTCTCCTCTGCACCATCCTTGCCAAGTGATCACCCAATACTAGCCGCCTTCATACCTTCAACAACACAGGCCTTAACCATCTTATAAGACAGCCCCTTCACCTTTTAAGAGCTTTGGCTATAGGAAATCCTATACTGAGTTAAAATATTTCTCCCTTAAATGTCTATCCATTGGTTATTTCTGCCCTTTGGGATGACAAGAACAAATTCAAGCCTCCTTCCAACTAACAGTCCTCTTTGCAACTTTGGAAACAGTTATACCACCCTTCAGATATACCACCCTTACCTCCCCATACACCCTGCCCACACACACACACACACACACACACACACACACACACACAATTAAGGCATCTGTTTACTTGCTCACACTCTCAGTAAACACTGCCTCAATACTGCCCAACGACCAAACACTGTGCAATCTATGTGCCGACGGGTCTAGGGAGCTAAGTGCTAGGAGCGAAGACAAAAATACACACAAATGATTCGATTACCAGGTATCGCATTTTGAAACACACCTGAAAGACTGCAGTACGGGTGCCGAGGAGAGACCGTGCCCAGCCGGTCACAAGTGAGGACGACAAGAGGGACTCAAGCCTGGCCTTGAAGAAGAACTATCATGGACCATCTGCTGTGGCCAAGAAGTGGGTGGTGAGAGGGCCACGGGGTAGTCAATAGTTACTGCTGGACTTAGAATGGACATGCACACCTGTATCTAACCTTCCTCACCTGGGAACTAGAATGGTAACACCTGTCCTGACCATCCCCACGTTTCCATATGGGATCAGGGGCAGGGGCCTTGAAATAAGATGATAATGGGCAAAAAATGCCCTGGGTGTGCAAGGAATTCTTAAACCCCATTTCCTTCCTGAAGAGTACTCTGGGGCTTCCGCCATTTGCTGAAAGCTGGAGGAATCAGAATGTAACAGGACAACCAAGGGGTCCGGGCTGCCTGTCACTACTTGAGCCAACTAAGCAGAGACAGAGTTGAATCATATATGAGCGTTTATTCCAATATTGCTGGTAGCATGGGAGAGCAGCAGGTCATCCACAAAAATCTGCTCTGCCTCTCCCCGTAAGCCAGCTGCTTATATTGGGTAGGACAAAGATTACATGGGAACCCGGGGACCAGATTATAGGCAATAGGGACTGGGGGTTGTAAAGAGCAGGTGCCTCCAGGACTAGATTGTTTCAGCCACGAGGTTGTAAATCTTTCCATAATGCTAGGCAGTTCTCGGGACAGGAGGCTGGACTGCATTCCGATGTTGGCCCCATGTCCCAGGGCATACAGCTCCCAGCCAGGTTAGAATGTGCTTTCTTTCATCAGAACAAAATAATCATGTTTAACAGAGCATGACTGATATTTCTTATTTTATTTCTTATAATAGCTAGTCCCCAATATTGTGTTTCTGCCCCTAACAAGAAGACACACGCTTTGGCGAGAGCCCACTGAGGGGCTCCTGTCCCAGCACAAGCGGAGGGAGAAGAAAGAAAGCTGAAACGCCAGAGCAAAGCCACGTGGCCTAAGTGTGAGCCAAGGCAACCAAATAACTGCCTGGATTCCTCGGCACCGTCTCATTACAGAATAATCCTATAAGGCGTGATCAAAGAAAGGATCAACAGCTCAAACATGTTGTCAGCCACCGAAGCCTTTAGAGGAGAAGGCCTACTGAGAGATTAGGACACGTCTGAGAGCTTTTCCTGCAGTTAGAGCTTCATTAATTGATAGCTGAGCCTTGGCCGCCACTCCACCGGGCTCATGATTACCACCACCTGAGCGTGGAGCCCGCCCTCACCCTGTCCTGGGCCCCAAGCAGAGAGCTAGGGGTGGGGGACCGCGATGGAGTTTGCCACAAGGTCACACAAGAAGCCCTCTTGCCTCTATTCGGTCTATACAGATACATTCCTGAGCTGGGTACAAGTTCCATGCCCACATAGTCTGCCAACCATCAAGAGGCATTTGTGGAGCACCGTGTGAACGGCTCTCACAGGTGTAAAGGGAAGAGAGATCCAACTGGCCTAAGAACAAAACAAATTAATTGGCCCGTTTAACTAAAAAGGCCAGAGGAGATGGAGGTTTGAGGCTGGCTGGATGCAGCCAATGTCATGGGGAACCTGGCTCTCAGCTCTCTCCAGCTCTCATTCTGATGTCCTCAGTATTGGCTTCGTCCTTTTTCTTTCCTTCTGGTGGATGAGAGGGGAGAGTGTGTTCTTCCAGTTCCATCCTCGAAGCACTAAGTGATTGGATGGATTTGGGTTCTGTGCTTACTCCTGAGCAGGGCCCTAGTCCGGGGCTGGGTGGTTGATGAAGCAGCCCCTCAGTCAGGCCCTCCCATCTTTGGATCTTGGGCTCAGCCCTCCCAGACCACCTGGACTGACAGTGGGGGAGGTGAGGGGTATTCCCTGAGGAAACTTCATATGCTGTTACCAAAAGAATGACGAATGGATGCTGGTTGAGCAAAAACAACATATGTCTTATTCTCAAAATTCTTCTGGGGGAAATCCAAAGAAGAAATCTATAATAAGCTCATATTTTTGTTATCAAGGAGAATGTTCTTTAGTTGAGACAAAATTGCCACATGTAAAATTAATAAAAAAACCAAGTTGGTTGTAAGAAATAACCTAAAGTGTACACCACACAGCGTAAGCCTATAAAATGACATTAGGGGTTAAAGTGCAGGCATGGGGCTAGATCCCAGGACCACCGGTTACCTGCTCGAATGAACAAGACACTTGATCTCTCTGTGCCTTAAACATTATTCCTTTGCAGCATGGAGACAATAACAGACTCCCCTCCACAGGGTTATGGTGATAATTTAATGAGAGAGGATAGCAGAAGAATGAAGCATAGAGCATGTCACATAGTAAATACACCTGGTGGGATTTCACTCGTTCGTTTCAGGCTCACTACGTGCCAAGAACTGCTATAGACACTGGCAATACAGTGGAGAAGAAGAGTGTTCCTATTACTATGCTGCATGTATTCAGAAATTAAAACAGTGAATATGTAAATGAGCAAAATAATTTTAGATAAGGATAATTGCTATGAAGAAAAATAAAACGAAATGAATGGTAGTGATGGGGCAGAGGTACTTCAGAGAGGATGGTCGGGGGGGTAACATTGTAACTGAGATATGAAGGACAAGAGCTAATTGTAGGAAGATCTGAGCTCAAAGACAAGTGGAAAATCTGTAGTTCGATTACAAAAAAAGCAGAGTGGCATGGGGTATAGTCAGAGAGGGAGGTCGGGGCTGATCATATAAATCTGTGGTGAGGAATTGTGTTTTATTCTAGGTGTAAAGGGAATTCAATGCAAAGACTTGATATTTTAAAGATGGCTCTGGCTACTGTGCAAAGAATGGACTATGGGGAAGGTATAAAAGTAGCAGTAAGAGCTAGAGAAGGAAAAATGCTTGATGAAAGACACAAAGAAGAAAACTAGCAGCTGAACCCTGAGGAAAGCAGGTGAGACAGAGAGAAAGATAGGCCACAGTGAGCCAGCTGAGCAGAGCCCTGAGCACAGTGCAGAGTGATGGTGGGAACCCCGCAGTGGCTCCCCAGCGCCTCCTGCCTCTGAAGAAGTAATTTGTATCTGGCAAAGCTTCGTACTGAGAACAACTATAAAAACTGGATCAGAAATAAAATCAGGGGAGCAACCAAGGCAGCCGTGACTTGCAGGGCCAGAGGAAAGGAAGACATGGTGAAGTGGGTCTGAAACCTGTTTCCTCCATGAGGGGTATTTTCGGATTGTCATTGCAGAACAAAAAGTCAAGACAGAACGCAGTGGCCTAGAGCTTACAGCAGTTTCACCAGGCTAAGACAAATAGAAAAACAAAAATGTAAGTTATGAGCAGCCAGAAACTGAGGAGCCGATATCCAGGAGAAAAAAGAACCACAGACAAGTGAGATAGACATTCTGCATGCAATTGCTCCTCAGGGCATTGGCCAAATTCTCAGATGCACGTTTGTGGTGAGGGTCTGGGAAGCCAAGTAAACACTGACAACCTCCTGCAGGAGATGGAAGTTTCCTCTCCTTGAGTGAGAGCTGGACTTAATGACTCACTTCCAAAGAACAGAGGGTGCAATGGAGAACCCTGCCAGATACAACCATAACCAATGATCAAGGTCACATCCACCATGACAGATCACGGTGATATCATGTACCGGCGGATATCATGTGACAAGAAGGGCACTTCTCTGTTGTGGTATTCTCCCCAAAACTCATAACCTCCATTTAATCATGAGAAAAAATTCATACAAACTCAAGTTGAGTGATGTTTCTACAAAATATCTGACCAGGACTCTTCAAAACTGTTCAGTTCTTGACAAACAAGGAAAGACTGAGTATCTTTCAAGATTCAGAGACTAAAAATCTGATGCTAAATGTAATGTGGTCTCCTGGATTGGATCCTGCAACTGTAAGAGAACAATAAGGAAAAAACGGAAGAAATAAAAATAAAGTCTACAGTTTAGCTAAAGGTAATATACAAATATTCCTTCCTTAGTTTCAACAAATGTACCATGTTGTGAAAAATGTTAAATTAGGGAAAACTGAATGAAGGGTATATGGGAAGTTTTCTGTATTTCTGAAAATAATTTTAAAATAAACAACAGTAATGGGGGGCATTCTTCAGGGAGAATGATCAGGGAAGGCTTTATTACAAAAATAAAATAAAGCCCTAGCTGGTTTGTCTCAGTGGATAGAGCGTCGGCCTGGGGACTGAAGAGTCCCAGGTTCAATTCCAGTCAAGGGCACCATCTATAATACAAAGAAATAAATACATAAATAAAAAGATTATTTTTTTAAAAGCAGCTGCTAAGAATGAAACAGCTAAGCAATGATTTTAGTAGTCCCATAAGTTGGGAAACAAAAGTTGGAGTTCAGAGCCCACCACAGAAGAGGCACTGGCTTTCAGTTGAGACCCTGATGGGCTAGGCCCAAGGAGTAAGGCAAATCAGAAATAGCACCCCTCAAAGCCTGAAACACAGCTCAAATGATCACAGCCCATGATTGGATCAAGGTGATCTGTTCCGACTCTGCCAGCCACACAGAAATTTAATCCTTTCTAGAAGATAACATGATTCAGAGCCACTATAATTGTTTATATTCGATTTAAGGCATTCACTGCACAAATGCTAAGCATGCCAGTAATCAGACACAATGACCTAAATCCCATAAAATCAAATAGCATGCGATGGAAACATGCCGATAGATAACCCAGGTTCTAGAATTATCAGACAGGAACCATAAAATGATTATGATGAACACGTTCCAGAAAATAGATAAAAAGATGAAGAATTTCTTCAGAGAATCTTTTTTCCCCCATCACTATTTATCCCCTCTATGCCCTCCTCCACCTCCACGTCTCCCTCCCTCACATGCCCCTCCTCCAGTAATCACCACACTGTTGTCCATGTCTATGAGTTCTCTCTTTTTTTCTTTTTTGCTCAATACCCCATCCCCAAGATACCCACCCCCACCAGCCTGAAAATTAAATTAACTGAAATTAATCCAACAGGTAAGTGTAAAACCAGATTAAACACAGCCGAAGGGAAGATTAGACAAAAGAGAAGAAAAGATCCAGATTAGTGATGTGGGGAACACAATGAAAAGGCCTAATGTGAAACTGGGATTCTAGATGGAGAGGAAAGAGTGAAGAAGCAGTAATTAAGGAAATACTATTGATTAAATAAATCAAAACACAAATTCAAAAGGCTCTATGAGCTCCATGCAGGATATTCATAAAGAAAACCAAAGCTGGACTGAAGGGGATCAGCCCACATAAGGCAGCAGACAGGGCAGAGGACCTGGGCACGTGTTGACTTCAGGAAGATCGTGTGTTCCAGGAAGGAAAAGCCCACTGCCCTGTGAGAAGAAAGGAAACCAAAAGCTTTGAAATATATATATTTTTTTAATGTAGATCAGTGTTAGATGCCAGATCAAGGTTCAGAGGAAGAAAGGCATATTGATACCATTGTGTTGAAACCAAGATGAAAACAACACCGCATTTTCTCTCGTCATTAAAACAGAGAACCCAAATAGAAAACATAACTATGCTACCTGTGTGTGGCTGGGCCGGTTCCCCTCCATGGAACCTTGGAGAAAACGGGTGAGTTCTGGTTTGTAATGTGTATAAAGTAAATGATTCTCTTGCTCTCAATTATTTTTAGAAGAAAAACTTAATTGAACAATTTGGGGCAGGGAGCATAACAAATGTGTTTTGAGAATTATAAAGCACAAACAATGGAAAGATTATTCTTTTAAAATATGACTCTTCAACCAAATGGCACAATTTGTGGAACTTTTGTGAATATATTGTGAGAGCCACTGGTGGGACTGATATGGGCAATAGCATGCAGCCTGGTGAGGAAATGTCCATTGAGGAACTTGAGGGTAAAATTTTCTGCTATTCAATCTGTCCTACTTAATTCTAAAATAAATCGTGTTTGATTCCTTAGAGGGGAAAAAAAAAACCTGGTATATCATATAACAATGATGAAAAATAAAGACAGTTAAATATTAAAACCACCAGAATAAAAGATGCATTGCTGATATACCTGATAAGGGGTTAATCTCCAAAATATATAGGGAACTCATACAACTTAACAAAAGGAAGACAAACAATCCAATTAAAAAATGGACAAAGGACCTAAATAGACACTTCTCCAAAGTGGACATACAGAAAGCCAAGAGACACATGAAAACATGCTCAAAGTCACTAATCATCTGAGAGATGCAAATCAAAACAACAATGAGGTACCACTTCACATGAGTCAGAATGGCTATCATCAACAAATCAACCAACGACAAGTGCTGGTGAGGATGTGGAGAAAAGGGAACCCTAGTACACTGCTGATGGGAATGCAGACTGGTGCAACCATTATGGAAAACAGTATGGAGTTTACTCAAAAAATTTAAAATGGAACTCCCATTTGACCCAGTGATCCCATTTCTAGGAATATATCCTAAGAAACCTGAAACACTCATTAGAAAGAATATATGCACTCCTATGTTCATAGTAGCACAGTTTACAATAGCTAAGACCTGGAAACAGCCTAAGTGTCCATCAGCAGATAAGTGAATAAAAATACTATGGTACATTTACACAGTGGAATATTACGTGGCAATAAAAAAGAAAGAACTCTTACCATTTGCAACAGGATGGACCTGGAGAGAATTATGCTGAGTGAAATAAGCCAGTCAGAGAAAGGTAAGTGTCACGTGATCTCACTCATATGTGGAATCTAATGAACCAAATAAACTGATGATCAAAAACAGACCCAGAGTCATAGAAGCATGAACAGACTGTTGAACCTTAGAGGGAAGGCAGGCAAGGGTGGGTGGGAAGAGATCAGCCAATGAACTTGAATGTATATATGCATAACTCATGGACACAGACAATGGGGTGCTGAGGGCCTGGGGGAGGAGCAGGGGTGAACAGGAGCAGGCTGGAAGAGGTTAATGGGGGTAAAGGGAGGACCTATGTAATACTTTCAACAATAAATATTTTTTTAAAGGTGCATTGTCTTTAAAGTATCAAAAATAAGACTTAAAGCTGACCTTTCAAAGATATAAGGAAAAAACAATGGAGTGACACTTTTTTAAGCACCAAACTTTTTATTGTGTATAAATCTATATGCATTTTTTTACTTGCAAGATATATATATATATAAAGAATCAATAAACAACACTAAGAGTTGATAAATACATAAGAAAACATTATCTTGTATCTATCTCATAAAAATGAGGGTTACATTCTTAGTCACACAATCAAAACTGCGTTTCATAAATAGAACTATCTTGGTCTCAAAAAATTTATGCAGTTTTGAAAGAGGCTTAACTTATAATCAGGATTATTTTCTGCTTTGGAAGAATCTGTTTCAAAAATACAAAGCATCACAGATTGGCATGAAAGATAAGGTTAATTGAGACATTTCTGTGTAAACTGCTACTAGTTGGAGAACCTGAAACCTGAGTAATAATAGGTATTTACCTCAATATGTGTTATGATGTCCTTATATAAACAAAATCTAATCATCCTTCAGATCATTACAATATGTCACAATACATCACATATTCTTATACTTTCTGTTGAAAGTATAGCAGGAGACAGGGCATAAAATAGATAAATTTCAAATCCATTGTGTTTCTTAAAAATATATCCAGCCTGGCCAGCATGGCTCAATGGTTAAGCATCAACCTATGAACCAGGAAGTCACAGTTCAATTCCCAGTCAGGGCACATGCCTGGGGCAGCCAATCAATGATTCTCTCTCATCATTGATGTTTCTATCTCTCTCTCCCTCCCCCTTCCTCACTGAAATCAATAATATTTATCTATATGTATATATATATATGAAATAACTACAATCTTATGTAGACATTTCTAAAGAATAGAAAAGAGAAAATATTCACAACTTGTAGATGAAGCCACATCTTTCTATGAAAACCTGAAAGAGATTTTTAAAAAGGAAAGTTATAGGTCAGCCCCACTCATGAACAAAGATAATTTCACTTAGTCAAAAACAAGTAAAACAGAAGAAACAGACATTAAATAGTAGGTACCTTCGGCAGATAATGACATGAAGGGAATATGAGGCACATGTCTAGAGCGCTGGTAATGTTCTACATCGTGATATGGACAGCATCCATTTTAAAATTAATTGATCAAAATGTATGCACTTGATATATGTGCATTTCCATTTTAAATGGTTTTTATTATGCAGTACAGGAAACTCTTTTCATCACCTCCTCCCTCCACTCTCCTGTGCTTCGTGTGCTGTAGTTCCTAATACAGAGAAAGTACTTAATAAATATTTGTTCAAAACTGAACAAACAAATCTTTTGTTAGAGATGTAAAACCTCAGACCAGGGTCAGACTTGCATCCAGAATTTAATATATATGGACTTTTTAAACGAATGAATGAAAGCTCAGGGGGGGAAAAGTGAGTGCTCTACCAAACCTTCTTTTTTTTCATCTTTATTGTTGAAAGTATTACCTATGTCCCCTTTTCCCCCCATTGACCTCTCCCACCCTGCCCACCACTCCAAGGCCTTCACCACCCTATTGTCTGTGTCTATGGGTTATGCATATATGCATATGAGTTCAAGATCAGCCAAACCTTCTTTATGTCAAAAGTGCTTGTGAGGGAAGAAAATGAGAGACCTAGTAAGAGAAACTGACTGAATAAACATGAAATAAGAGGTAAGGACTGACAGGAAAGTAGGAGAAGGAGGTGGCGATGGTTTGGGGAAAAGATGGGGATAAAGCACAAGGAGATAAAAGTCTCACAGGGATGTTGAGCTGCTAGAGCCCAGAGGACAAGTATAAGACTTGGCTGTAAAAAATCAAGAGTCTCTGGGCAGAAAGTCAAGATCCAACCAGCTTAATATGGAGCTTTCTTTCCTCACTGATCCCACATCCTCATCTTTTATTTCAGGTCCCTGAGCAAAGGGTTGGGCCAATGACTTGAGAGACAGGAGTCCTGAGTTCTAGATTCAGCTTTGTGGTGATACCTTAAGCCAGTCATGCCACTTTCTTGGCCCCTGTGTAACTAATCAGTAAAATGGAAGGGAAGGTCAATCAGTATGTTATGCATCTACTTCTGATGAATGAAAAATCTCCTGGTGCCATTGAGATTTCTCAAATAGTTCTGAGGTCCCTTCTTTAAAGCACAAAGAACAGACTATTACTTTGCAGTAATAATTATTTTTATCCTCATTGGAGGATATTTTTTCCATTGATTTATTTTAGAGAGAGTGAAAGGAGGGAGAGAGAGAGAGAGGATCATCAATGTGAGAGACACATCAATTGGTTGCCTCCTGCACATTCCCCAACCAGGGCCAGGAATCTGCAACTGAGGTATGTGCCCTTGGCTGGGGATCAAACCCACGACCCTTCGGTCTGTGGGGCAACGCTCTAACCAATAAGCAAAACTGGCCAGGACTGAAATAATAATTTTTTTAAAAAAATATAGAAAGTGCATCTCTAAGTTGTGTTAGGAGAGGCTGGCAGTAAGCATCCAGCTCCCTGGAGGAAAGGCTATTCCATAGTCCCATTTTCAGACCCATATCTTATCTAATAAAAGAGTAATATGCAAATTGACCATCACTCCAACACACAAGATTGCTGCCCCCATGTGGTCAAAGATGGCTGCCCCATGTGGACACAAGATGGCCACCACAAGATGGCCAGCAGGAGAGGGCAGTTGGGAGGGACCAGGCCTGCAAGGGAGGGCAGTTGGGGGTGATCAAGCCTGCAGGGGAGGGCAGTTAGGGGTGACCAGGCTGGCAGAGGAGGGAAGTTGGGGGCAAACAGGCTAGCAGGGGAGCGGTTAGGCATCAATCAGGCTGGCAGGGGAGTGGTTAGGGGGTGATCAGGCTGGCAGGCAGAAGCAGTTAGGGGCAATCAGGCAGGCAGGCAGGCGAGCAGTTGGGAGCCAGCAGTCCTGGATTGTGAGAGGGATGTCCGACTGCCCGTTAAACAGGCAGTCGGACATCCCTCAAGGGGTCCCAGATTGGAGAGGGTGCAGGCTGGGCTGAGGGACACACACAACCCCGTGCACGAATTTCGTGCACCGGGACTCTAGTTCATCATAATACTTCAGCACAATTAGGCAAGCTACTCAGTTGCTCCAAATATCCATCTCTCTTTACAAAGTGTCATTGAAGCCTGTCAACGTAGTGTTGAAGCATCCAGCTCTCTCCTCTGTGAATGTCAGAGGCTTGGCATTGGGTTGATTTCATTAGCTGGCTGGGGACAACATAATCTCACTCGATTAACACTATTCCTTTCTCTTCTTTTCCTCTCCTCAGGCCCCTATGAATCTTTTTTCTTCTTTCACTTATTTGGCCATTCATCCTTGCAGGAAATATCTACTTGTGTACCTCCTATGTGCCAGGCCCTGTGCCATGTGCTAGATATATATCTGTAACAAACCAGGTAGAGTCCCTTCCCTCAGAGAGTTCCTTGACCTTCTCTTGCATGCCTTTCATCTGAGTTGAAGCAAAAAATAGTGCAAAGACTCCTTAGTTCTAATCAGGGTACCTGTATTCTTGTCCCAACACTGCTACTAGTCTAAGGGGTAAGTCACTTAATCTGTCTTGATATAATTTTCCTCTTCTGTAAATAAAGTGTTGAACAAGCCCGGCCAGTGTGGCTCAGTGGTTGAGCAAGAGCAGTCTCTAAGAATCTCTTGCATAGGTTTTTCCCAGTAGCTCCTAACTAATCTCCCTGCTTTCATTTTGCCCCTTCCCTCCCCCACTTTTTTAAAATATATTTTTATTGATCTGAGAGAGAGAGGAAGGGAGAGGCATAGAGAGATAGAGACATCGATGAGAGAGAAACATCGATTGGCTGTCTCCTGCATGTGGATCAAGCCCACAATACAGGCATGTGCCCTGACTGGGAACTGAACCAGTGACCTCTTGATTCATGGATTGACAGTCAACCACTGAGCCACAGTGGTAGGGCGCTCCCCACTTTTTTATTTTAAATACAGCAACCAGACTAATCTTGTTAAAATGTTAAGTCAGATCTTGTTACAAATCTGCTCACATCCCCGCAATGGGGTGCATTCAGAATAAAACCCAAAGTCCTTACTATGCCTTGGAGGTAATACATGATCTATCCCCAAACTACTTCTCTACCCTGGGACTCTTCCTTCATTCACTCCACCCAGGCACACTGGTCTCCTTGATGTGTCTTGCACACTCTCAGCACACCTCCCTCTCAGAGCCTTTGCATTTGCTTTTCCACAGCCTGGGGAGCTCACCCTCCCCTCCCTGAGGTTCACATGACTCATTCCCTGACTTCCTTCAGTCATGTGTTCAAACATCTCCTTTTCGGAAGCCATTCCCTGATCTGACCTCCCTATATAAAACTGCCCCTTCGTGTCACTCTCTGTGCTTCGTGTCCCTTTACTGTGCTTCTTTCTTTTCCATCTTTATGATTGCCTAATGCAGCATAATTTACTTGCTTATCTTATGTCTCCTGCCACTAGAAAATACACTCCATTAAAATAGGGATCTTTAACTTCTTTGGCCCACTGCCTAGAACAGTGCCTGACACAGTAAATGCTCAATAAATATCTGTTGAATTAATGAAAGATTGAATCTCCTCTAATAATAAAATAAGTCTCAGTGTGTATTGAAATTTATTCCTTCTTAGGAAGATTCAAATCTGGCTACTGGGACTATGAGGGACCAGTCCAGTATTGGAATTAAGCTACACAGAATACTTGCCAATAGAAATGGACCATCAGCAGAAAACAGTCCATTCCCTTCCATTTGGGTTTCTGTTTCATAGCATGGTAGTTTCACAATAAGATGAGACCTGCCAAGTGGCCCTGGGTCTGGGAGAGGCCAAGCGTCCCTGGGTCCGGGAGAGACCATGTGTCCCTGGATCTGGGTGAGGCCTCGTGCACCTAGGCCCGGGTGAGCCCAAGTGGCCCTGGGTCTGGGAGTGGCCAAACGTTCCTAGGTCTGGGTGAGACCATGTATCCCTGGATCCGGGTGAGGCCTCGTGAACCTAGGCCCGGGTGAGGCCACGTGCCCCTGGGTCTGGGAGAGGCTAAGCGTCCCTGGGTCCGGGTGAGACCATGTGTCCCTGGATCTGGGTGAGGCCTCGTGCACCTAGGCCCGGGTGAGCCCAAGTGGCCCTGGGTCTGGGAGTGGCCAAACGTTCCTGGGTCTGGGTGAGACCATGTGTCCCTGGATCCGGGTGAGGCCTCGTGAACCTAGGCCCGGGTGAGGCCACGTGCCCCTGGGTCTGGGAGAGGCCAAGCGTCCCTGGGTCCGGGTGAGACCATGTGTCCCTGGATCAGGATGAGGCCTCGTGCACCTAGGCCCGGGTGAGCCCAAGTGGCCCTGGGTCTGGGAGAGGCCAAGCGTCCCTGGGTCCGGGAGAGACCATGTGTCCCTGGATCCAGGTGAGGCCTTGTGCAACTAAGCCCGGGTGAGGCCACGTGCCCCTGGGTCTGGGAGAGGCCAAGCATCCCTGGGTACGGGTGAAGCCAGATCCTGGGTCCGGGTGAGGCCGTGCGCCCCTGGATCCATCCGGGTGAGGCTGGGTCCCAGGCCCGGGTGAGACCACGCGCCCCTTGGGTATGGGTGAGGCCACGTGCCCCTTAGTCTAGGTGACGCCGTGCCCCTGGGTTCGGCCGAGACCAAACCAGAGGGAGTCGGACCTCCGTTACCACCATTTGTCCACCATCCAGAGCTGAGGGGTCAGTGCTGACATGTACACTTAAGGAACTACTGGACATCGAAATTGGGTCTCAAAAGAAATGTTGGTCCAGGGGGAAGCTCGCTACAGATTGATTCATTTGCCTGTCAGCATAACTATTATTGCTCGTCTCACATTCAGTTCTTATTAGTATATATCTAGTGACATATGATCTCGTTCATCTAGAGGAAATGATGAACAACATAGACTGAGGAACAAGAACAGAACCAGAAGCAAGGAGGCATCGATCGGACTATCGGGCCTCAGAGGGAGGATAGGGGAGGGTAGGGGGAGGGTGGGGGGAGGGGGAGAGTTCAACCAAAGGACCTGTATGCATGCATATAAGCCTATCCAACGGTTAAGTTCAACAGGGGATTGGGGCATGCGTGGGGAGAGGGGTGGGATGGGAATGGGGGGATGAGGACAAATATGTGACACCTTAATCAATAAAGAAATTAAAAAAAAAAAAAAAAAAAAATAAGATGAGACCTGAACACCATTTCTTTTATGCAGCTTCATGTGATGCAAAGAGTAGGCATTACTGTCCTCATATGGCTTAGGCCCAGAAAGTTTGGTCATTTATCCCACATCATCCAGCCTTTTTGAGGCAGAGATACAATAAGAACTTAAGTCCCTGACCTCCAAGCCTACAGTTGTTTATTTTCAATAGTGACCTACACAAGACAGGAAGATCTGGGTGTACTCTTTACAGGCAAAAGAAATATGTGAGATATAGGGTAAAAAGTGTACATTCATAACCATGAGGAGCTTTTCCCACGGAACCTCTGAAGTGTTTGCATGTTTCAGGGGTTCAAAGTACTATTTCTCTTACATATTGTCATATCCTCGATGCTTGGTACATGCTCAATTCATGTGTACTGATTCCATAAAAGTAGCAGCCTACTAGATAATAATTATTCTAAGGTGATAATTACTCTCACCTCCTGCAGAGGCCACAGCCTCAGAGACATTCACATCCACAAAGAGCAACAACAGAGAGAGAGAGAGAGAGAGAGAGAGAGAGCGCAACCCTTGAAGGAGAAAAAAAGAAAAAGTAACTTCTACACACTGCATTCACACCTGCCTACACAGGTGCTTCCTAACCAGATGAGGAGCAAGGACAAAGTTGCCAGCTCACAGTTTGTTTTGGTACCTCAATGGGGTACAATGCCCCACAGTTGTGAGTATGTGAAACAGAGTTTATTCTGGTATTATTATTTATTAATTATTGTATTTTCCATACAAACAACTATTCACCTACTTTTGCCTCACCCCGTATGCTTCTGTGGACAGACACCCACTTACAAACACAAATGCACATATACACTTAACATTCACTTCAGAATTAGGCATTTTACAAATCACAAATCAATTTATATACACAGAAATATACATGCTTGTCTGGCCCAAGCATTCTCACAAATGTAAAAACACATTCACAAAGATAATGTTTACCTCAAGGTACGATTGTAAAAGTAAATGAGATTATGTGAAGTGCACAATAATACCTGGCACATAGAAGGCATGCTAATAAAGGTTAGTGATCAATAGATACATGATATAAATTTGTATCAGACTTACATGAATACCCACCTTCCAATCAAAATTTTCTTTCCAGTCACTACTCAGAACCTCATGGAAATTCTAAGTAGCTCATTACTTTCTGGTGTGTGGGAGCCAATAAAAAAGGGAGGGACGTGGGGTGTGCTATCACCCTAGGGGTGGGGAGGAGGCTGGTGAACAAAGCTTTCCTGATTGTGTTTGTTGTTTTTTTATGGGGAGAAGGCCTGGACTTGGAGGGAGCTGAACTGTTATGAATTATTCTAGAGAGAACCAGCCCCAAAAACTCAAAAGAAGGAGTTCCTAGAGCTACTGGATAGGAGGGAGGCTCGGTAGGCTAGGAGGGAGAGACCCCACAGTCCCAGCCCATTCAAATCAGTCAGAAAACCCTCAGAGGCCAGCAATCCATTAGAGCCCGGTAGCTTGGAGAAAATCTGATTAACTCCACCTCCCCAGCTGAGCTCTAGAGTGAAATGTATAGCTGGTTTCTGAGACTCTAATAAGGTGGGAAAACAGCAGCGGGAGGAAGGAAAAGCAAAGGGATGGGAGTGGTAAGCACTGTATGTACCGCTTGGCCCCACCATTACTTTGGAGGAAGCCACAGCTCTCTGTGGCTCTGGTTCCCCAGCTAGTAAGATGTAAATGAAACTGTCTCCTGTCTAGTTGGAAGACAGCATATCTTTCTTGTCTCCCAAAAGGGTGCAAGCAGTGAGGCCAGCTTCCTCTTAATCCTGGAAATTGCTCAAGGAATTTCCCCTATATTTTCCTGCTGCAGTGGCCCTGGGGGACGGAGGTGGGGGGTGCCTTCTTTTATCTACTAGGCTTCTTTTTGAAACCTCTCTGGTTTTTTTCTGGGGCCAAATGTTATAACTTCAGAGCCCTAGAGAAACTCAAGGACCTGGTTCAATTCTTCCCATTTAAGATGACAAAATGAGCCCAGACGCATGTCTGAACTGGGGCCCGTGGATTTTTTTTTATTCTCATACAACTACATTCTTTAAAAAACAAGACATTGTTTTGAGAGACCTGGAGAGATTAACTCCATAACCTCCTTTACCCCACCGCCCCCATGCAAAGGAGAGGGGAGATGGCATCTCTTCCAGCACTCTAAGCGTTAAACTCAACCCAGAGTCTAACACGCGATTGGCCAAACACTGGGAAAAGATCTGAATTTTGCAGCCGTTGGCCAATGAGCATCTCGAGTGGGAGGGTTTGAAGATACTAAGGAGTTTTCCCCCCTTTTTTTTCTCTCTCCACCCCCTCCTATCGCCATCGCCTGCCCCCCCCCTTTCCAATCCCCAACGCCGCCAGTTTGTTAAATTAATGCAGTAAGAAAGTCTGAAGATCTGAGGGAGTCCTGGCACAAGGAAGATGGGCGAGCTCAGAAAACCAAGATGCATCTGAAGCCTAAGGTTCCTGAGCCCCGCAGAGTCGCCATGGACCCTGGCAGCCCCCGAAACTTGCCCTGAGCTCCCTCACATCTGCAGCCCCGAGCAATGGGACACCTTTCCTGCAGTGATCATAACTTATTCGTCGGGGGCCAGAGAACAGGAATCGCAAGGCGACAGCAGACAGACACGCAGGCAGGGGAACGAGATTCCGGGACTCGGTCGCGATGCGCCAGCCTGGCACATTCTCTGGGATTTAACTGAAGGCAGCACCGTCAATCGCTTCCCCTCGCCCCTAACCCCCTCAGCATTAAGCCCTACTCTCTCTGCCCAAGATGCTTGCTCCATCTAATCGTCCGCGGCCAGCGCTCTGATCTCCACAGAAGGTGTGTTTTTTTTTTTCTTGCATGAAGCTGGCCATTTAAGCAGAAAAACGGGTAAAAAAGGAAATATACCCACCCCCAAACGTGCCTCCCCAGCGCCGCAGGGAGCCAACAGACACGCTGGAGTTTAACAAGCAGCAATACTCTTCGCGCTCTCAAAAATCAGGGCTGGACGCTCTCCGTGGTGCTGAAACGCTTCGCGGCGGCGGCGGCGGCGGCGGCTGTCCGTGGTACCTACAGCCCCCTCGCTCCAATTTCCCCTGGGGCTTTCCCTCCGCGCCCGTTTCCCACCTCCCCTCGGCATCCGGATTATTTTTTCAATAGCGCTCGCTGGTTTTGTAAGTACCAATTTGAAACATTTTTTGGCCCCATAACTCGTGGACTACAAAGCACAAGGACCTGAAAATGTACAGCTTCAATACTCTTCGACTCTACCTTTGGGAGACCATTGTATTCTTCAGGTATGCAATTTTCTACTGACCACGTCGCTCAGATGAAAATGGGGGGAAAGAGCACGGAGGCTGACTCTGTCCGTGATCCCCTTATTTGGGGGTGGGGAAGGGATGCCGTACCCCGCTGCACTCGGGTCCTTCCATCCACCGCTCCCCCCACCCCCCTCCCCGCCCGCAGGGTGTCTGGCTTGTGCGTGGAGGTCTGAGACAGCCGTTGCTCTGGCAGCTGTTTACCTGTTCCTTGTAATTTGTTTGTCCTGCCGCCTGCTACACCACCACCCCATCACTGGCCCCCCAGGCCCCCTGCATTTGGCTCTCACTCAGCTGGGGACTTTAAGGGGAAGCTTTAGGAGTTACTCAGTTTAATTAGGACTGCATTCTCTCTAACCGCAGTGCCGAAAATCTCAGCTCTCCTGTCTGGGGGAACCAAGTGACAACTAGTGGTGACGGGGGAGGTTGCACTCGAACTCACTGGACACAGAACATTTCATTTTCTCTCCTTTTTTTTGTTTCCGTTTTCTGCGGGGTGTGGGTGAATGTTACTAAGGCTTCGTGCTTGGAAAAAAATAGTGTTACAACCTCAGGTTGTAAAGCCCTAAACTTGGGTGTACAGTGGATTGATTTAGAATCAGATCCTGGGAAACATTTCCCTTTCGAAACTTTGTCTCCCTCCTCTCCCCCACTCACCTTTCCAAACTCTACTTTGTTAGCTGAAGATCCTGACCTGATTGGCAATTCCTGTCTGTGTTTTGTGTTTTTAATTAATGTCTACTTCTGACTAAATAGCTGAGTTCCCCTACCCGTAGTCGCCCAGGTTAAAATTTTTTGCCTACAGGCTTAGCATTCTTATGTTAATACAAGCAAAAGTGAAAAATCGCCTTTTCAGGAAGCTGTGAAATAGATAGTCCTTTTGAGAGTGGGTGAATCATGCCATCTTCGGAGATGGTTATGATAAATTCCATTTACATGAATTGAAAAAAATTATTCTTCTTCCATGACCTGCAGGGATCATTAATCTTCCTCATTTTAGATGCCTGCCTCTCATGTTTTACCATGGCATTAGGTTAACAGTAATTTGAAAAACCTACTCTAGTTTCCTTTTTAAAATAAGTAACCATCAAATATTATTCTCTCTTATCATAAATCAGCAAGTAATTCTTGGGGTTTTTTGTTTTGTTTTATTACATTTTAGAGAGCTCTGCATATGAATTATTGGTTTAACTAATCTGTCGGTTGGTTTATTATTTAATAAATTCATTTGAATGACACCTCCCCCTAGATTTTAAGGGTCTATATGTAAGCCTTTCTTCGTGTCTTTCTCTTGAGATGAAAAGAAGACCCTTCTCCTTCTCTGAGCTACCCAATGCTAAAGCTTCTAATCCCCGGTTCAAATCATTCTTTGATAGGCCACAGTCCTGCCCACAGCTCAGAATGCAAATAGTCAGAGAGTCAGATAGAATTTTAAAAGTGCAACAATCGAGGGCCCTGTGAAATGTAGCTACTTTATGGGGGAAAGGGCAGAAAGTATCCTCTTAATTTAACAATATCAAATCCCTTCTCCCCTGTATACATAGTAGAACTGTAAATGCTATGGAGGTGAAGTACTTGGTCACATTTGTATGCAAATTGATTCTCTGTTTTGCTTAAGAAGACAGAACTGAACCAGAGAGATTAAAGAGCAAATTAATAAAACCAAGCACATCACCCACCCCCGACTTTTTTCTTGGTGAACAGTATGTATGGTTGATTTTATTCTTCCAGGCATTGTCTTTCACAAAAGGAAAACACAGTTTAGAAGGTTTGCATTGTAATCGTTTTGATAAGGTTGTGAATGCACCATGTTAAGACTTTAAGTAAAGTGATGGTAGCCTATCAGGAAGCATCACTCTACATCTTCTTCCCTGCATGTGTCAAGACATACATGAGCTACCATGGGTATGGGATATGACTCCATGTGTTTATAAGCAAAGAGTCATGACTGAAGGGCTGGAAAGGGATTTGTACCATTGCACTTTCAAAATACAGAAATGGCTACATCATTTGAGGAGTCAATGTTGCTTCAGAAATGTCCTGAGACATAAAATAATAAAAATGAGAACTGAACTAAGAAAATTCCCCCAGCAATTTTTCAGAGAGGTGGGGGTGGGGGGGGGAGAAAGGTTACAAGGAGGCAAAGTATTATCTTTGTCTAATTGGCATTTTCATTTCTAACTCCCTCATTTTCTAAATTTTAAGTGAAAATAAGGAAGCATTAAAATCTGGGGGTTCGATAGAATGCATGTGGGGGTAAATGGAGACTGGCAGCTCCCTAGAAGGTTCCATGTGAATAATCCCTTCTCCCCAAAGAGACAGGCACTGTGTTGAAATAAGACAATCCAATAATCTCAGGCACACAGGTACTCCTTATATTGAATGATGCCAGCTGCTCACCTTGTTGGGAAATCTGGGGGCTAGAGAAGGAAAGACCCTGGATAATAGAAATGCTGCTGCATCAGCACATAACCAGCGAAATGGCAATAATGACAGCAAAACCAACAAAACAACAATCAGAGTGCGTGAGGCAGAAATCTCCTCCGGTGCCAACACAGAGAACAATCGAGGCCTTAGAAGGAGCTGAGGGGGAGAGAGACTAGGGTCCTGGGAGACAAGCAAGCAGCACTGCGGTGCTCATCGGCTGTGTCCCCATTACTAAAACGAGGTGATTTGGCTGAAGTTCCTGCTCTGATATTTGAAAAGCCTGTGGGTCTAAAATTCCAGAAGAGCAATTCTAGGATGCAATAACCAAAATTTTGTCTCTTTATTTTTATCAATGGGGATGGGGCTTTATATCCAGAAAGATGTGTTGTTTTATAGTAGAAATGCATTCCTTTTGAGTCAAAGGGAACTGGCTTTGACTCCCAGAGCCCTTACAGTGGCTTATGGGTGGGAAGGTACTGGGGCAACCCCACAATTTTCTCACCTACTCAAATAGACCCCACGGTAAATAACCATATCTCGCCGTCTCAGCACTGTTGGCATTTTGAACTGGATAATTCTTTGTTATGAGGGCTGTCTGGTGCGCTGTAAGATGTTTAGCAGCATCCTTAGCACCATAGCACCTCTTCCCCAGTCTTGACCATCAATAAGCTCTCCAGACACTGCCAAAAATCCAGGGGTGGGGACCAACTTGGCTGCAGTTGAAAACCACTGGTATACAGTGACAACTGTTTAATCTGTTGCTCTGACGTACTAATTAGAATAAGGAAGGAAGAAAATGCCCCTCATGAAACACTTAAAGCATTGCAGTGAAGCAAAGAGAACCCTAGCTTGTGCTTGAGAAGGGAATAAAGGCAGAGGAGGTAAACCAAATCTAAGCCATGGGTGGCTTCCCCAAATGATGACAGCTCTTCTCTATGTGCCAATTCCACCTGCCGTTCCCAGCAAATGCTTCCTTGCACAGGACTGAATACAGCGCTCATTTGCTAAGAAAGGTCACCGAAACCTTGAAGGGAAGATGTTTCTAGCACACTGGGGTCAAAAGAAACATGGCAAATAGATTTTTGCTCAGATCTCGGTGCTGGAAAACCACCCAGTTGAAAGATACATGAGCTTCCCATCAAAGTGGCCCCTCTGGCTTCCTGATCTCCGAGCTTGCCAAGGGGGCAGATGACCACCTGGATCTTTCCCTCCGGGTAGCACAACGGGAGCCTCCTGAAATCTCACCCGCGGCAGTTGAGGCACTGCAGAAAGTGCCTAGGAGCTCCTAAAATGGGTCAAGGACTTTTTCCTAAGGAGAGAAGCCCCTGGGGCAAGTTTGCAGTAGGGCCAATCAAAATGTCACTCTACCCCCTTTTGGGGGCTTAGGAACCATGAGAAAGAGAAAACATCATGTCTTAAGTCCCCGTGGGACTTGGCCTAGGACCCTAGACTGGTAAGTGGAGTTATGGATTGGCACACACACGCAATAGTGCACGTCCCCCCAGCTCGTTCATGTCTGTCATCTGTAAAGCCCGTGTGACCTTTCAGGGGGCATTCGGGGAATTCATTGTGGAGACCACCTTGTGAAGGAGGTTGCATCCATGGGGTACAATGGGAAGAGCATATAGGCTGTGATTTGAGAGCCCTCCTCCCACCCCCAGAGCCAGTTCTGTTCCCAGCCTGCAGCATGGCTTTGACAAGTCTCTTTCCCTTGTGGGGACTCCCGTTTTCTTACCAAATGACTGACTCTCAGTTCCCTGCAGCCTCGTCTCAGGTCTTTATGAGAGACAGAGGCCATGCCCACACAGGCTCAGGATGAATCTGCCTCACTGCTCACACTGCCTTCATTTCTTGACCAGGCACTTATTTATCATGTGCTCATGTGTCCAGTCTGAAATTAGGCACTCTGCAGGGGGACAGAGGTAGCAGATGCCACAGCCCTGTCCCTGCAGGAAGGGGAGATACTGCTCCTGTAAGGCTACATCAAAACCCTACCTCCTTCTCCAGAGGACCCGCAGAGCTCCCCTCGCACAGCCTGTGCACGTCCTGCGACAGCGCATTCATGTGGGCATCATTAACTTTATTTCCTTCATCAGCTGACAGAAGCCAGAATGATTTTTAAGATGGATGGCACTGTCTCCCGCCTGGCCATCTTGACGCTATCCTGCAGGTTTTCTGCTGCTTTGAGCAAAACGGCCTTGGCCCAAAGGGAGGAGATCTGGAATCCAGAATTCAGCTAGTGGCATGACCTTGAGAGGGTCCCATGACCTTTCCAGCCTCAGTTTCCCTAGCCACAAAAGAAAGGGAATCAAAAAATCACTCTAAAATACTTTTTAGCTGTGTCAGCCAAAAATTATATTCTCCCCATCTCGTCCATAATAGAACGGTTTGGGGTACAGTTATCAGCATATTTCAATTATTACAAGAAAGAGCAACACTGAATTCTATTCAGGCTCAAAGTTCTGAAAGAATTGAGGACCTAACAACTTCACTCTCTGGATAGTTATCTCAACCTGGAAACCATTATGGACAGGTCCCATAAATTGTCAGTTTCCCCAGAAAATGCTCCTTATGATGAGAAATCATGATGCCTGATCACTATCCTAAGAGATGACAAGTGTGGTCTAAGAAAAAGACCAAAGTGTTCTGAACTTTTATCAGTGATTCTGCTTGGTCTTTTCTCCCACATCAAGACTACATTTTAAACTTTTTGTTTACCAAGCCCCATTCATAATTAACTTATTGTCCTTGTCTTCATTAATCAAAGGCACCCATAACTGCCAGAAGTACAAGCATCATACAATAAGCAATGTCGCCACACTGAGTTGACCTAAGGAAAAACAAAATTTAAGGTACGAGATGTTTTTAGTTAGTCCATAGAGCCTTGTCAGAAGTAAATATGCAATCTGTTAGACTCTGAAATGTTTGAAATGGATTTTGAGTCCTCATTACTATTTCATGAACCCCCTATGTACTCAGGGACCCCATTTAGAAAACATTAGATTTGATTTATTCTATATTGCTTCAAGAGAAGAACTGGGGTAAATTGATAGATTAATTTTTTAATGCACATATGTACATTCTGAGTCAATGCAATTTCAAACTTTCTGGCAGATCCGTCACATGGTGAACGGGGCTGGCTTGGTGGTAGTGAGGGTCCCTGGCAGTGCAGGTTTGCAAGCAGAGACCGGATGTCCTCCTTCCAGGAGGGACGCAGAAGAAATGTAAACTGCTTCTGTGGGTTGAGATTTGTAATTTGCTCCAGAAAAGTAAATGAAATGCAGGTCAGAGGTAAATCTTCAATATACTTACGCTCCCTCCTTTCCTGATCCCCAAATTACCATCTGATCTTTGTAAGCTCTCTGAGTCATGCCTTAAACACACACCCATATCTTTTTCTTCTTTTTTAAAAAATATTTTTACTGATTTCAAAGAGGGAGGGAGAGAGATAGAAACATCAGTGATGAGAGAGAATCACCAATCGGCTGCCTTCTGCACCCCCCACCCCCCACCGCCCTTCGCACTAGGGATTGAGCCCGAAACCTGGGCATATGCCCTGACCAGGAATGGAACGATGACCTCTGAGGCTCAACCACTGAGGCACACCAGCTGGGCCCTATTTCTTCTTTATCATTAATTGTATAATGAATAAAGGGGGCAATGACCACGCACACACAATAGGACCGAGGGTTAACAACAGAAAATCACCTTCATTATGTAAGAGCCTGGTTTTACGCACTGAGAATTAGCTCAGAATAAGAGAATATCAGAGCCAGGACCACCAACAAATGCACTGGTCCACGGACAAGTCCCCAGGCACGGCTGGTGCTCACAGGACTGATGGTCTGTACGCTGAAGGCCGCTCAGCCCTGAACTCCTGCCATCTCTCCTGAACCACCTCCCTGGTAAGCCTGATACACAACTGAAAACACCATACGGCTGGCCAGCAAATTCATTCAGAAAGCACATTGGAAGGGAACAATGCCCAGAGATGCCGAGGAGAGGGGCTTATGCCTTTGCTTTGTAATGCAAGCCCTTATGAGGGGAGCTGAGGCCCCAACGCTTTTGAAACTCCTTAGAAAGGATCCCTTTGTGGTTTTCTGAAGTTGATATTGTCCAAGTTTCCCGAGGCTAATTCAGTGCAATTAGATTACCACTCTCTGCCTTTGAATTCGGCTGTTTTTCAGTGTCCGTTGCTAAATGAGTTTACCGTCTTAACAGGGAGCTGCCGACCGGCATTAATCCCAGCCGTGAAATGGACAGCGTTCTCTCCTGCCTCATATACTGGGCAGCCCACCGGCGCCTGGAAAACCAGGCTCTGCCCCCTTTCCCCCAAGGTCCGTCCTCAGTCTCCCACCCACTCACCCCAGAGAATCACACTTGCCCTCAGTGTCTTAAGTACCATCAGAATTGTGGAGGCGCAGCTCTCAAGTTAGCGGTAAGAGACTGTAGAATGCAGGTTCCCACCGACATTCTAGATGACCGAAACAGAAGCTCTCAGGGTCGGGACCCAGAAACAGTAATGTTAACAAGAGTCTCGAAGGCAGTGCTTTTCTAACTTCAGTGCGTGTGTGAATCACCTGGGGATGCCAAGAAGATGGTGAGTCAGACTCAGGAGTCTGGGTGGGGCCTGAGAGTCTGTACTTCTAACAGCTCCCCACTCACCCCCAACCCCGTGGTGCTAATGCTCCTGGCGACCAAAGGTTTGCAGAGCAAGGCTCCCAGTCACCTGACTGGGGGCCTCTGACATGGATCAACCCTCTTATTTTTGCAGATGAGGAGAGGAAAAATGACTTCCTCAAGGTTATAGAGGGAATGGCAGAGCTCCCAGAGCCCTTTGCAATAGTGCACGTCCCCCCAGCTCGTTCATGTCTGTCGTCTGTAAAGCCCGTGTGGCCTGGACTCTGCGACTGCACGTTCCTCCCTTCAACACACTGTCCTCCCTCAGAAGCACGAACACGCATGGTGACAAGGGCTCCTCAGGCAGCTGTTCCCACCCCTGAAGTCCTAGAGCCCCAAATGCTCCCATTCCCACAGCCTGGAATTCCCACTGTGCGCCCCCGGGTAGGAGAGGGGCACCTAGAGAACGGGCTTCGAATGCTGGGACCCAGCCACGAGAGTCTGTGAGGACGGATGGGAGAGGCAGATCAAGGTGACCAGGGGACAGTCTTCCTGTGCAGGCTGTACTATCAACCTTGCAGAACTACAGGCGTACTTAGCACTGCCAGGTGTGCAGAGCCTGCTGCCCATCTACCATCTGTCTGTCTGACCTCAGACCCATGTCCTTCCTTCTCCTCTACCTCTCTGACCGATAGGTAGAGGAAAAAGCACGTTAGTATCCTACACACCGAATAGAGTAGCTGCTGGCATCTCCGGCCTCTGAGAGCTGCGTGTTCATGGCTGTGCGCTCGGTTCTGCAAGGCTCCAGAGGAACGCGACAATCCTGACTGCCAGGCAGCCGTGCAGTCGCTCGTACAAGAGCACTTTACAGTCTATAGAGAGTTTCACATCCATGGCCCCAGGTGAGCTTCCCAATCACCTTTAAAAATAGATACAAAACAGTGGGTACTACTCCCATTTTGGAGCTCAGAAAACTGAGGCTTAGAGAAGAAAAGTGTCTTGCCTAAGACCATACTGTTGATCTCAGGGGACAGCCAGGATTCAAATACAGATCTCCTTCCTCCTAGCCGACCACACTGCCTCTTTCCCCTTAAGGGTGGAATACATACACGTTCCTAGCCCTACGTGCAGTATACCTATCCCTCTTCATAGATTCCTCCCAAAGCTGCAGCCCTGTGAGCTGGTGCAGACATCAGGCTCGCAGCCCTCACCCTCTGTGGGGCCGCAGGGGTGGGAAAAGCCTATGAGAGAAGAGCTGGGCTCTCCCATCAGGGCTTTCGTTTGACAGAGTCATTTTCTTCCGACTCTTAGCCAGATGGGTATTTCTTTCTCTGCTCTTGATCATGTTTAATTGTACAGTATATGCACACATTCTTTTATTGTTGTTGTTCTGAAACCAGGTATAAACCCCAAGTCCCCTTTGATAATGATCTCCAGGTCATCCCAGCTTTTATTGCTTTAAGGAGTGTCCTACTTGATCATTTTATCTTTATACACACATGGAATGATGGTATATGTGTTTCAGTAGTTATCCACACAGGTTGAAATCTATTAAAGTTTATTGAGCTACATATACTATCTATTGAAAAATGCATACACGACCATGTCATGGGATCAGATTACCCATATAATCCTGCAGTCTGTTTTATTCAGGGGTCAGCATGTCCTGGGAAGCCTCCGCGTGGAGGCACTGGCTCCAGCTCATTCATTTAACGACCGCAGGGCCTCGGTTATGGATCTCCCATTGTTTCCCAGCCACCCTGCTATTGATAGGCATTTACAGTTTTTCTAACTTTTCCACCACAATCAGTGTTGCAATGATCACAGGGCACCTAGATCTTTGTGAGCACGTGTGACTTTTTGCCAGGCAGATAACAAGAACAAGAGATGGACTTCCTGGGGCACAGAGCATGCGCACCTTCGATGTTAACAGATGCTGCAGGCAGACACTCCTTTCTTCCTGAACTGTCCCCTCCCTCCCTCCTAATGCTCCATCTCAGCCTTGAATGCAGCAACTCGCTAATGACAACCATTGCTATTTACTGAGTGTTTACTGAATGCTAGGTACTGTGCTAACAACCATAGGCCTCATCTCATCATCCCACAAAAGTCCTTAGACATAAATACTATTGTATTCCCATTTTACAGGTGACAAAAATGAAGCATAAAGAGGTTATGTCATTTGCCCAAGGCAAGACAACTAGTAAGAGGCAGAGCCAGGATTCAAAATAGAAAATGTTCTTTTAATCACTGCACTGCCACTGTTACTCCAAGAATGAACCAGAGAGAGGAGGGCAGGACTGACTGGAAGAGGGAGATGGAGGCAGAACTGGCCTCTCCAGATAATCAAGGCCTAGTCGTTTGCAGGTGGTTCTAGATCACCATAAAGTTAACGTACATCTGCAGATAGAGGTGAGTGTCCAGTCTCCATCCTGCACACAGGAGGAAGATGGCACTAATGTCCGCCCATCACAGAGGTCCATGGTTAGACCTCTGTCTAAGGGTAGAGACAGGTTACTGCAGCCCACCCTTTCTTCTCTGTCCCACCTGCCCTGGGACCAAAGTCACTCGATTGAAAAAGCTGTCAAGGATTATGGGAGAGAATTTCTGACTGAGTTGGGAGATCAGGAAGCAGGACAGCATAATCTCTGGCCTGTCTTAATTTTTTCTAATTGCTGGTCCCTAGTACTTAGACCAAAGACCTTTTCAAGCCTCATGCTCTAACCCCCAAACACATAGGACTGTGTGTACCCAGTGTCCCTTCATCTTCACTATGGGAGGTTGGAGAGGCCACCCAATCTGCAGCATGTGGGTGGGGGGGGGTTCCACCACAAACTCCAATCTGCCATGCCCAAGGCAGATCCACAGGGCTTCTCGGAACACCCCGAGGCCAGGAAGCCACACTCAGCCCAGAGCAAAGTGGGGAGAGGCAGTGAAGACTGGGATAGCTCACCTTTCCGACCATGAGTGTCACTTGGCCTGTGGGAAGCCCAAACAGGGCTGCCGCCACAGACACCTGTCTCCAACAGTTCTCCGAGTGACACCAGCGACAGCTCTGAATGTGTCCCCGCAGGCCTGTTGATAGTAGAAGAAAAAGCACAACACACATATATGTCTCCTAATATCAGCTCTTGAAATAAACTTGCTGGTTTGTTTGTTTACATAATAAACATTATACATGTTTGCTGTAAGATATTTAAACCACATAGGGAGATATGTTTAGAACTGAAATACAGTGAAATCTTACTCCCTGGGGTAAATCACTTATACAGTTGGATATTCGTCTTTTGCAAATGATTTTAATAACATAATAATGACAAAAACATAGGTGCTTACTCTGTGCCTGACATCTTTCTAAAAGTTGAATGTGTATTAAGCCATGCAATTCTCGGAACAATCCTATAAAGCAGATACTATTGCTCATCCATTGTATGGATGAGGTTGTGGATGAGGAAACGGAGAGCTGGAATAATTTTCCCAGGGCTGCCGCTTGGGAACAGCGTGAAGACTGAGACCCAAGCAGTCCGGCTTCAGGGAGCCTTCACCGGCTTTGCTACAATAGTAAGCTGTTTCTGTTTTGCAAAAACAGGATTATATTAAACACCATGTTCTGCAACTTCCCTCTTCTCACTCGTCAGTACCTTGCCATCATACATAAGCAGCCACCTCATTCATTTTTGCATTAGTGCTGCCTTCCGCCGAGAACACCAGGTTTCAGCATGACACAACCCTCAGCTTGCCACAATCCAGTCCCCCTCCCTTCCATTTCCAGCTCCTTGACCAAATTCCAGCCCGAAGTCACTGGTCTCTGTAACAGGCCCAGTATTCTCTACTCTGTGCTTTTCTCACACTGTTGTCTATCCCTTTGTAACTCTAGACAAGCCCCTCTCCTCATTTCTGCCCTCTGGATTCAAGCTCATTGAATTTTGAGTCTTGCCTCTGTCATTTCCACCATCTATTGTCTTGGCAGTTTGCTCAACCTTTCTAAGCTTCACATTCCTCCTCTTAAAAAATGGAAATAACAACCTCACTGATAGATAAAGTCACCTTTGGAGCCTCTCCCTCTCCCCACAGCTGAGGGCAAGCCCTTTACAAATGGTAGTTACCTCTCCACTTCTCTGTGATCCCAGCCTCAGGATCCACCCCTAGCATCACTTTCTCCATGAGGAATCCCCTGGATGGCCACCAGCCCTCCCCCAAACCGGGCGTGGACTCTCCTTCCTAAACCCCTTTGGAAATGCAGGCTTCACCCTTGGCACTTGGTTTGCTCTAAGTGGCCTTACATACATTTAGGTGCCCTTCTAACCTTCCTGTGGGATCACAACACCCTTCCATGGCTGGGAACTTAATGAATTTCTTGGTGCATGTGAAAGGCCAACAAGAGGACAAGGGGTGCTACCCAGAATCTTCCGTTTGTTCCACTTCCCCCTTGTGGGTAGTACCCTCCCTGTGGTTCGTGTATATTAGATATTCAGTGTTTGTTCCATGGAATGGCTTTGTCCCCACATGCCTGCTCCTGTCCTCCTCTCATTGGCTCTGCAGAAGCCCAGGATCAGAAGGCTTCCCACCAGCCAACCCCAAAGCACTGCTGTATCTCACCGTGACCCCCTTTTTGCTCCAAGAAATGAGTCACAGTGTGAGTGAGCTAGACATAGCAGCTCAGTGCTGGCTCGGTGGCCACTGCAGTGAGTTGTTCAGCCTTATCCTGCTGTCTGGCCGAGCTGTCCCAATTCTGGGCCTCTCAAACCACCTGAGCCACCTCAGACAAGGCTGCCTGCCACCACTGCCTGGCCTACAGAGAGGGTGGATCTCAGGGGACATAGTTTTCTTGGTGGGACCTAAACCATCTGGTAGAAAAGAAAAGCCCTTCACAGGAGCCAAGGAAAGATTGCATCATGCCTGGACAAAGGGGACTTAAAGGAATTTGTGGAATGTGCCTTAAAATATAAAAAGCTACACTTCTGAAAATCAGGGTGGCAAGATTTTCAGAACTGGGCAGCCTGGAGATTAGAGGGAGATTTCCTCCCCCGGACAAGCCCCACTCTGACTTTGTAACTGAATCACAGTCTTCCCATCCCTAAAATAAGATTGGACCATATAAAGACAATGGGTCTTCCCGGCTGTCATTGCATAATTCTTCAATTAAGCTGGCCCACAAAGGGCCCAGCAGTTAACAACTGCAGCTTGGGAATCAGCCAGATATGTTCTAGCATCCTGGTTATACAACTTGCTAGTTGAATGCCTTGGAGCAAGACTGTTTTTAAGATTCCTCAGCCTCAGTTTTCCTCATCTGTAAAATGGCAATGGTGATGATCCCTCCCTGACAGATCGTCCTAGGAATGAAATGGAAGAAGGCATGGAGAGTGTTTGCGCTGCATGTGGCACATAGCAATTGTGCAAAGCAGGAAAGCTGGAATCACTATTATTCAAGAGGGACAGGCGCAAAGCATTGTGGGAGGATGAAGAAGAGCCTGACTAACTCTGCCTGGAGGTGGGAGACAGTACAGAGTTGGAGCATTTCATAGAAGTCGGGACACTTCAACTGGGCCATAAAGAATGACTAATTCACCAGGTGGCAAAGAGTGCCAAGAGAGAATGATGCAGGCAGAGGGAAAGGGCTGGCAGAACAAGCAAGCCGGGCGAGGTAGAGCTCAAGGGCACTGGGTGGACCAGCTGTCCCACCATTACCCAAGCTCAGCCCTGTCCTGCTCTGCTCTGTTCTCCCCCAGAGGGTATTTCATCAACTGGAAGCCCAGCCGAGAGTGGATAATTTGTTCATGACCCAAAAAATATTACTATATGCCAGCAATTGTTCTAAGTTCTGGGGACAGACGAGTAAGGGGGTATAAACCAATGAATGACTTGGGAAAGTACAGAATTTCAGGCCACGGTCAGTGCTATAAACCAAATAAAACAGGATAATGGGGCAGAGAATGGTCCACTGGAGTGGGCCCAGGGCACCTACACTTTCACTTGGGCCTTAATCACAGGAGATGGCAGGTGGGAGGGGACTGTCTCTTTTTTACCGATGAGGAAACAGAAACCCTGAGAGGGGCAGTGATCCATCTAAAGTCTCACAGCCAATAAGTGCCAGGGGCAGATGGCCTCATTCCACGCAGAAGAGTCAAAATATCCGGGATGAGAGACTAACGGGGGGCGGGGGGGGGGGGGGGGGCGGGGGAGCAAGTAGCAAAACAGAATGTATAATAGGATCCTATTTTTATTTTTTAAATGTTTTATTGTTCTCATATTGGGGGAGGTGGGGGGGAGTCCAGGGAAATGGACCCAAAACTGTTTATAGTTGTTATTATCTCTTGAGACGGAGACTATGGGGGGCTTTTATTTCCTAAATTAACTATTTCAGTAATGCTTGAATGTTTTACAACAATGTACATATTACTTTTGAAAGCTGAAAATAGATTTTTTTTAAAGGATCAGAGAGCATGGGCACGCAATCAAACTCGGAGCCCACCTTAATTGCACAGGTAGAGAGAAAAACATTTGCAGCGATCGGAACCAGTGCCTGCTTGATTGGAACAAGTGGAAACAAGCCCAGAGGCTGAGGCTGGTGTGTTGGGAAGGATTCTGAGCAAATGGGAGTTGCTTTCCCACTGACATCATTGCACTGGAAGTGATATGTCACTCGCGATGGAAGGCCAGGTTATACTACAGACGGGGGTTTTTTAGAACAAGTAATGGATGGGACATATTTTCAAGAGAGAATAAGAAATAAAAAGGCAGAAAAACAAAGAGGGAGAGAAAGAGGGGCACGCAGAGAAATAAAGAGGCAGCTTGGGTCTTCACTGGTCTCTCTCTCTCTCTCTCTCTCTCGAGCAGCATTCTCACCTGTAAAAGGGGTGGGTGGGCTGTACTAGATGATTTTCAAGATCTCTGTTAGCGCCATTATTCTAGGATTAGAAGCAAATGAAAAAAAAAGGATGGAGGTAGAGGAGCAGAAGGGGAGAGAAACGCAGGTGGGCAGAAGCAAATGCTAAGGAGGAATGAGGAGAGGAGGAACCCAGGAGAGAAAGAAAAGTGGGCATTCCCCAGAACAGTTGGAGTCTGTTTATCTCGTTGAAAGTGCAGAAGGAAGGACTCTCACATCAAAAATTAACAACAATAAGAGATTCATCCTCAGGCAGCCAATTTCATGTGCCCGCTGGTGGGAGCCAGGGCTGATGCTGGGAGAAGCCGAGGCTAATGTCTGAAGAACAGAGGCCTGCGGGGAGGGAGGATGCTGCCCTGTTCTCCTCTAGGAAGGGGGACAGCTCCTCTCCTCCGGGCCTGAACATGGACAACAATGATTGGCATATTCCTGGCCCTGGGAGATGTCCTGGGGGAAAGACTAGAGAAATGTGCCCAAGGGAGCTACCCCTGCGACATTTCTGCACAGTGGCCAGTGCCTGGGAGGACTCAATCCTGGGACCCATCAGACAAAGAAAATCCCAGGACAGAAAGTCTTCCAAGGTCCTCTTCTCCAGCCTCCTTCCTGCCTCTAAGCATCCCTTCCCTAACCACCCGGTGCCAAAGGCCTTAGCACAGAATGACACTCAGTCCTCTTCTCCAATCTTTTCATAGTGTCTGAGCCATCCCAGGCCTCAAGGCCCTTGGCCACAAAGACAGTGCCTCCAATGCCTGGTTATACTTAATCCCCATGGCACAGTGCTGGGCACACAGTGCGCTCGCCAAACCCATCTGATCACTGGTCAATAGGGTGAACTGGCTCTAATCTCTCTCCCAATAATATCTATTCTGTTGCTTACCATTTCAGTGTAAACATCCTTTTGTTTATACTACACTGCCCCTCTTTCAAAGTCCTGCCTGAGGGGGCAGAACCTGGCAGTCACCTGCCTCTGCAGAAGGGAGGTGGACACCAACTCTACAGGTGACATCTCCAAATCTGTAATTGACCCCAATGAAGAAGGGAATAGACACTGCCACTCCACAAGTGACAAACACAGGTGCAAATGCAAGACCATAGGTAACTGTTCACTTAGCATATGGTGAGCCACTTCTGAATACCAGGTTCTTGGCTAAACAATGTATCTGAATGTTTTACCCTTCCCAACAATCCTAAAATTAGAACTAAGTATTCCTAGTTTGCAGGTGAAGAAACTGAGGCTAAGAGAGGATAAGCAACTTTCAAGGTCATACAAATAAGTAGTAAGGTCACCATCCTAGCCTCTTCCTCAGCTGGTTCATGTGTATAGCGCGCTACTGAGAGTCTAGTCTGTACAATGTATATGAATACTTCCAGTGACAAGAAACTCACCAACTCCAGAAGGCAGCCTCTTCTATTACTGAATAGATTGAATGGTCAAAATAGTCTATCCTCGCAAGCATTAGGCAGCTGCCTCCATCTTTGAAAGTCCCATCCACTGTCCCTGGTCACCTAGAAGGAATCAGTGAGCTGTAGAAGGCACCTAAACCATGGACTCAGAAAGAGCTGGTTCTATTCCTACCCTACCACCAACTAGCCATCTAACCTTCAGCCAAGTCACTTCTGCCATCCGTGCCTCGATCACCTTATCTGTACAATACGGATATAAATTGGTACCTCATAAAGCTTTTTGGAGAAAAAAATAAGTGGTATTTGCTAAGGGCTTAGCTCAGTGTCTGGCAAATGGTAAATACTCAAGAACATTATTTTATTCAATTGAATCCCTCTTCCCCAACAGGGATTTGTGAAAAAGAATCTCTCTGTCTTCTCTGAGCCAAACAGGGAGTCTTTCATTATTCCTTACAGGTCAATTTCAAGTTTGTTTACCAGCCCAGTTGTTCCTTTCTGGACCTGCTCCAGCCTGTTAATGTCCCTCTTAAAATGCAGGACCGAGGGTGGAACAGAAACAATTAGCCAAGATTTGAAGTACAGCCCATATGCAATGTTTCCTGCCATACCTGACTCTTTGAGTCTTTAGATTTTTCTAAGTTCTTCAGAATTACTGGGTGTGTAACCTAAACTGGCACAAAAATGTAGCGAAGAATATTTGAATCTGATGAACAGGAACTTGCATTTTTTTATTTGTAATAATGGCTAACATACGAAGTGGTCTCTATGTTCCTGGCATTGTATCAGCACTCGACACACATTTGCTCCATTCATCCCAACAATCCAAGGATCGCCGTTACTACCTTCGCTTTACGATACATAGGTTCAAAGAAGTTAAATGACTTGCATGTGGCAGAATTAGATTTGAGTCTTCCATACTACCCTACCTCTCATATATGGGATGTTTATAATATGTAAGGACTTTCAGAAATAAAAAGTTGAGTATGACACAAACAGAAGACATAGGCAGGGCAATGTAATAATAATAATAATAAAAAGAAACACAGTGCCCCATGTAGGACAATACGAACAATTCTTTTCCAGCCAGCCTCCGCCTCAGGAAGAATTAAGTTGCAGTGAGGAGCCGAGTCCTGGGTTGGGGAGCGCTCCTTTACACAGACAGAGCTTTTCTGCCTTAGAAATATTCATACCCTTTGACTCAGCAAAATTTTGCTCCGAGGACATGAGCAGAAATTTGTGACCAAGGGTCTTTTCACAGCATAATTTATAATAGCTAAAAATTGAAAATGATATAAATGCCCATCAAAGGAGAGACAGCTAAATGAATACTATTACAGCCTCACTCTGGCATAGGCAGTCGTTTATAATTGTGTTTCTAAAGGTTTAATAACAAGAGAAAAATGCTCATGTAGAATCTTCGGGAAAAAAGTGGAAGGAGACTGATTATAACCTTTAGAAGAAGAAAAAATTAGAAGAGATTTACTAACATGTTAACAGTAGGTATCAAGATAATGAAATTTCCAGGTGGGTGTTATATTTTTCCTTGAACCTGGTTGTATTTTTCCAATGTGCATTTATTGCTCTCATTGTCAGAGGGAAGTGCTATTTTTTTAAGGGTTGAAAGAATCTGAGGGCGGCCAGCCAGCTTGTGAAGCACAGACTTTGCCACTGGACCGTCTCCATCTGTGCAGCAGCAATTACTGCTCTGTCGCCATCAGATCACCTTAATCCTATTGATTGAAATGCCAAAGCAATGCTATTAATTTACTACTTACTCGGAGCACAGTGGGATGACTCCTCCAGGTGGGAGAGGGGGTGGTCCTTGAAGATTCTAGCACAAAGCACAGAGAAGCCTCTAAGAAGTTCATAGACTCAGCCCCCATCATGCAGCCTAGATCAACCAATTCTCTCTCAATCAATAAAAATCACATTGAACATTTACGATTTGCCAGGCACCAACGTAAGCACTGCAAAAGAATGGTTTATTCCTGACTGCAACCCCATGAGCCGCAGCTACCCTTGTCCCCATTTAACAGATGCAAAAACAAAGACGGGCAGGGTCAGTAACTTGTCCAAGGCCTCACAGCTGGTCAATGGCAGAGGCTGGATTTGATGGGAGTCCATGCCCCTGTTTCAGTCTAGAAATGTTTTTAATTGTGTAGTGTCTTATACTTTCTCCAACATGTTTCAAATAGTAATTTATAAGTTAGAACAGAGGTGTCTACACTCAATGGATGTAGAAACTGGTGCTTTAAGGATAGTAAAGGACTTGCTCAAGGTCACACAAGACAGGATCAGAACAGGCAGAAGTGGACTCCACACCTACAGGTTGTCCCGTGCCCTGGGCTGCGTCTCTCTGCCTCTGTGACATGCAACAAGAAGCAGAAGGCCATGGAATTTGGGGCCCCGCTTTGGTCCCCCTGTGAGCTACAAAGAGGTGGCCCTGCTGGAGAATCCTGAGGTGTGGGGGAGAAAGGAAAGAAACCACAGAAGGGAAAGAAAGACTGAGCAGTAACCCCTGTGGTCCTTTTGCCCCGCTTCATCCTGAAACCAGGAAGGGGCACTGGCCACAGCTCCTTATTCTTCCCTCACCATCCATCTACCTTCCTTTCATCTCATTAAGTCCCACGGGTTTCACTCACACGTCTTCTCCTACATTCTCCTCTGTAAATACTCCTTGCAGAAGCTTATACTAAACCACAGAGCAGCAGGAACTTAGAACAATGCATGTTTGAGTTCAGTGAGCTGTTCTAGCACATTTGAACAGCTGCTCCAAACCTTATGCCAAATTCTACCTCATTTAGATTCATGTATCCACTCCGCCACCCAAGCACCTTGATTAGGCATTTAACCTCTCCAGGCATCAGTTTCCTCATCTGAAAAATAGACAAAACAATGGTACCTACTTCATAGAGTTGTCAGGTAGATTAGTAAGCACGTGTGGAAAAGCTCAATGCATGGCACCTAGAGATCAATCGTTGGTAGCGATTGCTATTATTGCTAGTTCATCTCTAAGTCTATTTCCTCATCTATAAAATGAAGAGGATCATCCCCACTGACATTGCAATCATAATTCAGTCATTCATTTATAGCAGGTGCTCAATAAATGTCTTTTTTTTTTTAATGCACACGATGATCAGGTCCCATAATTCTAATACTCTTCTCCCTACTTCTTTCCCACGACTTTGGAACCTGCTGAGTGAGACAAAGGAGTTTCACCTCACTGAGCAGAGCTGCAGCTCTCTGTCTTGAGGACTCAGGGAATCAAAAGAGGGCCAGGCTATTTAGAGCTTGATTAGAGCCCCAAGCTTCCATAAATTCTGTATTTACATGCAAATACCCACTTCAGCTAAACCCTCTCAGCTCACAGTTAAGTGTTCTCTTTCTGAAGATTAGTCACTCCATTTACTTATTTTTTATGTTGATTTTAGAGAGAGGCAGGGAGGGAGACAGAGAGAGAGAGAAACACTGATGTGAGAGAGAAACGTCAGTAGGTGGCCTCCTGTATGCACCCCAACCAGAAATCAAACCTGCAACCTGGGTATGTGCCCTGACTGGGAATCAAACCCACAACCTTTGGTGTTTGATTCCCAGTGTACAGGATGATGCTCCCACCAACTGAGCTGCCCAACCAGGGCTAGTCAGTCAGTTTATTAAAGGCAGCTTCAGATTTTAATCCAAGTGGCTCTTTCTACAATCTAAAGCCATTTTCCTCAGTGCCCAGTGAGGATGATTTATTTTCTCAGCATTCTCCTTTGAATCAGTCTCTGGGATCCTTGAAGATCACATACATGCTCTTCACTTTATGAAAACATGTTTTCTCTGGGATAAACAGCCCATTTTGCTGATGCATTTCCTATGGGTTCATTGCAACCTGGCTTATTTTTCACTGTAGGTTTGAACTAGTATAGACTTGGGAGGGGAAAAGATATGTGTTTTTTAATAGGGTCTGGATTCAAGCACTTATTTGTCTTCACATAGGTTTTTCTCTATTAGTTTGGGAGCTCGTGGAAAGCAAGGGTTATGACATATTCTATTACTGATACAGTTAAGAGAGAAGTCTGTGGGGTCAGGGGTAACTAGATACATTACTTAACCTCTATGAATCTCAGTTTCTTCATCAGTAAAATGGGAATAATGATACCCAACCCATAGGATTACATTCAGGATTAACTATTGCAGATAAAGCTCTTAGTGTAATGCCTGGTACTGTGTAACCACTCAATGAGGGCTAGCTGGTTTTATTTTATCATTTATATTCTGTTCAATCACCTAATTTGATCTCTGACATATAGTAGGCACCCAGGATTATTCTGGATAAATAAGTAAATAAATGAAGTAATTCATGAATACTATCTCCAGTGAAATGAGGATTGTCTCAACATGCCTAGTGAATGGAAATAAACTCTTTTTCTGAGAATAAAAAGAGCTTATTTCCACAGCATCTGTAAAAGCACTATGAGCTTTTGCCATTCAAACAACACCTGCAAGGTGCTGGCCAGGTATCTCAATTGGTTAGAACAACATCCCAAAATGCCAAGGGTGTGGGTTATATCCCCAGTCAGGGCACATACAAGAATCAACCAAGGAATGAATAAATAAGTGGAACAAGAAATTGATGTTTCTCTCTTTAAAAAAAAAAAGGCCTACAATTGGTAAAGGCAGGTTGTATTTTAAAGATGAGTGAACTGAGATGGAGAAAAATAAAATGAAAGGCAAACTAACTGCAGAGAAATCCTGAGAGACGATTTAATAAATAATCAAGAAGGGTTCACTCTCCCCCTTCCAGTCATTTGGGAATGACTTGAAGATACTGTAGTCAAGCAGAAGATGCCCCAGAGCAGATCTGGAGACCTTGGTCACATTCTGGCCCTGCCATCCGAGACCCTGAGCAGGTCTCTTAACCTTTCAGGTGAGCCTCGGTGTCAGCACCTGCCCATGGAGATGCTGCCATGGGGATGGTATGAGGATCAAATGCAGTGATGGATTTGGAAGTGCCATATACACTGAAGGCGTCATCGGTGTGCACGTGATCATAGCATTGTTCTCCGCCCATAGCTTCCAGTTCCCGGAGCCCCTGAACTCTCACTTGCAGCTCTGAAGAGCCGTGTAAACGTTTCTATTGTGAACTAGTGCAGCTCCTCAGAGGGACTTTACAATCACTAGCACTTGGAAGAGTCAATAGAGCACAGTGGTTAATAGTGAGGGCTTTAGAAACCAGCTGCCCAGGGAGCTCTGCCATTCACAAGCTGTATGACCTCAGCTAAACCTCTAAAAACACTCGTGTCGCCGTCCTCACCTGTAATGTGGAGGCAACAATGTCATCTTCATAGGAATGTTGGGAAGATTAAATGCAGTGACATATCTAAAGTACCCAGCACACAGTTAGTATTAAGGGAATGGCAGCTATTGCTATCATTAGCTAATATCATGTCCGTATCTGTTTTCATCCTATTATTACTTCTCCTCAATATTTATACTCCCAAGTCTCTGCAACCTCAAATAACCAATCCCTGCTGATTAATGCAATCTTTTTTCCCCAAACTTTTTGTCCAGAAGCCCTGAGCTCCATTCTCTGTAAAGAGGTACTTTCCCAGTGAGATTTATCTGATTAAAAAGAAGGCGGCATTGAAGGTAATGAGAGCCATTTGCTCTCCTGTCCAGCTCGTGGGATGCATGCTGATGACGCAGGGCCTGCTGAGAGCTTTGACTCCAGCAGAGTAACCCCCACAGGCCTACTCTTCAGCATCCAAGCCTCTGAAGAATCCCGCTGGACTCCTCACATTGTAACTCAGGGGTGGAGAACATCCGGCCTATAAGGCCCGCTAAAATCATTTGGCCTGGCCCTGCCAAGGCATTAGGGGTGAGTTAATTAAATGTTTGGCCAAATACAGCAGGCTAATTTTTAAGTTGATAATTTTGTATGGCCCTCGAATGATGTCATAAATATCTAAATGGCCCTTGGCAGAAAAAAGATTCCCCACCCCTGTTCTCATCTGGGGCCTTCTTGATGTCCACAGGCTTAAGCCAAGAGAGTCAGAGACACCGAAAAATGTCCCCAAGTGAGACATATAGGGATGGCCAGGGCCAAGTGAGATTGTCATTATAGAATTATAACTAGCGACCTAGATGGGGAGAAGTGTAAGGTTTATGTGCAAACGTAGGTTTGACCCGGCCCGCTAGCCTGAGTCATTCTGTGAGAGGCTATGGATGCTCCTAAAAGAAAAGGGATGGCTTCATATCATGTGTTCCTGCCTTGGATTTTCCCAGAGGACATCAGGTATTTCCCCCAGGGACTGGCGAAAGGGGCAGAATGTGGGGCTCTTTACCCAAGTCAAATCACATCACCGATGCCAAGCCCCTGCATGGCTAAGTTCAACCTCCTCTGGAATACAAGGTGTATGTCACCCATTTAACAAATACTTATTGATCCCTGAGCATGTGCCAGGCTCCGTGCTTCATGAAAACCATATTTATTAAGAGCCTGGAAAGAAGCTTGCAAAAATCATTCTTTCGGGGTCTTGTCTACATGACACCTGATCGCCTCAATGCCAAGGGGAAGGAAGGTCAGAGAGCTGACTGCTGAGCCAAGGACTGCCACGATTCCAGCCTTGAAACACGCACACAGGGAAAGGAGACGTGATAAAAGAGAAAACATCGACATGACTTATCCAAAGCCATATGGTATGCCAGAGCTACCTCAAGACACGCACCTTCAGTCTCAATTTTATTGTAAAATGGGGACAGACATCCCTACCTCTCCTGCTGTTTGGCAGGACAAAGTGATAAGATATGTAATGGTGTTTTTTGCCACCAAACAAGAAAATAAAAGCGAAGCTTTTTGGAAATAACATGAGAGGCTGTGAGAAGTAGAAACTCCCTCTCCAGATGAACACATGGGATTATCTATAATAAATTCTACCCTCCATGACTGGGTTTGAGGGTCTATGACTTTGTAGCAGGACTGAGGTGAGGTAAGTGAACCAGGGCACAGCATTTAAGGTGGCATTCCTTCTCGGGGTCCTGCGAGTGCAGAGCTGCCACTTACACAACCCTGAGAGTGAGAGCCTCCTTAAATTTTGCTAGGCACCTCATTCTCCTCACCCTGCTGCTGGTCCTGCTTGGTGGGGAACAGTAACTAAGGCGGGAGAGTTAGGGGGTGGAAAGCTAGCCAGAGGGGCAACTGGAAGGAGTGATAAGGAGTGTGAGAGATCCCTGGAGAATCACACTTCCCTGGGGGCAAGGGAAGAACCAGATGCAAAGATCCAAGATTTTATTTTACCAAGCATGTGATTTTTACCCAGGTAAAAGTTCTTTAGAGGAGGCAGATAGAGCTGTGGGAGGTGGGAGGCGAGTGAGGAAGCGGGGAGGATGTCTTGGTCCCTGGGAGAATTGGGCTCAGAGTATGACAACTGTGACATTCCCAGGGGTGCTTAGCAGATCATGGAATGAGAGTAATAAAATGTCAGGCACTCCCACATCAGCCTAAGCCCCTTCCTGCAATCAGATAAAATCCAAATTGCACAGCTGGCCCAGGGAAGCCAGATGTTGACCTAAGGATGCAACTACTTCCAACCCTACAGGAAAAGCTGAGGGCACCCAGCAGGGATCGTGCTGCCCCAAACCCAAAAGTTGCTGGGTGTCAGAGCCAGGGACAGGACGCTGTTTCGGTCCATGAGTGCTAGCTTCACTCAGTCCCACCCACCCCGGGAGCCTAGGTCACTGAGCCTTCCTACCACCTTGCCCCAGGACAGCCCATGGGCAGAAGCAAGCTTTCTCTCTCAAATACACAACAGGAACATTGCCAAATGTTGGGTCTTTCTAAACATGCACAAAGATTTATTAATAAAACTCGGGAAAATTAGCTGATCTGTCCCCGCCTCCCTCCTCTGAACCACCATGGCAGTCCAATTATGCCCCTGAGGCTGGGTGGCAACTTCTTATAATTGTTTCTGTACCTCATCTATTCTACCTGCTGGACTATACACAATTAGAGGGCAGAGGCTATTCATCAACAAATGATGATTGATTGCCACTGCACGCCAGGCACAGAACAAGACAGACTCGAAACTCTGCCCACATGGAGGCAGAGACATACTTATCTGTGTCTCCCCCGTGGTGCCCCATGCGTGCAGTGGGTGCTTAATCCCTCAGAAGGATCAGAGGCTTTTTGAGCAAGAGGGCCCATAGAAATGAGACAAGCCTCCTCTCTGCAATGCAGTCCCTTGGCAGACAGTGGCGACCATCCTGCTACCCTTCCCTGCTGGGTTGGACCCCAGAACCCTTCTCTGGGCAGCCACTGCCAGAGTAGAGTGGGCACGCAAGGTAAAACTGTCCCCTGCGCCTGACCTAATCCTGAACTGCCATTTCACAGAAGAAGAAACTGAGGACCATCCGGGAAAAAGAATTAGCCCAAGACCATACAGAAAGCTAGTAATAGAGCCATGACTATTCCTGGGTTTCTCAGCCCCCACTTTAATGTGTTCTGCTCTATTCCACAGTGACCTTCATAATTGTGTATTGAGTAAAGGCCCATGGAAACACATGGCTGACCTTCAAATGACCTTGACTAGTTGACCAGGTCATTTCTGCACAAAATAAGCACCAGTTCATTGGACTACCTCTCTGCCAAAACACAGGAAACAGACATTCTAGCACAAGTCAGAGGGCAAGTTGCATGCAAGGTGTCTTTGGAGGTGTCTTTGGAGGGCCCATTTCCCAAGCTTGGCCAGACCACAATTCACTTTAACCAGAAACAACTAAGAAATTGGATGGATTATTTTTACTGCAAAGGGATTAAGGAGGTATAATCTTCCCTGAACTTTCAGACCCATGGTAAGCCAGAGAACTGGGTTCGAGCCCTACTACTTCCATCCCCACAGACTCAGCGTTCCATCCTCATCTCTTATTCTCTCTCTCTCTATCTCTCTCTCTCTCTCTCTGTCTCCCCCTCTCTCTCTCTCCCTACTTTCCTCTCTCATACACACACTAAAGTTTCCGTTCTCCAGGCCCTCTCTCACCTCTAGACTTTACACGTGCTGTGTTCCTTCTACCCAAAACACTCTTCCTCCCTATTTCTTCCAGGCCAACTTCATTCCCAACCTTTAAATTTTACTGTAAAAAGCCACTTTCTCCTCATGCCTCTTGGAAACCCCCACACTTCCACCAAGTGCAGTTGGGTGCCTGACCTCTGTACTCACCGCCATACCTCAAACACCTCCACTTTCTCACTTGCCTCTTCCTCTCCCCACCCCCATCTCCCTTCCCTTCTAAGTTGGCACCTCCAGCTTCCTCCCCAGCCCTACCTGTCCCTCCCTTGGTTACCCTCAGCCTCTTACACTCTGCCTTCTCCCTCGCCTTGCCTTTCCTCTCCTTTCCCACCCCTGAGCTCCTCACTTCTCTGCCCATGGTGAACTGCAGAGATGGAATCTGATGGAGGGACCCTCTCTGCTAACCCAGGTGGTTCTTGGGGGTATGGTGCCATGCAGGGTGTGATTGAAACTGTTTTTCCCCAGTACCATTGCTACCCCCAGCTCATTTGAAATTCAGATTGACAGCTCCATATTGATTCCCTATTTCCAACTGATGTTGCAACTGAAGAATGAGAATCTAAGCATTGATCTGGCCTTTCTTCCAACAAATCCCTGAAAAATGAGTTGGTCCACTGGGGAGAAATCTTGAGACTGGATGTGGAAGAACCAAGACACTAACATGCTTACATTCCCACAAAGGAGTTCTGACAAATTCAAATCCCAAGATCAGATGTGTAAAAAAGAAAGAATACTGTAGACTAATAAAATGATGACTTAGGGCCAGTAGGACTCTTAGAGATTATTCTAACCCCCTCATTTTATAGCTTGGGAAACTGAAAGCAAAAGGGGGAGTGACTCACAGGAGTTCACACAGGAGGTCCTTGCTGGGCTGGTGTGGCTCGGTTGGTTGAGCATCATTCCATGCACCAAAAGGTCACCAGTTCATTTCCAGGTCAGAGCACATGCCTGGTTCCGAGCTTGATCCCCAGTAGGGGGCGTGCAAGAGGCAGCTGATACATGTTTCTCTCTCTCATCAATAAAAACTTTTTTTAAAAAAAAAATCGGAGGTCCTTTAAGTACCTAAGCTCCTGGAGTGGTAAATCCCCTAACTGAATGGTGATAGATAGTTTACCTCCATCCAGTCAGCCACCATCATAAGCCTTCTCTGCAAGGGGCAGAACACTGGGTCCCAGAAGACCTCACTGTCTTTCTGGAAATTACTATTAATCAAATCTGTCTAAACTAAGTCTGATTCACTACATTGCATTGCAGTAATCCCTGAAACAATTTGCATCACTTCCAAATACTTGTACAGGGTCAGCAGATCCTAACAATCACATGTTTCATGGCTCAGCTCCATCCCCAGCTTCTCTGTCCAATAGCCGAGTCTGTCAGCAGATGTTTGCTTTCAGCACAGGTAGTGGTTCCAACTGTGCAGCAAGGGCCCGTTAATGCCTGTTTACTCTGCACAGGTGCACAGAGCACAGGTTTACTATAGGGGCCTTGACTAATTCTGTGCACAGTATCTAAATACAGACAAAAAGGTGCAATGATTGTCAAGTGGAGGGGTGTGGCTATTTTGACATTAAAATGGAGCCTTTGTAATTCACAAAGAATTGGGGACATTTTGGACGGGGCAGTAAGAGATGGAGAAGGATTTTAGGTGGTTCACACACAGTATCGGTGAATTATTACTGAACCAGTTCTCTTTCAGTTCTCCTCATCATCTCAAGGAGAAAGTCTCAGTTATGTGTTAATACATCTCTAACACCTCTCCAACACTCATGGTCTCCCTGTGGGACTTAGGGTAGTCCTGTTGGCAATCAACAGCGTTTACATCAAATTTTAAACTTCTCCTTTTGTTTTCATTGTATTCACTACCATGGTTATTTCTATTATGCCAAGTAATACTAGTTGTTCATTTGTGAGTGGTGTAATATAAAACCCCTTTTTTACAATGGTAGGTTTAAAAGAAACAGACAATTTAGAAACCACTGGTACATGATACATGGGAGGGTATGGACTAGAGAACCCCAAAGTTTCAAAGACTTCTGTCAATCACTTGGCAAAACAGTCTCATTTGGTAATTCACAGCAATTTCTCCTCCATTTTTAGGTGTGATAAATCCAGAGTTGTGTATATAGGGTTGCTGGAAGTCAGACACATGTTTTGATTTTCTTGGACGTAACAGAATATAACAAGCTTCAAAAACAAATAGTAATAATAATGGCTACCATGATTTATCCTCTTCACCATTTATAAAAGGCTTTCCCGTACACGTAGCATTGGGTGAGTCAACACTTGAAAATCTGTGCTCTAATTCCTTCTCTCATTAAAGTGCTGTGTGACCTGAGGCCAGTTACCTAACTTCTCAGAGTCTCTGTCCCCTCCAGTTCAGCTCGCCCCAGGGTTTTTAGTGAGTCAGTACCAGGTGACCAGGCTGCAAGTACCTTGCAGATACTCAAGCTCAGGTAACCAGAGGACTCTTCAGCGCTGGGGAGGATTCAGGTATTAAATGGCACATTTTGCTAATAGCAAATGGTGAGTGATAATTTGGGGTGGATTCATTCTCTCACTGTGCCACCTAATAGGATTCAGGCTTATGAAAGAGGCCTAAGGGCCACGAGATCGCCTGTGCTCTAGTAACTGCTGGGAGGGCGTACTATGTTCTCAAATCTTATTATCTGAGAGGAGGGACTATACAGAGAACAGGAGCTTATGAAAGCTTCATCACTGCCACTCCTGGAGAGGTTCTAGAAGTGAATTATAGCCGCAGAAAAGTCGTAAATCAACAGCTACCTGCTTGTGGTCCCCTTTGCTCACACCAGAACCACAGAGCGGCTGTCAGTCTGGTGAGACTGGTGCTGAATGGAGAAGAGGCTGGGAATGTGGTACTTCCTACCTGTGGGCCATGGAAGGTACCTGGCAGGACTTCCCAGCCACATGGGGTCAGTGGTGCAGCTGAAAGCAGTGGGACCCAAAGAAGTCCCCAGACTAGTTCTGAACTACTTCAAACACACACACACACAATCACACACACAGCAAGTCAAGAGCAAGACAATAAATATGCTGAATGTCTGCTCTGTTCCAAGAACTAGGTGCTGTTGTTTTTCCCCTGTGCTACCTCAGTTACTCCTTGTGTAAAACTAAAATGACATATGAGGCAATGGAAGTTCAGAGAGGTTAAGTAACTTCCCCAGGATCACCGCTAGTATGAGACATCATTGATTCCAAATCACCCGTGCTTTTCACTCTTTTTTGCACTATTCTATTTTACATCTCACAATGCATTTGAGAAGCACACACATGCAATATACACACCACATACATACATCCACAAAGGCATCTTATACATTCATCCTATACTCCATGTACACATGCCCACACTAAATGTCACACTTAACAGCATACATCACCATGATCCCAGGTATTCACATTTTTGCACATACAAATCTATGTAACAGGATCCACTATCCACCCACAAACACCCCCATGCACACTCTACTCCCCACACATCCATCCTCACCCACACAGCTGTACATATAATATGCATACACATCACACCTGAAAACCTATCCGCTTCACAAAAAGTCACAAACATCCATAGTCACACACATGAAAACAGTAAAACGCATTTGTCCTGTCAATCAAAACTAGCTCTTCAGTCTATGAATAAGGGACCTCCAGATTATTAAGCATGAGTGTCTACATCATTCTGGAATGCCTTCTGAATCTTCAAAGGAATACCAGGCATTGCTTTCAGTATTTTTTGATTAGTGGGTATAATAGTCTAATCATTTCAAAATTATTGATCCACGTATGCATATTTACGAATACACTACTCGCCAGGATATTTGATTAAAGTAGCAAATTATTCAGTCACTTATTTACTGTGCAATTACTGAGCACCAATTATGTTTTTGAAACATCCTCGTGGACACAGTAGGAGATTAAAAGAACAAACAAACAATAAATAAAAGCACCATGACTCGTGGTCTTAAGATATAAACACAAGTAACTATACTGCGAGGTAGCATGGCCAGGACCTGCTGAGCGAGGGGTGTGTAAGGAGAGGGGGCCAATGAGATAAGATGGCTGGGACACTTCCACGCCTAGAGGATGGGGAGATATTGGGGCCTCCAGGGACGCTGTGGTCTGGAGAAGCAAGTTTAGGAAGAAAGCTGTGGCATTCAGGGTGGGAAAGGAACCGGAGGCCCAAACAGGACATCTAGATGGACACGCCCTGCAGGTGTCTGCAGATAAGGAAAGGGGGCTCCAGCGAGAAGCTGGCATGGAGACATCGATGTGAGAGTCCTCTGTAAGAGGTGATCACTGAAACAGTTAGGATTGATGAGGTCAGAAAAGGGGCCAGGGTACGAACAAGAGGGGTGGAGAGCAAATCTTCAGGGAGCTGATGTCCTAGTTGGCAACACACAGGCGCACATCTCTACAACCTACACTGCCTCCAAGGTGTCAGCCCCTCGGCACACATGGCAGGGTGCCTAGCTCGGGGTCTCCTGGTGGCATTTCAGGACAAATGGTTATCCTCCAACCATTTTTGACTCCTCTAGAAATCTGCGCACCTTTGATTGAGAGCGGCAGGTGGGGGGCCACTGTCCTTAGACCTCAGTAACTCTTGCTACGGTATGAATGAGCCTAAAAGCACTTTGTTGAGTGGGAATGGGGGGTCGGTCACTTTCACCAGCTGTGCCTCCATTTTCCCAACAGACTTTCTAAGTGTGTGTTTCATGAGATACTAGTCCCATAAGTATAGCATCTAAGCTAGTTAAAGGCTCTGAGAAGACCTCGGGTAAAGATGCCTGGTTAAATTTGTGTTCCCAAATGCACTAGACTTGGGCAACTTTCCTTTTTGTTCAATTAGTGACCGATTCTGAAGAGAAACTTAGGGGAAATCTGGGACTACTTGATCTCTAAGATTCTTTCGCTGTTCCATGGACCCATGGGGCGGGGGGGCGGAAAGGAGCAGGGTGCAGGCACCCAAAACACAGGGCTGGGCCTAGTGGGAGATTAGCCCTTCAATCTCCTCTCCCCTCTCCCGGGGAGACCTGCAGCCAAGTGTTATTGCTCTAATCCCCAGGCCTGCAGCCTTAGAAGAGGCAGCAGCATCTCAGCAGCGGTCAGACACTCGGCTCTCTGCCAGGATCCCACGCCAGCTGATATTTGGGCTGGATAAACAATTTAGCCTGGGCCTTCCCTCATTAAGGACCCGGACCTGTATTACCTATTTCTCGGGTCTACAAGGGCTGGGCCAAGCTGGGATCTGACCGCGCATGAGAAAGTGCCATCGTTAACCCTCTGTTCTCCTCTCTCCTTTTTTAGCCTTGCTGCTTCTAAGGAGGCTGATGCCGCCCGCTCCGCGCCCAAGCCCATGTCTCCCTCGGACTTCCTGGATAAGCTCATGGGGAGAACCTCTGGATATGATGCCAGGATCAGGCCCAATTTTAAAGGTAGAGAAAACTTTCCTTCCAGATCCCCAGGCACCTGTTTTCCTAGATTCAGAAGCAAGCAGCATGGGATTGGATGGTACATACATGGCAGGAGCCCAGGCCTCCCCTCTGCCCTAGGCCGATGCTATTAATCAGTTCGGACTGCTCCCCCACCATGCCCACACAAACCACACTCAGACTTAACAGCCCTCTGGCTGCCAGGAGTCTGTGTATGAGTTGAAACCTACTTGCTACCTCTGGTATAATAGACAGATAGGTAAACGTGGCATGTAAAGAAACGGGGTCAAGTTTGGTTCAGGCACAAACTCATTCTCTGAACTCGTATAACTCTCTTCCTCTCTCTGGGCCTCAGTTTGCTCATCTCTGCAGTGATGAAGCTGTATATCTGTGGAAGCTCTGGGACTCCCACCATGTCCCCCCAAAGGGAGGAGCAGAGAGCACAATGACCAAGACCACTCTGCTTCTCCCCGAGTGGTCCACTTCTACTTGTTTTACATAAGAGGCTTCCAACTGAAATTCACCTCCTGGAAAGGTCCCAGGGATTTATAAATAATTTTTGAAACTTCCTAGTCTAAACCAGAGTCACAATTTCAAATGCCTACAGGAATTAGGTAGGTAATTTCAATGAGTGAGGGGAGCCAGAAGTAAGGCAATAGGGAGTGGTAGAGACTATGGAGAAATAGAGGTGCAGGCCATCTAAAGGGGACAGCCTCTCCTTAGCCCCAGCCCACAGTTACCCAACAGGAATGTGGGCCCCGTGTTGCCAGGTCACCCAGTATTCCGAGAAGAGCCAGAAATGAAGATTTATGCAAAGTTTCTTGATTCCTAAAATATGTACATTCAAACAGAACATATTTGTTGTGAGCCAAACATGCCTTGTGGATAGCCAGTTTACAAACCCTCCCACAGTGACCTGAGGGGTTTCTTTTAGCTCTCACAGTCCTGGGAGATCTCAACAAGAGGGAGTCAGTTCCTTTGGTGCCTTAGGAGGCTGTCTCCACCTCACACTGCCAGGAACCAATTCCAGCATGTAATAATTACAAGAGTTTCACCAAAAGGTTGGTGAAACTTGGGTGGCTCAACAAGGGTGAGCCACATATGTAATTTACCTGTTGGGAACGACTAAATGGCACTTCCCCCAAACCTGAATAGGATAATCACTTGCTGCCAGACAGTTCAGGGCATTTTATTGCCTCCTGTTGGCCAAACACCTGAACAGCTATAGGCTATTCCCCAAACTGACAATGCTTCTGTACCCTTTGAAACCTTACCCTTTGAAGTGTATATTTCCACCTTGCCTTAGGACAAATTGTGTTAAATAAATAGCACAGGATCCTTAGGCAAAAAGGAGTCTTTAGCTCCTTTTAGCTAAAGATCCTCTGACCCCCCAATGCTTTTCAAAATTATCTTTCGTCTTTGGACTCCTTCTTTGGACTCCCCGGCACTTTATTCTTGAATCTACACATCAGCCCCTTTCTCCAGATTGCTGAACCCTTTGTAAGGCTGGGAAAAGAACCCCAGCATCACACTGCTGAGCAGAACCCTGCAGGTGCAGTCCTAGGACCTCCCGGGAGCCTGTGCTCACGAACCTTCCTCCCAGCACCCCTGCAAAAATCTTATTTCAAGCACCCACTGTCAGCCTCCTCATCAATTTTGATTCCAGATGCCCTTCCTCACTACTCCTTTTAGCACAAGTCCAAAACCAAACAAGGGAGGTGACAGCTGGTACAGCTTCCTAGTATTTGCTCACTTTACCCCCATTCTCAGTACTCTGCAGGTAGAAAACTGTCTGAGAGACGCACTGAGGTTTGTTGGGGCCCACCTCCACCCTGCTTATCTCGAGGCTCCTCACTCCCCCGGCACTTTATTCCCAAGGCCACACCTTCCAGCACTGTTAGCATAACCTTGGTCCCCTCAAGGGCAGGTAAGTCAGGACCAAGGCTGCTGTCATACATAGCACTGGGTCAAGCCCTTCACCAAGGTCTCAATCTCAAACACCCAGAGGAACCAGACAGATACGGCACATGAGTGAGGCAGGAGGAACATGAGGAATGAAAACTAGAGAACACAGGGCTAGTCTCAGGGCACCTATTTCTCAGCTCTGGCAGTAACTGCCTAGTAGAAACACTGGCTCTGGGATGCTGGCCCTCCAAGACTTGAGTCTGGAGTTTTGTGAAATCTTTGAGGTTGGCAACTAAGTCACAAATTTTAGAAACGACGTTGTCCAAACCAAACACATTGAAGAACCGACCATCAGGTTGTGTCCAGTTTTCAGGAATTCCAGTCCACTATGCCCCCTAGTGGACACTCTCAGAACTCCATACTGAGTGCCGTGGTCTTGCTTTCCTGAGAAAGGAGGGACTCCTTTGTTGCATGTGCATGCATCCTGGGTTCAGGTATTAGCTATCCTTTGTGCATACCATTGTACCTGGCACATAAAAGGCCCTCAATAAACATTTTGTGAATGAATGAATGAATGAATGAATGAATGAATGAATGAACCAACCAACAAATGTGCTAAGGCTTAGAGCAGTTAAATGACTCCTGAGCCATGCTGTCAAGGCTGTAGGGACTTTAACCCAGCTAGCTACTCTGATTCAGTTCTTTATCTAATGCTAGTCATTTTTTCTTTTATTTACTAGCTTACTTACTTAGCAGTGAACATTTTTAAGAAATAAAATTTCACCCAGATTATAAAACCACTGAATCAGGGCCCATCCTCTCCCCACTCTGAAAGCCTTCCTCCAAAGACTTGGGCCCAAGAATCTACAGACCTAGATCATCTTCGTCTCCTGACCCTGTGTCATCTCTAGCCCCTTCAGGCCCCTCCGAGTAGGGCTCTGGGCAAGGTGTAGCTTCCCGGAACCCAGGCTGGAGCTGGAAACAAGGTTTCTCTCTCTCCCTGGTGTTGAGGGCTGAAACACTGGCATGAGGAGGGGACCTCCAGCCCCTGACCCCCATGGTCCCTTCACACTTCCACCCAGACACCAGTAAGATTCCCCAAAGCCCCACACAAACTACAGAGCTCCTGAGAAGGCCTCTGTGACCCCAACCATGAAGGGACCATGGGGGTCACACTAGGAAGAGGCCTGCATTGTTTGAAAACCCAGTCATTAACCACTCCGCAGTTTTCTTCAAGCACCAGAAATGTTGCCTGCTCCTGGCTCTCCTGAAGACAGGGAAGGCCGGGAACAGCAGGCTCGGTCTGCAGAACACAGTGGCAGTGCAAATTGTAATAGGAAGTAACAGCGGGAATATTGGGTTCTAGAACGCCCGCTACTTACCTGATGCATGTGACCCAGAGTGAGTCACTTGCCAGGCCTCTGTTTCCACATCTGTGAAATGATCCAGCAGCCGAGGCCCCTCTGGCTCTGATAGTCTGCATCTCCTCCAAGACTCTGTGTCAGACAATGTTTCCCAGGATCAGGGGCACAGACGATGCAAACACGTACACAAAAGCAAAATTAAACTTTAATATTTAATGAAATATATACATTATCCGGCTGCCAAAGACAGCCAGATTGTAATTTTCTTGAGGATAATTTCATTTCAGATGTATGTCAATGACTCTCACCTCCCCATGGGGTCCTCTTGGCAGGCGCCCTCTTGCACACATAAATCAGGACCTACTTTATAGGGGAATCACAGCACCAGGCACTGCATGGGGCTGGGTGGGAAGTCTGTGCACGTGATTCAAGGCACAGGCAGTAACTCTTTAGGGCATCTTAATGGTATGAGGCTAAATGAAAGAAAAACCTGGGTCTGAGTCTAAATGAGAAAGAAAAAAAATATCTAATGGGCCTTTGTTTAGGTGGAAGTGACAAGGAGGCAGATGTCTACTCAGCATAAGAGACATTTTTAAGCAGACAGAGCTATCACCACAGAATGGACCACTCAAGACAAAATGAGTTCCCACTACTGGAGGTGTTCAAGCACTGAGCTTTGAGAGGGTAGCTGGTATAGCAGGTTCCTAAACGTGGCTGTGCATGAGAGTCACCCAGGGAGCTCATTACAATATAGATTCTGGGCTGATCTCCAGAGATTTGGCTTTACTGGGCCTGGGGTTGGCTGAAGAATCTGCAGTTTAACTAGTTCTCCTGGTGATGCTACCTCCAACAGCCCTGCCTGCACGTCAGTTCGGGTGATCTTTAAGAAACCTCCCAGCCCTGAAATCTTATAACCTTGTAAGTTAAATGACTAGCTTCCATAGGGAATTCCAAACCACTGGAGCACAGAGTGACTACCCAGATAAGGAGCTACTCTCCCAGATTGATGGGAAACTACAACCCAGAACAAGAAAGGGGTGGGCCTGAGGTGAAACAGCCAATGAGCACTGGAGCTGTGTCCAAAACCCAGGGATCCTCACACTCCCCTGGAGGAAAAACCTGGATTCTCACCACAAGAATGAGTCCCACCCTCTACACCAAGACTTCTGAAAAGAGGGAAATCTTGGCTGAGCTTGGGTGAAATGCTTGGGCTACTTTTTCAAGGGTGACAGAGAGGACATGGTAACAGGACACAAGGATATCTGCTTCCTTCTTTCCACAATCAGAAACTTGGGTTCAAGTCTTGGCTCTACCACTTGCTGGCTAAATCAACCCAAGTGAGTTGCTAAGACTTTCTGTGCTCCACCTGAACAGCAGGGATCGTTAAGTTTGCCTTGCCTACCCCAGGCCCTCATGGGGAGCAACAAGAAAGTGGACCTGAAAATTTCACAAATTGCACATTGCAATCTAAGTCTTACCCACCTTCAAGGTCAGCTCAAGATCATCATCTTCATGAGTTCTTCCCTAATACCGCAGTCTCCAGAACTTCTCTTGTACCCGGGATCCTACTGCTTATGTCACTCTTACCCACCATTTCACATTTCTTTCTGGTTATTTAGGTTGGCCCTCTTGTCAGCTCATGTGGATGCCCAGTGCTTAAAATCCTGGATTCTGCCACTATATGACCTTGAGCATTCCACTTCCTTTTTCTAACCTCATTTTTACAAGAACTGCCTTTAAGACCATTCGCTTTGGAATTAGACAAATCTGAATTCAAACTCTGATTTGTCCATTTACTAACTATATGGCTCAGGACAAATAACCTCTCTGAGCCTCTGTTTACTCATCTGTAAAATGGAGGTAATAACCATGCCTCCTCGTGGAGTTACAGAGAGGATAGAAGGAGATCCATGTTAGTAAAACTCAGCCCAGTAGCAAAACCTGTAATGCTCAATAAATGCTAAGTGCTATAATTAATAGCATAAAATTAGCTTCAACTGGACAGAGGTCCCTCTAGCAATATGATTCCAAAAAGCAAATATTCCTCCACTTCTCTATCTTTTGCAACAGGATTCAAAAAGCCTGCCTAGAAAGTATTTAACAAAGACTTATGGACTTCCCTTGAGGTTCCCTCTGGATTCCTCAGCTGGTAATTCCCATCAACGCCCTTTCAGGCAATCATTCTTGGTTCATAAGTTCAAGGCAAGGAACTCACTGTTCCTTGTGATTCCCAAGATGGCCTCCAAATGTTGTAGCCATAAATACATTTCAGCCACAAATTAGCAGGCGGCCAGTGGGGTTTGGGGAAGGGATTTCAACCATATGGCAGGAAGGTGAATCATCCTGCGTTAATGAAAATACATCCCGGCTCAGACGATGGTGCTCTGCACCTGGTGCTCACTCGGGGACCAGAGAATCTGGCAGAGTGGTGTGGCTGGGAGTCCCAGATGCTCGGGGTGGGGTGGAGAACAAGCAATGGGCTCCTCACCAAGGGGTGTCCATCCCTGAGGTCAGTGTTTCAGGCATGGGTCCTGTCCTGTGGGTTTCTTCATGGCTATGGAGCTAAAGCAGGTATCTCTCTTGATTGGCAGGTCCCCCAGTGAATGTGAGCTGCAACATTTTCATCAACAGCTTTGGTTCCATTGCTGAGACAACTATGGTGAGTGAGTCAAAACACAAGTTGCTATTTCCTGTGGGGCATCTCTCTCTCCCTGAAATAGTTCCCCTCTGCATTGGGCTTCCCAAGGAGGTGGGGAATCGGGTGTGCTTGTGGGTTTCAAGTGGTATAGCGACTGAACATTTTTACTGCCCTATTCCATGTTTTAGGTGAGCACATATATCTGAAAATGGCCAAGGAGCCAGCAGGGCCTGCACATGCCAAACACCCAGGATTGCAAAAACAACATCATATCAATGGGCTAAAGTTTTAGACGAAAACATAAAGACCTACTTGTAAAGTTCAAGTGCAACTTGAATAGCAGAAGACTGGATATAGAAGCTGAAATGGATATGTTGGGTTGATTCTACTCTACTCTCTACTTTTGTATGTACTTAAAAAGTCCCATAGTAGAAAGTTTAAAATAAATTACACTAGAAAAAAAAGGCTAGAAGGAAAAATACTAAAATGTTAAAAGCAATTATCCCTGTATCATAGATTGATGGATAATTTTATTTTCTTCTTTAAGCATTTCTATATTTTTCAAATTTCTACAAGGAGTAAATATTACATTAGTAACTATAAATAGGTACAATAATACTTTAAATTTTTTTCTCCCTCCTTGAAAACAAAAATAATCCATTGTCCTTGTTTTGAAGGGAGTGATTTCACTTGTGAGAAAATAACAAAGGCCATTTATAGTCATCTTTTTATGCCCTGGCTGGTGGCTTAGTTGGTTGGAGTGTTGTCTCACATCAATGTTTCTTCTCTCTCTCTCTCTTCCTTCCTCTCTTTCTAAAATCAACAAATAGCCCTAGCCAGTTTGACTCAGTGTATAGAGCATCAACTCAAGGACTAAAGGGTGTCAGGTTTGATTCTGGTCAAGGGCATGTACCTGGGTTGCAGGCTCAATCCCAGCCCTGGTCGGGATGCATGCAGGAGGCAACCAATTGATGTGTCTCTCTCACGTCAATGCCATTCTCTCTCTCTCTCTCTCTCTCTCTCTCTCTCTCTCTCTCTCTCTCTGTGTGGTGTGTGTGTGTGTGTGTCTACCCCTCCTTTCCACTCTCTTTAAAAATCAATGGAAAAATAAAATCAATAAACACATCTTCTGGTGAGGATTAAAATAAAGTCACCTCTTTATGAGCAGAGTAAGAAAAGCCAATCACCAAGTACTATAGACAGTACTTCCATAAACTCCTCTAAAGCATCCATTTCTGGACATCCACCTGTGACTAAGCTACTTCAGGCTTCCAATGAGTCTTGTTCACATTACTGCAAAGAGTTCTCAACTTTCATAAGGGAGATAACTAACAAAGCCCCCAGGGGGGAGATCAATGATCTTAGACAGGAAATACAGGACTAGCAATGAAGTGCTTCCTTGGGAGAGGTCCCCAGGTGACAGGTTTCCCCTTACTTATTAAAGTTAATCCAAAGTAGGAAGGAGTTGCCATTCTCCAGCTTGCACATCCACAGTACTGCGATTTTCCCCACACTGGGTTCTTAATGATCTATATGTGTTTCATTTGCTTTGTAGATGATTTGGGGGGAGAAAAATATCTAAAAATCTCAGAACTAGCAAAAAAAACTTAAGAAACTGTCTAAATCAGTTCTTTGTTTTACAGAAAGGGAATCTGATGACTAGTGGTGACATCACTTGAGCAAGGTCACGAGGTCACAGAGCATGGAATGGGTACTTTCTGCAGCAGCCAAGGGTGACCCTCCCTTCAGCTCTTTCTCCCCCAGCTCCCACCAACCAAACCCATGTGGGCCACTTTCCCATTCGAACCTCTTTCCTTATCACTCAGAATACAACAGCAACAACCACATATTAAACACGGCTGTGTGGTAGGCAGTATGGGGAGTACTTATGCATATACCCTCTCCTTTAGACTCACAACAGCCCCCCTGAGGCAGGAAATGTTATTTCCATTTTACAGATAAGGAAACTGAGCATCAGGAAGGTTTGGTCATAGGGAGTTAGAGCTGAAAAGGAACTTTTTTTAAAATCCTCACCTGAGGATATTTTTCCACTGATTTTTAAAGAGAGTGAAAGGGAGGAGGAGAGACAGAGAGAGAGAAACATCGATGTGAGAGAGACACATCTATTGGTTGCCTCCTTCACGCGCCCCTACCAGGACCAGGGATCAAGCCTGCAACCAAGGTATGTGCCCTTGATGGGTATCTAACCAGGGACCCTCAGTCCATGGGCCGACGCTCTATCCATTAAACCAAACAGGCCAAGGCCGAAAGGAAACTTATTGAACAGACATGTTTAGGCCAGTTCCAGGCCAGGGCTCTGCCTCTCCAATCACGTGAAGAGCAGGTTGTGCACCCTGGATCCCCGGTAATGTGAACATATCCTGTGCCAGAAACTCCCCAGGTTGTGTCTGCTCTGCAGGAGCAGCAGGAGTGCCAGCAGCTCTGTAAACAGCTGGAGTCCCCGAGCTTGACTGTCTGTTTCCCAGGGCCTGGCCTTGTTCACCAGACCTGAGAGCAGAGACAGGCAGCCAGCAAAGCAGCAATGGTCTCAATTCATTCCAGACCAGCGGAGGGCTGAGGCTTCCTGTCCTTCACCTGACCTTTCCAGGGACTCTCTTTAAGTCTAAGCAGCAAGACAAAGGTAGAAGTTGGAAAAGGAGTGAATGAGGGAGAGGTGGGAAGGGGCTCCTGATCGAGAGTCTCCCTCCGGCAGTCTCCAAGAGCAAGATCTGGAGCTAGAACCTTCTGGGAACCACCAGCTTGTCTGGACATGCATACTATGAGTGTGCACTATAGCCTCTATGTGTCTGAGTAGTATGCATGCACATGAGTGTATTGTGGAGTTGTTTGTACAAATGTACACATAGGCATGTGCATATGTATATGCTAGTTTGTATGTATTTGCACATGTAACCTCAAAGGGAAATATGTATGGCCATGCATAGGAATAAGTATGTGTATTTCTGGTTATAAATGTACATGTGAATATGTATAAGTATGAATGTGCATGTATCTGTGTATGTATATATGTAAAAATATGAGAAAGTATTTAAGAGTGAGTGTTCATGAATGGTACTATTTTCATTTATGTAATTGTGTGTGGATATTTGCAAATATGTGAACACATAGTGAAGTATGCATCAGCATGAGGCATCATATTTATATGTGTGTCTATGCATGTGCATGTGAATATATGTACAAATACATGTGAAAGAGAATTTACATGTGAATCGGTATGTGAGTGTGAGTCTGTCTATACATGTGTGCAGGTGTGCATAGGAATGTGCACATATGGGGGCACGTATATCGCTCAATTCATATGGAACTATATGTAAACAAATGAGAGAGCGTGTATGTGTGTATTGGCGTCCTCTGGGCATGAATCCCAGTATTTCCATTATCAGGTCTTAAGCTGCAGCCTTTCTTACCAAGGGTCAGACTAGCTTGGCTCAGATCCAGGCACATTGGCCAGGACCCTGGGGATTAGTGACTGCCTATCCATAGTATGCTTATGGACAGCAAAACTCTGGCACATGGTTGTTGTTATTACAAGCTTTGTAATAAGTCCAATAAAAGAAAGAGAGAAGTAGGAATGCAGAGAAACAACCTAGTGTGCACCCGACTAGGTCCTCCCCTTGACTGTGCATACATTGTGGAGACACACATCTCTGTAGAAACAGGATGGCGCAGTAGTACAATTTGTGTTTTTACTTTCATCATGGCCTGGAATCTGTCCACATCACTACATGTTGGTATACCTCATTCCTAACTCTCCACACACCACCAAATTTGGGAATATAATAGGTAATTACTAGTATTATTATATTCAATATATGACAAAATGACTTTAATCTATGTTTCCAGACTTTATGGCCTACCTGTAAAATTCCATGGTCTGAACATCATTTCATGGTATTTAACCACCCTTCTCCTGATGGACCTTCAGGCTTATGTAACTTTTCATTATTACAAATGAATTTTCTTGTGTATAGCTCTTTGCCCATTTCCTTAGGATATATTCCAGAAGTGGAATTACTTGATCAAAAAAGCATGCACTTTGTTTTATTATTTTGACAGATATTATTGCCCAGCTAACTTCCAAATAAGTTTTAATAATTTACTGTCCTCCCAACAGTGTTCATTTCTCTTCACCCTTGCCAACCCAAGATATTACCATTTATTTTTTATTTTACCATATAAGCTTTTTGAATGGTACTTCATAGTCATTTTTAATTTTCACTTCAGATTCTTAGTGAATGTGAGCATCTTTGCATATGTTTATTGGGCAGTTTGAATAATATTATAGGTTATTTTTTAACATGTACTTCCCTAATCCATTTGGTTTAGTTTAGTTTTCTGTAAAGTATTTGGTGGTGGTTTACTTTTCTCTGATTAGATAGTAATATTTCCAATATCATTCTTAAGTAGCCATTATTCCTCCACTGATTTCAAATGCTCTCTTTTTCATAAAGTAAATCCCCATATAAAAATAAGGGAAGAAAGAAATCCCCATATATACCTAGTCTGTTTCTAGTCTCTGTTTATTGCCCCATTGCTCTGTTTGTCTGTTTCTGCACCAATGCCACACTACTTTCATTACTAGGCTTCACATTATATTTCTATGCCTGGTAGAGATAGTTCTCTGTTGTTCTTTTTTAAGGTTTTTCTTGACTTTTTCAGCCCATTTTCTCTCCCACATGAACTTTAGAATCCCCTGTCGAAGCCTATAAAAATTGCCTCCAATTTTTTAGATGGAGTTTATAGATTAATTTGGGAAGAAGTGACATCTTTAGTATATTTTATAAAAGTGGTGTGTCTCTCCATTTATGTAGGTATTCCCTTACTCTTTTCAGTAAAGTTGAAGAGTTGTTGTTTTTTAAATATATACATCTCACACATTGCTTGTTAGGTTTATTCCTGGATAGTCTGTGGGGTTGGTTGCTATTGTGGATGAGATCCCTTCTTATGGTTGCATTTTCCATGACACTCTCAGTCTTTCTACACAGCTAATGCTAGGTCACTTCTTATGCTCATGGGTTGGGGGAATCCAAGAAAAATTATATTAAATGTCATCCAGTTTGATATGGTTCAATACTCCGCAAAGCCTTGGTAAACTGGAGACTAAGAGAAGGCCACAGAGAGAGCTCTCAGAAATGCCACCAGCGTCTGTCACAGGCAGAAAGCGAAATCATAGGCAGACTTGGTAGCATCTGCAGGGTGACTCTCTCCCGACAGCACCAAGGGAGGCATCACCAGCATGCGTTTACGACAACCCAGAGGGCGATCCCTCAGATCAGATTCAGCAAGGTTGACTCATGACAGTCAAGCCCACAAAAGACTGAAGCGGGTAAGTAAGACTGCCAGGTCATTTTCATTTATGACGGATCTTTCCATTCTAATTAGAGGAATGCTCTCGTCCTCCATGAATGCACTCCCTGACCACTCTTCTGAATATTAGGGGAGCCAATCAAAAGTTGTTTTGATGTACCTGGAACTGGAGAAAAAAACAGTCTTGAAGGAATGCTCACCAGGCCGTTTTAGAGGTCTACTAAGACACCATCCTTGCCTCGCCACACATACACCCTCCTTCCGGTGACAATAAAGCTGGAGTGGTCCTATTCCCCAGGTGCTGCTGCCAGGTTCCTGCTCCTCCGCCTGCCCTTTCTTATACTACTTATCAATGTCTCCCACATGTTTGTAAAATAGTTCTCTAAACAAGACACGATCAAATCAATTAAGGTTCCACTTACTAAATCACAACACATGCCAGTCCTCAATCATGGAGACTGCACAGAGGTCCCTGTGATTGATGCTGAGCCTCGCCCAGCTCCTCTCCTGCACACTCATCTCTGCTATTAGTTTAACTCTCAGAGAGCAACCTTGTTTTCCACATTTCCACATTTGTTAGTGTCTCACTATGGTGCCTGGACTGCCAACACTGTCCTCTTTCCAGGTTAGCATCCGCCCTTCAATTTGCAACCTTTGTCAACCCCTTATGAATCCATCTCACTGCTTAACAGGCCAGTGCAAAGTTCCCCACCTAGCACTATCAGGATATGTATGAGCCAACTATCTCATGAGTTCAGTAGGACACAATGCACTATGTCTGTCTGCTACCCACTCCTGGATTCATATCTCTGCTCTAGCGCCTACTAGCTATGGAACTTTGAGCAAGATGCTTAACCTCTAACCTCTCTGAATTTCAGTTTCCTGCCCTGTAAAATGAGTGTAATAATACCCAGTGTGTTGGATTGATGAGAGGTTTAGGGCAGTGATGGGCAACCTTTTGAGCTTGGTGTGTCAAACTTTGCCAAAAAACTGAGCATAACTCGGGTAGTGTGTCACTTTGAGGAAAAAACTAACTCCAAGACTCAAGTCGCAAATGTTTCATCCTCAGGAACAGCAAATGTTTCATCCTCGGCATGCAGCTGCGTGTCATCAGAAATGGCTACGCGTGTCAGTGCTGACACGCGTGTCATAGGTTCGCCATCACTGGTTTAGGGATAGAATGTATATAAAGTCCCGGAAAGTGTTAGACGCCAAATAAAAGGAGCTGCTATCAGCATGTTCACGTAATTATTAAACTCACGCTGGGCTTTAGTGATCCCCTAGAGACAAACAAAGATGCTCAACTCCACTGGTCCAAACCATCTACAGTTCTTTACAACAAATGTAGCTCTGCTTGTGTGAGATCCAAATGAGAATGCACAGGCAGGGTGGTGACTTAGGAGAGTTCAGGGCACAGAGCAGGCATCCAGAGCCAAGGAGGCAATGAGTCAGGATCTGGGGAGTCGCCAGCACTGGACTCCAGTGTAGAGCAGACAATGGGTCAAATTGGAGGGCCAGCGAAGGAAAGAGTAGAAGTGCCAGTGAACTGCTGGATCTGGGACAGAGGCTTTTTGTCCTTCCTGCTGATTGTGGGTCTCTACAAACCCACAGGTACATAACAGCAGCCAGAGGCAGTATCCAAAAGCACTGAGGCATCATCAAACTGTTGCTCAGTGCAATTCTGGGAGATCCGGGGTAGTGTAGTCTAGTGGTTAAGTACTTGGGCTCTGACATTAACATCTTGGGTTCAAATCCCAGAGTCGACACTTATAGCTGTGTGATGTTAGAAATAGTTCTTTAGCCTCTGTATACCTTGATTTACCTCCTCACACATCACTGGCCTCCTTTCCAGCTGTAACCAGGTACTGGTCACATCTCAGAACAATACCAGATCTAGAGAAGCCAACTTCAGGAGGATGGAATAGACTGATAGGGTCCTTTCAAATGCCACCTTCTCTGCAAAAGCTCTTCCAGATTCACCCATCCTGGCTGAAAGTAATCTCCATGTCTTGAGAGCAATACCTAATAGCCATTTGTTAGGTATTGCTCTCAATGACCCTTATTACTTTCAGTTTTGCATGGTAGATGTTTGTGTCCACATCTTGCCTGGCCTGCTAGATACTTCAAGGTCAGTGAGGGTAGAAATCAAGACCATGTGCCTCCACCCTCACTGTTCTCCCTCAGGGCATAATGTCTATAGAGTTGAATTGAGTTACAGAAGAGACGTCCCTTTGAGGGCTGAAGTGCTTGCTGAGACTTAAGCAGGTATAAGAATCTTGTTCTTTGTCTACCTGTTGGGTGATATCTCTTGGTTCTGATGGCAATGGCTTCTCCAACCCCTTCCCACCAACACACTCATCAGGCTCTTAGCTCTTTCCTACTAAAATACCTCGTGCATGCTACTTCACGACAATGCTGAGTTTAGAGGAGTTTACTGGGAAAGGTTGGAATCTGAAATTAGATACAACGGGGTGGGGGGACACAAATCCAACCAAAATTAGACACAATGGAGAGAGGGTACACAGAAAGCCCTGAATGAATATTTGGTGAATGTCAGAATGAACTAGTTAATGCTTCACCTTGGTCTTACAAGCATGCCAATTGCCCAGTTTCCAGAAATCAGACCATCAGGGAATCTCAGAGGCAAGAAAGGTGAGCCAGTGCTAAAGACTGTTGAGCTAGAGCTCAGGAAATCAATCCCTCCCGCCTCAGACTTATATGAGAGTGTGAAACCTAGAAACCATTACTGGGGGTGTAGCTCAAGGTTCTCAGGTGGAGGATTCAAATGTTGCTCCCCGGCCCATGAACCTGAACATGGACTGCCCCCCGCCCCCACCATGTCGAACACCAACCCATGTGAGCACAGGGCTAAGTGAGCAAAACAGCATTTAGCTTTCAGGCTATTGCACCAATTACATTGATCTCTCCCAAACTGCATTTCCCACTGCTGTTCACCAATGAGGCAGGAGAAGTCAATGGCAGTTGCTGAGGGGAAGTGGGGCTGCCTGAGGACACCCAGATACCTTCTCCAGATCTCAGCTCATGCCTTTCATTCGTCATTTCATAATGAGACCCCATAGGGCTTTTTTTCTTCTTTTAGGTGGTATATATTTGTATTTTTACAATCAGCATGCATTACTTTTGGAATAAAAAAGAGTAAAATATTTTTTAAATATCAGTAATAACAAAATAGAGACTATTCCTGTCCATGAAAGAGTGTTATAAATATGTTTTGCATACATATACTTAGATTAAGGGAAATGCATGATGCATTTATAAAGTCTAGCAGCAAGCATCTGGCTTAGAATCCAGCCACTTATTTCCTTCATGAATTCACAAAAATTACTTAATTATTCTGAGCCTGAATGCCTTCAACTGTAAAATGGGAATAAGAACTGTAAAATGGAAATAAAAAGCTAGTTTTTAATGATATCATGAGTATTAAATGATGTGTAGTATGTTAAAGTATCCACTATATACCAGTTTAATAGATGTATACAATCAATAAATACAGACCTTTTCCTATTGAAAATAAAAATGAAATATCAGCAATAAAATGAAAACATAAATAATGTCCCTCTATAGTTAAAATTCGTCATTGCTTCATTGCTCCCAGGATGAAATCCAAAGTCCTCCGGACGGCTCCTGAGCCCTGCCTGCTTCCCCTCCCCCCTCATTCACTTGCTGTTCTTCCAGAGTACTCCACTCTTGCTTTGTCTCTAAATGCCCTTCCTCTTTGGCTCAACTATATCTGGTCTCGCCTTAAATACCATGTCTTCTTGGAGCCTTCCCTGCCCTCCACCCCCAAGTCCAGATGTGGGGGGAGGCTGTCTCCCCTCTCTCCCTAGCACCCTGTACTTAATCCCTACCAGAGCCCTTACCTCAGTGCGGTATAGACGTTACACTGTAGGCTCTGTGTCTGCATAAATATTTCTTTCTTGTTCTCGGTATATTCTCTAGTGCCTAGAACAGTGCCTGACATTTACTAGTTAAACGTTCTTAATTACACAAACAAAACTAATAACCATTAGCTATTAGATTTGAAAGGGTTGTTAAGAGCCCATATAGCCTAGCTCCTTTTTTTTTTTTTTTTTTTTAACAGTGAGACCCAGAGAAGCAATTCAGGTCTAATCCCTGGTCCTTTCCTGAATTGCTGTGTGATCTTAGAAAATGACTGGGTGAGTAGGTGGGCTGGTGCGGGAGAAATAGAAGCTCAAGTTCATCCCCTCAAATTGTTGCCAATCAAGGAGAGGAGATAAAACACATACAGTGAGGAAGTGCTAAATTAAACGTTTCTGGTGATTCCGTTTTGCTGGAGATCAGAAAAGGAAGCGATCAGGGAAGCCTGAGGGCAAGAAGGCCCCTGCTGGAGAGGCTAAGCTGTGTGGGCAGAATCCACTAGGCTGTGAGGATGGGAGGCGCATAGCCCGGCACAGAGCCGGCTCTCCACCCCGTGGGATGTGCGCATGGAGGGTCAGACGCTGCGGATGCTGAGCCCAGCTCTGCCACTTACTAGCCCTGGCCTGGGATGAGTTTCTCAGCCCTTCTAATCCTCAGCTTCCTTACCCGCCTCGCCATGGGAATCTGTATGTCTAACTTGCAGGAGTTTTTTGATGATTAAATGTGTGACAGTATCTAGAACAGCGCCTATGCCTAACAGATCATTTTAAGAAGTGCCACTTTCTTTTATTCCTTCCAGCCACGTAAACAGGCTTGACATGTCACTGGCAAGAACACCAAAAGCACACCTGGGGTTTGGGGGCTGAAGGCTTTTTCTGCCCAACCATTCACAGTATGTTTACTCTGATAGGACTTCTTTCTCTCTCTCTCTCTCTCTCTCTCTCTCTCTCTCTCTCTCTCTCTCTCTCTCTCTCTCTCTCTCCTGTTAAATCCAAGAGAGAAAGCTGTTTCTAACCCCTAGTCAGAGGGGGCCAGACCAGGAGCTGTCTCTGTCAACACCCAGGTCTGGCCTGAAGTTCTCTCTCCAACACGGGACATATAAGACATAAGATTATGAGACTAAATGTCATTTTCTATGGGACTGGAGGGAGAGGCTTCAATTAAATTATAGAACAATCCTGTAAAATACCTTGGAACATTTATAAAGCTATTGATATTTCTGTAGGCAAACGGAATGAGGCCTGTGCTGGGAAGAACTTGGTGGGGGAGGGGAGATGTTTGTTCTGGTTCACCCCTGCTGATGACAGATTGAGTGATCAGCATGTAGAAGCAGCACTGCAAAGGAAATGCAGCACATCTCATTTACCGGCACCTTCCAGGAAAGATCAGTAGCGGGTGCTCATGAGTGGAGCTCATGTCTTGAAGGAAAGCATGTAAAGTTGGATTTGACCTGAGGTTATTCATCTTGGAGGACTTTAAACTCTTGTGGGAATCCAATAGAGAGAACTATGGTCTTTTTCTTGGGAAAACTCAGATGTACCCTAAATTCTACTTGCAGTGTCATGATAGTGATGGGATCCAGGTTTATAATGCCTCACTAACAAAAATTTAAAACTTTTCTTTGCAACTATTTCATTTCATTACCCAGTTCCCAGCCTTGGAGACCTAACCCTACCACTAACTGCTTCTCAGGTTGTGAATGGGAACTAAGGACTTTAGTTCCAGGCATCAGCTTTTAGTCTTTCCTCTCGTCTTCTCGATCTGTCTAGACTAGCAGCTCTCGAACCAGAGTGCAAGTGAGAATTACTGCACTGACAGGTTGATAATAAAAGGGGGACTTCAACTTTATCTCTTATCTAACAGGATGAAAACAGGCACTTATTATATAAGCCTGAACTTTATATTTTTTTAACTTCATAAAAAAATAACATTTAAATAATCTCAGTTCAAGTTGAATATACTTGATGGGGCAGTTAGAGAACGTTCTGAGATGGTTTTTGCCTGATGCATGGACTTGTCTGACTCCCACTAAGCTGCCACCACACTCGAACCACATCCTCCAGAGGGTTTGGGGGACACGGGCTGGAGGCACCCAGGACCTAACCCTTGTCCCCCGGCTGCAGGACTACAGGGTCAACATCTTCCTGCGGCAGCAGTGGAACGACCCCCGGCTGGCCTACAACGAATACCCCGACGACTCCCTGGACCTGGACCCGTCCATGTTGGACTCCATCTGGAAACCGGACCTGTTCTTCGCCAACGAGAAGGGGGCCCACTTCCACGAGATCACCACGGACAACAAGCTGCTCCGGATCTCCCGCAGCGGGAACGTCCTCTACAGCATCAGGTGAGCCCAGGGCTCGTCGCCTCCCTCCTCAGCACCTGCCCTGCCCCATTGTCTTCTGGGAGCAGAGAGAAGAGGCGGGTCAAACAGGTGAAGAGGCCTTGGCAACCTGACATCTTTGCCAGATGGGCCGAGCCAGCCCATAACCTACACTCAGCAAGTGAGAATAAAATACCGGGCAAAGTCGTAGGGGCGAGTGGTTTATTCTAACCAGGGAGATCCAGGAAGCATCTGGGAGAAGTTAGGCCCCAACCCTTACCCAGAATTTCGATAAAGAAAAAGAGGATTCAAAGGCAACGATGGATAGCAGGAGCATGCAGCTACGCAGGATGCATAAGTTCTAGAGAACTGCTGGACACACGGTGCCATAGTTAACAATACTGTGTTGAATGCTTCAACACTTGTTAAGAGGGTTGATCTCGTGTTAAATGTTCTTACCAAAATTTTTAAAAATAGCAGGAGCAAAGGCACAAAACCTGAAAAATTCCAGCAACTTCACCGTAAATGGCCTGCCGGTGAGTGGCACTGCTCACAGGTACCAGTCAGGGCTGCTCCATCCCTTCTGGAAATGCTTCCCATCCTCCTTACCTTGTTCCGGGTCCAGGAAGCTGGGCCCCCTTCCCCAGCTTCCTGCAGATACTGGTCAGAGGCAAGCTTTCAGAGTCTCCTGCTACCCCTCCCCACCTAATTCCCAATCTTGTCCCCCAAGACATGAAGAAAATGACTAATGTCCATGTGATTCTTACAGATCACTATTCACTGAAATGTACTTACTAGGCTGGGTCCTTTACACAGATGATTTCTAGTCCTCCTCACAACCCAATGAAGTAGGTTTTATTGTGCCCATTTTGCAGATTAGACAAGTGAGGGCCTGAAAGTTGAGTACTTAGCAAAGTTCCCACAGCTAATCTGATGTCCACTCAGAACCTTAAAGAACAGGGGCGTGGCATTCAATGGGCACTCAAATATTTGCTGAATGAAGATGTTTTTATTTGAAAGGGCTTAAAGGGAGCACTGATCCTAAATGACTCCCCCTCCTCATCCTCCCATTTCTCAGGGGACTAAACCTTTCATTTCCATTAGAAGGTGAGCTTTTTTAAAAAAAAATTTTATTTGTATTGACTTCAGAGAGGAAGGGAGGTAGACGGATAGAAACATCAATGATGAGAGAGGATCATCTATCGGCTGCCTCCTGTACACCCCCTACTAGGGATCCAGCTCACAACCTGGGCATGTGCCCTGACTGGGAATTGAACCATGATCTCCTGGTTCCTAGGTCAATGCTCAACCACTGAGCTGGAAGGTGAACTTTAAATGTCCAGGCTCATAGGAGAGGCTGCACAGGTTCCAATCCTCGGATGTGGCTGAAAAGCAGACTGGCTGGGAGAGGGGACTTAGAAATCTCTGCAGGGAAAGTAGCACCACAGAGGGGCAGGCTGGGAGGAACCAGAGGCAGATGCCTTCCAAACCTGGGAGCCCACCCCACCCAGTGCCCATCCAGACTGGAAGGGTGGTGGGCTCAGGAAATGACACCAAGGCCGTGGCTGGCTGGCGGTCAGGGAGGGTCACCCTGCCTGGTTCTTGATGCTGCCAGGCTAGTTTCATGTCTCTGGGAACCTAGTCCCCAGTGCAGCATGACAGAGGAACAAATCAGCAGTAAGTGATATTCCCAAGGTCATTCAACTTCAGGAAATTAACCCAGTGTGACGGCTGCCCCACCTTGGAGGTTTTAGCTTCAGAAATCAACTGCATTCACTTTCCCCCTCCTCCTCTTCCCTTCTCTCTCTCATCTTCCCCCTCTCTTCCTCTCTCCTTTTCCCCCTCTTGCTTCTACTTTGTGCTTGAAGGGACCCACATGGGAGCTGTGGGTGTGAGCTGGAGGGCAGAGGTTCACACAGGGCCTAGTGCCTCACCACGTGCAGCCAGGGTGCCAGCACTGAGTGATCACCACCAACTCGGTGCCTTTCAGGACAGCAGTGCTGGGAAGCCAGCCAGACAGCTTCCACACTCAGCATCCCAAGGCTGGGAGACCTGGTTAAATCCTGCCTGAGCCATCGGCTTGCTGTGTGACCTTACACGAGTCCCTCCCTACCTACCCTCCTCTGCACCTCACCTGTCAAATGAGGGAGTTGGCCTGATGATCTAAGGCTCTTTCTTCTCCGTCCCCTGCAGCAGGTGCTCAGATGTTGGCAAAGCCATTCAAGCAGAAGCCTGTATCCCATCCGGAGCTGTAGACAGCGGGTTCTGTTAAGGTGGCTTCCTCTGGGTCTGAGGCTGCTGCCCTCTGCAAGGGTTGAATAACCCAGAATAAACAGCTAGCCCAGAAGCCAGGGATGCCCACCACTTCCCAGCTGACACCAGCAGGAGCCCACAGATGTGAGCCAGCTGTGTTTGGACACCAACTGTTTAGGGATCTTTTGAAATAACTTTTGATGAGCCTAAGGCAGTGGTCGGCAAACTCATTAGTCAACAGAGCCAAATATCAACAGTACAACGATTGAAATTTCTTTTGAGAGCCAAATTTTTTAAACTTAAACTTCTTCTAATGCCACTTCTTCAAAATAGACTCGCCCAGGCCGTGGTATTTTGTGGAAGAGCCACACTCAAGGGGCCAAAGAGCCGCATGTGGCTCACGAGTGGCTTTGCTGACCACGGGCCTAGGGTATGAAGGGAGGGAGTCAGGAACCACTAGCGGCACCTGCTGCCAGTGTACCTGGGAATGCCTGAGGCCTGTGCTGCTCAAAGGATCATTCAGGCCTTGTTCCTACCCGAGGCCTCTGCAGAAGTGCAGAGCTGGGGGAGCCCCCGGCCTCCAGGTCTTCGGGCACCTTGCTAAAGGCAGGCCCCTAGGAGCCACACAGACTCCAAAGAAACACAGAAGTTCTACTGACTCTCTGTGACCTTCATCCCTCTGCCCCATTTACATATCTGAAGTGTGGAAATGTACATATGTTGGTTCCCTGACCTCCTTGACCTCTCCAAGTTAAGTGGCTTCTGGTAGTAACTAGCATGGAGGCACAACTTCCCTGGTCTGTGGACCCAGCATCATTCAACTCACTTCTCTCCCCAGAATCACCCTGACGCTGGCCTGCCCCATGGACTTGAAGAATTTCCCCATGGACGTCCAGACATGTATCATGCAACTGGAAAGCTGTGAGTCCCTCACGTGAGGCCTCTAGGAAGAACCAGTCTCCCCTCTACCCACAGGACTGGCATAAATCCCCACACAGCTGCTCCCAACCGCTGGGCCCCAGGAGGTTACTGCAATAGCTCAAAAGGCCAGATGAGGGGCTTGGCTCTTAGAGAATGCTTCAGAAATATAACTCCCCTTATATTGTCAGAGGCCCAGCTCTGGAGCCAGCAGCATTCTCCAAAGAGGCATTGTCCCCTGTCCCTCGTGAACATGCTCCCCGGGAGTGATGGGGAAATAGCTGGAATAAGACATGGTCCTTGAACTTAAGGGAATGCTCCCTCCAGCAGGGAGACAGATGACTGGCTAACACAGGGCAGCAAATGGTAAGTGTTCTATTAGAAGAAGAAAAGAGGGTGGCCTCGTGGCTGAAAGCGGGCTTCCTTCTGATTGGGAAGGAGGGACGGTATTGGAAAAGGCTTTATGGAGATCAAGTGAACCAGGATTTTAATAGCTGGGGTAGGTAGCTGGATTCTTTGACTGTAAACCCAGAAAGCAATCAGACGCATTTTAAAAGTAGAATTAAATGGAAAGATATGGGGGTTCCTCGTGGACTTGTAGGAGAAACCAGAAGTACAGAAACTGGGGCAGAGCATTTAGGCATCAGGGACTAATGGGTCCTCCCCTCGGAGCAACACCTCTGGAGAGAATCAGCACCAGCCAAGCGCTGAGCCTCCTGTGACTTCACCCAAGGGTCAAAGTCGTGGGACAAAGGCCTAGTTGAGTCAGCATCTCACACTTTGCCCCCAAATGATAGTCCCACCACAAAAGCACCCCATAGAGTCATTCCCCTGAGGAAAGTCTGCTGTGAGCAAAAGAGGGCGCTTGCAAGGATGGTGTACAGGCAGGAATAGCAGATGTCAACTGAACTTGACCAGGAGGTAAGGGGGAGGGGCAACAGGACACACTAAGGTAGGGTGCTGGGAGTTGTAGGGAGAGAGGGAGAAGGGTTGTGGGGTAAATATAAACAATTAAACCAGTTTTAACATCCTATGTGGAGAGGGGAGGAAGCAACATGGTTTCATGAGTTCCCTCAAGTGCCTGGTGCCTCTTTCTCTAACCCTAAAGCCAGACACGCCTCAAATAAGTGCTTCTGGGTGGTGACTGCTTCTTCTTCTTCTGATCCCATCCCAGTTGGCTATACCATGAATGACCTCATCTTTGAGTGGCAGGAGCAGGGAGCTGTGCAGGTGGCAGATGGACTAACTCTGCCCCAGTTTATTCTGAAGGAGGAGAAGGACTTGAGATACTGCACCAAGCATTACAACACAGGTAGGTGTGAGGGGCCACCCTCCACAGGTCCCACCCCCCACCAGGGCCAGAGATCATCTCAAACATTCATTCAGTCATTGCTTCAACATGATGGACAGAGCTCTGTGTTTATTACTAGTGGTTGTATATTTATTAAAGTGGCTCCGACCCTTTCTTCCTGTGAGTCCTGGGGCAAGTAACTTAAACTTTAGGCCCCAGCTCATTACAAAGAAAGCTGGGAGATACAGGTAGTCTTTATTCCAGGCAGCAGGGTACCTAACTCAAAATGGACCCAATTCCTAAGGCAGAAGGAAGAGCTGGTATTGGGAGGACCTCTGTGTCAGAGGAACTGCTCAAGGCAAGGGAGAGAGTGTAGGTGGTCCCGATTAAGGTGAAGAAAGGAGGGACATGGGATGGAAAAGCAGGCAGAGCTCCATTGTGAAGGACAGACTAAAGAGTTTGAACTTTCCCTGCAGGTAATGGGGACCTTCTTGTATGAGGAGAGAAGGAAGGAAAGAAAGGTTTTACAAAGGGAGCTAACAGGATCAAGTCATGTTTTGGGAAGAAAACTGGCAGAAGGAAAGAGAATGGTCCACTTAGGCCCACTCTTTGCAACAAAATAGTGAGGATGAGGATGATCGCAACTGACATTCCCGAGCACTAATGATGTGTGAGGACTGTGCTAAGTTCTTTATAGGCACCATCTCATTCTCTCATCACAGTTACCATATGAGTAAACATGTGAGGTAGGTATTTTTTATTATTATTATTGTCATTTTCATCATCATCCCCAATTTTCCATAGACAAGATTGTTCTGACCTCAAAGTCTTGTTCCTATCCACTAGGCTACTTTGCCTTCTCATTATCATTTCTTGCAGGTAAATTCACCTGCATTGAGGCTCGGTTCCACCTGGAGCGACAGATGGGCTACTACCTGATCCAGATGTACATTCCCAGCCTGCTCATTGTCATCCTCTCCTGGATTTCCTTCTGGATCAACATGGATGCTGCACCAGCTCGTGTGGGCCTCGGCATCACCACCGTGCTCACCATGACCACCCAGAGCTCTGGCTCCCGAGCATCCCTGCCCAAGGTAAGTCCCACTGCCCAAGCGCACAGAGCACCTGGACAGGCAGGAGGACACTCATCTCCCTCCCCTGCCTGTAATAATGACAGCACGAGGAATTAGTCACTATTTCTTCATCTACCACACTTGTCAGGGTTCAGCACTCTGATTCACCAAAACCTTCCTCCAGATTTTGTTAAAAAAAAAAAAAAAAAAACAAAAAAGGAAGGAAGGAAGGAAGGAAGGAAGGAAGGAAGGAAGGAAGGAAGGAAGGAAGGAAGGAAGGAAACATTATGTTCAATACAATCCCGACACCTTTTACTCCATTCTCTACCAACATTAGACACACATTCTGCTTCATGTACTATTAACACTCAATTCCTCCATTCACTTTTAGTGCTGAGTACATTCCACCCCTTTCATCATTAATGTAGATACTCTGTGTTGGGGGTCTCCAAGACCACCCCCATGTTCAGAGACTTGATAGGACTCAAAGACTCAGCATATAGTTGTGCTCAAGGCTAAGACGTCTTACAGTGGTATATCCAGGATGCACAGATAGATGACAAGGAAAGTGACATGAGCAGAGTCTGGAGGAATCCATGGGCAGGCTTCCTTGCTCTCTCCTACCCCCCACGAGGGACCACAGAGAGCACCCTCTTACCCCAGCAACAAAAGGCAGCACAAGTGTGAAATGTTTCTGCCCAGAGAGACAGAAAGAGAAAGTGTTTAGAGATTCATTTAAGATTCATTATTGGGCCAGGCCAGTGTGGCTCAGTGGTTGAGCTTCGACCCATGAACCAGGAGATCACAGTTCAATTCCCAGTTGGGGCACATGCCCAGGTTGTGGGCTCAATTCTCAGTAGGAGGCGTGCAGGAGGCAGCTTATCAATGATTCTCTCTCCTCATTGATGTTTCTCTCTCTTCCTCTCCCTTCCTCTCCCTAAAATCAATAAAAAACTTATTTTTCTTTAAAGATTCATTATTGAAGGTTTTTACTGGGTGCTGGGTGCCTAGCACATAACAAAATTCCAGACCCCCAGAAGGAAAACAGATGTTCAGCATAAACCATGTTGTTTGCACAAGCAGTCCAAGCACCCTTATCAGTTAGGAAAAGTGGGAACAACCCCCAAATCCAAGTTCCCAGATGTCCTCCGAGGGCCAGCCTTGCAAGCAGGTCCTTTGTTAGGTAGCAGCCTCATATGTTATGCCTGATATGTTAACCCTCCTCTACACATACCTTAATCTGATACTTATATTTCTAATGTTAAACACCACTTTCTAGTACATTCACTATTAACTCTTAAATAGTATGCTGTTCCATTCACTATTAACCCTAGACCACAGATTTCACTCCGTTTACTAGTAATGCCAGGTAGGCATTCTGCTTCATTCATTCTAGGCCAGACACAACATTCTGCTCCATTCTTCCAAGGCCAGGCACAGCATTCTGCTTCATTCATTACTGACAGCAGACACTAACTCTCCTCCAGTCGCCCTCACTGTAAATGCACCATTCTGTTCCCTTCGCTGTTAACACTAGAGCTCACATTCCGCTTAATTCACTAGTAACATCAGACATAATGTTCTGCTTCATTTACTATTAGTGCCAAATACCACATACTCCTCCGTTCCCCTGTGCTTGAGATCCGAGGTTCTGCTCCCTTCGCTGTGAATGCCGGGTGCCCCATTCTGCTGTGCTCTCTTCTAACACTAGGCACTGCCTCCGCCTACATTCCTGCTGTCATTGGAGACACATTCTGCTTTATCCATCCAACACTAGATGCAACATCCTGCACTGCTCCCAATGCCAGACACTACCTTCTGCTCCCTCAGCCTCATGCTAAATGCAATGTGCTGCATAATGTCCAATTAATGCCACACTTGACATTCTGTTTTGATACAGAAACACTGAAATAACACACAATGAGCACATAACACCCTTTACCTGCATTGCAATTGTCAGCATTTTGCCTCATTGCCTTCATCTCTGTCCCTCTATATATAGATAGGTGATGGGCAAGGGAAGTATGTAGAGAGATGCAGTTTTTGCTCAAGTATTTGAAAGCTACCCACATTATGACAATAAAGAAAAGGGATCACAATGATATTATGACATCTAAAAAATTAACATTAATTGAATAATTATTATGGAATTAGGAATAAGCCCCCTAGGGACATCTCACCCCTAGCTTTTCTGTTTAAGCTTTTTGATCAACCTATTGTTTGCCTCAATGGTTATCTGATGCTTAACAGTTGTCACTGTTTTCATCAAGTGCCCCCAGGGAAAGGCTGTTCACACTGGGCCAGCAATTTTCAGTGAGCTCCCCCCCCCCCCCCCCAGTTAGGTCCAATAATGACAGTCCTCTGGAGATGGAACTTTGCACAAGCTCCAACTCTGTTCTGCCCCATCAGTAGCTGCCAGGACATTGGTTTTTAAGGCTGGCATGGAGCTGAGGGAAGGGGATAGAAGTGGGGCAATTTAAAACTCCACAAAGCCCCAAGGGAATTTAAAACATATGTCCACACAAAAATTTGTATACAGATGTTTGTAGCAGCATTATTCATAATAGTCAAAAGGTAGAAACAACCCAAATGCCCATCAACTGATGAATGGATCAACAAAATGTGGTATATTCATACAATGGAATATTATTTGGCCATTAAAAATGAAATACTGCCCGGCCGGCATGACTTAGTGGTTGAGCGTCGACCTTTGAACCAGGGGATCATGGTTCAATTCCCACTCAGGGCACATGGCCAGGTTCCAGGCTTGATCCCCAGTGTGGGGCATGCAGGAGACAGATGATCAATGATTCTCTCTCATCATTAATGTTTTTCTCTCTCTCCCTCTCCCTTCCTCTCTGAAATCAATATATATATATATTTTAATGAAATACTAATACATGTTACAATATAGATAAACCTTGAAAATGTTATACTAAGTGAAAGAAATTAGTCATAAAAGGTCACATATTATTCTATTCATATGAAATGTCCAGAACAGGGAAAACTATAGAGACAGAGAATGGATTACTAGTTGCTTAGGACTTGGGGTAGGGGAGTTGGGGCAATAGGGAGATGACAGCTAAAAGTTATTAGGTTTTTGGTTTTGTTTTTTTTGAGGTGATAAATTCTGAAATGGACTGTGCTGATGGTTGCACATTATCTGTGAATGTATAAAAAATCATGGAATTGAACACTTTAAATGTGTGTATTGTGCAGTATGTGAATTATATCTCAACGAAGCTGCTTTTTAAAATACTATAAAGCTTGCTGTTCTCACTGAGATTCAGTTGCCTTCCTTAAATAAATTCTCACAGGATTGCTGTTGGTCTAATGGCTAATAACCAAGAGTTCTGAAAAAAAGTTTTTTGTGACCATTTTTGCTGGTTCTCTTGTTGCTTTGATGGAGGAGCGAGTTTTTAAAGCTCTTATTGCACAATTTGCTGGCATTCTCCACTTTGACATTAGGTGTGGCATCCCGTTTCTTGTCTCCCTGAGACTAAACACAGCATTCTGTTCCACTGAATAATAATGCTGGGCCCACCGTCCTCCTCTCGCCAGTACTCTTCCAGGCACTGTGTTCTGTTGTGCCCAATGTTCTGCCCAGTCTTCTTGATGCGTTTTTCTTTTTCTCTTCTGTAACCTCCACCCTAATATCCCAGCTGAGGAGAGGACAGCAGTGGGGGATGAGAGGAGTTACTGAGCAGCAGAAAACATTCCACCACACTCAATATCCCACCCTCCTCTGCCCTCACTCCCTTGTGTTCTTCCCCCACCCTGCCTCAGGTGTCCTATGTGAAAGCCATTGACATTTGGATGGCGGTGTGCCTGCTCTTCGTGTTCTCCGCCTTGCTTGAGTATGCTGCTGTCAACTTCGTGTCTCGGCAGCACAAAGAGCTGCTCCGGTTCAGGAGGAAGCGAAGACACCACAAGGTAGGCCTTTGGGTCACTGCCTGAGGGAGGAGGGACAGCTGGTGGCAGCCTTGTCTTGTGATACTTGTGTTGCTGGACCATCCTTCTCAGTGGGAAAGGCCCTGATTGGGTCTACAGGCAGTCATTCTTCCAACCATGATAACACTGCAGAAATTATCAGGTTGCACCCGAAGACAGAACTGATGGAGCAAATGCTGATGGCACCAAGATAATGACTAGCTAAAAACCCAAAGCATGGCAGGCTGCGAGATGCTAATTGGTGTTTCCTGCAGGGCTGCACTATTTCAGTTGGCGTGGTTCCAGAGGGGAACTGTACCACAGAAGGTGAGATCTTAGAGTAGAATGTCCACATCCCAGGCTTCTGCTTCCTACCTCCAAGAAAGGGCCATCAGGAAAGATCCTCCCATGAGCGGATTCTCTCACTAAGGGACTGAATAAAGGAATATTTGGCAGGCCATCTCTGAAAAGTCAGCCACCAAATGCCACTGGGGAGTGTGCAGCCTGTGGGAGCAAACTGGCCCCACACCTGGTCCATAGCTACTTCCCCAGGTGGATCAGAGAACCCTCTCTTGTCTCCAGCCTCATCTTCACAATTGATTGCTGTTGGTGTCACTGGGAGGATTTGACCTCCAGGCCAATTGGCTGTGAGGACCAGCTGTGACTACAGTGGGAGAGCTGCTGTGCAGGAGACACCCCTATGGAGCAGGATTGCTTCAGTGGGGCTTTGGTGCTCACTGAGTCTGCCCCTTGAGTGTCGCTTGTGGGTGTGTAGAGTTGTAATCTGCTATGGTCTGAAGCTGTCTACCAGGTGCACTGGCTCTGGGGCCTCCCAGGAGGTGCAAAGTCAGCCACTGCCTGAGGCTACCCGGCAGGAGCTACAGAGAGATCTGCAGATTCCTCCTATTTGTATCAGGTTTGGAAGTGCCCAGGTGAGGCCTAACTGTGAAGCAAAGCAGGCTGGTGCTGGTGCCCGATCTTGGGCCTTTTATTGATGTTTGGGGCATGCCGACACCAAATGCAGCTTGTTTGAGAGATATTAGCAAAGTCTGAAGCCTGAGCCAAGATAAGCCATTCATATGGAAAAGTTGCTGCTTATAGCTTGGGTGGGGCTGCAAATTGGATGGAGCGGGGGTCTCAGGAATCAGCAGGGCAGAGCAAACAGTGTGTTCCAGGTTGATGGGGACTCAGATTTGGTTGCCAGTTAGCCCTGGGGCAGAGGAAGTCTCAGCACAGGAACAATGACCCCTGTGATCTGCCCCCAAGTTCCTGCCCCAATGCCAGACAATCCAGTTCCTCCCTGTATGTGTCTAGATCTCCCAACGCCTCCTGGTGCTGGAGCTCAGAGGAAGTGAGTTGAGTAAGTTCACGCCTCGCCCTTTAAGAGAAACACCTAGGTCTCGGGAAACCTCCATGTCCCTCAGCCACAATCCCTGCTGGTTTTTACAGCCTGAAGTTACAGGGACTTTTCTTCCCAGCTCTGGGACCCTCGGTGGGGGGGTCTGGTGTGGGACTGGGACTCCTTGCTTCTCACAGTGGCCTCTGCGGGGACGATCTCCCTCTGGGTTTAAAAAAAAAAAAATGGTACACGTGGATGCTGGACCAGCCCATTCCATGCCTCTGCCCCTCCTACCAGTCTCAACATGCTTTCTTTTTTACTTTTCTAGTTGTAGGACTTCCATTCAGCCAGCTTTCAGGTGGTTCTGAATGATGGTTGTTCTGTAATTTAGTTGTAATTTTGATGTGGTTGTGGGAGGTGGCGAGTACCGACCTTTACCTACGCTGACATCTTCTCATTTATTATTTATGCACTTTCTCTGTTGCCCCTGTGCATCCCCAACTCCCTGCCTTAGGCTCACTACCAACATGCCTGCTGCCCTTATCCTTCTCGTCTCTCCATTTCTGAGCTAAGTGATCATCCCCTGTTTGTATGTTCATTCAGTGTTGAGGGGTCAATGAATGTGATAGACTTTACTCTGAGTTCACGGAGCTTACAGTCTAATGAGAGAGGTAGCCATCAATCAAGGAATACAACATGTTAAGAGCTTCAAGGAGGGGGGAGAGGCAGTGTACAGGGACCTTATGGAGAACATGCAGGGACTCCTAACCTATTTCTGGGCTCAGGGAAGGCTTCTGAGTAAGAATTAATTCAGTGGAAGAGAAGGAGTTGGAAGCAGGACTGGAGGTGGGAGTGTGCCCCAGGCAGAGAGGACAGATGGAGAAGGACCGGAGTTAGAGAGTAAGCGTGGCATTTCCGACCCCATGGAAATGTTTCAGGGTGAGTGGAGCACAGGACACCGGAGAGACAACGGCACAGATGAGACTGGAGAGGCAGACAGGTCCTCCCTCAGAGCTCACATGGAAAGGACACAAAGCTACACGCGATGAGAGCAGACAATGGGACTCCATGATTCTGATCCAGGCAAGATGACTTAGCTCAGGAAGGGAGAGATGAAAAGGACAGGGCAGCAGGCGTGTTGGTGAGAGCCTAAGGGAGGTGGGGTGCACAGGGATGACTCAGGAAGTGCCACAATGCTGGCAGGTGTGCACAGGGAGAGAAAAGCCTGTAAAGGTAAGTGGGATTCAAATAATGAAGGGCCTTGAATGAAAACCTGATACAGGCCCAGAGCTATGTCTGAGGCCACAACTGCCAGGGATATGGGGACATGGAAATAGGAAGAAGCTGTGGCTTCCCGGCTTAAGAAACGCATGTGAGGCCCACAGGCTTGCTCCCTCCTGGAGAATTCGCCCCCTTGCCCCGACCCACACACAAGAAGATATTAACTGGGGATGGGAATGGGGGAGGAGGGCAAAGAGGCAACAGAAGCAAAGCAGGGGATCTCTCCAAATTGTCCCCTGGATTTCCAATAAAGTAGCATCCAGAGTGTGTGCTCATCTCTGACCTCTGATGGGCAAAAGAAACTTTGAGGTAGTGAGATGACTCTTAACCCCACTTGTAGGTAAAAATGCAATAAAATAAACCCTGAGACTCACAGAAGAAAGTGACTTGCCAAAGGTCCTACAGTTAGAAGGTAACAGAGCTGACAGGTGAACTCGGGTCTCAAGACCCTATGCCTCCTTTCTATCCCCTGGTTTGCATCTGTTTAAGGCACGTGAGCGGCGCCCCTCTATAAGGCTTAACTCCCAGCCAGCCAGAAAGCCTCAGAATCCTGGAGTGGTGCAGGGAGGCGAGGGACGGGGTGGGTGGGGGGCAGATGGTGTGGCCTGGCCCCAGGGGAGTGCCTTGCAGGGAGGGTGCCCAGCCCCTGTCTTATTTTAAGTAGAGCCCCATGTTGAATCTATTCCAGGAGGATGAGGCCGGAGAGGGCCGCTTCAACTTCTCTGCCTATGGGATGGGCCCAGCCTGTCTACAGGCCAAGGATGGCATCTCGGTCAAGGGTGCCAACAACAACAACACCACCAACCCCGCTCCTGCGCCGTCCAAGTCCCCGGAGGAGATGCGAAAACTCTTCATCCAGAGGGCCAAGAAGATTGACAAAATATCGCGCATCGGCTTCCCCATGGCCTTCCTCATCTTCAACATGTTCTACTGGATCATCTACAAGATCGTCCGCAGGGAGGACGTCCACAACCAGTGACGGGTCTGGGACGGGGGAGGCTGGGAGCGGGCGGTGGGACCAGCACAGGCATCTGAGAGGCGAGGAAGAGGCGGGAGAGGGCGGGGCACGCACACACGACTCCCACTCTCTCTCTGCACCGTGTGCAATAGCAAGAGGCAGTGATGCATGAGTCTTAGAATGTGGCACTCTCTATTTAACCACGGGGAGCTGGGGGGAGGGGGTTCCTAACATAGGAACTGAGGGGTGGGGAGGAAGGGAAGGGTTAAGAGGGGCGGGGGGGAGGGCCGTCCACGGGCTGTGCAGTTTTGCTGTTTGGAAGGAGAGTGCAGCCTGCCCCAGAGCAGAAGGAAAGCAATGTAATATATGATATATATTCATGCTTACTATTAATGCAAAACCACAAGAACAAACGATGTTTCTTAACCTATCAGCCTAGTAACTGCTTAAATTGTTAAAGTCACGGAAGTGATGGACAATTTTTCCCAGAGTGGAAACAGTCACAAATAAGCTTGCTCTGGTGTGTGGCCACGTCACACCCCTCCAAACGCCATGCCTGTCTTCACGCCCACCCGGGTGGACACATGCCAAAGCTTCCGCCTCTGCTTCCACAGGGCTGTGCGGCCAGGGCGTGGGCAGTGGACGTGGGCAGAGGTGGAGCGCAGAAGGGAGTGACTAAAGAGGTGGGACACGTCAGAGGCGCAAGGATGGAGAATCCAGATAACCCTGCGCAGTCCTCAGTCTCAGGCTAAGGGTCGCGCCCGCCCCTCTCTGCGCCCTCTCGCTTCTGTGCTCCAGCATCCGCCCCCTTACTGTCCACCGCCGCCCAGAAATGCCACCATGGTCTTCTCATTATATTGCCAATATGCAATCTTTTTTATGGTTAAAAAAAAAAGTAATAATCTCAAGAAATAATGTGCGTAGACTTGAGTGTAAACAGATGCACTTTTTCAAATGTCTATTTTTTTGGAAAGTCTCTTTGGAATTGCAAATGGCTGTATATTTGGGAAGGTGGGGTTGGTGGAATGAATGAATTTATTACAGGTGGTTCTGCAGAGTGAAGTTTTAAGAGGGAGAGGCGGGTACTGAAGCTGCTACAGCTTAGATATATACGGGTGGGAAGAAATGGGAATGTGTAGAAAGTCTGTTCATTATATTTTGACATTTCATGTACCGCAAATAATGTGGGAGCTTGGGGGGATGACCCCATTATATTTTTATAAGTCTTTCTTTTTTCTTTTTCGGTGCTTTGTTTAGCTTTAACATTTAGGAAAGTTGGACAATTATTTCTCTTTCCTTCTAACTCTGACATGCCAGACCTATCCCCGGATAGGTAGGGCACCCCAGAAAGAAAGGAGAGAGACTAGAACATGGATTGTAAGGGGAGGGAGATCCAGCGGAAGGGCCCAGCTGCCCCCAGACGGCAGCCTGCGAGGGGGAGGGAGGTGCTGCAGGGGAAAGAGGGGCTGTCTCCGGCAGCCTCCGCCCCTCTCTGCCAACCCCACCAGGCCTGAAGCACTGGCACCATGGCCTTGGCCTTCTCCCCACTCGGGTCAGTAACAAGGATACCGGGTTCCACTTCTTTCTTTGCACTTTAGTGTCTTGGCTTTGGCTCAAAATCAGTCGATGGTGAGCTGACAATCAGTTTGTACTGTGGCTTGGGGTTTCACTTGTGTCTTTAGAGTGTGCCCAACCCGGGGCAGGACCCAGATGAGACGCTGGGAGCCTAACCCCTCCCTAAAGCACCTTCCTGTAGGGACTCTTCTCCTGTTCCCTGAGGCACAATCGCTGATGCCTGCAGAGGCCAAGACAAGGATCTAGAAGGACTTAGGTAAAGGAGATGCACTATGCAGCCAAAAAGGGATTTGGCTCTGGGGCTTGAGGACAGAGCTGTTTACAGGGGCTTCCAAGGCCAGTGAGTCATGCTCCCCTTCTGGGGCTGAACTGTGTTCCAGCCCCGGGTGATGTGGGCAAAACCTGGAATCCTTTTCTTAGAAGCACTGACAGAGGGGAGCCACGTGGGGGGAGTCTCTCATCCAAGACCATCCTTTCCCACCACAAACTTGTGTCTATGGAGGAAAAGTTAAATAGAGGGATTGAAACCACCACCAGTTCAAGACCAGAATATCCGCCTCTGAACTGCTATTAGCACCTTTCATTAGCACGATATTCACTTTATTTAAGGGAGGGGGGAAAGCTCCATTCATGAGTCTTTGAAGATGCTATTAGCTCCTTTCACTTAGCACTTTATTTAAAATAAACATTATTTTTTAATGAAAAAAATTAAAGAGGCCCTTCTCCCTACCTTACTCATTGCTGGTCTGAATTCGGAAAGCCTGAAGTCTGGGTGAGTCAGGCAACGAAGGCGCCAGGCCCTGTCGGGGACTAGAGACAGTGCCAATTGTTGAGACATTCTGCCTCCACCCAAACAGCAAAACCCACAGATTTCAAACCGGGCTCCCTGAATGAAGTGTCTGGAATCTCTCTGAGACAGAAATCACCAGGCCATTTGCCCAGCCTCGGCGGGGTCCTTGACCTTCTGCCCATATTCAACTTGCGGGCCCACTGGGAGCTGCCGGGTCTAGCAGACAGTATCCAACAGACAACAGAATGATCTCCTTAGGACACAGAGTGGGGATGTCACTGGAATCTTCTCTCGGATTATTCCAAACATGGCATCCCTCATGGAAAACAAATGTGAGTGGATGCCTTGTAGCAGTGAAAGGAACCTGAACTCTAAGCCTGCCTCTAACCTGCTGGATGACTTGGGGTAAATGACTTAGCTTTACTTTCTCTAAATGCACGTGGGAGAGTGGTGTAGGTGGCCTCTAACTCCCTCCTCGCTCTAACTGTGCTTGAGCTGGTCTTCGGGACATTCACACAGCAAACAGTTTAATGTCACCTGATTTCTGAACCTCCCCAGTGGACGCACACATGTATGTGCACACATATGTGGACCCACGCAATTCTTGTTGCCCTCCTTTGAAAAATTGGCAGATTCATTTTTCCTCTTGCTCTGCTTTGTCAAAGGGGAACCATGGTGGGGTAAACATCAACCATTATAAAAGTCAAAACTAGCATCATGAACTAGGCAGGGCGCATGCTCAAGAAGACGTTCTCATTAGTGTATAATGTCGCTAAGGATTTAGCAATAAACTACATGGACTTCATCATTATAGAAAATCAAACTAGATAATTTAGGCCAAATACTTTTTAGGTGGCTCCATCAAATAGGACAATACTTTCTGAATTTATGGTTTAGAGGATACCATGGCTTAGCACTACACCTGCCAAGTGCCACTGTGAGGGGGAAACTGACTTAGGTGTAATGAGTGGTTCACTGGTTTTCAAACCCTTTACATGTATAGACCAGCATTTATGCAGGAAGGGAGAATTTATACTGGCACAGAGGAGTTGATTTCACCCACCCCCAACACTGCAGCTATTCCTAGGAGCCAAATTTAGGCGATAGCAATTAAGCAGACAGATTAATACCAGTAACTTCCCACCTATTAGTTTATAATGTATCTCATTTGTTTCAAGAGCAGCCAAAATAAATGGCTCAGCTCTGCCACCCTCTGGTCCTTTTAAACATTCAAAAGTCCGCTCTTAGCTAAAGCTATTGGGAAGGACCAAGGACAGCTGTGAATAGAAAGGAAATTGAGTGTGCATGCTCATGAGAAATACCTTGACTATAGTTCTATTTTTAGTTCAAGTCTAGAAAGAAAAAAGGTCATTTGATCCAAATTATTTCTTCTTTTAAGCTTTTGATAAATAAGAAATGTTTCCCTCTACAAAGCTCACCAGTATTTTTCATAGGCTTTTTTTTATACTGGGGAGAAAGTAAATATGGCAGGAGATGGTTTCTTTCATTCAAAGTACCCATTTTCATGAGCATCATTAAAAAGAGGTGGCTTTGTGAGGCTCTGTAATATTAGGTTGCCAAGTAGATTGGTGCCCCAGCCAAGGTGATACGATCACTGATAAGTCAGTCTTTTGTGAAAATTAGATTCCTTACTTAATTGCAACACACTGACCCTGAAGGGAGGTGTCATTGTGTCTGCAGGAACTGCCTCCTTGGTAGGAACAGCTGGCAAGCAGAGGGCTCGGTAGTGGTGCAATCGTGCCAGCTTCAGGACTGGGTTGAAATCCGGGATTTGCCGCCATTCCCCAGTCCAGCTGGAAGCCAGGCCTGGACAATGAGCACCACTCGGGAAGCTATCTGATTTATTCAACCAGCACCTGCTGCACACTCTACCCCCACTCCGCAAGGCGGTGGGAAGATGGAGTTTTCTCTCTGGGCTCCGTTTCTCGGGTTAACCAGAAAGCTTCTCTGAGGGGCTGGTGAGGTCTGTTGAGAAGGGGTGAATGGCTTTCTACCCATGATATAAAGCATCGTTAATTCATGAACCAACCAGACCAAAAATTCTCTAAACAGACAAGCAGGAAAGAGGTTTTTAAGATACAGTTTAGCTCTTTTCGCTCCACTAAGCCCCTTCTCTTGGAAACCCACTCTAGAAGTTTGAATTAAGGACCCCCTCTTTTCCTGCAGCTCCATGAAGCTAGAAACAGGAGCTTATCCTGGCCAAAGGGAGGAATAAAAGACTAGGCCTTGCTTGGTTGAGCTGGCTTACTTTTAGCAACTTGTATCAGTGTAAGAAAGAGCGTACGTTGGAAAGGTGTTGGTCTCACAGTATCCTGAAATTCCAACGGGTAGAACACCTTGGATAGGTTGAAATCCCTGTGGATTTAAACTTTTAAAGCCCTAGCCGGTTTGTCTCAGTGGATAGAGAGTTGGCCTGTGGACTGAAGGGTATTCAGGGAGTGTGCAGAAGGCAAACAATCAATGTGTTTCTCTTACATCGATATTTCTCTGTTCTTCCCTCTCTCTTATTTTAGTTCAAGTCTAGAAATCACCTTTAAATCACTTTTAAAAATCCTGAAATGCTACCTCCCCACCCTAGCCCAATAGCAAGAGAATGAAAGCACTGACTTTTTTCTGACTGTCCACGCTGAAGATCTGAGGATACCAAGGTGTTCAAGGATGCCCTGCAAGCATCCCTCCCAGGCCCAAGTGGCCTAGAATCATGAGAGCCCAGGCTAGATGATGCTTCTATCAACTTTTCATCCTGTTGCTTCCTTAAGGATTTCTCAAGCTGTAAAGACAGCAATGGCAGGAGATGGGTCTGTTCATACGTGGGTGCTATTTTATGCTGTTTTGATGGAGCTGTGTGGTTATTTAAAGCGATAATTAAGGTACTTTATCATTCTTTGGAACAGCAAAATGAATTCCAAAGTAGAAATTATTGTCCAATAATTTTTAGGATCATTAAGGCTTTTTCATCTAGCATCCAAACCATTACTTCTTTCTCGGTTGCTCCCCTCCTCCCACCGCCTCCCTCTGTCTGCATCTCCTCTGTCTCATCAGTCTGCACATCTCATTTTGAGACTAGCCTCTGCCAGAGGACGCTGGTTTATTTCTGAGGGGGCAGGGATGTGTGGGGACAAGAATGGACCTAGGAGCTCCTGTCTCATTTGTTTTAAGCCTGCGATTTGTATTCCCTCCTCTGGCCCATGCAGTTTGAAATTTCACTGCTCTGAAAATCTCCTCGGGAACACTGGGTCGAGAAGTCAGAGTATAGAGAATGGCAAGCCAAAAATATACCCTTCAGAGAGCCCAGCAACAAAAATGATATTTTACATAAGGCCAATAACCAGCTACAGAGCAGTACCAGCTAACTAGTCTGAGGATGAAAGGCACTTGCTGGCTGCATGCAGGTTCCAGGCATAACGGGGTCCCCATCCCCATACCTGAGCTGCTTCACAATCACCTGCATTGCTTTGTTCCTGGCCTGCCCACCTTTTTCAGATCCAGCTGCTTTTTTATGCAACCTTAGAAACCCAGTGTCCTATTTAAACACATCTGCCATCCAAGGTGGACAGAGGTCAGTTGGAAAGGGTCCTCGTTCTGGCGCTACATTGGGCTAACCTTTCTTGGCTGGCTTACTGCCCTGTAAAAAGAGGGGATTGGCCCTAGCCGGTTTGGCTCAGTGGATAGAGCATTGGCCTGCGGACTGAAGGGTGCCAGGTTCGATTCTGGTCAAGGGCATGTACCTTGGTTGCAGGCTCAATCCTGGTTGGGGCACGTGCCAGAGGCAACCAATAAATGTGTCTCTCTCACATCGATGTTTCTCTCTCTGTTTCTCCCCGTCCCTTCCACTCTCTAAAAATCAATGGAAAAATATCCTCGGTTGAGGATTAACAAAAAATAAAATAAAAAGAGGGGGTTGAAGGAGAATTTTTGAAGCCAAACTCTAGATACTTTCATGGAAAGGGCGTGTTATAAAATGCTTCACTGTTTCCCCATTTTAATGTCACACTTAGAGCCCCTCCCAGGCCTTCCGGGACAGGTAGGGAGAGGTTGAGACAGAGGGGGCCCTCAAGGAGATTACAATCTTCACTTTCCTGCCATCAGTCAAGGTATTTCCCAGCACCGAGGACTTGCCTCTCAGACTAGCTTCTCACCTGCGAATGCCATCAAACACCAGGACATTGCACCGGGCATTTTAGCAGGCATGTCCTGTGGAGGCTATGGCCCACTTTCCAGGGCACCTGTGTGAATTCGCTCTGCGAGAGCCTCTGAAAGAATCAAAGAGAAGTGTGTCAGAGTATAACCTGTGAAACTGCCCTCGGGAAGTGACTGCAATGACTCCAGTCCCCTCCCAGCCTGATCCCAGCCCCCAAACAGACATAATTTAAATATAACCAGAAACTTCCAGCAAGATTGAAGAATATTTTCCTGTTAATGTAGTTGTAGTTACAGGCAGAAAAAAATGGGACTGCTCCAGACCATTGGGGGAGGGGGGGGGGCCATCTAAATTCATACCATTAGCTAGGCTACACTAATAAAAAGAAAAAATATTATAGCAGGTGTGGCTGGAGTTGGGCCAGCACTCTCCACTCCAGCTGTCTCCACTCCTCACCCCCAAACAAAACCTCACCCTGGCAACCCTGAAATTGCTTCCACACTCCTGTAGCTCCAACAAACACTGTTTGTCATCAGAAAACACTGCTCCTGTCTTTCCCAACAGGGATGTGTTTATGCTCCATTTCAACGGAATCTCTTCAAAATGTCTATAGGGTAACATGACAAATGTTCTTCAGTCTCCCTTCATCTGGCCCTGGAATTAATGAGAATATTGCAGACAAATTTTTTTCTTCTTCCCAATGTTAAAAATTAAGACTTAAAATTAACACTGTAAAGATTTAATATTTCCCATAATAATATGGAAACCATATTGTAAACCATTTCCTACCATCACTATATAGCTAGCCACTCCTTTGCCCCTGAAAAAGATTCAAATCAGGGATATTTTTTTAAAGACCTCAAAAAATAAATAAAATAAAAAGAGCCCTCTAAAAGGAATAGCTGTTTCAATAAAACAAATATAGCAAAATGGTAACTGTGTATTCCAGGTGGTTAATATAGTCAGTCCTCTAAAATGCTTCCACATTTTCTCCCATTTCCTCGGGCCTCAATTTTCCTATCTGTGAAACAGTAATCAAGCTTGAAGGGTTTTCCCAGCTGTAAAGTTTTCAAAAGGCCACTTCTCTAGTTGTCTTTTAATTGCAGAAAAATAGGAGGACTTCTCACAGGCTCTAAGGTGGCCCCACACTACATCTCATCCTCTCAGCTTTCCTCTAAATCCATTCCAGGTTCCCTCGTATGGTGGGAAGGGCACTAGCTTGGAGGTGCAACTACCAAAAGGTACACTATCCTGAACAAGACCATTACCTCTCTGACCTTGTTTATGTGTTCCGGGACAGTAATCTCCACATCACAGGTCCAATGTCCAGGTAAAATGACATAATGACTGCTAACTCTATCCCTACATTGCAAACTAGAAAGCATTCTCAGGATCTCATTCGCTATGACTCTCATCACTTCTTCCTGTTTGCCAGAAGAGGTCATCAAAGAGCTTTCTTTACTAACTGAGATGGGCTCCAAAAGGCCAAATCCACCGCCCTGACATCTCATGACCAGCTCAAGGACCCCCTTCCTGGTGAATCACTCCATGCTCACTGCCGCACCTGGACACGCTTTAGAGACCTAAATTCTAGTCCTGGTTACACTGATCAAGCACCTGCATCCCTTTTACCCAGAGATGTGAGCACCCACTGAACAGAAGGCACCATATTAAGCTCTGCGAATAGTTGCCACTCACATGCAGAGTAGTAGTGGACTGTGAAGAAACCTGGACTATCACAATATTGCTACTGAACACCTCCTGTGTGTCTTTTAATTAAATAACGGAATTTCCACAATAGCCCTGATTGTATTTCTCATTTTACAGTTGAGGACAGTAGGCTCCAAAAGTTCCTTTCACCAACCCAAGTCAAAGCCTTGCAGAGTTTGGACACGATTCTAAAGACAATGGGAAGCTAAGATTTGGAAACAGCCTTGACAGGTTTACATCTTCCACTTTCTGTTTTTGACTTTCAACAAATTATTTCACCCCATGACCTCAGTCACCCACCTACCTCCCAAATTGACTATAAAAGTAATTGATGTAGTTTGTCATTAAAAAGCAGAATACATGAGATTGTCCATTTTAACTGAATCTTATAACTTAACAAAAAATTATGGAGCCTTTAGCCTGGGTACTTTCCAGTATACAAAAATTTAACTCCTACAATCTGTTAAATACCAGGGAATAACTATCTTGTACTAGAACGGAAATCCATCATCTTTTAGATCAAGAACCAAATGAGACAATCCTCAGTCTTCATCTTCTCAGAACTTGGTCATAAGCAACATAAACTTTGAGCACCTACTAATCCAGTGTCTGGTACATGATGTGGGGCCATGTTCCAGCTAGAGTTATGGAAGAACCCAAGCAGGGTGAGCAGCAGGCAGATGGTTATCGATAGCATTTGGAGGACAGTGAGAACACACTCCCTGTTAACAGTCCTGCAGGAGAGATCAGTGTATGCCTAGAATGGCCTAGATTTGCCCAGAATCAAGAGTAAAGACTAAACCTTTTCTGGAGGTCCTCCCTACATCTGGAATCCCTTTAAAACATCACTCAACTAAGACAAGGCACCTCCTACAAATATGGCAAGGCACGGGAACCAGAAAGCAGCACTGTCCCTAACTACAGAACTTAAACTTAGTGAAGTGAGATGTGATCTGGATAGGAGTTCTCTAATTCGGGAAGATGTGGTAAGAGACAGAGGAAGAATTCAGAGGTGAGAATTGGGACTTACAGGAACCTTCTTGGAGAACAGGATAGGTGATCAGACTCCTATTTCCCACAGCAGTTTACTATCTGGATTTATATAATTGTAGTTTCACCTTTTAAATATAACTACTTCCCCCAAGCAGGTGTTCAGGTAAAGAGGGAGCACCTCTATATGGAAATGCCATTGAAATGAGTATTAAAAGTGGTGGCAGGCCCTAGTCAGTATGGCTCAGTGGGTAGAGCGTCAGCCTGTGGACCAAAGGGTCTCAGGTTCGATTCCAGTCAAGGGCATGTACCTCAGTTGCAGGCTCCTCCCTGGCCCTGGCCCTGGCCCGGGCCCTGGTCAGGGTGCGTGGAGGCAACCAACCCATGTTTCTCTCACATCATATTTCTTGGGTGAGAATTTTTTTTTAATCTAAGTAGAAGCTGCTGCTTGTCTCCCCATCCTTTTGCCTCTGACCTAACAATCCCTTGGATAACTTGATGTGCACAAACTAGGCCAGACCAGTTCACGGGACAAGGCCTCTGCTTACTACAGTTCCCAGGACTCGATTGGCCTATCCATGTCTCTCCGCCTGCATCCAGAAGCTTGACCTTTGCAGAATAAGACCATGAGCTACAGCAGTAATGCCAGAATGTGTAGGCCACTGCTCTGAAGGCCAGGGCCAGTCCTGCATAGCTCTGCGTGCTGGTGAGACAAAGGGCACTCTGAATGGCCTCGTCAGGGTCACTGGGTATGTAGGTAACTGCTATGTAATTAATTGCCTTGATATGATTTTTCAAAATGTCTCAGCATGGAGAAAGCAGCTCGGCCTCTCAGGGTACACGTCAGAAGTGGAAGCTCAGGGAGGAGGTCTCCATAATTACTGTCATAGCCAGCACTAACCTCCCTACACCCGCCTGTCATCCATCTACCTGCTGTTTATTAAATCTCTGTGGCAAAAACTGCAGTGTAAAAGCAGGGCATCAGAATGAAAGCCTCTTTTCTTACAATGTAAGAGGGGACAATAGAACTTGCAAAACAATCACTAATGAGAAATGCAGGAAATATGTATGAGAAAGGAGGGTGCCCAAAGTGGGCAGAAAACAGATCATGGAGCCTTTCAAGACCTGAGGGCCATTTGAGCAGTAGCACCTTAAAGAACAGAGGGAATAGCAGGAGTAAAAAACATGGAGGTAAAAAAAAAAAAAAAAAAAACTAGGGGCACATACAAGGTACAGTGATTATCCATTTGGTTCAAGTGTAGTGAATGCTAGGCACAGATAAAGCATGGAGTACATCATAACAACCTTAAAGTTCTGACAGACCTAGGGCACAGCACACCTTCAAGGGCCGAGAGTTTTCTATCTCCTTCCCATTAGCTGACACTTCCAGCCTCATTCAGATTCTCCTATACTTATCTGGGGGAACTTACCTTTTCCTTCATCTTAGAAGTAGACAGAGTACCCACTAGAAAGTCACATCTTCAAGGGCATTAATTCACCCCAACATATAGGAAGCACTTAGATTGTGCTCAGTAGGCACTGGAGAGGGAATAATAGAGTACAATCAAGTCCTGATTCTACACTGAGATTGCTAGTCTATGGTGACTCTGAAAAACTTTCTTCTGGAGCTTCATCTTTTCTCAGCCAGCCAGCCAGCCGGTACTTAGTGCATGCAGGTACTTCTAAAGGAGAGCTTGTGGTGCAAATACTATTACCTTTTGTTGCTCTGAATTAGAAAACAGAGCTGACCTGGAAGGAAAATATAGCCTAGCATATCCTTATTTTCAGCTGCATCTAAAATAACTTCTCCCAACTTAGAGCGTCTCTCCCTAGTCAAAGCATGAAGTCATGTTCATAGAGAAAAAAAGGTGTGAAGAGGAAAAGAGCCAAATATGAATTTTTTAAAAAGACAAATGTAACTGGTTTTTAATCAAGTCATTGCTAGTATGTAAAATGAAGTTTCTTTCAGAAAGAGTTGCCTTTCTTGGTTAAACTCTTTAGAAAGAATACTGTGGGGGGGAGAGATTAGAATTACCTACCCTAGTAAATGATTGGCCCAAATCTTTTTTTTAAAGTGGTGCTTACATATCAAAGAAGTAATTTGCTAAAATCAAATATTTTCCACATTAGGTATTTCTACCTCATTCAAAGGTATGTGTACCGCATGCTCTCAGCATGCCATTTAGCCCGAATATAGTAAGCTTTAAAAGTGAGTGTTCCCATAATGCATTTCAAAGTTTAAAATTTATACCATGAATTTAAGTCATACTATTTCATATTTTAATAGTTCTATTTTCCAAGTCTTAATCCATTATTGTATTTTCAGCACTAACAATAGTGCATCCTGCTGGTCTATTGGACAGATGAAATGCCTACCCAATGTGATTCTTATGCATATTAGACAAACAATAGTGCAAAGATCTCAAAAAGAACCCAAGAAAACTATGCAGGTAAGTTCTAATTTCAAGACAAACACAGCAAGGACCTCAGCTGCCTCTATGTTTGAAAAACTGGACAGAATACCCATCTTCCCCTTCTGTAATTACATTGATATATACAAAGTGAACCACAAAGTGACCAAGACAAAAACCTTAATACTTTTAAGTCCTCTAGTAAGGTTGTCAAAGGGTGTCCAGGTCTCCTTGTCTGGATCTCATTGTCATGATCGACCTATTGGCTAAAATCACTTCTCTAGAACTGAGAATTACTTCAATATAAAGAACTAGTGTCATTTGGGCAGAGAGCGGCTGGTGAATGATTGAAAGACAGTGACTGCTCACTTTCTAAGTGTTCAAACACACTAAAGTGCTTCCAAATCACAAATTGTTTGGTCCTCTCTCCCAGGAAGGCCATTTCCAGAAACCTCATTCTCAAAGTTGACTGGCCCAGGGAACCCATGGGAGGAGACCAAATTAACTTGCAGCCATCGTTGTGAACACACAGGAGGCATACCTAGAAACAGGACGAACAGGGCTACTGGTGATATTCAATTCACAGCTAAGACATTAATGAGAAAGCAGTTATTAGATTGATTTAAAACAGTCCAAAGTGAGTTTGAAATTATCAAATAAAAGCTTACTCATTCACTGGGGAAAGGGGTATTTTATTTACATGATGTATCATAAACTTTTTATCATAAATTTTTTTTTTTACTCAAGATTATCCACTAAAATAGGCCAGTTTCTGCCAATAGAACCAGTGCCCGATCTCGTCTCACCAAAGCAAATGGCTCCTGCATAACTGCAGTCATCTCCAAAGGACGCACCCTTCGTGTTTGCTCCAGTTCATTAATTTAGATATCTGCACAAAAGACCTACCCTTTGTCTTAACAGTTACCTGATTTGATATTTAGGCAGAATTATTCTTCAAGTGACTTTACATTTCCTTTTTTCCAAAAAGGTAGCTGCCAACAAAATGTGTTGTGACCGGGGGTGGGAGGGGGGGGGTAAAAGTTCAGTATTAACTTTCAAGAGATCCAGGGTATGTTACCTGAAACCTCACACTTCAATTCATTACACTATAGCTATTCAAAATTATTTTTAACCCCAAAGAACAGAAGGGCACCCAATTCTTCAGGTGACAATATCAGTGCAGGCTGTGGAGACTGCTACAGGTAAGACAACTTAAGTTACAATTCTGTGATTCCCATACTTTAGGGAGATGTAAAATATATGCTGCGCTGGGCAGTGAATTAGTTAAGCTACAAAGTGCTTGATCACCTATGATGGAAGAGGTTCAATATCACTCATACTTCCACGGAAGAGACTACAAAAGTCATAAGCCCACAGAGTAGTAACTGACAGCTAGCCAAAGTAAAAGAGAGTTCTAAGAAATAGCCTAGGGAAATCTTAAACAATTACTTGGCCTGGAAAACTGGGTCAGAATTACTCACAAAGCTCCTCATCTTTTCCCATAAGAAAATGTGACATTATGTCTTTTATATGGAAATCTCTTTGTATATATGTATAAACTTGGTATGGCCTTAATGCTGCAGTTAAGGATTTGTTTGGCTACCACCTTAAGCAGCGTGTTAAGCAATCGCTTCCTTAATGTAAAATTTTTACTTCTTACAGGACTCTTAACCTTAACCAACCTATTCCCTTTTGCCCCTTACTCCTCCCTTTTTTGCATGAAGTCATAAAAGTTATGGCAATTATTTTTTGGCTTGTAAAAAAAAGTCTATTTCTGCAGTTTGAAGATGGAATGTAAAATTTCTGTGATACATGTATATAAAATATATTTACTGAACCATCCATATACACATATCCATGCTGATTCCAATGAAAAAAATTAAAGTTTTCTGAAATTTTCTTTGTGGTTAATCCATAGTTGTTATTATTCAACCAACTTTGTATGTTAGAGAACTTTTGAAGTCTTGCAATTACCCCAGAAAGAAACCTACATACGATCTAGAAATCATCATTTCACTTACGACAGGCTTTATATTAATTCAAGAAATATTTATTGATATGTGCGCTAGGGAGATACAAATGACTCAGACACAGATCCTGCCCATCAGGAGCTTACAGTCTAGCAGGGGAGATAGAACACATACATGGGACCATAGTCAGAGCTGTTTCAGTAAGATGAACTTAGCGTGGGCTATCAGTAGGCTGGGGTAAGAAGAGGTCGAGGAAGCTGAGAGGCCACTGAAATTATCCCAGTGAGGAGAAAGATGTGAAAGACTGTTGAGGTAGAACTGATAGGACTTAGCTGGACACTGGATGTAGGGAGCAAGAAAAAGGGAAGCAGACAACATAGACTTGGGACATGGTTGATGACATGAACTGAAAGAACAATGGAGTAGGTTTGTGAAAAGAATTTAAATTTGGCACATAAAATTCTTCTATGTACAAACAAAATGCCTGGGATATACTGGGCACTTAAGTCAGGCCAAGGATGGAAGTACCTCAAAATGACCAGTGACTTCCTCCCTCCTCTGTCTCCCACCCCCCGCTTAAAATTTCCCAACAATCCCCTCCACTATGAAATGTCATAGTGCCTAAAATTTATTCAATTAAGTCCTGGCTCTAGACATACCTCCCTTTTGAAAATGAAAATAGAAATACATTAATTCATTCAACTCAACGAGTCATCATTAAATGCCTCTTTCCTATAGTCACTGTACCTTCAGTGGAGTGCAGGGATTAATTTCCCAGTCCTTGTTCTCTAGGAGCTGTGGTCTAATGATGTAGTAAAACAGATACATGTCATTCTAATTCCAGGTTGAAGGCATAAGTTTTCAGCTAGGAGAAAGGTAGAAAGTGCTCTAGGAACACCTATCTTTTAAAAATGAAGATTGGGACAGACTGTCAAACAAGAGAGACAATGTGGAAGGAAAGAAGATGGGAATGAGTTTGTTGTTCCTCATTTCAAATTCTGGCCAGATCAACCACCAAATAAAGGCTCCCCACTCCTGTTGCACATTTTTTCTCTCGGGGAAAAAGAACAATTAGTTCTTGAACTGGATCTTCAAAAAAATGACTTCGATGGCAAGGGATATATGGACGGGGGAAAGCAGATGCAAGTGTATCTTCAGGGAAGAGAGAGGCACTTGAAGCCACGCAGTTGCAATGCCTGGCCTCTCAGAGGAGCCAGGAGTAGTTCAGGATGGCTGGAGCATCACTTCCACGAAGAATGTGAGAAATCACTGGAAAGGAAGATTAGGACCCTGATACACACACGGCATTGCCAGGCACTGAACAGGGTACCTGCCTAAGACCAAATTGCTGCCCCTTAGGAGCTTACAGTTATAACAATACAAGGTGGAAAAGCACCACAATGTACAGAATGTAAAATGCTGACAGATTTAGGAGAAAATTACAGCTGAGTTTCAGCTATTAACATATTAGGATACCCAATAGCTTTCGGACAGCTAGTAGTAAACCCATCCCTGAGGGGAACACATGTTAATGTCCTTCAACAGGCCCAGGTAGAAGTGGGCATTAAGAGAGTTCTAAGGAAATGGAGTAAACCTAGGTATGAAAACTGAGCTATATAGGAGCAACTGAGTGAGCATGTAAAATGTGGCTCCTTCCCCTTTCTCCCATATCCGGACCTTCAGCCAGCCTAGGGAGGACTAGCAATCCCCTCCATGTTACTTCTACAGGACGATCTGGGACTCTGTACCAATAATCAATTCTCTGACTACCTAGATCTTTAGAAAAATGAAGGTGTTATATACAAATCATTTTAGTCCTTTCCAGCACTAGCTTTCTATGAATTCTAGGAGCTCTTCTGTCTCTTGTGCTAATAATCAGAACGAGAAAAAATCTTTTAAGGAAACATTCAATTGTTTCTCATTTAAAAATTATGGGTTTTTTTCTTATAAATCACAAAATGATTCTTATACCATCAGCTAAGTTCCACCTCCACCTCACTCATCTTCAAAATCTAACAACTACCTATGTAAATTTATTTTTAACAAGATATGTTCTACAATCTAAGTATGCATTGAATCTTTAAAGGAAGAGAAGTCCTTTTCTTCTCCCTACTCTCTTATGCCAGTTTCTCAGTATGTCTTCATTTAAAAGGGCCAAATCAGTATACATACACAATCTTCAGAAAGACATTTAAGAATTTAAGTAAAATAGGTGATTCTAACAAAGCTTGGGAAAAGTTTCAGTAACCAAAATGGTTAATTATAACAATAGTTAAAATTGCTTGTATCCAGATTAAATAAGATATGATCATCCCTGAAATTACTACCAAAAGTATAGGCAAACTTCCCATAAGTGGGTTTACAAAAAAATACTTTTGTTAAAATAATTCAATAGTAAACTTTTGGTAAACATCCCTTAATTTTCTTTTTTTAAGAAAATAAGACACACTGGGTAGATGCAAGTCCCTTGGAATCTGTGACATAGGCCATGTTTCAAAGTGCGAAACATGTGGATTTCTAGGTGGCAAGGTCACATGGTTTATGGAGTAATAGTGGAACTGACTTCCAATACTATTTTCTTTTCCCAGCGAACTAAAAAAAAAAGCTACCAGGTTCAAGTGGAAATTGGAGGAGAGACTGTCCAAGGTTTTCAAAATAAGTCACATAATCAAAAAGCGAACAACCTTTATTCTAAGCCATACTTTAGCATAAATCAAAACTAAAATAAAACTAGTGCTTTTAGGCCACCTCTAATCAACTCTTTATTCATTCAGGCTACAATGAGAGACTGTTTCATGAAAGGACAACAAAGCAGTCTAATTTCAGCATTATTCTGAGCTAGATACATAGTCACTAAAAAGAATATAAATGGAAGCTTTATCTCACACGTGCCACCATTTTTCCTTTAGTAAGAATTCACAAGCCTGCCTATGGTCCCCAGAACTTCAATATCACAGTATACAAATGCAAATCCCAAGAGGAATTACTACCTTTAAAGCAGAAATCCTTACATAATTATCTAGTACCACATAGCCAATACTTTACTTGATCATCAAGTTAAATCTACAACCTTATCCCACACAAGACATTGCTAAGTTGCTAACATTCATTCCTAAGGTTTTTAAACATTTGTGAAAGACTATCATGATTATCTAATGCCCATTTTCAATATATTAGGCAGTTAGCTAGAACCTTATATTCAAATAAATGTTGAAGTTGCTTCTTTTTCAAAGTTCAAGATTGCTTAACTAAAAGGTCATCTGTATGTAGTTCCTGCAGAAATTCTTTTAAGTAGCACAAAAATAAAACTTCAATATAAAAGATAATCTTTAGATCAGTAGGTTTGACAAATGCAACCATTTACATAAAAGAAATAGGCCATTCAGCATAAACAATGGTCTACAAATTTAAACCTCATAGGAAGATTATTTCCATATAGATTCTAACAAATTGTTTTCTATAAAGTGCCTCATTTTCCACTAACTCATTAAACTCTACACGGATTTTCAAATAAAGGGATGAAGAAAGTATCAGAGGATGGCAGTTATAAGCACAAAACATAACTGCTATAAATTCACCTGGATTATGCTCTGATAAAAATATTCACTTCCAGATTTCAAGACTGTACTAAATGTATTATCAAACCAGATAAGAAATTAATCTAAGAACAAGTCATTATTATTGTTACCAAATAGTCTGTAAATCAAAAGAAGTCCTATACAAATCATTTAATTATATTATTTACCCTAAGGAAATGAACAGAAATGCTAATCTTGTTATGAATGTTTTATAGACCCTGGTTTCTATATGGTCATATCCTGTATCTTAATATGTCATTCAAATGTACATATGTAGGCATTTTGGTTTTGGAGAAAAAGCATCAGTTTCGGAGGTCAATCTGCTCCTTGCTACATGGATGGTTTGGAGGCCTAGTCACACAGCTGCTCTGATGCCGTTTCTCCTTTATCTATTACTTTGGGGAAAATAGTACCTAATCCAGAGTCGTGAAAATTATTTTTCCAACCTAAACTAAAGTGCAATTCAACTAATACTGTTCAGTAACCTACTCAAATAATTATTTTTGGATTATTCTTTTCACTGCTCCCCAGAGAAAGCTCAAAAAGTTGAGAACACAGGCATACACAAGTCAAGACCAACCTCACCATAAAAGCAAATAAAAGTACTTTTTTAAGTCCCAAGGTGTATTTATTTTCAACAGGTCTTAAAAGACCAAGATGCACAATGAACTAAACTAATCTTATACCTAGGAAGATACTAGATAAATAAGTGAAGGGTGTTAAGCTCAGTAGAAAAGAACTAGACACTGGGCCATACCTAGAAATGAAAAATTGTGTTTTAAAACGTGAAAAGGTTGAATATGATGAGCCAATGCTGCCTATAGAAAAATCTTGCCTTATTTTATTTTCACTTTCTACCTGTGAGAATATATGTATCTCTACAGTATCATGTTTATTCCATCAGCAATAATGGAAACAAAGATACCAGGATTTTTATAGTGTTAAAACATGATGCTAAATCCTATATATAAAAGTCCTCAAAACTCCACAATCACCCAAATTCTGATGAGCTGAAATTACTGAAGTAAACTTTTGTTTTCTGGGATTAAACAGTAACTCCCTGCAACAAGTTACAAGCAGCATCTAGCATAATGCGGCCTTCTCCAAAAACTTTTTTAAACCACATATTGGTACAAATGAAGGAAAATTAGATAACTTACAATAAATGTTACTATAATTGCTGAAAGAACTATTTGCTAATTAATTTATTTTTATTTATCTGAAGCTTTATTGCAAAGGAATGAGTCTTCAACTCCAGTTGTAATCCACCCATCATTATTTATAGAAGTAGAAACCGTTTTTAAAGCAGTTGCTTCATTTTTACAGACATGTGGCATTGTTGATCCCTACCCACTAAATGCCAAATGCAGTGTTCCTCCCCAACACCCTTCACAATCTCACACATTTCCAATGTCCTCTAGGATATAACAGCCCCAAATTGGGTACCACTGCATCTAGTTAGTACCCTTAAACCTGAGTAGAAAGAACTCCTATTTTGAAAATGCATGGTTTAGTATTCACTTGTGAAAAATGATTTATAGGTTATCCATAATTTATCCTTTACAGTTACTGCAAAAATAACTCAGGCTAAGTTTTGTTTTCTTTCCACAAGCTTAATATAAGCTACAGAAGTATAAGCTGAATTTCTCCTAATTATCACTGGCTAGGCCAAATGAAGTGGTTACCAAATAATCATTTAAACTGAACACCAAAACAGCCATGTGATTCAGTTATGTAAGTTTCTTTATATGAAGGAGATGCTGCCAATTTTCAAATATTTGAGGTATTGAGGACCAACTGATAACATCAAATTTCATTTTAGTTTAAGACTACACCCTTCAGCAAACCTAGTTTCCCAGTAACAGAAAAACAAACATTCCTATTCCTACTCACACTATCCTCAAGCAACAGTCCTAAAGATGAATACTGTTAAAAAGAAAATAAGTTAAATTTGACAGCCTTCTTGCCCTTCAACTAGTAACAATGACATGATACTACACAAAGGCTTGCTTCACAAATGTGTAAACAAAACCTTCACCCAAGTCATACACAGCATTCAACAAACATACTATGTAAAACGAGTATTAGTCTACATTGCCAGATTAAATTTTCTTCCAGAAATATTTTAATAAAAATTGGCCATTTCAAATAAACACCTACTGCATGTCCATCAATCAAAGAGAACCAGTAACAAAATAGAAAATTTACCAAATGGCTATGATTTAAAGGAAAAAAGACTAGCAGACAGTCAAGCATATCAGCAAAGTCCAATATGAAAATCACATTCCTTCTTGTGGGCTGATTAGAATTCTGGATACCAAAATAAAATGCTGAGCTATTTAGGTCAAAGAACCTCTACAAAAGCACCCGTCCTCAAGGCATTCCAGTTTGAGACACAATTTCAGACTAAAGCATAACAAGTGAACAGGAGACGCACAGTGAAAGAGGGGTTCCACAATTTCCAACATACTCTGTGAACCTGAAAAAAAAAAAATCTAGATTTTTTTTTTTATTATTATTTTTCTTTCAACAATTGCCAAGACCGGAATCAAAGATAAATAGAAGGCACAACAGTTTTGCTCTGGTTTTGTGTTATTCGGATTGTGGCGGGGAGGGTGTTGTCTTTTTTTTTGTTTGTTTAACAAATACAAATTAAACATGAAAATAAATTCTACTTCAAAATAACCCCTAATAATTTAAGAAAAGCACATCAGTTGCATTCTAGACATTTAAAACCTATCTCACAATTTAAATTTCAACAAGAGTGGTAAAAAGAGTGGATTTTATAATTGTTTTGTGATCACATATCAAAAGAAAAAAACTTCACTAACATTTTTTATTCAGTTTTTATCCATATCAGCGAGAATCAAAATGTCAAATTTTCCAATGGCAGTTTCTCCACACCAGAAGGTAGTCATGACTCTCAAAAGAAACAATTTTGGGGTTTTTCCTGCCTTCAAAATGTTTATCAAATCCTGTGTTTCTCAAAGGCTTTTGAAACATGTAGAAAATAAGTAAGAAATATCCCAATGAATGAAACATACCAAATGTCAGTAATAAGCGACACATTCCTTTGGGGAAATGGCTGTTTAAAAAAAAAAAAAAATCCAGTCTGTATATGCAAAGTAAAGCAAGGAAATTCAGTCTTTTTTTTTTCTTTTCTTCTTTAAAAATCCATTTTTCCTAAAATATCATTCCACAAAATTGGAAGTGAAGGAATAAAAGGTGAGGAGAGAAAAGAGGAAGGGAGGGAACACACACCATTAACACAAAAAGTAAAATTGTACAAACTTAAGCAGTTTATAAGAGACCAGGGTCATACTGCAAGATACCAAAGGATGGTTGAAGAAATCACCATTCTGCAGGAACAGGGTTTGTACTGCTGCGTGAAGATCAGTGAAGAGCAATTCACTGCCTTGGAGCAATTCCCCTTCCCACTCCAAATCCTGGTTTCTGCACCATGCCTCCACGGGGAGGGCCTCTCATTCCACCACCCAGCCCACCTCGAGGGCCTCCAGGTCCCCGCAGGCGGTTATCTCGCCGGTCTCCTTCCCGAGCAGCTCGATTCTTCTTCTCTTCCACATTCAGACGGACCTCACCCCTGAACATGATGGGCTGTAAGAGTCAAGGAGAGAAGACTTACACACAGTGCTGACCAGCGACCAACTGGCAAGGTTAAAACAAAGCTATTATACCGAACCAGCAGCTTACAAATCACCTTCGTCCTCACAGTTCAGTTTTTCTTTTAAATTCAGAATATATAATGTTCCCATTAACAAAAACAGGGAAAGGTGAATATATAATGTTCCCATTAACAAAAACATGGAAAGGTGATCTGGTATGCAGGAGTATGCAGGCCAGTTCAAAAAAGTCCATTTAAACAGCACAGGAGCACAATTAACTCTTTAATTGTACTTTAATAAAATAGATCTTATTTTCCCAAAGAATTACATAAGTAGAATATAAGAATTGTCATCTTCTCTATGAATTTCAAGGCTTAGAATAAAACCCCATCACCGAATGTGGAAAGATTGTGCTGCACATATTTATACAAAGTACATATACATCTCAAAAGCATTAATTTTATCTAAATACTAGTGTCCCCGTACACGAATTAGGACACACTGAAAGGAAATTAATTAGAAATTTTATGTGTGTGTGTGTGTGTGTGTGTGTGTGTGTGTGTGTGTGTGTGTATATAAAACCTAAGGGTTGGTCAGTCCTACCGGTAACTATGACACACTGACCACCAGGGGGCAGACGCTCAACACAGAAGCTGCCATAATGCGCACTAGCCATTTAAAAATAAGCGGCACCGCCGAAACCGGTTTGGCTCAGTGGATAGAGCGTCAGTCTGCGGACTGGAGGGTCCCAGGTTCGATTCCGGTCAGGGGCATGTACGTTGGTTGCGGGCACATCTCCCGGTGGGGGGTGTGCAGGAGGCAGCTGGTCGATGTCTCTCTCTCAGCGATGTTTCTAGCTCTCTGTCCCTCTCCCTTCCTCTCTGTGAAAAATCAATAAAATATATTTAAAAATAAAAAAATAAAAAATAAGCGGCACCAAGGACCTGGCGCCGACAAACCAACATTTGGCTTCCCCCAATGGGACACAGGCCCGCCACCACCCTGGAGTGACACCCCACAAAATTGCAGCCAACGCTGCTAATGCTGCTAAGACCTCATGGCGCCAAATGCAGCCCACAGCCCAGCCCAGCCTGGAAACGGTGGCTGTGGGTGCCGGGTAATGATGTCACGTAGCAGTACCTGGCTTCCTCTCCCTAGAGACTAGCCTCCTTGGAGTTTCTTCAGCCCAGGAACTCGACTTGCTTTATAGCCAGGTGCAAACATTTTACAGTTTAACCAAATATTTGTGAAGCGTTTTCCCATGCCTCATCTCATTTGATCCTTACAGAAGTCCTAGAGTAGGTAGGTAGGAGACTTGGTAGAATCCTATTATAACATCGTTCACCGGCCATACAAAATTATCGACTTATAAATCAGGCTGCTATATTTAGTCAAACATTTAATTAACTCACTCCTAATGTCTTGGCAGGACCAGACCAAATAATTTTGCGGGCCTTATACAGCCCACAGGCCAGATGTTCCCCACCCCTGCTGTAAGGAAACGAAGAATTCAAGGCTGCACCACAAAGGTTGGCCACTAGACATATTGTATGCTCAATGATGGATTTAGCCACAAAGCCTACTGGAGATTTCTAGGTTCAATATTCTGTGGCCTTGGTGAGAAAATGAGCTAGTTTTCTCACTTCTCAAAGTTGTGCAGGAGATGCTTCACAAAAATACTAGATTCAATGTACACATCTCACTGGAACTCAAGATAATGCACACCTAGAGGTTAAGGCTCACATAATATTATGACTACATCAAACTTTGCAGTATATAGCCATTAACATTCTGGAGAACCTCTGGGAAATAATAATCTACAACATTCCTATTACATGGTTAATAAAACTTGTAGTTTTAATATGCAGAGACTGAAAGCAGATTACTGGTTGCCAGGGGCTGGGTAGAGAGGATAAGGGAAGAGACTGCTTAATGGGTAAGGGACTTACTATTGATGAAAATGTTTGGGTTTTTTGTGTGTATGTTTTTTTCTGATTTCTTCCTTTTTTCTTTTTTATTTCAGAGAGGAAGGGAGAGGATGAGAGATATATTAACATCAATGATGAGAATCTGACTGGCTGCCTCCTGCACGCCCTCTACTAGGGATAGAGCCTGCAACGTGGGCATGTGCCCTTGACCGGAATCAAACCCGGGACCCTTCAGTCCACAGGCTGATGCTCTATCCATTAAGCCAAACTAGCTAGGACTCATGAAAATGTTTTGAAACTAGATAGGTGTTAATAAATGTTACTGTATTGTACTAAAGTTATAGGGGGTACCTTGTAAATTATATAAATGTCTAACCAGACGTCCTCAAGCCACATGTGGGTGTTTTTGCCGTTTTGTTTTTCTACTTCAAAATAAGATATGTGCAGTGTGCAAAGGAATTTGTTCATAGTTTTTTTTAAACTATAGTCCGGCCCTCCAACGGTCTGAGGGACAGTGAACTGGCCCCCTGTTTAAAAAGTTTGAGGACCCCTGGTAACCACTATGCTGCATACCTCATAATATTGAATGTCAATTATAATAGAAACAATTTTTTAAAAGAAACAAACAAGCCTTAGCTGGTTTGGCTCAGTGGCTAGAGCATTGGCCTGTGGACTGAGGGGTCCCAGGTTCAATTCCAGTCAGGGGCATATGCCCAGGTTGTGGGCCTGATCCCCAGTGAGGGGCATGCAGGAGGCAGCCAATCAATGATTCCCTCTCATCACTGATGTTTCTATCTCTCTTTCCCTTCCTCTCTGAAATCAATAAAAACATATTTAAAAATAAGTAAATAAAATAAAACTAAGATGAGCCAGTGTGGCTCAGTTGGTTGGGCATTGCTCCATGCACCAAAAGGTTGATGATTTGAAGGTTCGATTCACCATCAGAGCACATGCCTGGGTTGATGGCTGGATCCCCAGGAGGGGGCCTTCAGGAAGCAGCTGATCAATGTTCAGCTCTCACACTGATGTTTCTCTTTCTCACTCTCCCTCTCCCTTCCTCTCTCTCTAAAAATCAATAAAAATATTTTTTAAAGTAAGACTTAATTTTGTTTTGTGAATTTCACCTCAAATTTTAAAAAGTGAGGTTTTTAAGTTCCCATATCCATCTCAGAAAACTAACAATTATCTCTTTGTTCTTCTCTACTACTAGTGCTACAAAAAGTATTTTTTGCTACTAATGAAAGATGTCGGAGAAGGGAAAAGTTCTTTAGAACTACACAGTAAGACAATTCCGTTTCTACAAATCCCTCTATAATTAGACTAACTGATTTTTTAAAAATATTTTTTTATTGATTTCAGAGAGGAAAAGAGGGAGAGAGGGAGAAACATCAATGATGAGAGAGAACCATTGATCGGCTGACTGCCTCCTGCACACCCCACACTGGGGACTGAGCCCGCAACCCTGGCATGTGCCCTAACCGGGAAATGAACTCAGGAACCCTTTAGTCCGCAGGCCGACACTCTATCCACTGAGCCAAACTGGCTAGGGCAGACTAACAGTAATTTTAGTAAAAGTGGTTTCCAAACCCAGACAATTTATAGAAGAATAAAAGGCAAAGCTCCTCCTAGTTATAACCCAGGCAGCAGATTTATACCAAGACTACCCAGGGCAAACAGGCTCTTAAGCTATCTTAGCTAAATACAACATTGCATTTCATGTTCTACACCAGAAGCCACCACCAAGAAAAGGAATTTGCCTAACTCTCAGTGAATCGGGAATTATTCTCATCATTCACTTATTAAAAAACTAAGTTATTTAGACAGAAGCTTTGTTTTTCTAAACTCCCAGGCAGTTCTTTTGATACAAAGGGTTGAACATCATAGAATATATTACCCAAACATGTTGGAATAAATTGCACTTTACATATCAGACATAGTTATAAGGATAAATATTCCAAGAGCCAACACACATGCTTATAAACAAACAAACAAAAAAAGATGAAAAGATGCTTACCCTGTTGCTAAGGACCTTTTGGACAGGCTCAGAATCATCAAACACAACGAAACCAAAATTGGGCAATTTCCCACCACTGTTAATGCGCAGCTCCACCACATTCCCATAATCTGAAAATGAAATACAAATTCTCAAATAACTTATTAGGACATTTCTTTTAAATAATACACACACACTATCCAATACGACATGGCTACAGAGTACGTGACATGTGGCTAGTTCAAAACAAGACATGCATTAAGGGTAAAAACACATGACTCTGAAGACTGAGAATAGAAAAATGTATATTATCTCTTACATATTTTTATATGTTGAAATGACAGCTTAGATACCTTGTGTTAAATAATTACATATATGGATCATCTTCTATTTCTACTGGGCAATGCTGCATTAGATTAATCTAGTGTTTAAAACTCAATCACCTACTTTGAAAGAAATCTTTAAGCTCTGATTTGTCGACCTCATGAGGAAGATTGCCAATGAAGAGTTGGTGACTGTCAGGGTGTCTCACGATTCTTCGGGGTTCAACATCACCTTGCTCACCAGCCTCACGGACTTAAGAGAAAACAAAAGCAACAAGGAAAGACAAAGACACCTTTCAGTGACTGTACCATACAAGTGTTTTCTCTTTACCCTAAATACAGGTAATTTCAACTCTCAGGTAATTTTTTAATCTAAGAAAATATTGAGCACAGCCCTCCCCTGAAACAAGGTACCCACTTAAAAATCCCCCACACTAGAAAGGTCATTCTTCTGAGCTCTTACTTGGTCTAGGTCCCCTCTGGGGAGGAATATTTATCCGTTGTTCTCGAACTCTTTGATCCCTCTGAGGCCTCTGCGGTGGAATCTGAGATTCAGGCTTAGACTCTGGGCGAGGCTGAAACATTTCTAAGTTAACTTTTGTGTAAAAATAAAGCATGCTTACTTTTTTCTTGTGAAGTTTCTTAGCTAACAATAAGGTTTAAACTAGAATATGACAATTCCCTCTCACACACAAAAACCATTAAAAACTATCTTTTACCCTTCTCCTCTGGTCTTATAATACTAGTTTCCACATTCTCTAAAGCACTATGAAACCACAGTACACAAAATAAAAATAGATTCGTCTTAATATGCAAGCTGAATTTGAAATTTACCTGTGAAGCTGGTACTTTAACAACATGAGGCGGTATCCCAGTAACTGGAACAGCACCACTGGGTGGAAGGTTCTTACTGGTCACAGATGCCCAGGAAAATGTCTAAGGTAACAAACACCAATACCAGCTGATTATACCATACATTAAAACAATATAAAAGCCATTAGTTCTTGATTTCTTGTACATGATATATGTATCACATTTTCATAGGCAGGGTAGTTTATAAGTATCTTGAGATTACCCTTCCCCCTCCCCATTTACAAATTTAGTACTAAAATTTCTTAGAAATGCTATGATACAAACACTGATCCAATGTTACCAATTTTAGAATTATCTTAAACCCCTTTTCTATCTATATAAAAATCACCAAATCCTGTTATTTAATTTTGAATTATCTTCTTTCCATCTCCATTGCCATGTCTCTAGTCCAAAATATCATTCATTTTCTCTCTCTCCAGAATTAATATAACAGCCACCTAACAACTGATCATTCATTCTCAATCCAGCCAACCTACTTTTCAACCTGCACGGCACTAAAACATTTCTTCACAGAGTACCAAATGCAAAGGTTCTGGGAGTTCAGTTATCATCATCCTGATGTGACAGGAGTTACTGAAAAGTTTCAACATTTTGAAATCAGGTTTCTCATCAGGAAAGTAGTTACATTTCAACAGTTTGCTTCTACTCCTACCATAAAGTTATCCTCAATTAGATTTCATCAAAAAAGGGAGGAATGTCTATTGTGTCATATTTTTTTTAAAGATACATCACCACTTGTTTATTATAACAAGCATGTAATAATCTGCAATTTAAAAGATGAAATATTAAAAAGATGAGGGGTTGTTGATATGGTGATAAAACAACACCTGAAATTTCTGGTACAAAAAGTATTGAAGATTCCTTAGAGGGGAAAGAAAAGTTACTTTTGATTTTATAAAGCAATATGCATCTCTTATCTGAGGCATGGTTCAATGTGTAAGAAATTTCCCTGAGCCACCAATATGAAAATGCACATACCGAAGTCAACCAAGCATAACAAGAGAGAAATTTAACCCTTTGCACTCGCCTGCTTTTTTCTCGATTCCTTTATTCTAATGCTAACCATGTTGAGTCACACTCGACATCCGAGTGCAAAAGGTTAAAAGTATATGAGAAGGAGGGTAAAAATAAAGACATGCTACACACCCTCAAGTCTTCCTGCGCTGTCTGAGCGATGTCTGTGGGTGCTGGGGAAGAACTCTTCTGAGCATCCTCAGGAGCAGTTTCCTCCAATACTGGCTCACACTTCTCCTCTTGGATTTCAGATACAGGTTCCTGCTCCGGTTCTGGTTCAGGATCAGGCTCAGGTTCAGCAACAGGTTCCTCTAAATGTTCTTCCAAGTCATTGCTTTCACAGAAAAATTTGAGAAATATCATTCTACCTCCATTGATTTAGCAAAAAATTCTCAAGTATTTATTAATTAACTATAGAACCCAAAAACAGATATAAGAAATTCATGTCTGAGTATTAAAACAAGGCAGTTTTTTAGAAAAGCACTCAATGAGTCCGGCTGGTGTGGCTCCCATGGTTGAGTGTCAACCTATGAATCAGGAGTTCACAGTTCAATTCCCAAGTTGCAGGCTCTATCCCCAGAAGCCGGGGAAGAGGGGAGGGGGAGAGGGTGGTGCAGGAAGCAGCCAACCAATAATTCTCTCTCATAATTGATGTTTCTCTCTCTCTTGCTCTTCCCCTCTGAAATTAATAAAAATATATTTTTTAAAAAACAACAAACAGAAAAGCACTCAATGAGCAAACCTTAACTACAGTTAGATTGGCTCAATTCTCATAAGCAAATGCATCAAAATGATCGAAATGGATCAAAACTATTACAATTTTCCAATCACACAACTCTAACAGGCTGTGAGGAGGGGGCAAGGGTAGTTGAGCTGTTCAATAGGTACAGTTTGTTTTGCAGGATGAAAAGCTCCAGAGATGTGTTGTACTACCATGTGCATATAGTTAACACTACTATACATTACACTTAAAATGGTTAAGAAGGTAAAACCTCTCAATAAAAGAGGTAAAAAAAGACATTAGTTATGATTCAGAATAATAGTTCTTTAACTTTCACTTAAATCAGTTTGTTCAAGCTGTAGATGTTTTCTCCCCTGAAATTCTAACTCAGTAGGTTTGTGGTAGAATAAGTCATTTTCAACCAGCAATGCAGGTGAATACTGTGATTAAGTTCATCAGTGCACCTTAAGAAACATATGAAAATATCCTTTAAGCACTGAATATTAACATTACTAGTATCACATGGCAACACATAAATATTGTAGTAATTTCTGTTACTATCTAACACATTTCTGTTCTGGTTGCAGATTTTAAAAAAACACATAAGATACAGTAGCACATTTATTGTCTCAGTTAATTAATGATATTCTTTACTGCTACAAATCATGTTTGAATTTCTATCTATTTATGCCTAATCTGCAAACAAGTCATAGTAACTTTATAGTCATCCTCTTCCCCAAAGCATTTAATGCAGTGGCTTGCTAGGATGTGTTCATTACTTGGTAAGAAAGCCTAACTCTTTTACACTTCTACCCAGAAAAAACCTAAGCCAAAAAGCAACTGGTAGATGCTATTTAAATAGTCCTCATAATGCAAAGTATATTGAACACATTATAGATTTTTGGAAGCTCAAAGGTACCAAAAGTAAAATCTTTCTTTTGGGAAATTATCTCTATTTTCTGAGATAATTCTGAGATTACATGACTGCCCTCCAACAAAGGGAAAGACCAAACAACCCCAATTCTCAAGAGCTCTGGACAGAAAAAGTTTTCCTTACCTGACAGTCTGATCATAGAAAGTTCCACCATCATCAGGTACCGCTTCTGGTGTTTGCTGTCTTTCTTCAGGTTCCTCTACTTCTTCCTCAGATTCTAAGTGAGAAAAGAAACGTAAAGTACTTTGTGGTTACTTAATTCACAAATAAATTCTCTTTCACAATGTTCATCATAATAAAAAATGCAGACTTAAGCAAATATATATTTAAAAAGTCAAGAAAATAAGGCAATTTAGTAAAATCATAGCATAGGCTTTAAGGACACTGTAGTGTCGGGTTAAGAACATGGAATCTGAAGTCATATTGCCAGTAATCCAATACAGACTGTACCACTATATCATCTATATGCCATCGGGAAAATTGCCTGTCTTTATTGCAGTGCCCTAATCTATTAACCTTTTGCACTCGGATGTCGAGTGTGACTCGACACGGTTAGCATCGGTAGCAGCTCGAGAAAAAAGCAAGCGAGTGCAAAGGGTTAAATGGGAACAACAGTGCCTAAAGTACTTACTTATCTATAAGGCTATAGTATTACATAATAAATATAAAGCACTTAGAATCCTCTCAGCCATACAGAAATTATTCTGAGACAATTCTCCATGTGTCTCTTGTGTTTCTACACATCTTACAATTGAGGCAATGGCTATCCTTTGTTCCAGACTATCTTTTAAGAACATTTACAGAGCAAACAATCTCAGAAAACAGTGTCTCCCTCCAGATACAAAGGCAGGCATGTTTACTGTCCATTCTGAAAGATCTGGGTTCCCTAAACTTAAGGTTCCATTCTTATAACGCATCCCATTGTAATGCAGGTATCATTTGGACTTCAATATCCTGTGGAAATTGTGACAAAAAAATGCTACTTATTTTTGCTGTAATAGCCTGTCTACTTCTGACTTAGGAGTTTTATGTCTTCTACCAATATCCATGAACTTGTTAGCTTCAAGTAGGTTAAAAACATACAGGCCCTTGTAACTTGACAATTACAAGTTGTTAATGAAGAATACAGAGTATAACAAAAACATTCAAGTAACCCATATTCTTTCAGGTCAATTAATGCCATCAAAAAAATTTAGGCAAGTAACTTACCCTCCTGAGGCTCAGTGACAAAGCCACCAAAGACCTCATCTTGGTATCTGAAGATATCATTGTGAACGTAGAACTTATTTGCAACAGAGCCCTGCAACACCAAAAAGTTTTTACTTACTCAGCAGACTTTTAAAAAGCCAAATCACCCTACACTGGCAGTTCTCAACTATAGGCATTATTGCCCCTCCAAGGAGCTACTTAGCAATACCTGCAGGCATTTCCGTTTTCACATAGAGAGTGAAACTGACAACTGAGTAGAGGACAGGGATGCTGCTAAGCATCCTTTAAATGCACAGAACAGCCAGCCACAACAAAGACTTATTGGCCTAAAATATTAACTGTGCCAAGGTTATAAAACCCTACTCTACATTATGGCTGTTAAAAACAACACTCAAATATATGGTTTGCTCGGTTTTATTTTTTTGAAATTATAAGAAAAAGTTTATTTAGAAAGCTACATAGGTAGTAGAAGTGAGCCAGCTGGGCTGCATAAGCTCAGGAATCAAGTTACAGAGGCAGAGGAAGAGCTCTTAGAGCTTAGGAGAGAGAAAGGCAAAGGTAATGTGCCTGGGGGCAGGGGGGATTGGGGGGGGGAGTGGAGAAGGGGAAGGGAAAGGTGCTAGCATGCTCTCAAGTGAAAGAGCCTCAAATATATGGTTTGCTTTAAATACCAACAGTTGGATGCCCAGAATGTGATAAAGCTTTAAGGATGTAAGATGCCACAGCCCTCACCTCAAATCATTTCTTGAACAACAAATACCTATTACCACCTTCAGCCGATATTTTAAATTCCCTAATTCTGTACCCAAGACTATTGATACAAGCACTCAAGAGTGGGGTAGCTGAAAAAGTTTGCCTATACTAGATTTAAGATACTCTAGTCTAAATCCAAATATGTCAACTCCTAGTTATTCAACCTCTAAGACTGTTTCCTCAGCTGTAAAAAGGAATACCAACATATACCTTAGAGCTTTCAGTATTAAATGAGATAGTCTTTCCCTCTTTTATATCCCAACTAATTCCATGCAGATTCAGAAAGTCATCAGCAGTTTTACACTGTAGATAATCAAAGCCTTCCTCTAAAAATTATGACTACAATGACATGTAATTTTCAAAGACAACTGAATTATTTTATGTTCAAACAGTAAAATGATAGGGGGCTTTTAGATTCACAATCCTAAACAGAATATTATCTTAAGAGTAATGGTAAAGAAAACATTTAATCAGCAAGTCCTTATGGAGCCACTTCCACAGACTTAAGCAGATAGGCTTCCTGCCATGGTTCAGTCTGGACCAGTTGGGAAAACAGTACAAAAGCAATTATTCAACATATATCTGTGGTCCTTTAATAAGCATGATAACTAAAAAGAGCCAGGGCTTCTTGAAGAAAATAGCTGATCCAGGGCTGGGGCTGGGGCTGGGGCTGGGGCAGGGGCTGGAGCTGAAGCAGAGACAGTGCAAGATGAGCCTGAAGCATCTTCTGCCACAAAGTTACAAAGTGATTAAAAAAAAAAAAAAAAATATACACACACACACACACACACACACAGAAGCTGGCTTAAAAGGGTTCACACTTACCATTTCTGGGACATTTTAGACATTAATATAAAGTTAGCAATGGATTAAATCCATCACATAAAACTTCATGAATGACAAGAGATAGGAGAAAAGGCAAAGCTTTTTACAGTAGAATACCAATTAATATTGAATGATAGAATCATATAATCATCATTTGTAACTATTCAGAGTAGCAGTTAGTTCTGGCAAGAATCATCAATGAATGAAAAAACTAGTACATAAGTTTGATGAAGAACAGGGTATTTGGCCCTAGCTGGTTTGGCTCAGTGGATAGAGCATCAGCCTGAGGACTGAAGGGTCCTGGGTTCGATTCTGGTCAAGGGTTCATGCCTGGGTTTTACAGGCTCTATCCCTAGTAAGGGGGGCAGGGCTGTAGAAGGCAGCCAATCAATGATTCTCTCTCATCACTGATGTTTCTCTCTCTCTCTCTCTCCCCCACTTCCTCTCTGAAATCAATAAAAACATTTAAAAAAAAAGAACAGGGTATTTGCAGTCTCAAGGAACCACCCACAATCTACACTAATAAAAGAGAAACATGCAAATTAACCATCACTCTGCTACACCCACAGCCACACCCACCAGCCAATCAGGAACAAGTATGCAAATTAACCCAACCAAGATGGCGGCCACCCACGGAGCTGGAGCAAGCAGAAGGCTTGGGTTGCCCTGGCAATGGAGGAAGCCAAGCTTCCCTACCTGGCCGGCCCTGGCCTCAGCTCAAGGCTACAAAGTTTCAATTATAGAAGATAAATAAATCCTAGATACTTGCTTCCAGCTGGCCCTGGCCTCTGCTCAAAGAGGCACTAGGGGAAAAAAAAAAAAGGAGGGGCTGGGACCTTGGGTTGCTGGGGGGATGGGATGGCAGGGGCCGTTGGGGGTAAGCAGTCAAGCAGGGGGGCCAATTGGGGGTGAGCAGGCCGTCAGCGGGGGGCGGGCAGTTTGGAGTGAGCAGGCCAGCAGGGGGGGTCACTGAGGGTGAGCAGGCCACTGGGAAGGGCAGATGGGGGCAAGCAGGCCAGCAGGAGGGGCAGTTGAGGGTGAGCAGGCTGGCATGGGGGCAGTTGGGGCGATCTGGCTGGCTGGGGGGCATTTGGGGGCGAGCAGGCCAGTGGCAGGGGGCAGTTGGGGGCAAGCAGGCTGGCAGGCAGAGTGGTTAGGGGCAATCAGGCAGGTAGGCAGGTGAGCAGCTGGAGCCATCAGTCCCAGATTATGAGAGGAATGTTGGACTGCCGGTTTAAGCCCGATCCCTGTAAACCGGCAGTAGGACATCATTCGAGGGGTCCCAGATTGGAGAGGGTGCAGGCCGGGCTGAGGAACACCACCCCCACACTCATGCACGAATTTCATGCACTGGGCCACTAGTTTATTTATAAACGAGCAAAGTAAAACTTCAGAGTGATGAAACCTGTTGACCATCGCCTTAAGTGGCGAAAGTTAACATCACTAATAAGAGGATTAAAGGAAATCAAGAGCCTCCCTAACATGAGGCAATGAAAGAACTTAAGTGTATAACTTAAATCTAATCACAAGAAGTACCAGACAATTCAAACTGAGGCATTCTACAAAGTAACTTGATCATACTCTTCCAAAATGTCAATGCCATCAAAAAATAAAAGTAAACTATCAGAGCTATACACAATGTGTACCCCTTCCTGTACTCAATCTTGGAACGGGGAGGTGGATGGGGATTACTGTAAAGGACATTATTGGGAAGATAACCAAAATTTAAATATGGACTATAGATTAATTACTATATTACATCAATACTTCATGAATTTGATAACTATACTATGGTTATGATATGCTCACTTAAGTATTTGAAGATGACTAGGCATATTTCTAACTAACTATCAAATGGCTTAGAAATTAAAATGATAGGTTAATAGAAAAAGATTTCTAAATGTATGGACAAGTGTTGACAGTGGCTCTAGGTAAGAAGTATATAGGAGTTAATTGTACTGTTGTTATAACTTTTCTTTAAATTGGAAATTTCAAAATGAATACTTTTTAAGAGATACACAACCATTCACTGTTTCTTTTTTCATACCTCAGGAGCAAGGACAAATGTCTGCATGAATCTCCTCAAAGCCTGGTTATTATTGGAGAGCAATCCCATCACCTGGACCACCACACCATCATTCAAAGTGGCATGAGCATCAACATGGCGAATCTTAGTGTGGCAATTGGTGAAGTTTTGTGACATCACTTTCCTATGGATTTCCTAAGGAATGAAAGCATAGGTTAATGCCTTAAAACTTACATAATCCCCAACAACAAAAAATTTCCCACATAACACAAGTAAAAAGAATTTACATGTTTAAATTACAAACTATACAGACCCTATTCTGATTTGTCTTCTTTTTTTATATGTAACAGCTTGAGCCAAACTGATGACATATGGCAGGCAGCAAGATGTCAAATGCTCCCCCATAACTTGCTTTAATATAGTATACTTAAGAGGCCCGGTGCACAAAATGTGTGCACTGGAGGGGGGGAGGGTGTCAGGGGGAGGCAGAGAAGGAAGAGGGGGTCCCTCAGCCAGGCCTGAGCCCCCTCACAGTCCAGGACCCCTCACTCCTTACCTCGCGGCTCGCTGCTCCTTAGCACTGCCGCAGAAGCGGGAGAGGCTCCCACCACCACCACAGAGCGCCATAAGCCCAGCTTCTGGATGAGCGGCACATTCCCTGTGGGAGCGCACTGACCACCAAGGGACAGCTCCGGCATTGAGCATCTGCCCCCTGGTGGTCAATACGCATCATAGCAACCAATCGTTCTGCCGTAAAGGTCACTTAGGCTTTTATTATATAGATTCCTTGTGACCACCCCTGAGCCTTTTAAATTATTGTATTGAACATACCTAAAAATATTTACAGCCCGTGCCGGTTTAGCTCAGTGGATAGAGTATAAGCCTGGGGACTGAAGGGTCCCAGGTTTGATTCTGGTCAAGGGCACATGCCCAATGCGGAGCATGCAGGAGGCAGCCAATCAATGATTCTCTCTCATCACTGATGTTTCTCTCTCTCCTCCCTCCCTTCCTCTCTGAAATCAATAAAAATGTAGTTAAAAAAATATGTAGAAGTTTATAATAGATGACCCCATGCTAAAACCAATAATCTCCTCATATATACAAAAAACTTCACAATATGTAATACAAAATGAGAAATGTGACATCATAAGCATTTCAATAACTACCGTATTAACCCTTTGCACTCGCTTGCTTTTTTCTCAATTCCTTTTTATTCAACTAGGGATTTAATTTTTTAAATACCCCAGATTTTACAAAGCGCGGCAGTAGAATAAAAAACTGGAGTTTCTTTTCATACAAACTTATTTATTTGAATTTTTTTATATTTCAAATTATTGATACATTCAAAGAATAATTTGCACTCGACATCCGAGTGCAAAAGGTTAACCAAATAGTTATTAAATACCTGAATTTTTCAAAACTTGACAAATTTGATCTTTCAGTATCAGCAAATCTATTAAGCATGCATCTACCTCAATTTTAGGGATTATTTTCTAGCTGCTAAACCACCTACATAAAGCTTGGTATGCTTACTTTCTGTCCATAGACTGCATCTGCTGGCTTTCCATTTGAATCCAATCCCCCGTGGACATAAGAAGAGTTCTTTCCATAAAACCTGTCAAACAGGAATATAATTTACTTGTCATCTTCCTAAGAACAGGTATTAATTTTTCATGTTTGGTACCTAACTGCCTCAGCAGCAGATTCTTGGAACCAAGAATGTGCTTTCTTTTTCATCTTTGTATACAATCATGGATCCATTCCCTACATGTCAGTAAACACTGCTGAATGAGAATGGATTTGGTCAATGAGGTTAGTCACACCTTCCAGGTTTCAGAGTAGATGATCGTGTTGAGAAGGATCTTCAAGTTAATGTCAGGAAGGGCACTTAAAATAAAACAAAAGTCCCTGTTTTCACTCAAGAAGCAATCAGGCAGTTTTGAAATAGATGAGGACACCTATACTCTCCATAGACTTGGAGAGTCCTTTTGTATTCAAGAATGCTGGTAAGGAATTACCATTAAAATCATCATGCAAGTGTGTTTTAGTACTTTTTAGTAATGTTTGCTGATGCACTACAAGCTGTAGATTTTAATTCCCATAGCTTTTTCATTTTTCTCTATCCTCGACTGCTGTGTTTCATCACAATACTATACTGGATCAGGAAAGCAAACCCACGGTTTATCACCCTATAAGGATTTCTTGATATCTGTACTTTATATAAATAATTTTCACAAATGAGCCCATATGTGCCATTCTACATCTTGACTCTACCTCCCCGAACTCCTAAAAGGGGAAAGATCTGGGCCCACAAGACCCCAAGTATACCTTTTAATTGTTAGTTATTAAAAGGTTGCACGTCAGCCAGTGAAATCAATTCACTGCTGGTAAGCCACTTTTCATATCTCAGAGATAAAATGTGAAAGAAAAAGGATGTCTTAGAATCAATAAATGTCAATGTTGATAAGAAATATATTAATGTACTTGGTTAGTTTCTTTCAACTCCTGCTTATTAAATTCATATTTACCTAACTTGTAAGGGTAAGAATAAAATTTTGACCTAAGTCCTAACCGGTTTGGCTCAGTGGATTGAGCGTCGGCCTGCGGATTGAAAGGTCCCGGGTTCGATTCCGGCCAAGGGCATGTGCCTTGGTTGCGGGCACATCCCCAGTAGGAGGTGTGCAGGAGGCAGCTGATCGATGTTTCTCTCTCATCGATGTTTCTGGCTCTCTCTCCCTTTCCCTTCCTCTCTGTAAAAAAATCAATAAAATATATTTTTTTAAAAATATTTTTTGACCTAAAACACAACAAAAGGCCCAGCCAGTGTTGCTCAGTGATTGAGGGTGGACCCATGTACCAAGAGTGGTTGGCAGTTTGATTCCTGGTGAGGGCACATACCCGGGTTTGGGGCTTGATCTCCCATGAGGGGCATGCAGGAGGCAGCCAACTGATGTTATCTCTCATTGATGTTTCTATCTCCCTTTTCTTTCCTCTCTCTCTAAAAACATTAAAAAAAAAAAAACTTAAAAATTTTAATAAAAAATAAAACACAACAAAAACTTTGGATACTTTTTCTATCACTAACAGTCATGAATACCAGCAGATTTTTAACTCTTTAGCATCTTTATCTGCAAAATGAGATTAACTCTACTACAATGCCTTACCAAAAAGTTTTTGAAAAGATCAAAAAGAAACAGGTACAGGAAATATTTCCCATTTCTAGAGTACAAACATAGAAAAATGGTTAGCATGGTTTTACTTCCATGTTTAATTCATGTTTTGATTTACAACAAGCACGTATTATTTCCACTAAAAAGAGCCCCTAATTTCTAAAAGCATAGCAACACTAAAGTATGTTATTACAAGAACGGTCTTCAATAGTCTTCAATACATTCTTACTAAATAATTCATGACTCAACAAAAACAGCAAAACAATGAACAAACAAAAGCATAAATATACCTTTACATTTTCAGGCATTATTTTTCTGATAATGTATAAGTTTTGGTAACTTAAGTCTAATTTTTAAATAATATTTGTAGCCCTGGCTGGTTGTTCAATGGTTAGAGCATCCACCTGCAGACTGAAGGGTACAGGTTTGATTTGTGGTCAAGGACACATACCTTGGTTGCAGGTTCCCCAGCCCCAGTAGGGGCACAATGCGGGAAGCAACCAATCGATGTGTCTCTCTCAAGTCAATGTTTCTATCACTCTCTACCCCCTGCCTCCCTTCCTTCTCTCTCTCTAGAAATAAATGGAAAAAATATCCTTGGATGACGATTAAAAAATTATCTATATGCTAGAGGCCCGGTGCACGAATTCGTGCACAGGTGGGGTCCCTCAGCCTGACTGATGATCGAGGCCTATCGAAGGGCCGGCCAGGGGGAGGGACAGCGGGAGGTTGATGGGCCAGGGGGCAGAAGGGCCATGGGAGGTTGGCCGGCTGGCACCCCAATCGGGGCCATGGGGGGTGGTTGCTGGCCAGGGGGAGGGACTGCAGGTTGGCTTTGGGAACGCACTGACCACCAGTGGGCAGCTCCTACGTTGTGTGTCTGTCCCCTGGTGGTCAGTGCACATCATAGCGAATGCTCGACAGGTCGTTCCAGTTGTTCATAAGAGCTGCCCCCTGGTGGTCAATGCACTCCCACAGCAGGAACACTGCTCAGCTGACTGACGGGCACCAGACGCAGGGCTCACGGCTGGCCGCCGCAGCCCGGAAACCGCAGCGGAGCAGCAGCGAGCCTACCAAGTGGCGGCAGCAGGCACAGTGGGGCCGGGATGAGCAGGAGTGGCAGGCAAGAGCAGCAGGTGGCGCTGGACTGCCGGTTTTGGCCCAATCCCCGCAGGCTATGCCAAGGGACCCCCACCGGTGCACAAATCCATGCACCGGGCCTCTAGTAATAATAATATTTGTATATTCTATTTAAAATGGTATCACTTTAACAACCACAATTTATTGGCACTTATATAAAGTACCATTAGACATTTTGACTTGGGGTGGTAAACACACAATACAATATACAGATGATGTATTGTAGAGTTTTATACCTGAAACCCATATAATTTCATTAACCCATATCACCCCAATAAATTCAATGAAAAGAAAGCACTAATTATGCAACAACCCTACAGGTGAAGGATGAATAAGAGAATTTCCAGGATAAAAAACCACATACTAAAAAACAGCAGTTGAAGGAGAACTTTTACCTGTGCAGCATGTCTGGGGCCTGGTTCAGCAGTGTGTAATACTGTCTCACGAATTCCCGCCCGACCAGCAGGGGACTAGGCTTCTCCATAACCATTGCTTTGGTCAATTCAACCTGGAAAAAAAACAACAGTTAAATTTGTTCAACCGGAAAGTTCAAGTACAAAGGGAAAAAGTAGCAGGGGAGAAGATAATCATTTAGCTAAAACCAACTCAAAAGTAAAGACAAGATTACTTTAGAAATTCTTGGTTTGAAAAAGAAATAATTATTATAAAAACAAAACACACAGACCAGGTGAGATTTTATACATTGAAATTTATTGTAATCAGAGAAATACTGTGAGAAAAAAAATATCACTATAAAGAATTAATTCATCGGCCTAAGCAGTTTGGCTCAGTGGATAGACCGTCGGCCTGCAGACTGAAGGGTCCCAGGTTTGGTTCTGGTCAAAGACATGTACCTTGGTTGCGGGCACATCCCCAGTAGGGGGTGTGCAGGAGGCAGCTGATCGATGTTTCTCTCCCACTGATGTTTCTAACTCTCTATCCCTCTCCCTTCCTCTCTGTAAAAAAAAATTAATAAAAATATATATATAATTCATCATTATTCCCAATATTCAATTTTCTTAAACTGAATATAAGAAACTCAAAGGTACATATTTCCATCCTACCGTAATTTTCCAAATTAATTTAACCCAGAGTATTCAAGTTATAAATTACAAACATATTCTTATTTATGGAACTATTTCATTTGAGGATAAAATCAAACAATACATACAGCTTAAGACATATGGGCACATACTATCACATTTTTAATCAAACTAAGTCAGAGAAATATTTTGTATCTTTAAAAACAAAACCTGGAAGTTCTAAATATGCTCAATTTATTCTATAAAGGGACCAAAAATAATCTGAAAATAATGTGGGTAAAAAAAGTTAAAATGTTTTTACTCAACAAAATAATCCCTATCACCTCAAAATTATCATTATGATTTAAAGTTAGTACCTTTGAGCATTAAGGCACTTGACAGATACTAAGTCCTCAATTATTGTCAGTTATTATTTTAAAAGAACTTTAAGGATATGATGTTCTAATCATTCTGCTGTACATCTGAAACTAATACAAAATAATATTGAATGCAAACTGTTATTGAAAAAAATTTCAAACCTAAAAAATAGGAAAGAAAAACTTTGAAAGGTATTTGGCGTAAGATAATCCTAACTTTTTACTTAAGAGGTAAAATTATCTTGAATTTAAACACAGAGGGATATATACAGATTAATTACAGTACCAATTAAGGAGACAAATTTTATTTCAGTTTTCTAAAGGATGGGCAAGCCCTAGCCAGTTTGACTCAGTGTATAGAGCGTTGGCCTGTGGACTCAAGGGTCCCGGGTTCAATTCCGGTCAGGGGCACATGCCCAGGTTGCGGGCTCAGTCCCCAGTGGGGGGCGTGCAAGAGGCAGCCAATCAACGATTCCCTCTCATCATTGATGTTTCTGTCTCTCTCTTCCTCTCCCTTTCTCTCTGAAATCAATAAAAATACATTAAAAATAAAAAATCTAAATAAAAAAAGGATAGGCAAAGTGGACTGAGTTTGGTTTGTCAATTCCTGAAGAGCAGTTTGTGGAGATATTTTATCCTCACCCACTGCATTTCCTCATTATTTTTTTTCTTTTCCTTTTTTTTAAGACTTTATTTTTATTGTTGACATTATTACAGATGTCCCCGTCCTTATTATTCTTAAATCTGTCCCACTTACTTGTTTCACCAGAATGTAAGAAATTAGTTGAAGGCCTGTTCTGCATTTTCCCCAAATTACAGCCACTATGAAAGAGCTTCCCAGTCATACTGAAGAGTAGTTAGCCTGCAGGCATGGTTATGAGGATATCAGTAACAAGAATTTGGATCCCAAGTCTTAAACTAATAAACTTCAAGTAGACTAACCTGAGGCAGAATGTGAAATTGCTGTATTTTTCCCCCTGGCTCTTGGTCCAGGAAAAGATAATTCCAGATGTTTTTACTGATCCTAGATTCTTCAGAACTTACAGATTACAGTTGGATATTAAAGGTTCTTAATAGTCATCTAGCCTGCAGTTTCTGAGTTTTACGATTTCCCATTACTTACTTAACCCTTTGCACTCACTTGCTTTTTTCTCGATTCCTTTATTCTACTCGGGATTTAATTTTTTAAATACCCCAGATTTTACAAAGCGCGGCAGTAGAATAAAAAACTGGAGTTTCTTTTCATACAAACTTATTTATTTGGATTTTTTTATATTTCAAATTATTGACACATTCAAAGAGTATAAAAAGAGCTGCTACCGATACTAACCATGTCGAGTCACACTCGACATCCGAGTGCAAAACGTTAAACCAGAGTGACTACACTTTATATATTAGAGTTCCCATGTAAATTTTCCTTTCTTAAAAGGACTTAGCTACTCACACTAGCTGGTTTGGCTCAGTTTATAGAGCACCAGCCTGCATACCAAAGGGTCCTGGGTTTGATTCCAGTCAAGGGCATGTACCTTCATTGCAGGCTCCACCCCGGCCCTGGTCAGGAGTCCTGCAGGAGGCAACCAATCGATGTTTCCCTCATATCAATGTTTCTGTCCTTCCCTCTCTCTCTAAAAAAAAATAAATAAATGGAAAAATATCCTCGGGTAAGGATTAACAAAAACAATCCTATATAATAAAGAGGTAATATTCAAATTGACCATCACACCAACATACAAGATGGCCGCCCCCATGTGGACTCAAGATGGCGGCCACAAGATGGCCAGCAGGGGAAGGCAGTTGGGAGGACCAGGCCTGCAAGGGAGGGCAGCTGGGGGCGACCAGGCCTGCAGCAGACAGTTAGGGAAGACCAGGCCAGCAGGGGAGGGCAGTTGGGGGAGACCAGGCCAGCAGGGGAGGACAGTTAGGGGCGACCAAGCTGGCAGGGGAGGGCAGTTAAGGGTGACCAGGCCGGCAGGGGAGGGCAGTTGGGGGCAACCAGGCCTGCAAGGGAGGGCAGTTGGGGGCGACCAGGCCAACAGGGGAGGGCAGTTAAGGGTGACCAGACTGGCAAGGGAGGGCAGTTAGGGGTGACCAGGCCAACAGGGGAGGACAGTTGGTGGCGACCAGGCCTGCAGGGGAGGGCAGCTGGTGGCAACCAGGCCTGCAGGGGAGGGCAGCTGGTGGCAACCAGGGCTGCAGGGGAGGACAGTTAGGGGTGACCAGGCCTGGAGGGGAGGGCAGTTGGGGGCAACCAGGCTGGCAGGGGAGGGCAGTTAGGGGCAATCGTGTCGGCAGGGGAGCAGTTAGGCATCTATCAGGCTGGCAGGGGAGTGGTTAGGGGTGATCGGGCTGGCAGGAAGAAGTGGTTAGGGGCAATTAGGCAAGCAGGCAGGCAAGCGGTTGGGAGCCAGCAGTCCTGGATTATGAGAGGGATCCCAGATTGGAGAGGGTACAGGCTGGGCTGAGGGACAGTCCCTCGCCCCTGCCCTGCATGAATTTCGTGTAACCAGCCTCTAATAACTAAATGTGATTAAATGTTAAAAAAAAAAAGGGGGGGGGGGGTGTGGCGGGGCTTAGCTTCCCTACTGAAAAATCACTAACATCTGACCCAATGTCAGATTAAAGAAAAAATTCCCAGATCTCAGACTATTTTCAGAATGTTAAACCGGTCTTCCAATTCCTCAGAAACTGAAGTTAATATCATTTTTATTCCATTAAGTTGTATTTACATATTTTTAAATATATTGAGGCTGAACAGAAAGTTTTGCTTCCCTGTCTCATCCAAAATATACAATTTATCCACAATATAAAAAGCAATTTAAAGGGAACCTTCATGACAGGACTGATAAACCAGAGAAAGAAAACAGTACAATTAAGTAAACACTGATCTTTTTTTTTTTTTTTTTAGTGCCCTTAACCTGAATTGACCCCAAGACCCTTTGGTGGACAGGCTGATACTCCATCCCACTGAGCCACACTGGCCTCCTCCTATCTTTTTCCACTAATTGCATTCCCTTCTCTTCAGTACCATATGCTCTTATTCACTAGGCAATACTACAAATGTCACCATTACTAGGCTAATAACATCAACCTAACTTTGTCCTTTGATACTGTCAAGTAGTTTCATTAAAATATAAATTTCTAAGTAACATTTTATCAGATGAGATCGGGCGCGTTCAGGGTGGTATGGCCGTAGACAGTAACATTTTATCAAATACTATTTCTCATATCCAATCTTCCTATGCAAAAATCCTGAAAATCCTTTAGGTTGTATATCAAAGGTAAAAAATAAAAAAAAATTAAACCTCTAGACCACCTCTAGAATTTCTCTTTTCTCTTTCTGTGAGATTACCTATATAATTCAAATTAAAAGAATTTTAAAAGCTCATTATTGGTTTCACTGAACCATTATCATCAACATTTTATTTCAGGTCATCACCATAAAACCAAGTAAGTAAAATCAAACATATTTATATGCTAAATTTATCTTCATCACATTTGTGCATTTTTCTTAACTGCTATAATTCTGGAACTTGTCAGAGAAATACTTATAATTCACCAAGTTTCCAAACATTAATTTTTTTAGTTTACTAGCTTAACATAATTGAAAACTAGGTTTATAATTACAATTTCTGAATTTTCCAAACAGATGGTACTTTATTTGGGGTTGAAATTTTCAACTTCAGAAACATGCAATATAGCTACATTGAAACCAAATTTTCAATACTCTAGTACTAAAGTTACAAGTTTTAATGTGGATCATCAGGGTTGCTTCCAAGGCTTATTTATGTATACCACTGGCACATGTGGTTCCACTAAAATGAAAGCTTTGGCTCTTGAAATCTCTCCTTTAAGCACTTCTATAATAAACATTGAACAATGAGCCCAAGGGAAACTGTAGCAGTATTTAAAAATAATATTGTTGGCAATTATTTCTCAATAAAACTGGGGGGAAAATTATGTCCACGTGACTAAAATATATAGTATTTTAGTAGAAAGGAACTGTATTGCTTCACTGTTCCATAAAGGGGCTGATTTCAAAATTAAAATATCAAAGGCTTCAAGAATTCCACATTAGGAAGAATGCAAGCTTCTTACTACATGTTACATTTCTTAAGAATAGAGATAATTTCTTACATAACTTTCTACTCCTAAAACTTAACAGTAGCTGAAACATTAATAGGAAATAAGTTTTCTTTCATTCAACATTCTCACACAAATGGAGGATAAAATTTTATGCAAGCAAAATGAATATCTGACCATCCATTTGTCAGGGTTTGTATAATTTAAATTAAGATAGCAGGCATAACATTGTTTCTTTAAAGGTTAAGAAAAGACTATGGTTAAGGTGGCTAGAAGATAGTTGCCTGAGAGGGAACTGACTGAAAAGGATCACGGGAACTGGTTAGGGTGAGAAAAATGCATGTGTTAAGGTGACAGTTATATGTATATGACTTCTCAAACTGAACCTTTACATTCTATGATCTTACTGTTTGTAAAGTACACCTCAAAAATTCTTTAAAAATTTTTTAAAAAAACCTTCCACGTTTAAAAAAAATCCTGACTTTTTTCTTTGGGGGGAGAGGGTACATGTAGAAGAGGGTATGGGGGGATAAATGGTGATGGGGAAAAAATAAGGAAAAAAAAGATAGCATTGGGCATGTGTCAATAAAGCCATTTTTGCATGTGATATTAAAAAAACCCTGAAGACATCATAAAATGTATTGAAATAATTAAGATTACTGGACCACTAAACAGCATCAGTGACTACAAAATGTTTAGGGAAGTTCTTAGGTAATCTAAGATCATACACCTAAAGTTTTGCAAATATTCATCTCTATTTAATCACCATTCTCAGTAAAAAAGAAATGCAGAAAATGTCTATAGACTCAAAAGATCTGAGTCTATACAGAGAGACTCTATCCTAATTAGAAAAATTCTATTTGTTTAATCATCTCTGAAATCTTCATCATTGTTTCTGGCCCAAACATAAAACATAAGCTATGAAAAATATGTGAACTAATGTCACATCTCCTGAATAAAGTCACTATTCTCACTCTTGTTCGTCATAACTCTCAATTCTATCAAATCTAAAATAATGAAAGTAAACAGACTCAAATGGATTCATCTCAGAAAAGCTGGTGTTTTGCCAATCACTGATTCATTGTGACAATTATAAACTATTAATGAAAACCCACGTTAAAAAGTTCCAACATTCTCCCTCATTTACTAAACACTCCTAAAACACTGTGTCCTTTTAAAAGAGGTTTTATAAATTTATACAACTATGGAGTCTGGCTGTTCCTAACATAACAGCATATACCCATCAATGGAAAGATTATTGGTTAGACCAGTGGTCAGCAAACTGCGGCTTGAGAGCCACATGCGGCTCTTTGGCCCCTTGAGTGTGGTTCTTCCACAAAATACCACGGCCTGGGCGAGTCTATTTTGAAAAAGTGGCGTTATAAGAAGTTTAAAAAATTTGACTCTCAAAAGAAATTTCAATCGTTGTACTGTTGATATTTGGCTCTGTTGATTAATGAGTTTGCCGACCACTGGGTTAGACTATGATGCATGTATCAAAATCAGGAGTAGGAAACATCTTACTACTGCAATCCCCTGGCTAAAGACTTCCTAAAAGAAGCCATTCTCCCAAGAAACAGTAAGTTCGTTAAACAAACATTCCAAATAATTCCAATGTGGAGATCACTCCCTTATTACACTGATTTCAGAGCAACAGGATAGATCATTCTTAGGAATATTATTTTTATTATTTATTTTTTAAATGTCTTTGATTTTAGAGAGAAACATATAGGATGTCAGCCCAAAATTTTATTTTAGAGAGGAACATTGATGTGAGAGAAACATCAGTCAGTTATCTCCCACATGCATCCCTACCAGGGACCGAATCCACAATATGTTGTCTGTGTAAATTTTACACAAACAACAAAGTACAGTGATTGCCAGAGAGAAAGGGGGTGAGAAGAAGAGGATAAAGGGGGGATAAATAGTGATGGAAGGAGACTTGATCTTTAATGTGAACACAATATATAACATATTATAGAATTGAACACTTGGTACCTATATAATTTTATTAACCAACTAGACTCTAGGCTTGGTGCACGAAATTCATGCAGGGGAGGAGGGGGGGTCCCCCGTCGGCCCAACCTGCACCCTCTCCAATCAGGGACCACACAATCCTGGACTACTGGCTCCTAACCTCTCACCTGCCTGTCTGCCTGGTCACTCCTAACTGCCCCCCCCCCTCTGCCAGCCTGATCGCCCCTAACTGCCCACCCTGCTGGCCAACTGCCCCCTCCCTGCTGGCCTGGTCGCTCCTAACTGCCCCCCCCCCCGCGACTGGCCTGGTCACCTCTTACTGCCCCCCTCTGCCAGCCTGGTCACCCCTAACTGCCCCCCCCACCAGCCTGGCCACCCCCAACTGCCCCAACCCCGCCAACCTGATCACCCCTAACTGTCCTCCCCTGATGGTCTGATCGCCCCACGCAGCCTGTTCATTCCTTTGGTTGTCCCTCACTAACCCCCCTGCAGGCCTGGTCATAAGCAGCCATCTTGTGAGGGTTAATTTGCATATTACCTCTTTATTATATAGGATGTCATCCCAATATGTTCAATAAGAATTTTAAATAATGATAATAATATTCCTGCCCTGACCCATGTGGCTCAATTGGTTGAACATTGTCCCATACACTTAAAGGTCACCAGTTTGATGCCCCGTCTGGCACATGCCCTGGTTGTGGGTTCAGTTCCTGGTAGGGATGTGTGTGGGAGGTAACGGACAGATGTTTTTCTCACATCAATGTTCCTCTCTAAAATCAAATAAAGACATATTTAAAAATAAATAAAATAGCAAAATTGCAGACATATGTCGTAGCAATATCTTTACAGACACAGATCCTAGGGCAAGAGAGACAAAGGAGAAAATAAACAAATGGGACTACATCAAAATAAAAAGCTTCTGCCCTGGCCAGTTTGGCTCAGTGGATAGAGCATTGGCCTGCAGACTCAGGGGTCCCGGGTTCGATTCCAGTCATGGGCATGTACCTTGGTTACGGGCACATACCCAGTGGGGAGTGTGCGGGAGGCAGCTGATCAATGTTTCTCTCTCATCGATGTTTCTAAGTCTCTATCCCTCTCCCTTCCTCTCTGTAAACAATCAATAAAATATATTTAAAAATAAAAAAATTAAAAAAAGCTTCTGTACATCAACAAGCCCTAACCAGTTTGCCTCAGTGGATAGAGCGTCGGCCTGCAGACTGAAGGGTCCCGGGTTCGATTCTGGTGAGGGACATGTACCTTGGTTGTGGACACATCCACAGTAGGGGGTGTGCAGGAAGCAGCTGATCGATGTTTCTCTCTCATTTATGTTTCTAACTCTCTATCCCTCTCCCTTCCTCTCTGTAAAAAATCAGTAAAATATATTTTTTTAAAAAAAAGAAACCATCAACAAAACAACAAGAAAGCCCACTGCATGGAAAAACATATTGGCCAGTGTTATTTCCAATAAGGGTTTAATCTCCAACATTTACAGAGAACTCATACAGCTTAACAAAAGGAAGATAAACAATCCAATCAAAAAATAGGCAAAGGACCTAAATAGACACTTTTCGAAAGAGGACATTCAGAAAGCCAAGAGACACATGAAAACATGCTCAAAGTCACTAATCATCCAAGACATACAAATCAAAACAACAATGAGGTACCATCTCACACCTGTCAGAATGACTATCATCAACAAATCAACAAATGACCAGTGCTGGAGAGGATGCGGAGAAAAAGGAACCCTCCTTCACTGCTGGTGGGAATGCAGACTGGTGTAGCCATTGTGGAAAACAGTATGGAGTTTCCTCAGAAATGAAACTGCCATATGACTCAGTAATACCACTTCTAGGAATATATCCCAAGAAAACAGAAACACCAATCAGAAAGGATATATGCACCCCCATGTTCATAGCAACACAATTTACAATGGCTAAGATCTGGAAACAGCCTAAATGCCCATCAGCAGATGAGTGGATTAGAAAACTATGGTACATTTACACAATGGAATACTATGCTGTTATAAAGAAGAAGGAATTCTTACCATTTGCAGCAGCATGGATGGAACTGGAGAGCATTATGCTAAGTGAAATAGGCCAGGCAGTGAAAGAAAAATACATGATCTCACTCATTTATGGATAATAAAGAACATTATAACCTGATGAATAAAAAGATAGATACAGAGGCAGAGAATCATCAAACAGACTGTCAAATTATAGCTGGAAGGCTGGGGAGTGTTGGGGGTTGGGGGAAGGCAATGGACACAAGACACTGGGGGGATGGAGTGAAGGCATGTGCCGGGGGGGGGGGTAGGGGAGGCCAGGGCAAGGTCAATGGGGGAAAAAAAGGAGACATATATATGTACTACTATTTGTAATACTTTAAACAATAAAATAAAATGTAAATAAATAAAATAATAATAATATTCCTAAGAAGGATATAAATTGAAATCATTATAGACTAGAAAGATCAGAGATGAAAGAAACAGGACGTGGGAAGAATAAAAGGAAGAGAAGCACCCATTTTTCACTAAAGGAAGTTCACTTTCCACTAATTTTATATCTAAGTTTTAATATTCCCAGTATTTGTGAATGTCATGATATCTCAAAATTACTCAATGAAAAGGGAAAGGAAATATATATTTTTTTAAATATTATACTTTCCCTTAAAATATTTTTCTGGAAATACTAAAAAGGTGCTAGGTTAGGAAAAGGAAATAGTTCTTTATCCCAAGAACTAAAGACAAAATTGACCACTTAGAAATGATTAAGAGAAGTAAAACATGACAAAACTTGGAAATTGAGTGCTCTATTTTAAAAATAGTAAATGAGTATTGGAAATACAACAAAAGGTACCCCCAAATTTTCTTTAATGCTTTCACTGGGGAAAATCCTCAACTCCATTCACTAGCTGTGCTCATGGACTAGTAACTTGCTATCTGTGCACCTCAGTTTTTTCATCTGTAAAATTAAAATCCTAATTATAAGAATTGTCTGGTAGACAGTAAGCACTGAATGTTAGCTTTTAGTACTATTAATATTATAATTATTAACTATGATAAAGAAAGCATTTCTATATCCCATCCTTTTCTGTCACTTATAAGACAATTTCTTTAAATATTCTGCTAGCAAAATAAAAATGTAGATGTCCTATGAGAAGAATTTTTGTAATGTATCCTGAAATACAGAAGCCCAAACATTCAATGTAAAACTTGACCTTTTTAGAAAACTTTTAGGGTGACTTTATGACTGCAGTGGTCCACCCATACTAATGCTATGTAGATAAGACTTGTCTGTTTGCCCACAGAATATAACTTTCCAGTCAAACTGTAAATCTAAAACTAAATCAAGTACACATCTTAATATCTTAACTTTTAAAACATGCATCTTGGAACTACAGTAGTTTTAGGTATGTTTAAGCCCTGTTAGGTATAAAAATTTCTGCTCTCTTTAAAAAAAATTAGCATTAGCCCTAGCAGTTTTGGCTCAGTGGATGGAGCGTCAACCTGCGGACTGAAGGGTCCCAGTTTCGATTGAGCCCCTGTCAGGGCATGTGGGGGAGGCAACCAATCGATGTGTCTCTGTCTCTCCCCCTCCCTTACACTCATTCTAAAAAAAAAAATCAGCTGAAACCGGTTTGGCTCAGTGGATAGAGGGAGCGTCGGTCTGCGGACTGAAGGGTCCCGGGTTCGATTCCGGTCAGGGGCATGTACATTGGTTGCGGGCACGTCCCCAGTGGGGGATGTGCAGGAGGCAGCTGGTCGATGTTTCTCTCTCATCGACGTTTCTAACTCTCTATCCCTCTCCCTTCCTCTCTGTAAAAAATTAATAAAATATATTTTTAAAAAATTAATAAATAAATAAATAATAAATAAATAAATAAATAAATGGAAAAATATCCTCAGGTGAGGCTTAACAAAAAAAACAACAACAAAATATTAACATTAAGTTTTACTTTTCTGTTAAACACTGCTAAATAATTTATTCTTATGCTAGGAAAATTAATTTGCTAATACTAAATAAAATTAGTATTTCTGAAACAATGTTTACTCATCATAGTCATCAGGAATATTTCCCTTGTGAAAAACTACTAGAAAATATGTGAAAATGTTTATCTCATTTTATTCCAAATACTAGAGGCTCAGTGCACGAAATTCGTGCACTGGAGGGGGATGGGGTCCCCCCCTCAGCCCAGCCTGGGCCCTCTCACAGTACAGGATGCCCTCAGGGGATGTCCGACTGCAATGAGGCAGGAGAGGCTCCCACCACCACTCACCACCCATGAGCCTGGCTTCTGTGGGAGCACACTGACCACCAGGGGGCAGCTCCTACATTGAGCATCTGCCCCCTTGGTGGTCAGTGGGCATCATAGCGACCTGTCATTCTGCCGCTTGGTCAATTTGCATATTAGCCTTTTATTATATAGATTAGCAACTTAAAACCTCTGAGCACTGACCACTCCTTTCTTTTTAGAGGGGAGGGCAGTGGGGCAATATTATATTATAGAGTAGTCCATACAAAAATTACATTTAAAAAAACACGAGACGTGCTCTAGCCCATTTTGCCCAGTGGATAGAGTACTGGCCTGAGGACTGAAGGGTCCTGGGTTCGATTTCAGTCAAGGACACATGCCGGGGTTACAGTCCGATCCCCAGTAGGGGGCATGCAGGAGGCAACCAATCAATGATTCTCTCTCATCATTGATGTTCCTCCCTTCCTCTCTGAAATCAATTTAAAAAAATATTTTTTTTTTAAAGTGTCAGAATCATAAAAGACAAAGGAAAGACAGAAACTGTCACAGACCAGAGAAGACAAACTAAGGAGACATGAGGATTAAATGCAATGTGGTGTCCTAGATTGGATCGGGGAAATGAAAGGTGACATTAGTGGGGAAAAATAAGGAAATCCAAATAAGGTCAATGATTTAGTTAGTAGTATTTTACTAATATCAATTTCTTAGTTTTGATAAGTGTATGTAAGATGTTAACATTAGGGAAGCTAGGCAAAGGCTATATAAGATGTCTCTAGCCATGGCTGGTGTGGCTCAGTGGATTGGAGCATTATCAGTACACTTAAAGATTGCAGGTTCAATCCCAGGTCAGAGCACATATGGAAGGCAGCCCATCGAAACTCACATTAAAAACAGATCCTGTAAATACACATATCCTCAGGTGAGGATTTTTTTTTTAAAAAAAAGACGTCTCTACATTGCATTCCAACTCTTATATAAATCTAAAATTTACCTATCTCAAAAACAACTTTTCCTGAAAGATAAAAACTTCAAGACAGAAATTAGAAAACATAACATGCACTAGCTCTTCTTGGTTTTTAACATCCCTTTCCCATTTCAAAATTAAAAGTTAAGTCACTGTGTTTAAAGTTAAGCAACTATATATTCTTTCTTATCAAGAAGAAAAGATACTTTATAGTTACTATTAATGCTTTACCTATGAAATCCCTAAAAACATGAACTTCCTAGCCTTTAGATCATACAGCATAGGGGGATACACTCCAGGAAACCCTAAGAGCAAGCTCACAAATGTGGTGTGTACTTGAGGCACAGCCTAGGACAGGTAAGTGTCACACTCACGCCATCTTGATTCTGAATCCTTCAGGGTTTTTTTTGAATAGCTAGATACACCACATGCTTTACAAAATAGTTTAGACAACTATTTGAACATCAAATTATCAGTTCTCTTTTTAAGTAAAAACATGGCAAATCTAAGAAATGTGAAAGCAATTTTAAAACATGTAAAGGGCCATACAAATATACAATGCTGTTATATATTCATAGCCACTTAACAGCCACCAAGGATGACATACCTACAAAATGTGCCCCATCCAGGATGCCTGCTTTCTTTTTCTGAACCATCTAATATTTTTTAAATACCTCAATAGCACACAGGCTAAACAGCTAAGCAATATTATGAGATTGGCCGAGGACAGAAGGGGAAATCTATCATATAAAGACCTTACTTACTGCCCTAGCTGGTTTGGCTCAGTGGATAGAGCCAACTGAAAGGTTCCAAGTTCGATTTTGGTCAGAGGCACATGGCCCAGATTGCGAGCTCAACCCCCAGTAGGGGGTGTGCAGGAGAGGCAGCCGATTAGTGATTCAGTGATTCTCTCTCCCCATTGATGTTTCAATCTCTCTCCCCCTCCCTTCCTCTCTGAAATCAATAAAAGTATATTATCAAAAAAATAAGAACTTACTAAAGCCACAGCCTTTTTTCATATTTACTTTCTGCTTTATAAAACCCACTCATCATGTGACAATTATTCCTAGCTCTTCACCATTATCACCTGGCTTGCAATTTAGCTTTTCCAATCAAGGCCAGACAAGGTGTCCAATAATACTTAAAATAAAAAATTTAAAGTAAACAGAAAGCTTATTTTTGAGATTTAAAAACATAAACCTGCCTACCAGTTCTGGCCCAGTGGATAGAGTGTCAGCCCATAGACTGAAGGGTCCCAAGTTCGATTCCGGTCAAGGGCACATACTTGAGTTGCAGATTCAATCCCTGGCCTGGGTTGGGGCACCTGCAGGAGGCAACCAATCGATGTTTCTCTCTTTCTCTCCTGCTCCCTTCCACTCTCTCTAAAAACCAATGGGAAAATATTCTCAGGTGAGGATTAACAAAAAAATAAAAGTAACAACATAAACCTGGTTAACTGCCACAGTGTGATCACGAACTATAAGTGAGATTCCAGTTGCTCAATGTAAATTTAACTCCATGGCTGGAAGGACATTATTGCACGAAAGGTTTTGCCCACTAGATGTTAAGAACTGACTAGCCAGAGGAGAAAAGAGCAGTTTGGTGTGTTTTTTTGTAGCCTACCTACTCTGACAATTATTTCCCTTTGTAAAGTCAATTAAGTTTTGTGCAAAGCAGTCTTTTTCTTCAAGATTTTTTTTTAAAGATTTTTTTTTAAATGTTCTTTTTGGAAGTGATTTCCTTTTTAATTTATTATTAATTTTTTTAATTGATTTCAGAGAGCGAGGGAGAGGGAAAGATAGAAACATCAATGAGGGGAGAGAATAGAATCATTGATCTTCTGCACATATGCCCTTGACCAGAATTGAACCCAGGACCTTTCAGTCCACAGGCCAACCCTCTATTCACTGGGCCAAACCAGCTAGGGCTCTTTAAGATTTTTTTCTTGATTTTTAGAGAGAGAGAGAAACATCGATGTGAGAGCAAAACATCAATCAGCTGCCTCCTGTCTGCCCCCCTACCAGGGATAGAGCTGAAACTGGAGCATGTGTCCTCACCAGGAATGGAAATGGTAACCCTTCAGTGCACAGGGCAACGCCTAACCAACTGAGCCACACCAGCCAGAGCTCCAAAGCAGTCTTAAAGCACAACTAAATGAACATACAATGCATATATAAATTCTGAAATATTAACTTTAAAAAATATATATTTGCTGCCGAAACCGGTTTGGCTCAGTGGATAGAGCGTCGGCCTGCGGACTCAGGGGTCGGTCCCAGGTGCGATTCTGGTCAAGGGCATGTACCTTGGTTGTGGGCACATCCCCAGTGGGGGGTGTGCAGGAGGCAGCTGATCGATGTTTCTCTCTCATCGATGTTTCTAGCTCTCTATCCCTCTCTCTTCCTCTCTGTAAAAAAATCAATAAAATATATTTTTAAAAAATTTTAAAAAAGAAACTATATATATATATATATATATATATATATATATTTGCTGAAAGGTCAAGTGAGTCATTTTATTAAACTGGCAAAAAGAAAAAAATTATTTAGGTCACAAATTCAGGCTTTATATTAAATTTCATCTTTTAATTAAACATTTCCTTATCCATCCTAAAAGCCATATACAATTCAAAAACCTGTAAGACGCCCTAGCTGGTTTGGCTCAGTGGATAGAGCATCGGCCTTCGGACTGAAGTGTCCCGGGTTCAATTCCGGTCAAGGAATTGAACATGCCCAAGTTGCAGGCTCCATCCTCAGTGGGGGATGTGCAGGAGGGAGCTGATCAATGATTCTCTCTCATCATTTGTTTCTATCTCTCTCTCCCTCACTCTTCCTCTCTGAAATCAATAAATATTTAAAAAATAAAAGAACAAATGATTAAAAAAAACAGTAAGAATTTAAAGCTAACCTCTGCCCTTTATTTTCTATTCAATGTACTAAAACAAGTAAAATAAAATAATGTAAATTACAAAAAAACTGCTGCAAAGTAGGTCACCAACATTTCCACATCTCCTGATGTTCCTTAGCAGACTGTCAGCTGAGAACTGCAAACTGAATTAAATAAAGAACAAAGAACTGCCTACTTTTCTACCAGTTAAAAGAGGCACAAAAGCTTATATTGAAAGGGTTTAACAATAACAAAAGTAACCTCTGACTTGGCTGGGAATCAAGGTGGCACCTAAGTCTTTGCATTATTACAATTTTTCTTCAAAAATCACTTTTTCTTGATAAATGAATGCACACGAGATCAGCTGGGCTACCAATTTGGGAAATAACAGTTTTCATATTCCTGCTTAACTGATAACCATTTGCCTGAGGCCAAGAACAGGGGGGGGGGGGGTTTCCTTAAAAGAAGAATTTGAAGGGGAAAGTAACAAAAATTTTCCCCAATTAATGCATAAGATAATTTCATTGATGTGTCTTACCTCAAGCAGTAATAAAATTAGCTGGACTCAAACTCAGTTTAAATGTAGGTCATTAGTGTTTTAACATTTGCTAACTTAAAATGCTAATTCAATAGTTAACGGGTGTCTAATCGCAGGTAAGTGGCACTGCTACAAGAAGGCAAGTTCCAAGTAAAACAATGTTATATTCTAAGGCAATCTGTTATTTATGGCAACACCAACATACCTACAGCTTTTCAATACAAAATTTCGATCCTATATTTGCTGCTACTTTCTGTTAAGAAACATGGGAAGTATTGGGTAAATGGACACACTTACAAATATTAAGCTTCCTGATAGTTTTTAAATATACTTACAAGGATTAAATGATGTGTTCTCTCTGACTGCAAAAAAATCAAGACCAATCGTAAATTGTGTCCATATACTCAAAATAGGTACATTTCTAGGATGTGAGGGTGATCTGGCTGCGACATCTGTCACCCCATTGATCGCCAGGGTTGATTCGGCTGATCTGGCTGGCTAGGCGGGTGTCCCCCCTCCTCCCTCACCGATCCATGTGCGTCCCTCTCAAAATAGGTACATTTCTTAAAAAAAAAAAAAAAAAGTTGAAAGTCATCCCAATCAAAATTCAAATGGATTAAGTCTCAAAACTTTTCCTGTACTTTTTATCTCAAGTAGAGACATCTGTGGTGTAATGACTTGGACCTGCAACACAGGAACATTTATTATTTCATGAAGCCAGGGAGTATACTGGCTTTCAAAAAACGAAAATATAACTTTCCTAGAAAAATATACACTCAAGTCTTTGAAAGTATCTTCTATGTCTGCATATACACAGGAGCCTAAGAGTAAATGCTAAATAATGAACTGAATGTGGATAGGCTGTCATCCGCAAAGGATCCCAACTACCAACAAAGGTGAAGATTTCCCACACACCTCAGTCACCCCTAATTTGCCTAGCATAAGCTCCACAGAGGTCAGATTTACACTGTAACTGAGCACCCTCCTTCCCATTCCTATTTCAAGTTTTAACCCACACATCCTGGCGAGGTCTGAAGCACATGGCTCTGAACCTCATTTTCTTCGATTATATAAAACGAGGAAGTTAAGCTATGTTTTCGAAGGTCTTTCTCCAAAGTATGCTCCGATTTTTTTTTTTTTGATTTTTTTTTTTAAGAGAGAAATGATTCAGGGTCTAATATCAGAGCCTAACTTCCTGCTGGCGGGAATTTCCCATCATCACGCTGTGAGTTTCAAATCAGACGAGGAACACTGTCCATGTTCCCTTGCACTTATTCGTTTTATCGGACACTTTTCCCAGGAGCTTTTAGGGCAGCACACCCATCGGCTACCTACGCGAATACCAACAGAGAGGAAGCCCAAACGCTTTCTCTTCCTTTGTCTTCAGCCCACGTCCAACCCTGGTCTCCCTGGAAGCCCAGGACTGGCTCGAGTACCAATGCCGCTGGCTGCAGCCTTCGCAGCAGGGCTTTCCGGGGCGGATGCCGTCCCCAGGGGACTACCAGGTCTCTGGGGGCCAAGGTGCCCTGGGGCCACCTAGGACGCTGGAATACAGAATAAAATAGGCTCGGGGACTAGGAGTCAGCCAACCTGGGTGCAAACGAGCACCTGCCCCCTTACCGTCTGCATGCCTCGGACCATGTCACACACCGCGGGACCTCCGAGTCCGCTGTAAAATGAGGAAAATCATCGAACCTACCTCCCCAGGTGGTGGGAGTCAATGAGAGGCACACAAGTGGCTCAACACAGTGCCTGGCACACAATAAGGGCTTGGAAAGAATTCGTTATTACCACTCATTACCCATGCATGCACCCACTGCTCCCCCTTAACTCCCTGGAAAACCAAAAAGCAGCACTTCTGCTTCCCGGTCGCAAAATCCTTTTCTTATCGCACTTTCGTGACGCTCCCACCCCCCAATAAAAGCCTCCTCTGGCCCAGGCCACGCTGGAGCCCCCTCGCCAGTGGAGGAAAGACCAGCTGGCGCGTGGGGAGGCGGGCGGGAAATGCGGGCGAGCCCTCGAGATCGCCCTGGGACCCCGGGCGGCGGCCGCAGCTCGCTCTCGCCCCGCGTGGCAGTTGGGCGCGGCACGCGCACGCGGCGGACACGGCCACGCGCGCCGGCCCGGCGGAGGGGGGGGGGGGGGGCCGGAGGGGCGGAGAGCCTCCGCGCGCCCGTGCGCCCGCCTGCGGCCGTTGAAGGGGGGGCGCGCCTCACACGGGCGCCGCTCGGTCTTCTCCTCCCTCTCACAACCGCTGCCGCTCTTCCTCGACCCCGGGCCGCACAGCGGCGCCCATACCCCGGCGTACCTGCGCGGCTGAGACGGAGAGGAACAAGCTTTGCGCCACTGCTCGGAGGAAGGAGAAAAAGCCCTCACGCAACTGCGTCCGCACACGCGTGCTCCGTCGCCGGTCTATATAAGCGCGACGCAGCCTAACTTGTTGCGGCCAGGTCCGGCAGGCTGGCGACCAATCCCGACTGCGTCCTCTGGGCTCCTCGAGCAGCAATTGGATATCGACTCAGGATGAAGGCGTGACTCTTGATTGGCTTTGACTCATGCCTATGAGACTGTGAGGATCTCGTTTCCCTAGTAACGGATTGGCATAGAGAGGGACCAATTACTTAAAGGGAAGGTGGAAAGGAGGGTGGGAAGGTTTTTGACCGATGCCCACAATGGCCAATAAATGCTTGGGGCCGCTCCCATTCGTTGAAACGTCTTACCCTGGGCGGAGATCCGTTTTCCATTGCATGAGCGGTTGCTCCACAAGGTGGGGCCCGTGTGCTTTGGGGAAGTAAACCCCAAGCAACTAGGAGGTGGGAACGAGGGAGGCCAAGGAAGGCCTCGGCCAATCGCAACGCAAGAAAGAGCTGATTGACACGGGGGTTGGACTCCACCGAGGAGACCGAGCCCTAGGGCCGCCGTGCCTTCAGGGGCGGTTCTGAGCCTCTCCAGTCCGGGGCGGGGTCCTTTTTCCTTCTTTCCCTCCCTTGTTAGATCCGGCCCCTGCGGCCCCTCTCCCGCCTTTTCGGCAGATCGGTACCAGGGAAACCAAGTGGTAAACTTTCCCCTTGTTTGTTTCTTCTGATGGCAACTTTTTATTTCCATGCCGAAGGGCACTTGCTGCTCCCCCCCGCCCCCGCATTGGTCTGCACTAGCGCGGACAACTAAGAAGGGAAAGCCAGGGAGAAAGCAACTCCCGTGAAAGAAGTAAAAAGTCGCGCGTGAAAGCTGCTGTTGAGCTGGAGATCACACATTTCAGCCCGGCCGTTTGGGGCAAGTGCTGCTGCAGGTCGGCCCGAAGGCGCCGCGTGGGTGTTCGCTGAGGTTTCCCCTCTCTGCTGCAGCCGAGGGGCGGTAGTTTGCAAACTCTTTGATCCGCTAGGGCTTCCTTGCAACACCCTGCGCCTCACGGCCATTGTCATTCGGTTTTCTAATCCGCTAGGGAGGAGGGAGCGCTTATTTCTCCAGGCCATTCCGTCTTTAAAAGGTCATTTGTCAAACTCCTGTGTGGACACCCCAGGAGTTCCCCGAAACGGTTCTGCGGCTTAGCGGCGCCCCGGCCGGGTCCGGTCCACGTCTCTGAGTGTATCGCTGGGCCCTCTGTTGGTGACCAAGAGCACTTTCTGTGGAACTACAAAGACACGCCTGGGGCCATTCTCATTGCAGGCACGTGAGCCTGCGGGAGGGCGCTCCCGATAAGTTTTGCAGAGCAACGTGGAACTGAAGCACGTGGAGCGACTCTGCTGGGAGCGAAAGGGGCGCGGGCAGCCACCAGGTTCGCTCCCCAACGCGGGCCTGGCCCCGGGAGCAAAGTGAGAGCGCCCCTCTGCCCCCCCCACCCCACTCCATCCCCAGGCCTCACTCCGGCAGCGGCCTTGCTCTTTCGGCATCTATTGAGCTGCAAGGGCTGGAATCAGGGCTATCTAGATGCTGTCTCTGCTCGCTGTCGCCCCTTTCAGCAGACCTGAGTGCAGCGCTGCGCTGAGCCCGGCGCTCCCCAAACCGGGGACAGGTGTCTTGAGGCTACGAAGACACCAGAGGCAACTCAGCCCAGAGGAGAAAAGGTTTTCTGGAGTAAGGGACCTCCGGGATCACGTTAGCCATGCTCAGGAATTTGAGCTTTATTCTGAAAGCAATGGAGAGCTACTGAAAGGTTTCTTAAAGTTGGACCAAGAAATTTGCATTTTACAAGACAGCCCTCCAAATTGAAACGCTAATGAGAGCAAATTGGCGCAACTTTAAATTCACAGATTGGTCATTTAACCCAAGTGGTCTGTGATAGGGGTCAAGGCTATTCTTAATTTCATTTGGGGGAAATTTTAAATGATTACAGCTCTTTTTGTAAGGCTACTTGGCAGTCTCTATTAAATCGTGTATATCCCACTTCTTGGTTGATGGCCACTTTTTTTTTTTTTTTATTTTTTTTTTGGCCACTTTTTTTTTTAACAAAGAGGCATGTACAGTGTGTACATTACAGTATTGTCAGCTTTGTTAGACTATTTGAATCACAAAAGTAATTGCTCTTCAGTTTCCAAACTAACTGTTGATATGCATGTAATATAGAATACTATGCAGCAGTTTAAATTTTTTTATTTCTTTATTTGAGAGAGAAGAAGAGGGAGAAAGCGAGCGAGGAAGGGGGAGAGAGAAAGATCGATTTGTTGTTCCACTCATTTATGCATTCATTGGTTGATTCTTGTATGTGCCCAACCTGGGATCAAACCCCCAACCTTGACGTATGGGACGACACTCTGAGCAACCCGGCCAGGGCCAGGGCCCTATGCAACAGATTAAAAGAGAAGGACATAGAATTGTACAGATATGGATCAGTATCCAATTGTTAATTGAAAAAAATCTTAAGTGCAGAGGGAGAGTTCTAAATTTAAAACAATGGCCATTCCCCTTAGGGCAGTGGTCGGCAAACTGCGGCTGGTGAGCCACATGCGACTCTTTGACCCCTTGAGTGTGGCTCTTCCACAAAATACCACATGCGGGCGTGCACGTACAGTGTGATTGAAACTTCGTAGCCCATGCGCAAAAGTTGGTTTTCGGCTCTCAAAAGAAATTTCAATCGTTGTACTGTTGATATTTGGCTCTGTTGACTAATGAGTTTGCTGACCACTGCCCTAGGGAATCCCCTAGGTTGGAAGCAATGAGTATTTGAAAGTTTTACATTGAGACTGTGTTTATGTACTGTGTTGAGCAATGGGAGGTAAGAAGACCAAAAGAAAGGCCGGAAAAAAAGGAAGGAAAAAAAAAAAAAAGGAAGGGAGGGAGGGATTACCAGAGAGGGAATGTGGACAAGACCTCAGGTGGCTGTTGCTGTCTTCCACAGGAGAGAGGGAGTTGACATCTTGTGATGTCATCCTAAACCCTCAGGATCCAGATGCTAGATGCTTAGAAAATGCTCAGAGTCATTTACCACTGTGAGAATAAACAAGTCATCTTTTCTGTCAAAGAACAGTTTAGATAGCCGCCATTTTGGACCGCGTGACTTGGCAGCCGCCATGTTGGCCTCATGGCTTGCAGCTCCCCTGGGGGCTGCCCTTTGAATTAGCCAATCGTGAAAGACTGTGCGCCTGAGCTCCAATCAAGAGCAAAGGACAGGTCACGTGCATCAGGGATTATAAAGCCAAGCAGACAGTCTGCTCGGTGTGCACGTGCTTCCAGACCATGTGTGTGCACCCTTCTACGTAGAAGTAAATATGTTTGCCTTGCTGCCTGGCTCCCGAGTGTTTTGTATTCTATCAGAACCCCTGACTTGGGGGGCTCGCCTTATTTCTAACACCACCAGTGACTTGCCTGGAGCACTCTTCTCAAGGTGGAGACCGCAGGGGAGATTTTGAAGAAATCTGGGTAGAGGTGCTACTAGCATCTAGTGGGCAGAGGCCAGGGATGCACAGGAGAGCCACCCCCCCTCCCCTCCCCCCCCCCCCCCCCCCCCCCCCCGCCGCGAGAAGCCACCCTCAGAAGCTGGGCCTGGGGCAGCCACACATGCCTAGGGGAGCGCACTGAAACCAGGAAGGAAAACCTTTCCCCTGTTATCTGGCCAAAAAGTCAATAGAGAAACCCTGGTCTAGTTGTTACTGGTGAGACGATGAGACCTCATTTCTTGTCTTCTTGAAGGAAAGATTTCAATCAAGAGACAACGTGTAGAAAAGCAAGCCAGAATTTATTGGCTGCAGCAGAAATATACTTAGGAGAGCGAAACAAAGAAGGGCATGGAAGAAGCAACAGGAGAGCCTAGGCTGGGCTGCTTTGGCTCACTGGGAAGTCAGAAAAAAGGGGGCCTTGGAGACAGGTTCAGGGGGTTAGCCCGGGATGAGCTACTACTGCCCATTGCTCCCCTGGTTGCAAGTTTCGTGGGGGTCCTTTGGAGTTCAGGAGATGCATGCCTGTGGGGAAGGGAGAAAGGGAAGGGAATGGCGAGGATGTGCTCCCTGGAGGGAGAACTCCCAATGGGTCCTTTGCTTGGGGGCATTTGTCTCTCTCTGGCCGGTGGGACTCTTTGGGAAGGTCTCAGGGAAGTGTCTCAATAGAATATTCATCAGTTTTCCAGCTGTGTCCTTTCAGGGTCATAGTCTCCACTGATTGGCCAAGGCAGCTGGTACTGAGGCAGCCACGGCTTCACTTGTCTGGTTTTTCTGCTTTTCTGGGCCTGGAGCTGAAATACAGCCGAGGCCTAGATGTTATCCTTAGGGCGGAAAAGGTCAGGAGGTCTAAACCACATGACTAGCGATATCGCATCGGTATTCTAGGCAGCAAGGGGAAAGGAGTGGTATCTGTTCTCTTTGTGAGAAAAGCAAGAGCTTTCCCAAAAGCCTCTTCTAAGCTTCTAGGCTCCTTCCAGACTTCTGCTTCGGACTCTTCGTCCGGAGCCGTATCATATGGGCAAACTGGCTGCAAGGGAGGATGGGGAAGCAAATATTGAGAGATCTAGCCTGTATAGTAGCAATAGTAAAAAGACTGGGAACGAGTGTTGGATGAGCCAACCAATGGTTTCTGCTATAGGGCTGGTTAAATAAACTATGGAACAACTGAACGATAGAACACTATGTAGCCAAGATAGCAAAGTAGAGCACCTAAGGAAGAATCCCCCCACCTAACCCCACCACCACCCCTAGGCTGAGATCCAGGCTTGGTCCACTGAACTCCCTGGTGGTGGAACTTGCTAGACACCCACCCCCTGGACTGGAAAACCACCTGCTAGGATGCTGGAAAAAGTTCTTCACAGAAAGAGGTATCTCACTGGAGGCACTCTGCTACGAAAGCACACAAGGGGGGTAGGTACTGGGGCGGGGGGCTGCTGGCTGCTAGGTGCTGCTGGTCCCCCTGCTCAGCAGGAGCCTGGTGCTGGAGAAGCCACCCTCAGAAGCTGGGCCTGGGGCAGCCACACATGCCTAGGGGAGCGCACTGAAAACCTTTCCCCTCCCCGTGTCTCTACAAAAACTTGACTGAGGAAGCTCAACATCCTGCCAGCGGGCAAAGGAAAAATATGTAATGGTCCAGATCCATTTTCACAGAGTAGGCAAAAAGGATGAATTGGAGCTGAGAGATAATAACCAGCCCACTATCTCAAAAAGGTTTCATGTGTTAAGATTATAGTTTTCTTCATCCAGTGGTTCCCTAAGCCAAAAGGAGGTGGGACTAAAAGTAGGCCTTGAAATTCAGGGGCAATGTATCCAGGCTGAGGCCTAGAAATCTGAGGGTTTTGTTTTTTTAAGTTTATATATTGATTTGAGAGAGCGAGGGAACATTGATTTGTTATTCCTCTTGTTTATACATTCATTGGCTGATTCTTATATGTGCCCTGACCAGGGATCAAACCTGCAACTTTGGTGTATTGGGACAGTGCTCTAACCAACTAAGCTACCCAACCAGGGCTAGAAATCTGAGGTTGTGTGTGTGTGTTGTATTTTTAATTGATTTGAGAGAGAGGATGGGGAGGGAGAGAGAGAGAGAGAGAGAGAGAGAGAGAGAGAGAGAGAGATATTTGTTCTACATATTTATTCATTGGTTGATTCTTTTTAAAAAAAATAATTTAAAAAATATTTTTATTGAGGAAGAGAGAGGGAGAGAGAGATGGAAACATCAATGATGAGAGAGAATCATCGATTGGTTGCCTCCTGCATGCCCCCCAATGGGGATTGAACCTACAACCCCAGCATGTGCCCTGACCTGGAATCCAACCATGACCTCCTGGTTCATAGTTCGACGCTCAACCACTGAGCCATGCCGGTCGGGCAATGGTTGATTCTTGTATGTGCCCTGACTGGGGATTGCACCTGCAACCTTGGCATATCGAGACGATGCTCTAACCAACTGAGCTACCCAGCAAGGGCTCAATCTGAGTTTTTGATAAGCTCTCCAAGCACTCTGTTGATGGAGAATTCTTTGAAACTACATAGACTGAGCCCCTTTGGCAGAATCCTTGTATATTCCAAGGACAGAACCACCTTGGTAGCGTGTGTGTGTGTGTGTGTGTGTGTGTGTGTGTGTGTGTGTCTGAAGTTCCAAATGTTGGCATGCCTGTTTCTCTGGAAGTGGCCTACAGCATCTGCCTCCATCTGTCTTCACCCATGGCTGTTGTTTCATTTTCCCATCTCCCTGTGTCTGCCTCTCAGTCTGAATATCTCCACCTCTCAAACCATGCTCACACTTGTCTTCCAAGTTTTGTACTTGCTATTTTGCCTGCCTCCCTCCTTCCCGAATTTCTCATCTATTTTCATCATGTAGGTTTCCCCGACCTGCGGGGTCTTCTAGCGGGGGTACCGAGGCGGCGCACCTAAGAGAATGAGAAACAGACAAGGGACGCAAAGAATGGAGGCAAGACAAAGGGGTTTCTGATCAAGCCTCAAAACTTTATTTTTACAGCGTTCCTTATATGTGATTTCTAGAAGGGTGGATGCCTAGGAGGGGTGGGGGCTGACCTAGATAATCGGCTAAAGTCGTAACTATAGATAAAGGGTGTGGCAGTTGAAGGGCGGCTACAGAAGAAATGCTTTGTCCTCAGGCAAGAGGAAGTGGGCCTAGTTACAGTAACTTACTGAAGGTCAGAGTTAATCCTTTGACCGACTCTTGGTTCCTGACATGTAGGGCCTCATAATGAGTTACCCCAAGATGAGCCTCTTTGATATGTGGATTATTTTCTGCTAAAGACAACTGAGTCCTGTTATACTCAAGAGAAACTTGTGTGCCCCCGCCCCCCACTACCTAGAAGAATTTAAATTAGGGACCTTGCCCATAATAAGATTTATGACCAGAAATAACTTTCTATGACCTATCCGTATGTTAGTGCAAAGTTCTAATTACTGCACTTTTGCTTTTTTTTTTTTTCCTGATCTTCTTATTCTGAGAATGACCTTCCTTGCCTTTGAAGCCCCAAGTACTTGACCTCATCCTTAGCTCAGAATGTCATAGATTCGCCATTTCCCGTATCTCAGAACTCTCATGGACATGGGGTCTCCGACTCTCTGATGTATGTGGTGTTCCCATACATAGATATGTTACTAAATTGGGTTGTTTTCTCTCATTAATCTGTCTCATGATAACTTAATTATTAGACCAGCAGAAGGAACCTTGGGACGTGGAGGAAAGGATCTTCCTCCCCCGGACCAGATGAAGGTGTACTCACTCTTCCCTGAGCTCAGATACCACCTCCGGCGCAAGTCTGCTCTCTTCCAGAACCCCTCAGGCGCCCACCACGCACACTGGAGTCTGAGTCAGCCTTTCCTGCTCCCATGACACGACTCCGTTAACACTGCAATCCCGCACGCTTCCTGGGCTCCCTTTTCCACTTCTGCTTTGTGGCTGCCTCGCCAGCCTGGGACTCGCTCATAATAGTGACTGAGTGAACACCTGCGGCTGTCCCTTTAGGGAAAGACGGGGTCTGTCCCGGGCACTAAGGGGCCCTCGTCTTCCAGCCCCTGATACCACCCGGAAAGGAAGCAAGCTTTCTAAGAAAGGCCAGCAGGCGGCCGAGGCCAGCCCAGTTCGCAGCCTCGCTCACAAGTGGCGGGTGTCCCGGCCACGCCCGCCGGAAGGAGGCGGAATGGCCAACCGCGGCCGGGCAGCTCGGGGCCGGGGCCGGGGGCGGGGCCTAACTGCCGGGGGCGGGCGGGGGCGTGGCCTGGCCTGCGGGCGGCTCCCCCGGCGCGCACTCCCGGAAACACAGCAGCGCCAGCGGACAGAACCCCGAGCAGCGTCGCCGCCGCCGCCCACCGCCCACCGCCACCCTCGGTCATGCCGGTAAGTGGCCCCCCGCCCCGGCCCCAGGCAGCCCGCGGCTGCACAGCTGCTTGGCCAGATGTTGCTCCTCCCGGGCTCGGGCGCAGCCAGGGCTATCGCCCCTCTTCCCAGCCATCGCCCCTCTTCCCAGCCCTCCCCACCCAACCCCTGCTTCGGCGCCGCTCCGGAAAGTCGAATGTGAAAGGGTTTTTATGTGGAAGTCAGGCTCCAAAGCCTCGGAACTGCAAGGCCTCCAGCGATTACAAGCCCAGTCCTTCCCTGCAGAGACGGGGAAAGAGAGCCACGCGAGCTCACCGGGAGTGGGTGGCGAGCCGGACCTGGTCCCGGTCCCGGTCCCGTTCCCGGCCCCGGCGCCCTCCACCTGGACACGCCTGTCCGGGGAGCTGGCTGGGAAAGAGGGGCGGGCGGTGGGGGGAGGAGGGGTGGCTATTGCCTTTCGGACTCGGCAGGTTTTCAGAAGTCCGTGTTTTTCTTCCCTTCCCCGCCCACTCTGTACAGGGAGACACTGAATGGACCCAGTACTTTTACCGGCCACTTGCTGAACTTGAACCCACGAGCCCCAGAGAGGTTCAGGGACCTGCCCAAAGTCTCCAGTTGCTCAGTGGCAGAGTTTGGGAAGGAATGAGCAGGTCTTCGTTGGTCTGTGCAGCTCAGTCAGCCTTCCCGCATATTTCTGGTTGCTCCTGGCCTCATTTTGTAGATAAGAAATTAAGATCATGCCCTGGCCAGTGTAGCTCAGTGGGTTGGGCGACTCCCTGGCACCAAAAGATTGCCGGTTCCATTACTGATCAGGGCACATGCGGTTGCGGGCTTGCAGGAGGCAGCCGATTGACATATCGCTCTCACATTGATGTTTCTCTCTCCCTCTCCCTTCCTCTCTCTAAAAATAAAATTTTAAAACTTTTAAAAAAAAAAGAAATTCAGGCCTTTTGTCTCACTTTCCCTCTCGGGAGCACACTCCCTGCCTTTCCCATCCCTTTCTTCATTCCCTCCACCCCCAGGCACCTTACCTTTCTCTCCTAAGCTCCAAGGGCCCTTCTTTTGCTTCTGTAACTTGTTTCAGAAGCCCAGCTGGCTCACTTCTACTACCTCTGTAACTTTCTAAATACACTTTCTCTTATAATTTGAAGGAAAAAAAAAAAAAGAAATTAAAGCCTTTTGCAAATACCAAAAACAAAACGCCAAAGCATAACTTACTCAAGGTCTTGGGAGTTGGATGGAGCCAGCATTAATCCCCTTATCTTCAGACTCCCAGTCTCCTCTGGCCTGGCCATGCGCAGACAGAAGTAGTCACACTGGCTAGGGAGGAAGCTTTGATCCCAGTGGCATCCTAGAGATCCTGGTTGGGTCATGTGGTGTTTAGCACTTCCCCCCCATGGTGCCTCCTTCTCAGCTCTGCCCCAGTGAGTACTCAGAGGTGTCTCACCGGCGCCCTGTGTCTTAGCAGCCTAGCTTTGGGGAAGCTGGCAGGTGAGCCAGAGGCCCCCTGGGCCAAGCCACAAACATCTCAGGTGTCTTTCCCTTGGGTCTTGGCAGGTGCCTTGAGACAAATCCTCAGACAACACAAAGTATGGACTAAGAACCTAACAGGATCAGCCCTCCCAGCTGAGCAAATGTTAGAGGACAGCATTAATCACCCTGGGACCGGGATCGTGGAGGCCACCAGGTTTTTGTGGGGTGTGGCAGTGAGAGGAAGGCCAGCTGGAGGATCACTATCCTGTGCTCACTTCTGGGGATTTTGACCAACAAAAGACCCTTCAGAGGGATGACGGGTATGGAGGGCTCTTGGTGCCATGTTACGGAGATGAACAGCAGAAGGAAGGAGGGGGGAGGACTGTCACCCGAGAGGTTTCCCAAGCACTTGGAATCTCAGAAACCTTTTTGAAAATCTGTGCTTCTGCTTGCCAACCAGATGACCTCAGTTAAGCTGCACCTTGATTTCCTCATCTGTAAAATGGGGATAAAAACTGACCTCCCAGGCCCTAGCTGGTTTGGCTCGGTAGATAGAGCGTCAGCCTGTGGACTGAAGGGTCCCAGGTTTGATTCCAGTCAGAGGCACATGCCTGGGTTGTGGGCCCGATCCCCAGTGGGGGGTGTGCAGGAGACAGCCGATGGATGATTCTCTCTCATAATTGATGTTTCTATCTCTCTCTCTCCCTCCCTCTCCTTCCTCTTTGAAATCAATAAAAATATATTAAAAAACAAACAACAACAACAACAACAAAAACTGACCTCTCAGGACTGTTGTTAGTGTTAACTGGGAAAATGCCACTAAAATGTTTGGCACAGCCACTGACATAGCTAGCCCACAAGAAATGGTAGCTCTTGTGTAGATTTAGGACAAGTAGTGTAGAACTATAGGCAGGCAGATTTCAAACCCCATTTTAACACAAGGACCACAGTGGTTAAGAGTTTAGGCTTTGGAGACTATGTCCGGTCTAGGCCCTGCTACTCACTAGCTATGTCACACCGAGGGAGTGGCCAAACTTCAATTTTCTTATTTGTCAAGAAGGGATAATTATAGTGATTAACTCATGGGATTGTTGTGATGATTAAACAGTGTAATTCACGGAAGGTGCTTAGAACAATGTTTGGCACAGAGGAGGCACTCAAACATTACCAGTATTCGGTTGTAACCTCCCAGTATTCGGGGTGTTCAAAAACTGACGTCTTGGAGAATTGAGAAAGAATTCCTTCTGGACAATGTGACCCCACTCCAGTCCCGCCTTTCCAGTTCTGAGATCCTGTGAAAGAGTTGTACAACTTCCTGGATTTTTTCATCGACTTTGAAGGACCCATTTTCAGGTGACAGATCAGAGGCTTTGAGGGGCTGGAGCTGCGCAAAGTCAAGCGTTCGGTGATGGGCCCGTCTTGGGATTCTCTGTGAAGAATGGCGTATGCTGTCCATTCAGTAGATTTTCCACCACCCCCAAATTTACTTTTGCACTTTACGTGGAGCGGGAGAACACTGGGTTGTAATGTTTGTCACCAGAAGCCTCCTGCTGGCTTCTGGCCGCTGCACTGAGGATGAAAGGAGGCCTGTCTGTAGTCTGCAGAAGAAAGCTTCGGAGAGCTGGTGATTTACACCCTTAGCAGCAGAAACACATGCTACCTCACACGGTGTGCTCACTCTCAGAGCTCCTGCCAAGAGTCAGAGTTGGGGGGCGGGGGATGGTAGGTGGAAGTGCTGATTGCTGGTCCAGAACCAACAGGATGTCCCTGGAGCCAGGAAAGCCTGGGTTCACATCCCAGCCTCAGCACATGCCTGCCACAGGACTGTGGGCAGTTTAACCCCTGGGGACCTCAGTTTCCTCCTGAGTAAAATAAGGTGACAGCTCCCTTTCCAGGCAAAGATTACATACAGTGATGGCGAACCTATGACACGCGTGTCAGCACTGACACGCGTAGCCATTTCTGATGACACGCGGCCGCTAAGGCGGCCGCATGCCGAGGATGAAACATTTGCGAAATAATGTTTTTTTCTCAAAGTGACACCCTACCCGAGTTATGCTCAGGTTTTTGGCGAAGTTTGACACACCAAGCTCAAAAGGTTGCCCATCCCTGCATTACAACTTGCTTTATTGCGATACCCGCCATATTGTGGTGGTCTGGAGTCAAACCTGCACTCTCTCCGAGCTGTGCCCGTGTTGGGATGCAGCAGTGACGTGGACCAGGTCTCTGTCTTCTGGGAGCTCAGTGTGTTGGATATCGTGGAGACTGTGGGTGTCAGGCCTGCAGGAAGCGGCCAGGAGCCTGGCTTCCCTCATTGGTCTGCCCTCCGACTCCCTGGGAGCCCATGCAAATCCACTCCCTTCCCAGGCGTTAGGGGCTGCCTCTGAGAATGAGGCATTTGGATGAGAGCAGTGGTCACTGTATATCAGAACCATCAGGGGAGCTTCCTAGCCCTTGTACACACCCCAGCCTACACTTGTTGATCAGAACCTACAGTTTTTGCAAGCTCCCTGGTGATTCTAATGCAGCTGATCTGCCATGCATAAATAAGACCACCAGACCAGCATGGCTCCGAGGATGGGCGTCCACCCATGTCACAGTCAATGGTACAGAGATAGCCCCATAGCTCAAGAATCAGGATTTTGAAGGTGAGACTAGAAACCAACACTTTTGAAAAAATACATATTTTTATTGATTTCAGAGAGGAAGGGAGAGAGGGAGAGAGAGAGAAACATCAATGATGAGAGAGAACCATTGATTGGCTGCCTCCTGCACGCCCCCTACTGGGGATCAAGCCTGCAACCCGGGCATGTGCCCTTGATTGGAATCGAATCCAGGACCCTTCAGTGTGCAGGCCAGTGCTCTCTCCACTGAGCCAAACCAGCTCGGGCGGAAACCGACACTAAACTAGCTTCCCAGCTGATTGAACTCATTGAGTGCCAGACACTGCTAAAGGAGTTGTAGGGATTATCTCACCTAGTGCAGCAGCCTGTGAGATACAGAAATCCTTAGTTACTCCATTTTGAAGAGAGTGGGGCCCAGAAACAGGCTATGGGTGAGTCTGATGACAGCCAGACCTTGCCCCGTGTCTTGGCCCTTGAGTGGGCCTGCATGCTGGTGAGGTGTGTGGGTCTCCCTGCAGGTCTTTGCCCATGGTCCCCTTTGTTTATTTCAGAAGTACGAGTTCTTTGTAGAAATGACTTGTGAAGGCTGTTCTAACGCTGTCGCTCGGGTCCTCAACAAGCTGGGAGGTGAGTGAAGGGCCCTTGGTTGGGGCCGAGGTGGGGGAGGCCAATAAACTTCATATTGTGTTCAAATGCTTGCAGACATGGAGCAGGAGGCGCTTGGGTTGAAGATGATAATAACAGTACAACTAAGACGTATTGAGTGCTTAGCATGTGCCAGGTCCTCTTCTTACTGGCTTTCATTGAATCCTCACCACCATTTAGGGAGCTTCTTTTTTTAACTGGTTAATCCTCGCCCAAGGATATTTTTCCATTGGTTTTTTTAGAGAGAGTGGAAGGGAGTGGGGAGAGACAAAAAGAGAGAGAAACACATGGGTTAGTTGACTCCCGCACGGGGACCAAGCCTGCAACCCAGGTACATGCCCTTGACCGGAAGCAAAGCTCTATCCCCTGAGCCAAACCGGGTAGGGCTAGGTAGCTTCTTAGACTATCTCTGTGATAGCAGGAGGGAACTGAGGTTCAGAGAGGTTGAGTAACTTGACTGGGATCACACAGCCAGTAGCCAGCACGTGGCAGAGCTGGGATTTGGCCTTGCCGTCCCGCTCCGGAGCCCTGTCAGTACGAGTCAGTATGTTGGTGATCTCCAGTGGGATCGCTTTTGTCATATGACACATTTGAGTGTCATTTTCTATTAAGATTTTTAAAATGGTAACAAATTTAAAAATTAAACTTTGAAAAAGTCATGTGTAGAACTCCTAAAGCGCCTCTTTTGGACATATTTAGAAAACCTTTATTCTCATTCAGCTCCCTCAACTCTCAGCTGGGGAAACTGAGGCCCAGAGAGGGCTGAGGGCTGGCCCTGGGGCTCCATGAAGTAATGACTGAGCTGCGAACAGAATTCCGGTAGTGCTGTGGCAGTCGGTCTTCCAAGATTTTCACTTTTAAAGCCCTCGATGGTAATGACGCCCCCTTTTCAAAGGGCTTCCGCGGGGATGTGCTCTGGGCAGCTCTTGCAGCAGGTCCTCTGAGCGGTGCATTCCGTCTGTGGAATGGGGATGTTGACGCCAGTGCCCTGCGGGGAAGGGACTTGCCCAGATTCCCCGTGAGTCACTGGCTGGTTTCTAGTCCTGGTAACTAGAATCTTAAGTTGAAAGAAACGGTGGAAAGAACCTGGCTGCTGACCTGTCACATGACCGGCCTCTTCTCCCACTGGCCTGAGTTTCCCCGGCTTAATATGGGGATGTCAGCCTGTGTCTGCTTTTGCTGTGGATTCTGTGAGTGAGCTTCTGCTCAGAAGCGCCTCCTATACAGAGTGGCTCGGTCTGGATGAGACGAGGGGGCCACTCTGTACATGAGGACACCTGCCCAGGAACCTGGGCGGCAGATTTGAAACCCGCTGTGTTAGATGGTCCCAGGGCTTCTTCCAGCTCTATTACACCCCCAAAATACTTATTCCAAAGAGGAGGGAGACACTTCTGAACCAAAAGACAAAAGCCCAGAGTGTAGCACGGATACATTATAGCACCCACCCCAGGTGTCATTAGGTACAAATTCAGGCACTCAACCTTGTGCCATGTGATGGTCAGGGCCCTTTGACCGAGGCTTGGGGATCTGCTCTTGAATTTGGGCAGGTTTCTCCCCACCTTTTACTACGTTCCCTCATTTGTGGGGGCCTCTTGAGATGGATCAGAAGGGTTTCAAGTTGGTTGGGGCCCTGAGGAATCACAGACGAACAGCATACTTGAACTTGGAAAGACCATCGGGGCTGGCCAACCCAGCTCCTTCAGTACAGATGGGGAAACTGAGGCCTATCCTGGGCAGGACCCAGCAAGTCAGCGGTGAAGTCACACCTAGAACCTGTCAGGGGCCCTCCCTCTGCATTCTGTTGTCTCCACAAGACCCATTCTGCGTGCTCCCATGTGCCGCTCGGGGGATTAAGTTGGCACAGCCCTTGAAGAGGGCAGTTTTGCAATAGCAGTTACCATTGAGAAGGTGCCAGGTTGCCCCACGATTTCGACTCTGTGAATGCATGGGACAGAAATACTTTCACAGGTTTCATAACACACGTTCACCTATGTTTACCATATCACTGTTGTGGTAACAGTGAGGAACTGGAGGCACCCTCAGTGTCCTTCAGCGGGGGATTGAGTAGACATGGGTACGTCCACACTATGGGACACTGTGTAGCTGTTAAAAAAAGAGTGAGCCCTGGCCGGTTTGGCTCAGTGGATAGAGCGTCGGCCTTGGGACTGAAGAGTCCCAGGTTCGATTCCGGTCAAGGGCATGTACCTTGGTTGCAGGCACATCCCCAGTGGGGAGTGTGCAGGAGGCAGCTGATCAATGTTTCTCTCTCATCGATGTTTCTACCTCTCTATCCCTCTCCCTTCCTCTCTGTAAAAAAATCAATAAAATATATTTTTAAAAATAAATAAATAAATAAAAATAAATAAAAAAAAGAGTGAAATAGGGAGGGGCGGGGGCAGGCTAGAAGGGGTCAATGAGGGGAGGAAAGGGGGACTTTATTGTTACTTTCAACAATAAAAATTTTAAATATTAATTAATTTTACAAAAAGAATGAAGTATGTATGTGCTATAAGATATCCTGGCCATTGGCAAGTGAAATTCAGCCAGACCTGTTTATATAGGATGATGTCATTGGGAGAACCATTTTTTTTTTTTCATTTGTCTATCAGAGAGAAAGATTGGACAGTGCCACGCTGTTTGCAGTGATCTCTAGAGGTAGAAGAGAGTAAGGGCCTTACACTTTCAAAATTTATTCAGACACATTTGCCTTTTTTTAAAAAATGGTGTGTCTCTGTTACTTTGTTGTTAATCCTCACCCGAGGATATTTTTCTATTGATTTTCAGAGAGTGGAATGGAGGGGGAAGGGAAGAGAGAGAGAGAAGCAACAATGTGAGAGAGACACATTGATTGGTTGCCTGCTGCATGCACCTGGACTGGGACGGGGTAATGAACCTGCAACCGAGGTACATGCCCGTGACCGGGAATCGAACCCGCGACCCTTGGGTGCCGGGCCAATGCTCTAACCACTGAGCACAGTAGTCAGGCTGTCTCTACTACTTTTGCCGTTAAAAAGACACTTAAAAGAAGCCCTGGTCTAGAGCAGGGATCAGCAAACTGCAGCCTTACAGGGAGTTTCCCGACCCCTGCTCTGGAAGAAAGGGGAAGAGTGGTGGTGAATAAGAATTTCAGAGCCTGAACTCTTTCTTCCTCTTCCTGTAGGAGTTGAGTTTGAGATCGACCTGCCCAACAAGAAGGTTTTCATCGAATCTGAGCACAGCGTGGACACTCTGCTGGAGACGCTGAAGAAAACAGGGAAGACTGTTACCTACATCGGCCCCAAAGAGTGAGGGCCTGGGCCCCCAGCCCACAGGATGGACCAGAGTGGGCAGGTGGGTGAGGCCCCAGCACTTTGCCAGAATAGTTCATTATCTAATGCACATCACATGTCCAGGGAACCCTTGCGGCGCCTGTGAGTAGAGGTTGCCCTGGGCGATGTCTCCCAGGGCCGCTTTTATGACATGGATGCATTTCACAATCAGCCAGGTCTAAGTAGCAGTGACCCTGAGCAGCGTGCTTTCTGCTTTGATAAGCTGACTGTCCGTCAGAGATGACACCTATGCCCTGGGCCTTGTGCTCTGTGTGCTGACCAGGTAGGTATGCAGACTGATGCAGAACAGTGACATGTCTAAGCTGGATATTCCCGCTGATTTTCTGAAATCCAGGAGGCCAGTAAGGCACTGTACCAGCGCTCTTCACTAGGGAACCGGGGCAGACAGCACTCGTCCACCCAGCGTGCCCTCTGTGCCCAGCCGCAGCCTCAGAGCCCTTCACGCACAGCCTCCTGCCTGTCACTCCCCACGTAGTGCGTGGGCTTCGGGAATGGCAGTGATTGCCACATCCCTGTGCTCTCACTGTGACTGAGGAAAGTGAGGCCTGCAGAGGGGAAGTGGCGTGACTAAAGCCCCATCCAGGTGAATGGCAGAGGCAGGATGGGAGCCAAGCATCCTCAACCCGAGATCTGTAATGGCTGATGGCATTGTCCCAGGTGGCCCGAGGAGAGCTCCCCAGGTGGAGGCGGCCAGCCACAACTGACCGGTGGGCCATGTCCGTCCCCGGGAGTACAGCCTCCTTCCTAAAGGTGCCCATTGGAATCTGAGCCAGGGCAGTGTCCTGTGAATATAGTGACCTCACATGCTAATGGCTACAACCCACATTCAGGATGAGCACAGGATGAACGGTCGGAATCCCAGGATTCTGATTCCAGCCCCACCCTCATTGCACACCGTGACTTTGGACACTTCTGCTTACATGCCGAGACTCAGTCTTCCCTTCTGTAAAAATGGGGCTACACCTCTCCTCTGCTTTCCTGCCTGGCAGGGGTTACTGTGAAATCTCTCAGAGACTGTCAGCTCCAGGTGCTGCGGACCAGTGTCCGTCATTATCCCTGCATCCCTCGGGTTCTGTGGGGGGCTGAGGGGTGGACGGAGGGAGGGAAGACAAAAGCTTCCTGAGCTGGTCAAACACATGGGGAGCCCCAGTGCCCACACTGAATTGGAACCTCCCGGCCTGGGCATGTGAATTTTGTAACACCTGCCAGTTGTAAACCATGCTAATGTTTTTCTCATAGTATTTTTAAAAATTGATGTGAAATTCACATAACACACAATTAACCATTTTCAAGTGTATCATTCATCAGCATTTAGTGTATTCACAATGTCGTACAATCACCACCTCTCCCTAGATTCAGAGTTTTTTCATCACCCCAGAAAAATTCCCTGTACCCATTAAGCAATCTCTCCCCACTGCCCTCTCCCCACCCCATCTCCTGGCAATCACTAATCTCTCCACCTCTGGATTTACCTATTCCAGACATGTCATAGAAAAGGAATCCTACAATGTGTGACCTTTTGTGTATGGTTTCTTACACTTAGCGCCATGTTTTCAAGATTCATCCAAGCGTAGCATGGGTCAGTACTTCATTCCTTTCTGTGGCTGGGTAATGCTCATAGTTCTTCTTTATGTATTTATTTTTGATTATTTTAAATCGTAGGAAGTGTCACACACCTACAAGTAGAGTTGTAAAAATGAATCCCCATGTACCCATCACCCAGATCCAACCATTGTCCAGTCGCTGCCATCATTATTTCATCTATAGCCTCTTCCCCCGCCCATACTGTCCCACAGAACATTCCAGATATCATATGCTTTTATCTGCACGTAGGTCAGTAACCGTGTGTAGTACAGGAAGGCTCCCTGAGATCCGGTTCATGGCACTGGGTGAGAATCGCCAGTCAGGCGTTTTGCCCTACACACCCAGGTGGCATCCCATCTGTCTAAGTCTGCTTAAGAGTCTGCTTAAGGGCCCCCAGTGACTGATTTCAGGTTTGGGAACAAGAGCTAGAATGTTTGTTGGTTATGACGTCACCTTGACCATCTCTTGGCGGGTTCGTTTGCCCAGGATGCTGTTCATTGCCTTCCCAGTGTAAGTTGAAGCGGGACAGGGAGTGCTGTCCCAGCAGCCCCCAGAGGTCCCCAGAAGAGGCCTCGGATGTGATTGGCTTAGAAAGGTTACTGGGCTCCAGTCAAGCTGGAAACCACAGATGAGGAGCAGTGAGCAGGGCTAGACACTGGGCTTTTGGGTCTTGTCCAGCACCTGGTTTCCCAAGTTCCCTCTCATAACCACCTCTCAGTGAACTTTACTGCTTCTGCAATGCATCCATGTGCACAGCAGATGGCGCCCTTGTCCCACCTAACGTCTCATCTTTTCCAGGACCCCGATCCTCTCCTGCCTTCCAGACAGATCTGGAACCTGGCAATCCTGCCCCTCGTTGGGAGTTCCTGCGGAGACCCTCACTTGCTCTGCTCCTCCCTAGCTTCCCTGCAATAAAGTCAAACTGCTTTTGTTGATGTTGTCTCGTATGTAGTCCTGATGTCACTTGCTTACACGCTGTGCTGTGATGCTCACACATTGCTATGAAGGAGCTAACTGCAGTGTTTACTTGGGTTGGAGTTCTGAGAGCTCGTCACTGGGAGTAAGAAACCCAGTGGATTTGGATGCTTTGCTGTGTGATATTTTACAAGTCACCCTCTCTCACCTTCACTTTTCCTCATGTATAAAGTGAAAGTGTTGGGTCAGATTGGTGATCTTATTTCTTTTCACTACTTCCTTGGACTCCATATTTTGAAAATCTTTTGTCCTATCAAGTGAATGTCAAATCTTAAGACAGAAAAAAGGGGGAAGAGGCAGTGAAGACAGACTGCCTGGGACAGATTCCAAGCATATGTACTCCTCAGCTGGGCCACTCATCCCCTCAGTGTCCACAGGATAAAATGTGATAATAGCATCTCCTGCAGATGGTGGTTGGAGATTAGATGAAGGGACACATGTAGATCACTTAGAGTAGAGCCTGCCCGTTAGAAGTCACTCAGTAACCATTCTCTACTCACATATGTATTTTTGTGTGTTTCATTAATCTATAGAAATGTTAGTTACAAAGTCAATCAGCCTAAGAGTTAGGATTTCAATCAACCTAAAAATCAGTGCCTCAAAGCATAGAGTTGGTTCATCTAGAATCTAGATTCTAAGTCAAAACAAGGAATGTTTCCATTTGGGTAACTTTATTTTTTGAAATATTTCTTTAAACCAGCAGTTCTCAAACTTTTATCCTGAAGCCCATTTATACTCTTCAAAATTATTCTCTCAGAGGGCTCTTGGTTATATATGAGTCATGCTATATTAGAAATTAAAACAGGAGTTTTTGAAACACAAGAGAATATGAGCACACATCCCATCAGCATTGGGACAAGATGAGGTCACTGCACAGCACTTACTAGTTGATTCTGAAAATTTCACTGTATGATTGTAGGAGAGAAAAAGGTATCTTATGAAAATGGTTTTTACCTCCTGTACCTTCTGGAAGGTCTTGGGGACCACACGTTGAGAATCACTGCTTTAACCATTAACCATTTATTGGGCAGAGACGTGGGACCCTGGGGTAAGACCTGGCTCTGTACTTGGCCACATGTGACCTTGGCCACGTCACCCAATCTCTCCAGGAGGCAGTTTCCTCATCTGCACAATACACAACCCCTGCACCTCGGGAAGCTGGCAGCCAGAAACAGGACTTGGTTTTGACTCTAAAATGTATGCCCACGTTACTTTGGTTTCGTTATGAAATTCAGTCCCAGCCATTTCTGGCTTTGTGGTCCCTCGGGGGCACAGGGCCTTTCCCAGCTTTCCTGGTGTCTGGGTTTCTGGGCCACGAGATGGCAGTGTCCTCTGCATTTACACATCCTTGGAGAAGCCTGTTTCTGCAGGCTCTGGGAACAGGAACTTGGGGAGTGTTTCCATTTTCACAGCTTCCCCCGGAGACCCGGTTCAGGCTGGCTGGCCCGTTGGGAACGCCTGAGGGTTGAGACACTGGTGCCTCTTGGGGCGAGTGGTCTTGGGAGGAGCTCCTTTCCTCTGGCTCTTGGAATCCAAGTTTCCAGCCGAGGCCCCAGAGGAGCTGGGGATGCTCCCACGCCTGCCAGCAGCCCAGCGGGCTGTCCGCAGAGCAAATGAGATCACACAGCAGGACCAGGGCCTCGGCGGGGGTAGGGGTGGGAGTGGGAGCAGATGTGTGCTTCCCCCAGCACTGACCCAGCCCACCTTCCCGCCCCCTCCTGTGTCTCCCAGGTGTCTGCCTTTTGTTCGCGCTGCCCCACTGTCTACGGAACGATTCCCTCTGTCCGCCTCCCGCCTCGGCCTCAGCCTGTCTCCGTGTGCAGATTCCTTTCCCTCCCTTACATGCCACGGCCTCCGTGAAACTCCCCACAACTGGAAGTGATTTATTTCTCCTCTTGGCCCTCACAGCGCTCGTCCCACCAGCTTGTGTTGTGGCAAAGCTCTTGGTCCACGTGTCTTTCCTGTCTTCAAGGATCAGGCCAGGCGCCTAGTCCCTCAGCGCACAGAACAGCCACTGAGGGAACATTTGATGTCTGTGCAGTAACTGCCTTCGGGGGACATTGGTCCCTCGAGCCCTCGCATTAATCTCATTCATCCTGTCTGGTCCCCAGGAGACAGTGGACTAGCCCCGCGACATTAAGCCATGCTCCGACATGCACCTCTGTAGTCAGCACATCTGTATTCAGTCTGTTTTCACCGCTTAATAATGACGCGACCTTGGAAAAGTCACCGATTCCTTTGCGCAACTCAGTTTCCTCATCTGTAAATTGGGATCATCACAATCGCGATCCCAGGTGACTACCTCGACTTAAGAGCCATCGCCTGCCTCATGCTTGATGATGGCAATCCACACCTCAAGTCTGAAAACCGAAACATTCAAATCTCCATCCGTTCAACCCTGGCAAACTGGGAAAAGTAAAATCGGAACCTTGGGCGCCGTGGAGGGGGTGAGCGGTTGTTGTTGGGGACGTGGCCCTCCGGTGGCATTCTCCTTTAATTGGTGCCAGTCTCTTAAAAAGCCCAAGTCTGTAATTTCTGGGGCGTGTCCCTCCGAGCTGCTTTTAGAATGCATTCGGGGCTGTGGCCACATAGTTTAAGTGGACAAGTTTCCCATCTGCTTCCTGAGAGGGGAAGGTCTGCAAAGCTCATGACCGCCCACGGCAGCCTGGAAATAAAACATCAAAGCCTCTGGGCGTAGGGACGTTATCTCCCACGGGTCTCCTCATCCTGGGCTCCGAGCATCCTAATCCCTTAGCACTGGAGAGCCCAGCTGGAGGCAGGCTGTGTCCTGGGTAGGAATGCAGGCTCTGCAGGCCGAGGGTCAGGCCAGCCCGCCGTGCACCAGCTGTGTGAGCCTGGGCAAGTTGCTTCCCTGCCTCGGGTCTTGTTTGCTCAACTGTAAAACAGGAACAATAGCAACGAGGCCTTCTCAGACTCAAGTGAGAGAATGTGTGCACACAGTGGGCGCCCGGCTCGGCTACCGTCCTTATCATTGCAGGACCTTAGGGGCGGAGAAGACCTCGTTGGTCATCCAGCCCAACGTGCACAGCCCTCCCTCCGCCAGGGGGGGGCGGGGGGCTCAGTCTTGACCTGCACGCCACTCCGGAGAGAGTGCCAGGAGCAGCTTGCTCTACCCTGGGCAGCCCTGTGAGGGAAGATGCGGGTGCTGAACTCACCTCTCCCTGGTACTTCTCACGACTGGGCTGGGATTGTCGTGACACACGGGGCATCCGCCTAGCCCTTCCCCATGGTGGTTCCTGGAGGCCAAACAGCCTTCCCTTTCCCCTCCTACCTCCCTCTCCGCTCTACGCCACAAGGAATCCCCAAATGCCCTCCTCAGCCCTCCCTCAGGGCCCGAGCTGGAGCTGCCAGCCACCCGGTCACTGGCCTTTTGGTCGAGGCCCTTTAGATGGTGGGAGCCGAGAAAACTGGGCAAAGGGCAAGCAGTTCTGGGCACCCACTGACCAGCTCACACGGTTCCCGACTCAGCATGGAAAAGCCGGACCAGTCCAGGGGCACAAGGTCACCGACAGAGGAAGCTGGGCAGGTCGCTCGTCTTCTGCTCCCTGACGGCACCTGCTTCCCAGGCGCAGAGCGCCCAGCACGGGCTGCCCAGGCAGGGCCGGCACTCCCCTTTACTGTTTGAGAAGGGGTCTCTGAACCCTGCCACTTTGCGAAAGGACCCGCAGCAAGGCCGCACCCAACATCAGACCAGCCCCTGCTCTGCTGTCCCTGCCCCTCCCAGGGCCCAAGTTGGAAACAGCCCTCACTGAGGCCGCCGTTTGTGGGTGTCTAACTCCTGTTTTGTTTTTTGTGGGGTTTTTTTGGTCTCAACAGAAGCTGTGATTCCCTCTAGGTTCCTAGTAATTAGAGAGGCCAGAGAAGCCAGGGAGATGGTAGGAAGGGCTGGAGGGAGAGGTCAAGGCTAAAGGCAGGAGGAGCACCCTGGAGTCACTAAGATCTCCAAACTCCCCTTCCTGGCCCGAGACCCCCTCAGGTCCTCCCACCCTCACCTCTTCCTCAGACCAGATACCTCCAGAGACGGCAGGTGCTAGAGGAAGTCTAGGATGTTAGAACTGGACAGGTCTTTCGAAATAAAAAGACCTAGTACCTCATTTGTTGGTGTTATTATTAATGGAAGTAGTTAACTTCTGATGATACAGAAGAATTATAAACTATTTTAGAACCTTATTTATAAATCACCCCTCCCCCATTCTCCACATGACAAAGAAAATCCTTTTACTTTTTGGTGGATGTCCTTCCAGATCCTTCTTAGGCTTATGCAGTATATATAGGTAAACATAGAAGGCAATGCAGCTTAGCGTTTCAAAGTTCAGGCTCTGGCGCTAGACTGCGTGGCTTCAGGTCCTCGCTCCAGATCTTACTGGTGAGGTATTTAAACCATCTATGCTGCTGTTTCCCCACCAGTGAGTTGGAGATCATTGCATTTATATCTTAGAGTGGTTCTGAGAATTAAGGCAGATAATGCGCAGAATCATTGGGCACAGTGCCTGGCACGTAGAAGTCTCAATAAGCATTAGCTATTCTATTAGTGTTGATATTTATAACTGGCTTCTTTCACTAAATATTTCATGGACTCACTTTCATCTCACATGCGTGTGTTATCTGCACCTGCTTCTGCACTACAGTGGCTCAGTTGATGATGCAAAGACACCATGTGGCCCAAAGCCTAAAATGTTACCATCCTGACCTTACAGAAAAATTCTGTTGATCTGTGGTCTAGGTCAGTGATTTCAAACTACCGGTATGTTCTGTGGAAACCATACAGGTATCTCAGTGAAAAGAGAGGAGTAGATGGTGGAATCCAGGCTCTCAGCATCTTCCTACCAAGATTGATCCTCTTATTGATCCAAATTAACTAATTGTTCCACCGAACACTTAAGGAAGAAATTATGCCAATTCTACAATCTCTCTCAGAGACCAGAAGCAGAGGGAATACTTCCCAACTCATACTATGAGGCCAGCATGATCCTAAAACCAAAACCAGACAGACATTACAAGAAAACTACGGACCAATGTCTCTTATGAACATACACGCAAAAGTCCTCAACAAAAATTAGCAAATCAAATCCAACAATCTCTAAAAAGAATTATATACCACAACTAAGTAGGATTTATTCTCGGTATGCAAAGCTGGTTCACCATTTGAAAATAAATTAATGTAATCCATCACATAAGCTCAACCAGAAGAATCACGCAATCATGATTAAAACTCTTGGTAAACTAGGAAAAGAGGGCAACATCCTCACCTGATAGAGAATATTTTCAGAAAAACTAAAAATAACATCATACTTAATGGTGAGAAACTCGAAGCTTTCCCACTAAGATCAGGTTCAAGACAAGGATGTCCCCTCTCACCACGGCTTTTCAACATCGCACTGGAAGCCCTTGCTCATATAAGGCAAGAAAATAAAATAAAAGGTATACAGATTAGGAAGGAAGAACTAAAACTATCTTTGTTTGCAGATGAAATGATTGTCTCGGTAGAAAATTGGAAAGAATCGGGGCTTGGAGACCTTCCAGGTTGGTGAACACATCCACGTGCCAGAAGGGTGTGCACCCCAACTCTATGGGGGACAGAAGCTCCTGTGCTTGGGATCTGCCCAGACCCCATCCTGTGGACCTCTTCATCGGGCTGTTCAAGTGTATCCTTTATCGTTTCCTTTAATAAACTGGGAAACGTAAGAAAGTGTTCCTCTGAGTTCTAGCAAATGGTCAAATACAAAGGGGAGAAGGTCATTGAAACCTTGTAGTTAAGTCAGACAGAAGTTGTGGGCAACCTGGGGCCCTTCTACTTGCGACTGGCATCTGAGTGGGGGGAGTCTTGTGGAACCGAGCCCTGAACCTGTGGGGTCTGACTCCATCTCCAGGTAAATGGCGTCAAGAGCTCAGTTAAAGTGTAGGACGCCTGGCCAGTGTTGCAGGTTTCCTGGGTGTGGGCAAAACCCCACACATCTGGTGAGCAGAAGGGTCAGAAGTGTTCTGTGTGAAAGTAAAGGAGAAAGACACAGGTGGGAAACGGCAGGCTTTTCTGATTCAATCATCTATGGCAAAATGGGAAGATTTGTCAAGGCCAGCAGGTAGATACAACGGTATTAACTCTATTATCCTCTAGACTTCGTATGCTTGAAATATTTCATAAATTAAAAGAAAAACAGACTTGATAGATAGACTTGGGAAATATTGCCAATAGTTCAAAAGAGCACACAATGAAAAATAAATATCCCATTCATTTCAGGTCCCTGGTCCTTCTCCACAGAGACGCTGATTATTACCAGTTTCATATGTATTCGGACGAGTCTGCAAACGTGAATTTTAATACTAAAAGAGCCACTCCACTGAGAAGAATCACGAACCATCCCCACCCATATGGCCTGCACACCCAGGCCTTCCTTTGAAGAGTCCACCTCGTGACCCTGTATTTTGGACGTTCACTGGAAACCACTCCGTGTCCTCTGTCATTGGACCTGAACCCACCACCGTGTGTGTCTTTTCCAATGGGCAATTATGTGGGCTCTCTTGCTTAACCAGGGCAGCTTCCCCGGAGCAGGACGGCTTGTCTCTCTGACACGTCCTCCCCAGGGTCCCCAGAATGAAATTTTCATGAGCCAAACAACCTGTATTTTAAGTCAGACCATTGCAAACATATCTTCAAATTTTAGTGCAGATCAGTCTGCCATTTTCTTATGATGAGGTGCACAAGCAGACAGGAAGCCACAAACCTCACTTCGTTACATGGATGAAACCCCACTGTCCCCTGCTCTGACCTTTAGGAAAAAATGAAAGAGAGAAACTTTCAAAGTGAGAGCACGCTCAGCACACTACTCTGTACCCTGCCTTTTCCTTCTTGCTGATCACTATGTCTTGAGATGGTTTCATGCCACACAGTTTTGCCCTTGCAGTTATATATCCATACTGGTTCAATTCTATTTGTGAATATACTGGGAGCTAAAATTAATAGTAATTTTATTCTCTCTAAAATAAAGTCTTCAAAAACAGAAAAAGAAATAAAAACGAATAGCTCTGACCTCCATGGCTTAGTTGGTTGAGTGTCGACCCATGCACCAAGAGGTCGCCAGTTAGATTCCCAGTCAGGGCACATGCCTGGGCTGCTGGGCTCGATTCCTAGTAGCGGGGGAGGGTGCAGGAGGCAACTGATAGATGTTTCTCATCTATGTTTCTATCTCCCTCTCTAAAGTCAATAAAAACATTTTTGTTAAAAAGTCTTCCTTTCTGTTAAGTATAATGTGAACAACCCATCCCTTGGCCTGAGATGTTCTCAGTCTTCTTACTTAAAGTCCTGTGTGCCGGAAAGCCCTCAGTTCTGGGCGAACTGGGATGTTTGTCGCCATGTTTAAGGACCATATACACATTAACCAAGTTTGAATAGGAGGTGGTGCATGATCCTCATCTCTGCCCTAAAATATTTTTTAACCAGATATTACCCATATAAAGTAAGGATTTACCAAGGACTTTTGTTGTTACTGTTGGAAATTGCCTCATGCTTTTAGGAGGCTGCATAATATTCCATTGTATGACTTCCCCATAATTTTATTAAATTTGTTCCCTACCGATGGACATTTCGTTTCTTTCCAGTGTTTTGCTGGAATAAATAAGTCTACCAGAAATGTCCTTATTTAGTCTATAAACTGGCAAATCATGCAGAATAATTTGTTTAGAAAATAAGGTTTTCCTGCTAAAAACAAAACCCAGAAAGCCACGGGACTAAAGACCCTTTCATCTGGGGCCCTCTGTGAGTCGCTTTCTCTTCAGGTGACTGACTGGGCTGAGGATGAGTTTAAAATGGATTGGCAGCCAATGCCTGGGAAGGAAGCCCAGGCCCAGGGAGGGTTTCCTGGGGTGCAGGAGGGAGAAAAACAGCCCGTGCTGTGGTTCCCAGCATGGAGGGGGTGTTTATCAAGGCGGTGGGAGATGAGTTGGCCAGACTTTGAGGGGTCCAGTGTTGGCTGGGAGCAGGGCTGAGAGACTGGGCCCATTCAGCTATGTTCTAAAAGAGGCAGGGAGAGGAAGGAAAAACAAGCCCAGACACACACTGGGTGGCTGCCGGCTGGCCAGGGCTCTTGGTACAACAAGCCCAGTGCCAGGCTGTGGGGCCCAGCCAGCTCGCCCCCCGGAGAACCCACCCAATCCAGACTGGGCAGGTTTAGGTCAGATCCGCAATGGCGTCTTGGGCTGTTAGGAATGGATTTTTACAGAGGATGGGATAATTCAGTACTTTTCCAGAGAGATGGGCGGCCTGGGCCAGAAGAGTGGTTTTCTACTGTGTTCTGTGTGTGATGCTTGTGTACGCATGCATCTTCACCCATCAAAGGGATTGCGGCATCACTTGCCACACTATTCTATGCAGAATGCTGTTAGTGACACTCACGGTCCCAAAGGCAAGAAAGTTTGGGAAATGCCAGGTCATCAAAATCAAATGTAACTCTTCACTGTGGGAATTCTCAGACCTTTCAACATGCTAATACTGTACTTCATGAGTTTTCCAAAAGGAGATCTATATGTGCCCTGGCTGGGTAGCTCAGTTGGTTAGAGCATCGTCCTGATACCCCAAGGTTGGGGGTTCGATCCTCAGTCAGGGCACATACAAGAATCAACCAATGAATGCATAAATGGATAGAGCAACAAATCGATGTTTCACTCTCTCTCTCTAAAATCAATCAATAAAATAAATAAATAAGTAAAGAGTCTTAAGATAAAAGGCGATCTATGTGGAAAGAGCCAGGTCTGTTGTTGGTGGAGGAGGGAATGCCCTGTACTGGAGGCTCTATGTGCAAGCCTTTCCCATCCTTCAGTGATTGGGTGAGGCTGGGACCTTGTATCTAGGGTCCCTTCTCCTGGAAAGAACCAGAAAATGAAATGCTAAAGAGTCGGAGAGAACCTGAGTCTTAGTTCACTCTGCCACTAATTTGCTGATCGATATTAGAAAGTCCTTTCCCCTCTCTGAGCCTCACATTCCTCCTCTAGAGCATGAGGTGGTGAGACTATTCCAGTTATTTCCTAACTTTTTGATAGGAGGAGGCCTTCTGTCAGTCTTAAGCACCATCCCATATAAAACAGATAAAAGTGGCCTTTAACCAACGTGTTTTTGAGGTAATATTACATTATTCTAACATGGAAGTGTTCTCCATAAAAGTCAGGATGGAGGCAGTTTCAGGAGCAAGGAGGCAGTTGTGATTGGGGCAGGGCACGCAAAGGGCATCCAGGGTGGCTGTAAAACTCTTTCCTGACCTGAGTGGAAGTTACAAGAGGTGTTTTCCTTAGAATCATTCAGTAAAGTATAAAAATATTATATTACTAATGCATTAAAGAGTCCATCACTGAGACCCCCAAATGTATCAATTAAGTTTAGCTGCAAAAGGCAGAAACTCCAAAATAAGAGTTGCTTAGAGAAGATAGAAGTTTATGTTTCTTTCGTGTAAATGAAGTGTCGGGGTGAGCACTCAATGAAAGTAAGAACCCAGTGACCATCAAGGACTCCAGGCCCCTTGTCTCCTTTGTCCACCACCTTCAACATGAGACTTCCAATGCCAAGGCCAAGGTGCAGCCTGAGCTCCACCGACATGTCCACCTGAGGACCCGCAAGAAGAGGGATGAGAAGGGCAGAGCCCCTCCCTTTAAGGAAACCCCCAGAAGGAGCTCTCACAGCCTTTACTCACATCCCATTGGCCAGAACTTTATTACACAGCCTAGCTGCAAGTGAGGCTGGGAAATGTAGTCTTCGACTTGGGTGGCCATGGACCCACCCAACTGCAGTATTCACAACAAAGGAAAAAGCAAAGGGTAGATTTGATGACAACCAGCAGAATCTGCCACAACACATGAATGGATTTTGGTTTCTGATGTGTTGAAATTTAATGGGAGACCCATGTCAGTGTCTTTGCTGCTTTTCAGTCACAGTTTGAAATACAGCTTGAGGTCGCCCAGCCGGTGTGGCTCAGTGGTTGAGCATTGACCTATGAACTAGGAGCTCACGATTTGATTCCAGGTTAGAGCATATGCCAGGGTTGCCGGCTCGATCCCCAGTAGGGGGTGTGAAGGAGGCAGCTGATCAATGATTCTCATCATTGATGTTTCTATCTCTCTCTCCCTCTCCCTTCCTCTCTGAAATCAATAAAAATACATTAAAAAATTAATAGAGCTTGAGCTATACAAACCAAGATGAATACTAATAGTTAGAGGAACTGCAGAAGCACTTGCAGATACAAATCCCTGGACGAGAAACTCCGAAAGAGCTTTCCCAGCGTTGACATTCTAGAATGCCATGAGGGCCCTGCCCGTTCCACGAGCTCGCAGAGAGCTTTCTCCCTGGGGATGGGCAGGGGACTTCAGTTACCTTTGGGACTGAGAACTGTGCTCATTGTTTCGTCTGAGTCAGCACAGCCCCAGCCAAATACCTTGAAAAGCTCTCTGTCACTCAGCAGCCTCCCCTCTCGGGCTGGGAGTTCCCCAGAGGAGGTGTAGTTTACCGGGGCATTGAAAACGCAGAGTTTGAAAGCAGTGGCTGCTTCTCGGCAGGGAGTGGCTCAGACTTCCCCTCCAGAGCCTCCAAGATCTTTATGGCAGAAGGGCCCACCTTTGATTCAATCCTTTCATTTTGCAAAGGAGGAAGGTTGGATCCTGGGAGGTTGAGAGATTTATATGAAGTCATCAGCAACTCAGAGCTTGGCTGGGCCACATACTCACTTGTCCTGATACATTCCATTGCCCTTAATGATAATACCTTGATTTGAATGTGCACTTTCTATGTGGCAGGCTCTGGGCTAAGCTAACATCACATGCATGATCTCATATCATCCTCACAATAAACCTGAGAGGTAGTTACATTCTCCCCCCACCCCTCCCTTTTTTGGTCATTTTGCAGATGAGGAAACTGCAGCCTAGACTTGGCCAAGGCCACATTGTCTCTCGGTGTGGAACAGAATTTGAACCTAGGCAGAGCAATGACAGAGGCTGCCCTTGAACTTCTATGCTAAGAACTACTGCACCCCATGGCTTGGTATGAGGATGGCAGATCCTACTGTCACAGGAAAGGAGACCGGGCCTGGAGCGGGTCTGCCTCGGGCCTGCCTGCATGTGTGAGTTCTTCACTTGGCTCAGGGAAAGATCTCACAACTCGAAACTAGGTGATTTTGAGAAAACCTCTTATTAAAGCGGGACAGTGAAACAAAGGAGGGCCTGGGGTAGAAGCAGCAGGAGGGAGCCTGGGCAGGGCTCTGTCTGGCTCCCCAGAAATGTTCTAGGAAAGAAGTGGGCTGCTGTCAGCTCACTGAAAAGTCAGAGAAAAGGGGGCCTTGGAGGTAGGTTCAGGGCGTAAGCCCGGCATCCGAACTGCTGCTGCCAGGTACCTGGGTCACTGCGAAATGCAGCAACTTAATTATTTCCTAACAAAATAAGTAACAAGCCAGTATGATCTCATTTCTGTTAACCTTTGAAGTTTACAGCAGTTAAAGTATTTTTTGCTTCTATGTATGAGGTTAAAAAATATATTTCATAAAATACAAGAGCAACCAATTTCACCATAGAGACTATGAAAAAAATTCATTGTCTCCTCCTTGGTATTCCATTCCCTGGAAGTCTACTCCGTACCACAAGATACTCCAATTCCACCAACTCCTTTCACAAACAGAGACCCTTCTTGTGACTTATCTGTGACAATTTCCAATTTTTTTTTTTTTTAGGATAAAGGAAAACTTTAATTCAAATCACAATACAGATTATTAGGCACTCTGTAAACCATCATGGCAATTTTTAAAAAATATATTTTATTGATTTTTTACAGAGAGGAAGAAAGAGGGACAGAGAGTTAGAAACATCGATGAGAGAGAAACATCAGATCAGCTGCCTCCTGCACACCCCCTACTGGGGATGTGCCTGCAACCAAGGTACATGCCCTTGACCGGAATCGAACCTGGGACCTTTCAGTCCTCAGGCCGACGCTCTATCCACTGAGCCAAACCGGTTTTGGCGATGGCAATTTTTAATAGCATTTATTGTAAATCAAATTTGGGTGCACAGTGGGCGCCCAGAAACCAGTGGGATCATCCTCACTAGCTTCTCAGCAATTTCCCAAATTTTTAATAGTTGTTAGCAAACCATTCCAGCAGGGGCGTGCTCTCAGTGAGTTCCTGTCCTAGTCCTGTCTCTTTCCTGTGAAAGGGGATTTGTCCTTCTCTTGTTCTGGAGTTAGATCGAGAATTTTCTCCTCTTCCATGCCTTGGCAATGAAGAACATATCTTCTTATATCCAGATTTTCATAGACCATTAGAATTTCTATAGCTCCCATTTCTAAAGCCTTTAGTCAGCAAGTCGGATAAACCATGGTTTACAGAGTGCCCAATAATCTGTATTGTGATTTGAATTAAAGTGGTCGGCAAACTCATTAGTCAACAGAGCCAAATATCAACAGTACAACGATTGAAATTTCTTTTGAGAGCCAAATTTTTTAAACTTAAACTTCTTCTAATGCCACTTCTTCAAAATAGACTCGCCCAGGCCATAGTATTTTGTGGAAGAGCCACACTCAAGGGGCCAAAGAGCCGCATGTGGCTCGCGAGCCGCAGTTTGCCGACCATGGTGTATCTTCAACTCCAAAATAGTATTTGCCCATGTCCTGGCTGATTTCATCACCCTATTAATTTTTTCTCCTCAATGAATTTTACGCTGGAGAAGACTTCAGTAGATAACTCATTAGCTTGGTTGAATCCATTTTCACCATCATAGGATATATCAATTAATTTTATTACTTTAAAAAATTTTGTTAACATTTTAATACAGATCAGCCTACTGAGCAGGTCCACTTCACCATGCCACCCAGACATCACATCCCTTCAGAGCACCCTTTGCCCCAACGTTATGTTCCTTCATCAACCTCTTGATTCAGCAGCTTGGCCCAGGGAATACTGTGCCCTGAGTGTGGATACAAAACTTTCCCCAGTATGAAAGCCCGTCCCCCAGACGAAGTGGGTGTATTGGTCTTTACCATGAGCACCTGTCTCACCCTGTGTGTGAGGCAACCAATTCTCCACAGTACAAAACGGATCAAATGGCGCTTCAAATCCTGGGGACTACAGCCCCCCACTCCCCAACACAGGGCCAGCAGCCACTCTCCTGTCTGGCCGTGTCTGTGTTGTATACACAGCGGCGTTGCAGCAGAGGGCCTTCCTGCCTGTGTCACCCTTCCTCTGGGCAAAGAAGCAGAGGGATCACCCAGCCTGATGGGCAGCAGGGCGCTCTCAGGATGAGAAGCACTGTGCAGGCCGTGTGCAGGCCGTGTGCAGGCCGTGTGAAGATCGTATGGAGGCCATGTGGAGGCCATGTGGAAGCTGTGTGGAGGCTTGGGAGGGGGGGGGGTTAGCTCCCTCCCAGCTCTGCAGGCTTCTCCTCCTCCTCCTCCTCCTCCTCTGGCATCCGAGGATTAGCCTTTAATCTGTCCAGAGGTGAGGAAGAATGGGATGAGGTAATGGGCCTGAGAGACACTGTATCTTAGAGAAGGTTCTAGAAAGGCCCAGGGGCAGAAGGTACTGCTTTTGTCCTTACTCAGACAGTTCTGGGAAGAATGTTGGCGGGGGCTGGGAATGCTGGCAGCCTGTCCAGAGGGAGGCCCGGTTGGAACAGGGAAGGGAATCCGCATAGCTGACCTGCCTCTGTCGAGAGCGTAACCCTGGAAAACCCACTCGGAAACCCCATGTGGCCCAGGCTGCGCAGAGCCACGCGGAAGAAAACAGCCTCACCGTCCAAGGCATTAAAAAGCTCTGTAACCTTTACATTTGTATCTCTAAGAGCATTAAAAAGCTCTAATTACTAGCCCATGGAAAACTCCATCTCTATTCTCATCAAATTCACTCATCTCCTCACTTTTATTGTCCAAATGCTAGGAAATTGCAAAACCCCACACCCAGAACTTGTAGGGTTTTGTCTCTTTCTTCCTCCCTGTAAATTAAAAAAAAAAAAATGTTTTAAAGAATAGTTTATGGATTTTTAGAGAGAGAGGAAGGGAGAAGAGAGAAACATCTACATGAGAGTGTAACATCGGTTGGCTGCCTCCTATTTGTCCCCACTTAGGATCCAGCCCACAATCCGGGCGACTGGGAACTGAACCAGCGACCCCTCGGTGCACGGGACAATGCCAACAACTGAGCAACACCAGCCAGGACTAATTTAAAAAGAAATTTTAAAAAATAAAAAAAAAAACATTAATAATAGATTCACAAGAAGTTAAAAAGATAGTAGTATTCAGAGGTTCCCATACACCCTTTACCCAGTTTCCCAAGAGGGTCCCATCTTAACACAATTCGTTCCTATTAAATGCGAATAGCTCATCTGATCCTTGTAAGGACTCTGTGAGATGACTATTAGCATCACCGTTTTACCAGAGGAGAAATTGAGTCTCAGAAAAGTTAAATCATTGCTCAGGACCCCCCGCGACTTGGTACAGAATCAGGGCCTAGATTCACGTGTACTGACTCCAAAGTGTGTGCATGCTCACACGAATTCTCATTCTTCCCCATCCCGGCCCCAATCCCTCCTGGAAAGAGGGAAAGTCCTGAAGAGGCCCAGCCACTGAAAAAAAAAAAAAAAAAACGCTTTGCTAAAAGTTGGAGGAGCCTCGCCGTTACATAGCTGGGCTGTAGAGTCATCAAAATTATGCTTGTGACCCAGACAGCAGCCCCAGACAGTGCTCCAGCTCCTCTCCGAAGCTGGAACAAACTCTATGCTCCCCTTACGGCTGCTCTCTGCCCCTCCCGTGACTTCTTCCACTCCCCCTCCTGCTTGGCGTTCCTCTGAAGCCAGGGTGATGCTCCTCTGTCACCTGGAAGGAATAGCATCTCTTTTCTCTTAAAGGCAGGGCTGTAGCCCGCCTTGTCTCACAGACATGAGAAAGAGCTGTAGGCCCACTGAGTAAACAGGAAATCTTGGAGCCAGAAATCTAATCTCTTCTGTTGAATGTGACAGACAACCCATCCCAAACCAGCATAAGCAGAGCAGGGGACTGACTGGCTCCTGTAAGCAAGAGTCCAGGAGTAGGGCTGCATGTCACATAGGAACGCGCTTTGCTGTGCGTCACAGAAACGTAACTCCGAAAGCTTTCATCTCACTTTGCAAAGCCATCTGCCACCTTGGGAGGGTGGAGGCTGCGTCAGCCTTACCCAGTGCTATTTGTCCCCTCTGCTCTGCTCTGCTTCTAGTCTCCTTCCTGCAACCCAAGAGGGAGGAGGGATAAAGGACAGAGGCCCCTCCTTTCCCAAGCTTTCCCAGAAGCCCCAGGCACTGACTTCTGCCTACAAGTCATTGGCCAGAACCTGCACTGCCAGGGAGCCTAGGAAGCCAGGAATGTTGAGCTGGACATATAGCTCCTGAGCTAACTAACCTGAGGGTGTGTTGATTAGATGGAAGAAGAGGATACAAGTAGTAGCGTCTTCCCCAGGCGGGCTTAGGGGCCGAGACCAATGGCTCAGGACCAGTCTCTGTCTCTGTCCGTCTCTTTCTCTCTGCCTCTTTCTCTCACTATCTCTCCACTCTGCTCTCCGTGTTGGCTCCATGCTCACGGGGCCTCCCCGTGTGACCTCAGGGAGGCGGCTGGTGCACTGGATCTTACATTCCCTCCTACCTCAGCCCTGAGGAAAAGGCCAGGTTCTTCATTGCGTTCCTGCACTCCATCTCATGTTCTTCTTGAAGGAGTTGCTATGGCCATGATGAATGGGAGGGCGTAGACCAGTCTCTTGCACTTTTTCTAAGCTGGGCTAAAAGTGCAGGAGAGGGTGTTACCCAAAAGGGAAAAGCAGGCACCGTTCCCAAGAGAGGGGGAGATGAATGCTGGTGGCTCCAAATCAAACACAAACTATGCTGGTGGCCCCACCAAATCATAAACAAATATTTACTGCTGAATCTTAGGCATCATCATTTTCAGAGATATTTTTCCCATTATTTTTTAGAGAGAGTGGAAGGGAAAGAGGGAGGAGGGGGAAAGGAGAGAGAGAAACATCGATATAAGAGAGACACATGGATTGGTTGCCTCCTGCACTCACCCCCAACTGGGGCTGGGGATCAAACTTGCAACCCAGATACGTGCCCTTGATCAGGAATCAAACTGGAGACCCTTGGAGGCTCAGACCGATGCTCTATCCACTGAACCATATAGGCTAGGGCTGTTCAGAGATTTTTTTTCATGTTTCAGATCAGTGGTTCTCAAAGTATGGTCTGGGGTCCCTTGAAGGGCCCACCAGGCCCAAACTATTTTCATAATATGACTAAGATGTCATTTGCCTTTTTTACTCATCCTCACACAAACGTATAGTGGAATTTTCCAGAGGTTACGTGACGTATGGGCTACGTGAGATGTGATGTCATTGCTCTGGCAACTAATGAGATGTGTGCTGTGTATTCTTGCGTTTTAAAAAGATCTTAGTCTTAATTTCTAATACAAGTGTAGACAGCCCACCGAACAGAAGTTGTTTGGGTGCTCGCTTCAGCAGCACGTATACTAAAATCGGAACGGTACGAAGATTAGCATGGCCCCTGCACAAGGATGACCTGCAAGTTCGTGAAGGGTTCAGAGTAATTTTTAAGAATGGAAGGGGGCCTTGAGATCAAAACTATGAGAACCACTGGAAGGGAAATGGAACAGGCCACCCCATGCCACTTTGGTAGATTTGGGAGTGGCCTACTCTGCTACCTTTCAACTCTTTTTTAGATGCTAAGTTTACTTGAAAATCTTAAATAAGGAGCAGTAGGCACTCTTGTGTCAATAACAAATTTTAATACATTCGAGGCCATCATTCGTTCAGCATTTATGTCAGTCAGGTTCAGATAAGACCAATGGTGAAGTTTGTTTTGCTCTCACATAAAGAGCATTTGCAGGCAAGTCACCGAGGGCTGGGAGAGTGGCTGCAGGAGTACCTAAGACCCGGCCTAGATCCCTTCTCTTCGGTTGCTCTGTCACACTCAGCATGGGGTGTGTACCTCATGGTTCCAAGTGGCTGCTCCAACTCCAAACACTCCAACTGCATTGTCAGCAAGGTCTTTCCCAGGAATTGCTTTTATAACTACAGTCCTGTACCGCTTAGCTTGATGGGATACATTCTGGGAAACGCATTGATAGGCAGTTTATTTTATCCTTAGATGAAGCACCATCGAGTGCACTTAACACAAACCTAGACTGCATAGCCTACCACTGTGATTGTAAGAGCCATACTTTCATACCAATGGCGTGCTATAGGCTTGCTTACTCCAGCATCTCCACAAGCATGTGAGCCCTTACAGTAGATTTTACCTTTTGTAAGGCACTAAGAAATGTCCAAAAATGTAGAGAACTTTCATGAGTATTTGAGCTAAAACTGACAATTACCAGTGTGGACGGAAGGGGCCACATGCTAACCTGGCAGGCTCAGGGGAGGCCTGCATGGCAGTCTTGCAGACTCAGAGACCTAAAGTAACCACAAAGGATGGTCTAAAATTAAACTTTAACTAAAAGCAGTTATGGTGGGTAGTCACCTCCAAGGCCGGTATCTTCACTGACAAGGTCAACATTTACCTTAACTGAGCCTATCTGTCTTTTTGCATCTATAATAACATACCCTTTGAAACATCTAGGTAACTTGTAACTTCCCTTTTTCTCGACCCCCTGGGGCATAACCTAATGTGCTGGGCGCCAGGACAGATACCACAAATTCCTTCATTATCATGTTAATGATTCCTATACCCATCTAATTATGTGTCCATCATTTTACTTTTTATCCAATCCCAGGGGTTTCCCTGCTTTGCTTTCTCCCGCCTCTCTAGTCTATCACCAATGGATTTCATTAAATCCACCTACGCCCCTTTCCTTTGATTGCAATGTATAAATACAGATGTAACCCACCAATCTCTGGAGCATTATCTCAATTCGTTGAGGTTCTGCTTCCCAGCATTTGTCGACAGTTAGGCTCAAATAAACTCACAAAAATTCTTTACAGGTTTCAGCACCAGGAACCAAGATCTCAAAGGCTCCAAAAAATGAGTTTTGCAATTACTTTCTATGCATTGGAGATTAAGGAGGAAAGGTAGGGATGATTACATGAAGATGGAAAAAGCAAAGCAGGGATTGGATTACAGGATAGTTAATAAGGTTATGTGCTCTCTTCAAGGTGGTTAAGCTTATTTCAAAGGGGTGTTAACCTTGATGCACAAAAAACAACGGACAGGGTGGACAGGGCGTGGTAAAGGCAAAGATAACCTTGATATACTAAAGAAGTTCTAGGCCGGGGGCGTGACTACCCACCATGACCTGCCCTGTTTGGAATTTATGATCAGATCACCTTGTGAGGTAACTTTTAGAAGAACTCCTTTTTCATCGACATGCAAACCCACGCCAGCAAGGCATCCACTTCAAGAAGACTCTCCTGAACTAGCAAATGGCCAGGTACTCCATCAAGAGCCAGAACCCCCTCCTCCACCTCAGACTCCATTGTTTTAGAGATTTTGGTTGAGTTTGATAACGGACCATTTGGGTTATTTGCTTTTTCCTTTCTCTTTTTGAGCTTTAAATTCTCATTCTTATGTTTTAAATTCACCAATAAAGAGTGAGCCCACTATGGCCCTGGCCGGGTAGCTCAGTTGGTTAGACCATCATCCTGATACGCAAAAGTTTCGTCTGGGCATATACAAGAAGCAACCCATGAATGCATAAATGTGTGAATAACTGGAACAACAAAGCACTGTTTCTCCCTTCCTCTCTCTCTCAAGTCAATAAATACATTTAAAAATATTTAAAGGAAAATAATAAAAGCCAGTATTAAAGAGTGAGCACACTAAACCCTAGACCCCCCACTCTCAACCCCAATAAAAGCAGAACCCCAGGACTGGTGTTCTCCCTCCCTCTCTGGCCGCCACCTCACTGTGTGCCTCCTGGCAGGCCTGGACTGCCCCAGGGCCTGTAGGTAATAAACTCTTTCTCCAAATTTTCCTGATGGTTATAGTTGAAGTGCTTCTTGAAATCATAAGAACTGCAAGGGTCTGTCCAGCCCCAACATTGGGTTAGAAGGCGAGATGTCTGTGGGAAGCACACTGGGGCCCAGGTGAGTGTCCTGGGCATTTCTAGCTGACAGTGTTACCAGAAAGGCCACCTGGCCCTGTGGGTCTGCCTCGGGCCGGCCGGCCGGCCGTGTATGGATTCTTGGCATTGTGCAGGAAAAATTTCACAACTCGAGTCCAGGAGATTTTTTTTTTTTTTTTTTTTTTTTTTGTGGGTGGTGGGGTGGTGGTGGTGGTGGTGGTGGGGTGGTGGGTGGTGTGGTGGTGAGTCCAGGAGATTTTTAAAGGATGTTTATGAAAGCTGGAGACAGTGAAACAAGGAAGGGCTGGGGAAATGAGCCCAGGCTGGGCTGCCCTGGCTCACTGAAAGTCAGAAGTGAAGAGAACTTGGGGACAGGCTCAGGGGTTTGCCCGGGATGAGCTGCCACTGCCCAGTGCTGCCCTGGCTGCAAGCCTCATGGGGTCCCTTAGAGTTTAGGAGATGCATGCCTGTGGGGAAGAAGAGGGGGGAGCATGGGCATGCTCCTGGGAAAGTGTGTGCTGGACCTTCGTTTTGAGGGGTTTTAAAAGCTGGGCGTTTAGGGCAGGTCTTAAGGCAGGATCGCCAGGGAGTCTTGGAGGTGAGCTGAAAATTTTCACCTTGGTCACGTGGGAGGTGGGGAATCACTGACCTTGAATTTTAAAGGGTTTGGGTTGTTAGGGAGGTTCTAGGGTGTGCCTCTTTAAAACCGAGGGTTAAACAATTTGTTCTGGGGATGAGACTAGGAGAACAAGGGCAGGTTGAAACAGGCAGGTAGGAGTGGCCTGGGGTTATTGTCAGTGGAGAGATGAACTGGAAGAGTCTTCTAGGGAATTTGGGAGTTTTCAAGGAAAAAAGTGGGTCAGATCTCTCTCAGTGTCTAGGCTGTTTTTTATGGTCATTAGTTTATTGAGTTCCAAGCAAAGCTCCTTGGGCCATTGAACCCAGAGAATGACTCAGGGCTGTAAGTTGAATGACCAGGGTCAAGGTTGGTTTGCTGGGCCTGTGGGGAGGCTGGAGCAGATCATCAACTGGAGGTCACATTCCAGGAAGCCTGGGCAGGACAGGAAGTTGCTTTCTGAGTCTGACGAACTGGATTGAGTGGACAACAGGTAGTAAAATAGTTGCTGTTTTGTTGAGCCTTTTTTATGTGCCAGCCATTGTGCTAAGCTTTTATATATATTGGTTTCAGAGAGGAAGGGAGAGGGAGAGAGAGATAGAAGCATCAATGATGAGAGAGAATCACTGATCGCTGCCTCCTGCATGCCCCACACTGGGGATTGAGCCCAAAACCCAAGCATGTGCCCTGACCAGGAATTGGGAACCATGAACCTCCTGGTTCATAGGTCGACCCTTAACCACTGACCCATGCCAGCTGGGCTCTGTTAAGCATCTCCCTGAATCTTCTTAACTGCTGCATGGGGATAAATACCAACATCCCCACTCTACAGAGGAGAAACACGAGATAGAAAAGATAAAACAATTCTTTGGAGTGATTCCTATTTGATGGGGTGAGTTTAAAAGTATAATTGGATTTCTTCTCCTCCTCCTCCTTCTTCCTCTTCCTCTTCCTCTTCCTCTTCCTCTTCCTCCTCCTCCTCCTTCTTCTTCTTCTTCTTCTTCTTCTTCTTCTTCTTCTTCTTCTTCTTTTTTCTGTAATCCTCACCCAAGGATATTTTTTCATTGACTTTTAGAGAGAGTGGAAGGGAGGGTGGGATGGGGAAAGAGAGAAAGAGAGAGAGAGAGATCATTGATTAGTTGCCTCCTGAACATCACCCAGGGCTGGGAATAGAACCCTCGACCTTTTGATGCACAGGCCAACGCTCTAACCACTAAGAAACACTGGCCAGAGCTGGATTTCTTTATGTCACCTCTTCTCAAAGTAAATGGGAAAGTTTGGTGTGTTTATGCTGGTACTTGATGTGAGATAAGGAAGGCTGTGGGCTGTGGTGTTTTGTCCCTCTGCGTCCATTGACCCTTTCTCCACTTATGGTGCCCTAGTTTTCCCCTGGAGGACCCCTCCTCCCACTCTCAGCACCTGTGTGGGGTGGAAAGACTCTAGGTCAGGGGTCCTCAAACTTTTTAAACAGGGGGCCAGTTCACTGTCCCTCAGACCGTTGGAGGGCCAGACTATAGTTTAAAAAAAAACTATGAACAAATTCCTATGCACACTGCACATATCTTATTTTGAAGTAAAAAAACAAAACGGCAAAAACACCCGCATGTGGCCTGCGGGCCGTAGTTTGAGGACGCCTGCTCTAGATCCTGCTCCAAGGATAAGAATGCCCCTCACTTTGGTCAATCAGAGCATTCCCCCACCCCCCAAAACCGTCACAGGAAGCCAACAGCTGTTCTGTCAGCTGCTCTGAAATGCAGTTGGTCTGAAGAGGAAGAGTCAGGACATTTGAGTAGGCAGGAGAACAATGCTTCAGATTCCTCCCAAATGTACCACTGGGCCAGGGTCTGTTTTTCAGAATAGCTGACATTCTCCTGGACATGGCAGCTCACAGCTAGACTCTAAGCTAGCTCTGTGAAGGCAGGGACTGTGTTGGTGCATAGGAGGATGCCCAACCAACTCAGCCACACCGGCCAGGGCCCCAGTCTTTTCCAAGCTTTCTGACCACACGGAGGAGAAAGTCTTAATTTGGAGCTACTAAACTGCTAACACCTTTCTAGCACTTGCTAACCTTTCTGTTTTTTAACAAAGGGGCTGACTTTGGCTCAGAGCATTCACAAGTAACAGGATTAATTTAAGGTTTTATGGAAAACTTCAAGCACTCTTCAAAACAAATAAAATAACATTATCAACCTCCCATGTACCCATCACCCAGCTTTAACTACTATCAATATTTTATCAAGCTTGTGTTACATAGCCACCCCCAGCACACACCCAATCTCCAGTCATACATATTTTTAGTTCTCTCTCCTGCACTGTGAACATTGTTCTGCATCCTGGTTCTTGTTGCTTGTTTTTCACTGGAGATCATGTTATAGCATCACATAGACATTCTTCCTGTTCCTTGTTACATTTAGAACTTAGTGGCATACTCTGATCAGCACTGTGTCAATTCCTTTCTATTTATGACATGTATATCGGTCAAGGTCCTGGCAGGAAACAGATGGCATTTTCAAAACGGGCAATCTGAGAATTCAATCAAGGGGCCGTTTACTCAGACATGGCCCCATGTGGGTAAGCCAGAGGAAGGGCGCAGTCCCCGGGGCCAGCACTGCAAGGGGCCTGAGGGGCACGGAAGCTGTGGTACTAGGACCAGAGAGGGTTCTGGGGAGTAAATACTCCAGCCTCAGTCTTCTTCCCCCTCTTCCCAATCTCCTACTGATGCGCCCGCCGCCAATCCCAGTGGAAACAGAGGCCACAGGGGTCTCCTGGACTCAGGCGGAAGGTCAGCCCTGGTGCCCAGAGCAGATGGGGAGGGTGGAGAGTGGATCTCAGTGGCCAACAAGACACACTGGCATGGCAAGGGATGTTCTTTTTCATGTATTCGTGACCTATGTTTTCCTTTATATTAAATGTACTTATGTTTTAGCCCAGCCCGTGTGGTTCCATGGATTGAGCGTTGTCCCATGCACCAACAGGTCACCAGCCCGGGTGGTGGGCTGGATCCCCAGCAGGGGTGTGCGGGAAGCAGGCCATCCATCTCATCCATGTTTCTATCTCTCCCTCTCCCTTCCTCTTTCTAAAAATTCAAGAAATACGTATTTTAAAAACTGTATTTATGTCTTAAAAAATAAGTTTACATAATGTTAGGGATATGAGGATATGACGAAATGGAGAGGGTGATGTGAGAGGAGTGAGGCTTGGAGGCCCCCAGGCAGGACCACACTGCCGCCTTGTCTTTAGGTAATGGGCTCTCCCGCCGGCCCCTCTGGACCCGTGAGAGTTGCTAAGAACCATTAGGCAAATGGTTTAATTGGAAAGAGCAGGAGAGGCCCTGGCAAGTCGCTGTGGGAAGGGGTTGGAGAGCCCCTGAATCGGAACCATCTCTCCTGGGGCACCTCTCCCCACCCAGACCACTGCCTTGGCCTCCCTCCCGGGGAGCACAGGGCCCTCTTTCTTAGTCCTTGGCCAGCTGAGCAGCTGAGGGAAGCTGGACACTGCCTGTCCTTGGGGCTGAAAGTCTGGGTTGGAAACTAGAGAAGGACCTTAAGGGGTGGAAGGATCCCAGGCCTATATTCCATCCAAGACCCACCTGGCCCCGGCTCACAGCCAGCCATTCCTAAGGGCGAGGTTATAACCTCCAGATGCTCCCCTTTCTCTCTGAGGACTCAGGACCCAGGGAGGCAGGAAGCTGGGAGGTGAGTGGAATGAAGGAGACAGTTTTAGCAGTAGGCATCCCTTCTGCCTTTCCTTGCCTCCATCTCTAGACCTAATGGCTCACTGAGCTGAGTGATTGAGCCCCTCCTCTGGGCTGGGCCCTGTACAAACACTAGGGACACAAGGGAGACAGGTACCACTTCTCCCCACATGACACTCCCAGTGCAGTGAAAACAGATGCGGAAACAGTACGGGACCTCCAGGGCAGGTACCTAACCCAGACCTGGAGTCAGAGAAGCTTTCCAAAGGAAGTGATGTCTAGGCTGAGAACAGAAGGATGGTAGGAGAGAGCAGTTTAAGTCCCCAGGGAAACTGTTTTCAGGCAGAGAAAACAAAGGTAGTGGGAGCATACCCAACTGGCGTGGTTCAGTGGTTGAGCATTGACCTATGAACCAAGAGGTCACGGTTCAATTCCCGGTCAGGACACATGTCAGGGTTGCGGGCTCGATCCTCAGTGTGGGGTGTGCAGGAGGCAGCCAATCAATGATTCTCTTTCATCATTGATGTTTCTATCTCTCTCTCCCTCTCCCTTCCTCTCTGAAATCAATAAAAATATACTTTTAAAAAACCAAGGTAACGGGAAGGTCAAGAGATTCTGGTTTGACAGAGCAATTACAAGTGGGTCAGGTTAATAGAATGTGTTGGTCGGGGAGGGGGAGGCCAGGGTTGTGGGGGGTGGTGAGGAGACTGGAGGGGTTGGCAGGGGCCAGGCTATGCAGGGACTCCTAAGTCACCTTAGGAGCTTGGAGGGAATGAAGCTAAGGAACTAGAGGTGGTTGCCTGTGGGCCTAGCAGTTTTCAGAGCTGGAGAAACCCTTCAAGACATGGACCCACAACCCGTGGTGCCCAGACTGTGGAGGGTGGTTTCAGACATCAACATGCCTCCAGTTCCCAAATGTCTTATGAGTGGCTCCCCTGCCCTCTATCCTTGATTCCACATTTGTGAAAGGCACGGGCCTCAGGCCCGAGAGCTCAGATGGGAAGGAGGGAGAAGGCCCATTCCCGGCTCCTGCTGGCCCCTCCACCCGCCCCTGGCTCTGTTCCTGCCATCTTCCCGCCACCTGTTCCCTCAGTGTTTGCCTCTTTTCTGTTCCTCCTGCTCCACGTGAACAGTTCCTGGTTCCTGCCCTCCGGGGCCTTCCTCCCGAACCTCGCTTTCTCTGCAGTGTTGCTCCTGATCCATCTTTCTTGGGTGGTTTCCTTGCTCCCAGTCTCTCTTTTCTTTAGGCTCTATATCTGCTTCTCTGTTAGAAAAGCATAGACTGACAGGTGGTTATATGCTCATAAGAAATTCAATAGAGAAGTATAAAGAAGTAAATATAAAGGTCCTCACTCCATTTCCACCCCACCCCACCCCCTCTCCAGCAGAGACCACTGTTTATGCTTTTGTATGTCTGTGTGGCTCACCTTGGTCTCTACTTTGAGCTCTGTGTGTGTGTGTGTGTGTGTGTGCGTGTGTGCGTGCGTGTGTGTGTGTGTGTGTGTGTGTGCGTGTGTGTAGATTTGATTGGGTCTCAGTCCCTTTGCCTTCATCTCTTTCTGTTTCTCTGTCTCTTTCTCCTGCCTCTCTCTCAATGTCTCACTATCTCTTTCCCTTTCTCTCTCTGTCTCTGCCTCTCACCCACTTCCTCCATCTCATCCCTGTCTCATTCTATGTCTGCCTCTTGTCAAAATATGGTTCTTTAGAAGTTAAAATCACACTCTGGCCACGTATCTCAGTTGGTTAGAACATCACTCCGATATACCAAGGTTTCAGGTTCAATCCCTAGTCAGGGCACATACAAGAATCAACCAATGAATGCATAAGTAAGTGGAACAACAAATCAATGTTTTTCTCATTCTCCCTTCCTCTCTCTCTAAAATGAATTGAGGAAATATTTAAAGTTAAAACCACAACTCTCATACAAATAAAACATGTCAGTCAGTGATTTCTTTACACCACGGGGAATTGAGCAGAATGGTAAAACTGATTCAGAGAAGTCAAAGAGAGATCGTATGTAATAGGGTGTCCCCCCAAATATATACACACACCTTGAATAATTATAAAGACAGTATTTATTAAAATATACTTCATTTTCAAAATTAAGCTATCGGCTGTGAAAGTGTGTATACATTTTTGGGGGCACGCTGTAAAGGAGCTGAAAGAATGCTGGGGAAAGACTGCAAGATCAAATGCAAGCCTGGTTAACGTCCTACACAGCATTACAACTAACCTCTGGGGTTCTTCTTCAACTGGACAGAAACCTATGAGTTAATGTGCAACTTTATCTTCAGTTCCCTAATCAATAGTAAGCAGGAAGTCAAACAAGAATAAGAATGCATCCCTAGAGAAGAAGCTAATCCTCAGATGGGCCCCTAGGCCAGGCCCCAGGCTGACGTCGGAGGACATGCAGGCAACTTTTGTCTGATTGCTAAGATGTGGGAATGTTTTCTCCACATCTGATTCTGTCTCTTCCTTTCGGTATCTCCTCACCTGTCTCTCTCTTGACCATGCCAGGCTCTGTCAGTGTCTCTGTCTTGATTTGACAAATGCACTTTAATACCTTTTCCTGGGAGTCAACCATGTGCCAGGACCTGGGCTCGGAGCTATGGGGAAAAGACAGCCCGATCCGACATGCCCTTGCCACTCTGTCTGCATTTCTTTCCAGAACTGGAAGGAACTCAAATGGAAATTCTGAGCCCTTGGAGGAGAGGAGCTGAGGGTGTGGGACGTGGCAGGGTGAGGGAGGGCCAGCAGCTGCCGTGGGCTGTCCTGAGCTCCGGCTTCAGCTGGCTGGGGCGGAGGTGACTTCACACCACAAGAATGTCTGAATCAGGAGTGTAACTCAACTTAGAATGGGGCTGGGAAGCGGGCAGCCTAGTGGGGGAGGGGAGAAGTTGGAGATCTGTGTTGGGACCAGGGACCGAGATGGGTGGCTAGCTATGATCTATTGTGGCCCTTGGGTATCCCTTTCTGTTCTTGGATTTCCGGAAAGAAAGTTTTCTTTTCCTTTGTTGCAAGTGAAAGGGCAGAACGGGGCCTCTAGAGGGATAGTAGGACAGGCTCAGGACTCATAAGGCTCCACTGGCAAACCTGAGGATCCAAGCGGGGAATCCGAGGGAGGGAGAGAAGCAGGAGCCAGAGAGGAAGGGAAGAGGAAACCCTGGATTTGAAGGCTTTAAGTTAAATGACTTGGTGGTTTGCAAGTGGTTTGTTATTAGTGGGAGAACCCTTTGTTTACACGAGAGAGACCCCTATTATTAAAACAGCCAAACAGCTGCCTCTGAGAGTCCAAGGGGCACCCTGAGCCCTCTCATCTCAGTCCTTGGGAGTTGTGACCTAACCCAACACCCTCATCTTACAAATGAGCAAACGGAGGCCCAGAGAGGGGAAGCAATTTGCCCAAGCCATTTACTGGTATGGGGTGGGTGTGGAGCCAGGTCTCAGTGTTCTTTTCAAAAGGATGGGAAGGACAGAAAGAACAGGTTCCAAGCAAAAAGGATGGAGAGAAGAGAAATGAGAAGATGGAGGAGAGGAAAGATTAGGAGAGAGAAGGAAGCAAGGGACTGCGTCTCAAGGGGCTGTGTGTCTTTCAAGTTTCCTAAACTAGAGGTTGGACATTAGCCTTTCTTTCAGAAGAATACAGAAGAGAGAGGGTCAGTGCCTTTAAAGAAAGATGAATCCAAACCCTATCAGCAAAGGTATCAAACTGGTGGCTCGAGGAGAGATTTCCCCAGCAGGTGGGTTTTGTGTAGAGAAGGGACCCAAACCTCAGGGTGGGCACACCCTCTCCAGCTTGGCACAGGCCCCATGAGTCGTGATGTATCGCCTTCTGTCACCTGCCTGCCCCTGAAGACGCTGAGTTTGCCTCCCTGGGAACCTTGGTCTCTCCTCCAGGGATGCACCAGGCTGGTGGTGCAGCCCCTTCCTTTTGCCTGGGGAGGAAGCAGGGACTGCTGGCTGCTGGCCAGGCTGAGCAGACTGCACGCTCCCAGGGTGTGGGCCTCACATCCTCCGGGACTCCCACTTGGTTTCTTCCCCTTTCCCATGGTCCCTGAGATGGTTTGCAAGTCTGTGATACTCCATGTCCTTGAACAGATCACCCTTTCTCAAAAGCCAGTGGCCTGAACATAAATTTGTGCATTAAAAAAAAAAATCACTTTTTAAAGTAGTAAAACCATTGTAATAAACAAAATCTTGCCCGGCAGGTGTGGCTCAGGGGTTGAGAATCAACCTATGAACCAGGAGGTCACAGTTTGATTTCTGGTCAGGTCACATGCCCGGGTTGTAGGTTTGATCCCCAGTAGGGGGCTTGCAGTAGGTGGCCAATCAATGATTCTCTCTCATCATTGATGTTTCTATCTATCTCTCCTTCTCCCTTCTTTTCTGAAATCAATAAAAATACTGGTATATTTTTAAAAACATTTTAAAAAAAGAAACGAAATCTTCAGCAAAGCCCAATATGTCAGACCAATAAATGTAGTTCTGCTCTGGTTGAAGGAGGGGTGGACTGGGGGACTGGAGACTGCCCTCCTGGCCTTCCTGCTGCCCCCTCAGGGCTCCTGCAAGGAACTCCTAGAACTCAAGAGGGCCGCCTGCAAACCACTGACATGGAGAACCTCAAAGATTCATTACAAGAAGCTCCTATCTTCATTCTCTCATCATTGATGTTTCTCTCTCTCTCCTTCTCCCTTCCTCTCTGAAATAAAAAAATATCCTATATAATAAAAGCCTAATATACTAAGTGTCCGACCGTTCAACCGTTCGACCAGTTGCTCTGATGCACACTGACCACAAGGGGGTAGATGCTCTGACCAGGTTAGCTTGCTACTGGGATCCAGCCAATTGGGACTGGGCGAGACATCCTGGACAGGCCCTGGAGCCCTCCCACGGTTCCTCCCCGGCCTGATCGTGCACCGATGGGGTCCCTCAGCCTAGCCTTTGCCCTCTCGCAATCTGGGACACCTCGGGAGATGTTGGAGAGCTGGTTTTGACCCTATCCCCGCAGGCCAAGCTGAGGGACCCCACCAGTGCACGAATCCATGCACCAGGCCTCTAGTATATATATATATAAAAAGAAGAGGGCATTGAGGCCTGGCTTGTCCAGGAAACAGTGCAGAAAAAGAGTTGGGTTGGAGAAGGAGGTAGGGGCTCAGAAGACCAAACGACTGTCCAGGCTGTCTCTCAGATCGGCTAAGTCACAGCGTCAGCTGCCACGTCGCTGGGCTGGCAGGCTGTCATGATTTCTGGTTCCACAGCTGCTAAAACTGAAGAGAGGTTTGGTTTGTGGGCCACGTCAGGAGACATGTAAGAGCCACATTGTAGGGGTGAGTTATTGGGCTTTCCCCTCCTTCAGAAAAGATATCCGGGCGTGTGGGGTTTCAGACAAAAATTGGTGCCTGCGTGTGAGTGTTCCCTGGACCGGGACCAGCAGCTGCAATATTACAGAGCCAGGATGAGAGGAGACAGAACCAATCCATCGCTGAGCTCCTCCAACCCTGCCCAGGGCTGCGAGAGACAGCTCAGGCCAGGCTGGAGGGAGCCCTGCACCCTCAGTCAGAGATACAGAACCCCAGAGAAAGGCTAAAGGGCTACGAAGCCTGCAATATAAATCTTTAACATTGAGAAGTGTGTTTCCACACCAACAGCAGAAGGTGTCTTCTCAGAGCAATAGGCCAAAGAATTCATTATCTTGGGTCAAATCTCAGCTCTGCCACTAATGTCCCAGGTGACCCAGGACAAGTCACTTCACCTTTCTACACAAGGGTGTTGGATCAAATAAAAATTTCCCAAAGAGTTTTTCACGGAATGCAGGTTATGTAGGATGCATGCATAAGCTCATGAAATGGAGGGTCTGTAACAGTTAAATGGGGTTACTCAAGTCTCTTTTCTACAGAACTTTATCAGAGCCTTTAATGTTTTAATGTTTTAATATCCCTCAGGAATATATACCCATGAGGAAGGTGATGAACGCCACATTAACCGGACTCACTTGAACCTAGGGTCCCCCTTTTTTTCTGAGGTTTCATATTTGTGGAATACACTTTGAGAAACGTCCAATAATTTAATGATCTAATGATAAGATAGCTAACATTGATAGGTTATGTCATAATAGGCAACAGTAAGCCAAATGCATTATACATATGATCTCATTTAATCCTCTCAAGAACCTAAAGTAGAAAGTTACACTTTACACTTGAGGAAACTGAGGCAGGAGGTTCAGTGAGATGCCCCCAGTTTTCCAGAATTAAATAACTCGCAGCGGGATCCATTCCCAGAAATCTGATTCCAAACTTTGGTCTCGTGTTTACTGATTCTCCAAAATGCATGCTCACTTGAATTTTACATTGACTTTATACCCAGGAGGGTCAAGTATGATGATCATGCTCATTTTACAGGTAAGGAAACAGGTGGAAGGGAGAGGTGAGCTGCTAACAGACTATAGGCAGGGCCTATGGGCACAGACCCTACTGAGGGCAGAACTGAACTCAGATCTCAAACCAAAGCATCGCTTTGGGTAGGTTTGCGTCAACATGAGAAAGAGCGACCAACACACTATAAACCATTCGTCACCTCAGTGAAGACGGGGGCTCTGTGAGAAGATACCTTGGCAAACTCTCACTGGAACCTGGATGGAGGAAGCTAACACAGTGGGAAGAGTCTTGGACCAAATGTTGAGTTTGGACTTTCCATTTCCGCTCCACATGGGCCAGCTGGGTGACCTTGGGCAAGTTCCCCAGGGACACCGTCGACTCAAGCCCAAAATGTACTTGGTGAATCCTGACTTTTCTACCTTATAGACTAACTGTGCCATTCAATAAGATTATGGTTCTAACAGTCCTTTGTGAGCTGTAACAAGCTGAGGGCACAATCTGAAGCTACTCAATGGGAGAACTGCGAGTGGGAGGGAACTGCAGTGAAATTTCATCCTCCTCTCTGTTTGGCCTTGCCCTGGTCAGTGGCCACTCTGCCCAGGGGACCAACGGCAAGAAGACAATGAGGTCTTTGTGCCCTTCAGCCAATGGGAGGGCCCCCCTGGGGAAAGATACAGTAATAAGACAACAGGCTGAGCCAGTCTCCATACCCCAGCCTTCTTAGCTTGGCAGCCTTGACTTTGAGGCAGACATACAAAGGGTACATTTCAGAGTTTTGATATGTAATCTTCAGCCTAAAGGGATCAGCCAGTCCAGTCCCTGCCTCCACAGGCGAGGGGCAGCTAGAGCTGGAGCTGGGAGACCAGGGCTCCAGGCCTAGCTGTCCACACTGTGACCTTGGCCTCTAAGATCCTCAATTTTCCCAGCCGTACAATTGGGTAGGGCCCAAGGGCCCTATTAGCCCTAAGCTTTGAGAGAATAGAAATTCAGCCTGGATTGAAGGATGGGTAGGGTTGGGGCAGATGGGGAAGAGGGGCAGTCTCACCAAGAGTGTGGCAGAAGCAGAGGTATGTATAGGGAAGCAACAGAGAGTGGGTGTGTGTGTGTGGAGTTGAGCTACTTGTGTGGATTCCCGGCTTCACCAATACGGGACTTTGAGCAAGTTATTTAGTTCTCTGAACCTCTGTATTCTCTTTAAAATGGGAATGGGACTCAGCCGGTATGACTCAGTGGTTAAGCATCGACCTATATGAACCAGGAGGTCACAGTTTGATTCCCAGTCAGGGTATATGCCTGGGTTGCAGGCTCGATCCCTGGTGTGAGACGTTCAGGAGGCAGTCGATCAATGATTCTCTCTCATCATTGATGTTTCTGTCTCTTCCTCTCCCTTCCTCTCTGAAATCAATAAAAATATTTAAAAAAAATTTTTTTAATGGGAATGGGAATTGTACCTACCTATGGTAGACCCCAAAAAAGTGCCCCCCCAAAGTTGTCCGCATCCTAAATTCCCATAACCATAAATATATTACCTTAGATGGCAAAGGGAACTTTGCAGATTAAGTTAAGGAATCTTTTTTTTTTTTTTGTAATCCTCACCCAAAGATATTTTTCCATTGAATTTTAGAGAGAGTGGGAGGGATGGGGAGAGACACACAGAGAGAAACATCAATGCGAGAGAGACACATCAATTGGTTGCCTCCCATGAGATTGAGCTTGCAACCGAGGTACATGCCCTTGACCGGAATCAAACCCGGAACCCTTCAGTCTACAGTGCGATGCTCTATCCACTGAGCCAAACTGGCTGGGGCAAGTTAAGGATTTTGAGATGGGAAGATTCTCCTAGATTATCCAGATGGGTCCTTATACAAGAGTATGAGGTAGGCAAGAGGGTGAAGTGAACAAGGAAATGTGATGATGGAAGCAGAGGCTGGAGTGATGTGCTTAGAAGATGGAGGAAGAGGCCCTGAGCCAAGGAATACAGGTGGCCCTGGGGAGCTAGAAAAGGCCAGGAAACCGAGTCTCCCCTCCAGCCTCCTGAAGGAACACACTCTGCCAACACCTTCATTTGTGGACATCTGACCTCCAGAGCTAATGTCATACATGTCCAACTTTAAGTCACCAAGTTTGTGGTAATTTATTATAGCAATAATGAGAAGCTAACATACTACCTAAGTTTATATATTAAGTGGAGATTAATTAAGATAATAGGTATAATGTGTTTTGCCCAGTTTCTGCTCAATAATATTGGATATTATTTCTCTTCCCAGCTTAGTCATAATCGTTTCAACAGGCCATCAAGTTCCCACATGCAAAATTTGCTGTTGTTTTTTTTTTACCTGTGAGGCTCACTCAGGATTTATGGCCTGGAGAGCTGAACCAATGAGCTCATGACAGTTTCTAATGTATGGCCTTAGGGGATGGTTCCTGGCACTGCTTTTATTTATTTAACTTTCTGCTTGATTGCTTTCCTTTTTGCCAGAAACCAAATCAACAGCCTCGCTGGTCTCTTTCCAGGGTTCAGATGTCTTGCTCCCTGTCCAGGTATTCCTGCTCTCACAGGGAAACTGGCCCCAGTCCAGCTCCAAGAGATGGTCCATCAGGGGATCCAGGTGACAGACTCGAGTCACCCAGCAGAAAGACAAGCAGGTTCCCAGTGGGGTTGAGAATCTGCCTCTTAGCCAGGAGTGAGGAGACTTGGTGTTGAGCCCTAGGTGACTGGGGCCTCAGTTTCCACATATCTACAATAGAGGTTCTGAGCCCCACCCTGACTCCCTCATAGACTGCTGTGTTGTTCACTGAGACAGTAGAGAAGGAAGCACTTTGGAATGGCCAAAGGGTGTAAAAATGGTAGGACTAAAGAGGAAGGAGAAAAGGAAGAGGAGAGACACGAGTCACCATGTCCCTTCCCAGGTTAAAAGTCGCCCATACCTCAGAGGCTCCTGTTCCCCCAGGGGTGCTCTTACCCCTAGGTATAAACCTACCACGTTTTCCTCTGAGGGATCCCGGCCCAGATGTCCCCACAGGGGCCTGGAAGTGGTCCCCAGATGGGATCACTGTCCCAGAGCTTTAGCTTAGCCCCAACCAGCTTTCTAATCCCTGAACCAAAGGCCACCTTGGCACTGAACCAAATCCCTGAACCAAAGGCCACCTTCCATCAGCTCATTTTCATCAGAATCATTATCTTAGTTTATGAAGACAACACAAAGTTTAGGTTAATTTTAGTCCCTGCGATGCCTGGAAGCTATAGCAACCAATCCTATAAAAATATACATCTGTCCAGATGGTAAAACAGATCTCTGAGGAATCTGCCAGCACCCTGTATGGACAAGCCGAGCAGAGCATCAGCCCTGGCTTTGGACCAGGGAGTGGCCTTGGTGGTCATCCAGAGCAGATCCTTCCTTGGATTTCTGACTAGCCCTTTCAGGACCTGGAAAAAGCGAGGGACCTTCTCTATAAAAAAACCCACAGATGCCCAAAATTTCCATCCAATTTTTGTAGTTTTGAGGATCTCTGAAGACCAGCGTTCAGCACGATTCCAGGCTGGAGCCCTATCAGAAAATAATGCCCTCATTGATTCGAGCCAACTTTGTGTCGGCCGCTGTTCTAGACACTGGAGCACTGCCATGAGCAAGGCACGTGAAGCCCCTGCTCTCATGGAGCTTCCATCTCGTTGGGGAGAGTTTCTCATCGTGACAAGTTCGAGGAAAGAGGGAAGGAGGTTGATGTAAGTTGGGTGGTCAGGAAGGCCCTCTCTTAGATGACATCAGGACAGAGACCTGAAGGCTGAGGAAACTGTAGGCACAGGAAAATCAGATGGAAGAATGCTCTTGCTAGAGGTAAGAGCAAGTGCAAAGATCCTGGGGTGGAGTAACGTTGGGGTTGCTGAGGAACTAAAAGGAAGCCAGTGGGATTGAAGTAGAGTGAGCAAGGAGGACAATGAGGAGGCGAGGAGGCCACGTGGTGCAGACGCTTATGAGAATGTTCTCTGCCTTCTCCCTTTGTATGTTAGTCAAACCCAGTCCATGCTTCAAGACCCACCTCTTCCAGGAAGCCTTCTCTGCCTGCTCCTCCCTGGCATCCCTGCCATGAGCCCCGGGGATCCGCCTCAGAGTCTGTCCCACGCGTGTATCCATAGGGCATGTCCTCTCAGCAAGACCCAAATCTTCTGGAGGTCAAGGACCAGATAGTGATTCTTGTTGCTCCAACCAGGACCGAAAGCACTGAGAAGTTCATGGAGCATCAGTCGGAATCATGTTGAGTGTGGAACCAGCCTGCCAGGTGGTCTTGACAAGTGACTTACCCTCTTTGAGCCTCTGTTTCCTTATTAGTAAAACAGGCATCATAACAATATCTAGGTCAAAGAGTTGCTGTGAAGATCACTCAGGCCTCAGAGAACCTTGACTACGGTTACTTCTCTGGTTATTATCAATACCATCCATCACCTTATCTGTTCTATACTGATGACACAGATCTCCCAGCTGGAAAGCCAACCTCTTATGTGTCTATTTGTGATGTAACTAGAGTTAACAGTGTTGTTGTTTTTTAGACCATATACCAAATCCTCAGCGAGGACGCCACCAGTGGCAGCTTCTCTTGTCTGTACAGAGGCCAGTCCTGGCCTTGCCTTTGTTGCAGACAGAAGGCCTTTAAATTGCTTTGCCCTTCTCGGCATTGCCTGATGTTGGGCTCCTGTGAAGATTGCTGTCATAAAATCAAGACACTTGGCCTTGGCTCTGCCCCTGGGGGCCCTTGGGCAATCCCTTGCCCCCTCCCGGCCTCGGTTCCCCTTTGAACAACGGGGAGGCTGTTCTAGGTGATTCCTGAGGCCCTTCCAGCCCTGGCACTCGGTGAGTCTGTTTAGGCAGCAGCCCCAGAACCCAGGAGGCAGGCGGCAGCGTTGGGAAGTCTGGTCAGGACAGCCCACCACAAGGAGAGGAAGAGAGAAATGGAAGACAGAGACAGCTTTGGCTGGGGGTGGGGGTAGGGGCGGGGGAAGGAGGAGACAGAGGAGGGGGAGGGACCTCCCCAGCCCAGAGCTCTGAGTGGTTTCCTGTTGCCCAGCTCTAAACCCCTCCACATTCCCGCAGACCTTCAGACTGTCGGAGCGCACTCAGCCTGCTGCCTGCCTGCCACTGAGGTATGCACGACCCTGCCCTGCCTCTCCCTTCTACATCCTACACCCCGGTTCACCCCTCCAGTGCCTGCACAGGGCGGGGAAGCTGTGCTAGGGATCTGGGTCAGGGAGCGGGGTGCGCATCTCCTTTGGGCTCCCCTTGAGGGCAGAGGCGACGGACTCCCTGCCTGTTGCTTTTCAGGTGCAATCACAGTGTAACTTCTAGGTTTGCAGAAAATAATCTCACTGTGTCTTGGAGGGAGTCTTCCCTCTGTGTCTGGCTCTGGTTTGAGAGGCTGCCTGCCTGTCCCCTTTGCTCCCTTTGCAAATGTGGCAGCCGCCTCCTTCCCTGGGAATCTGATCTGGTCGCAGCTGCAGAGGGGACCTGCCGGCAGCCAGGGTCTGCCCGCTCCCCATTCCAGGAGAAGAAACTTCCTGGACTCGGGTCTTGGTCAGGGGCTCTGTTTTCTAAAAGGGACTTTGCATGAACAATAAGCTAATCTCCAGAAGGCTAAGTGGGGGGGGGGGGGGGGGTACCTTTAATTAGCACCTTCCGGAAGGCTCCCGATTCCCTTGAATTCTCCCTTATCCACATCTCCCCAGACACACACACTGACTCCAGAGGCCCCGTGTATTGAGCTGGGCATTGCTCCCACCCTGGGCTCCTGGGGTGTAAACACAACCACTAGCAGTCTGTGAGAGTCTAGACCTGAAAACCCAGGCGTCTGATATGGTCCAGCCAGGGCGCTGGGCCTAAGGTAGGCTGCTGGGGGTGTGTGTGGGTAGGTGGGTGTGGGGTGGGGAGGGAGGTGGGGGGATGTGCTGAGAAGGGGAAAGGGCAAAGGCAAGACCGAGAAGGTTCCAGGGCAGTTTTTCCACACCTCCCGGTTTTGAGAAGCCCGAACCCTACAGAGGACCGGTGCTGCGCCGTCAGGGTGTTAGGTCTTCTGCAGATGAAGCCCCTCCTGTCTTTTCCCTGCTGGCCCCAACGGCTGGTTGACTTGATGAGTGGGCTTCCTGAGTCCTGGGGGCACCGAGGGAAAAGGGGCCCTGGCATGAGGCAGGTCTCCAGGAAGCCCAGTCTGCCCAGAAGCGCACAGAGAGGCGCACATGTGCCCCCGGAAAGGATAGCATTCTCCACGGAACACAAAGAGACAATGTTTTCACCGGCCATACTCAGGGCTGAGTGTCTACACACCCCAAGTGCTGGTGGTGGTGTGAGAAGTAAGTCGGAAGCAGAATGGCAGACGTTACGCACACATTCTGCGTGTGGTCTTGGGTAAGTGACTCCTCTGGACGTAGCGTCCTGTCTGTAAAGTAAGGGTTGGCCTTGAGGGGCTGTGGGACACCAGACATCCTGTGAGACTCTCAAAGGAAGGTCCCTTAAACGGGGATCCACAGAGTCGCCTGTGAATGGGCTTCAAGGCATCTGCAAGCCCCTTAGAACACCGTGACGAGAGAGAGAGAGAGAGAGAGAGAGAGAGAGAGAGAGAGAGAGAGAGAGAGAGAGAGAGAAATGGAGCACAAGAGGGTGTTCGCAGCCTGAAAATATTGTCAGATGGATGCACAGCCTGCAAAATAGCCAGAGGGCATGGTGTGGGAGATGGAATGGATGGGGACTGGGAACTAATGTATATTTGCAGGAGGATGAAACAGTTTGAAATAGAAATGGCTGGGGGAAGAGAGAGTTAACTCAGCCATCAGCTGCCACATCGACAAAGCCTGGAGCAGAGGGAGGGAGGGAGGGTGGGGTGGAAGGAGGGGGGGTGCCTGGAGAAGGAATCAACTTTTGAAACTTTCTCCAAGTCCCACCCACTGAAAGGCTCTTCTCTGCCTGACTCACTGTGGGAGGAATGCGAGTTGCCACGGTAACCTTTTTCAGGGTTTCTGCCTGCTGGCTGGGAGGGGATGCTGGGAACACTCAAGAGTACATCAGGCTCAGTCTGAATGTCCCCCACTCCATTGCATCCCCAAAACTAAAAGAGCAGGCTGCAGTGCGGCCCTGCCCTGCTGACTTCCCAGGACCCCAGGGCAGCTATGGGGCTGTGATAAGCTTCCCAAACAGGGTCTTGAAGACCTGAGTTTAGTTCCACCTTTGCCCCGAAGATGCCATTTGACCTTGAACTAATGACTTCTCCTTTCTGAGCCCCCAGTTTCCTCCTTGGTTAAAGGGCAGTAGCAACAGCCACCTGACAGGGAAATTATGTGGGCGAAACGGGATACGGCGCAGGGAAGCACTTGCTAAAATGTGGCCCTCCCACGTACTGCACGGGTTTTTAGAACTGATGGATTTATGGCATCCAAAGGGTTGGTGAAATCGTTCCCAGCTTCTTTTTTTTTTTTGGGGGGGGGGGGGCAGCTCCATCATCTTGGGGGTTGCATATCTTCCCTTTACTAAAAGTGCAGACAGTCATATTAAAAATACACTATGTAGATTCATTTTGATTTGGGCCTCTTCTTGAGTATTTCCCAAGAGTATTGTATCCTCCAGTGTTGACTGAGCATGGGTCATAACTCATAGTGAGTGACATTGGGAAAGATCCTTCCCATCCCTTGGCCTCAGTTTCTCAATCTGTTAAACGGGGAATCTAGCCTAGATGGTCTCTAGTTGCCCTTCCTGCTCTGAAGTCCTGCAAACCTAAATCCAAGATGCTGCCTTCATTAGAAGGAAGAGCTGGCCTACATTTTTTAAAAAAACATATCTTTATTGATTTCAGAGAGGAAGGGAGAGGGAAAAAAAGATAGAAACATCAATGATGAGAGAGAATCATTGATCGGCTGCCTCCTGCACGCCCCCTACTGGGGATCGAGCCCACAACCTTGGGCATGTGCCCTTGACTGCAATCGAACCGGGGACCCTTCAGTCTGCAGGCTGACGGTCTATCCACTGAGCCAAACCAGCTAGGGCTAGCCTACATTTTTAACACCCCCTGTTCCCAAAGCTGAAAAGGAAACAACAGAGGAGGGGACCTAGCATCTTGGGTTGCATAACAGTCCTGATAAAATCTTTATCCATCTGTAGAGACTTGTCAGCCACTAATATGGCTGGGGCTCGCTCTTCACAAGAGCAGCTTTTCTTGCTGAAAAGAAGCTATAAATAGGAAAGATGGTGGGAGGAAGGCAAGAGCTGAGGATGTGACATAAACAGGAGAATGTTTGTTTTTGGGTGTTATTTAGATAGGTAGCTAAGTATGCAGAGATAAACAGGGACAGACACACGCCCACGAGGATGCAGAGTATACATATTATTTCCTTTTTTTCAGTATAGACGTTATTTCATCAATAGGCACCTATTGGCACAGCTAGAAATAAATGCCGATCAATACATGAGCAGACCCAGAGGTCATGCACCCAAATCCCTGATACCCTGACTCACAGACAAGTTCCAGGTAAATATCCTGATGCATCTGCAAACTCTACCCTCGCCTGGACAGGCCGCCTGGACAGGCCGAAACAGACAGACGCTGAGTCAGGTAGACACACACACACAGGCACACAGGTGCAGCTTCACACAGAAGTCCCCAGTCCATAGGAAACTTACACGGACACACTGGCAGGCGTGCAAACACAACTGCCATTTGCAGCACATATAGATGTGCGCAGCCAGACACAACTGTAGGTCACGATGGGAAGATAGACACGCTACATACATACATACAGCACCAGATCACTGTTATATTTCACAGGTAGAGAAATTGAGACTCAGCAAGGGAAATAACTCACTCAAGGTCACACAGCAAAGTGTCTGAACCAACCTTCCAGATGTTTGGAAATATCCAGATGTTCACCTTGCCTTTTTTCTTTTTTTCATCTGATCAGTGTGTTGTCACGTCCCCACACCTCCCTCTAGGCAACAAGCCCCATGGATAACGAGCAGTATCTCCTCTCCTTTGCTGCCTGCCATGGCCTCTCCCAGCCCCTACGGCTTTGTCACTGGGGCAGCCTGGCGATGTGGCTAATAGGCAGCTGCTCTTCGCTTCCTGCTGACTCCCTCCCCAGCCTCTGTCTTTAAAGGAGGGAGGGAGGGAGGCTGGAGCTGCTGAGCTTTCACTGACCAGGGGGATCAATGAAGCTACTTTTTCTCTACATCACAGAGCCTGACTCCCAGCCCCAGTCCCGAGATCAGGGACGGCCGGGCTGAGCAGGGCCAGAGTCAGCAAGCAGTGACTTGACACAATTATTTAGAAAAACAGCCTCCTCCTCACCCAGGAGGAGGCGTCTTAGATAGGAAATTAACTCTGCTCTCGCTCTTCAAGCCATAGAGCTTGATGTCTGGAGGGGAAATATGGATGGGATACAAACTCTCTCTGGACCTGGGTTCTTTCAGAAGCTTGGTATTAACTTCCCTCATCAGGAGATCCCTCTGAACCATCTTGTGTTAGTTGTGGCGTTAGGATTCCAGATTGATCAGATGAAAAAAGAAACAAAACGAAACAAGGTTAACATCTGGAAGTTTAGCTCAGCCACCCGCTTGCTGTATGACCTGGAGTGAGCTGTTTCCCCTCTCTGATCCTCAGGGTTTCTGTTTCTAAAACCAGAAACATGACAAAGAGGTTTCATCACATGGCTTGTGAAGTTCACAAGCCATGGCTAGTGGCTGCCAGAAGAACTGTTCAGGATTCAGATGCCACTCTGGACTTCAGGGGGAAAGGTCATATCATTGATTAGTAATGTCTGCCACATGCACAAGAGGAGCAGGTGGAGGCATATATGCCTAGTATTTGCCATCTTTAGGACTGGGCATTTGGATGTTATTTCTCATCCCCTCCATTTGTGGTCACAGGGATACAGCAATGGCCCCTAGGGGGAGCCAAGGAGCAGAGCCTGAAGCTCCACCCCTGGGCTGCTCCTAACCACGGTGATACGTGGCATGGTGAAACGTGGCATGGTAGACGCCTGATTTCCAGGCCTAAACTCTGGGGCTATTTCTGAGTTGCCCCAGAACCTCTTCAATCCTAAGCTTGAGCATCCATAACACCCTAAAATTTCCCCTGCCTCCTTCCCTTCCAGCAAGAAATATTAGGAGTGGAAGCAGAGTTGAGGGGCAAGCTGGGAGAGGTGATATTCCTAACCAGCTGCCTGAGTTGACTCAGAAGTCAAGAACCTTAGGGACCACCTTGCCCCAGGGTTTTCAAATTGTGTTCGTAGGCACCCAGAGAAGCTCCAAGGCACCTCCGGCGTGTCCTAATGTGCAGGGCTTCCAGCCCTATCTCCACTCCACTTTGATTGGCTTTTGTTTTCTAATTTCAAGCTGATTTATTGAATAGATAACAATACATTCACGTGTTTCAACAAGTGCAGAAGGGTTTTAGCTGTTTCATATGTGGGACTTCCGCAGAAGATGTCACTGAGAGGAAGGGCTCCCTGGCAACCATAATTTTGAACACCACGGATCTAAAACGACCTCCTCCTTGGGCAGCTGGGTGGGTCGGTGAGGTCCAGAGAGGACAGGAGTGTGCACAGTGAGCTGGGCCACATCGCCAAGACTCGATCTCAGGACTCCCGGCTTTCCTGTCGCCTCCAGGGGCTGAGCGGCTCCCTGGCCGGTGAGTGCCAGTGTGGCCTCACGGGCCGCTGTGGCGCCTCTCCGGCATGGCTCGGCCCTCTTTCCAAGTCCCAGCTCCCTGGCAGGCCTGGCTCACGGGTTCCTTTTTAGCCTCTCGACTTGTTTTCCTCTCTTTGGGCTTGTTTACCGTGAACGTGTGCTTTTGGAAGCCTTGTTTCCAAGCCAAACAGTGGGAGCGAGATGCTCGTTCTGCGTCAGCAGCCCAGCTGAGAGGCCGCCTGCAGGCGGGGCCGGTCTCCCCGGGACCCAGAGGAGCAATGTCTCCTTTGTTCCACGCTGACTGCCTTTCTCCCTGGGCCACTAAGAGCTGGGATTCCTGCCCTGGGTTCTCGAGGGGGATGGAGATTCTGGGATCCTTGGGTTTTAAGATGCTCTTCCAAATGACATTAAGCTATGGATTCCCTCATGTGTATCACCCATGAGTTTTCCAAGGTAGGTGAGTTACTTCCGTTTTACAGATGGCGAGGTGAATTGAGGCCCAGAGAGTGAAGGTCACTCTTCGAAGGTCATGCAACTGCTAAGCAGCAGAGCCAGGATTTGAACCTGTACATTCCATCTCCAAAATTCTATGATTCTGAGATTTCCCCCAGTTCTGACGTTCAGCAACTTTTCGGTGGCCAGGGAGACCCGGAGGAAGCCCTTTATGTGTGAGGGCGATGAGCTGGGGGGCTGGCTGTACTTTTCCATCCCCAGAGTCCTTTCAAAGAGAGAAGTGACCTCAGCCTCAGGTCCTGCTGGCAGCCAGGGTCGGGTTCTCAGCCATCTCCAGAGCAAATAAAGGCAAAGGAAGGGACTTGATGTACCGAACAGGAGGTGGCGGCCGCGGTGGGGTGGGGGGAGCGGTGTCTGCATTTGATGACCACCCAGCCAAGGGAAACACACCTCCTCTTCCTCTCCTGGCCTGGGCCACCTTCCCTCCTGCACCTCGGCCAGTTCACAGCCCAGCTGGGCCCCATTCAGGTGGACACCTGGGAGGGAGCGGCCGCCAAGGGAAACTGAGGTGGAGAGCAGCCAGGGGTGCAGTGGGGCCGTAGGGCCTCACTCAGCCCCACCACTCACCACCAGGGCCTCTTGGCAGGCTCTCCCCTCCCTGGGCCTCAGTCCCCTCACCTGTGCCATAGGGTACAAAGACAGGCCACGAGGCCCCAGTGGGATGCTGGATTGTGAAAACACTTTCAAAAAGATAAACATAGGCATCATCACCAACTCCAGAGATACACAGAAGGGAGTTCTCATTGAATACTGGTCGTTTATAGGAAGGTGTTTATATTTTCACCAGGCCTAGGTTTGATTCGCAAAGGCGGTGTGCACAGCTGAGAAGCTGAATGTCGGGGTTGGACCCTGTGTCCTGACCTTGCTGAGGTTCCTGTCGCACCCCATGAGCTCTGCGGGATGGGCGCCTGGCCTCGTTGGCCAGCGGTGCCTTAGAGAACCTCGGAGATGGACTGCACGGCTCTGCAGGGGGTGCGGCTGTGCATGAACAAGAACAGCCCGGCTGCTCCCCTTCCCTCGGTCCCATCACCTGGGACTGGTGATGTGGCGCAGGGCGGGACCCAACATTGGGAAAACAACTCGTCCTCCAAGATTTTGGGTCCTTTTCTTTTTTAAAATATATTTTTATTGATATCAGAGAGGAAGAGAGAGGGAGAGAGAGATAGGAACATCATTGATGAGAGAGAATCATTGATCGGCTGCCTCCTGCACACCCCGTACTGGGGACTGAACTGGTGACCTCCTGGTTCATAGGTCGACGCTCAACCACTGAGCCACGCCGGCCAGGCTGGGTCCTTTTCTTAATGCTTTCACTTTCTGGATTCCTGCCCCACCTCTACGCCAGTCTCAGAACATCATCCCTATCAGGCCCGCTCAATGCCATGACCTGGGTGTTACATGACTTCGTCTCTCTCAACCACAGACTCCCCACCCTGAGAGTGGGCCTAGGACCTTCCCATACCTGTCTGCCTGCCATGTGTCAGAGGCTCTGAGGGGACAGTGTGTAAGTGAGGCCTTTACTATAAAGCACAGCAGGATTTAGAATCTTTTTCTCTTCTGGCCGGGGACGGAGGAGGCAGAAAGGGTGAGTGTGCCGCTGGAAAGTGCAGGAGGTGAGGAGGCAGGACAGGTGGCCGAGCCCGCCCCCAGCCTTTCTCTGGTCGGAGAGGCAGCAGGGTTCCTCCGCTCAGATGAAGGACATGGACTCTGGAGACCAGTCTTCCTGCCTCTCCAACCCGAGCTTGTTGCATTTCCAGCCCTGGCTGAGCTCTGTCTCCAATGACCGCACCTCTCTGTCACTGCAGCCCAGACACGGTGCCTCTTTTGCCCTAGCCAGTCTCACGTTGGCCTTCAACTTCAGACAGCCTCAGACAAGTCCCTCATTGACGCTTTCTCTCCAGCTCCGTCCGTCAGAAGCCACATGCAGGAGGTGTTTGACTTGTGTCTTCCAAATGGGGAGGCAAGAAGGGAGATTTTCCACCCCTAGGCCTGGAGGAACAAGCCTACAACTGTGTGCCGGGGGAACATTCCCAAAACTGCCTGGAAAGGGAAGACGGGACTTCCCTGGGAGTCAGGGCCCTGGTGAAGCAGAGCCAAGGCCCCACGTCGATTCCTTTACATTTTTGTTAGTTTTCTATTATGCCCACCCCAGGAAATGGGAGGCGAGATTTGTGTTTATTTTAATCCAACAAAGGAGCGTGAGGGACTCTGCTCTCTCCTGCCTGCTTCTGTGACTCACGCACTGTCCTCGAGTCCAAGTGAAGATGCTGGTGCCGGAGCTGATGCTGGGTACCAAGCCAGCGTGTGCCTGTGGCATTGTAAGGGCCTAGTTGCCACCTCCAAGCTCACTTAGTCTAATGCTCTCAATTAAAGGAAGGGGGCCACAAGGCCTAGAGAGGATGAAGGACTTTGCCAAGTCACCAAAACACCATTGAGGTAGAATAAGAACCCCTGGAATTTCATTCCAAGCCGAGTGGTTTTTCCACACCTCCAAGGTGCTTGGCCAGCTGAGAGGCCTTGGAAGGAACCAGGGATGATAAGACTGATCTGGAGGACAGAGGGAAGACAGGGCAACCGCTCCCCTTGCCCAAGAGCGGCTTGGGGGCCGAGGGGCTGTGCTTGCCCTGTTTGGCCACAGGCGGGGGAAGAGAGGAGACCAGGCGAAGCCTGGGGGAGGCGAATTTAGGTCAGTCTAAGGAAGAGTTAGAAAATGGAAGCACGTTTAGTGGGAACAAGAAACAGAATGTCTTCACCATGGACCCTCTGTTAGGGATGGCACAGTTGTCATGGAATCGCCGGAGCGGGTCCTGCTTCCAGATCCTACCAGTCATGAGAGTCAAGAGTTCAGCATCGAAGGGGTGAGGTCTTAGCAGTGACCAGGGCAGGAGAGCTTCCTAGATCCCACGCACACCCTTCAGTTGTGAAGGGGGAAGAGAACACGCAGCACATTTTCGCATTTGGACAGTCTCCCTACAGGATCCGGAGAAAAACTGCCCCTTCTGGGGAGAACAGAGAAGAGTGCGGCCACCCGCACATTCCACAGGCCCAAGACTATTGTTCTTTGTCTTACAGTGTAGACCTCATTGTCTCAAATTGGCAGGAGGTTGCTGCTTGCTAACTTCTCCCATTGCAGAGGGGAAGGGACGGAGGGGGGGGGGAGGGGGGGGGAGGGGCGAAGGAAGCGGGAGAGGGGGAGGAGGAGGAGGGGGAGGAGGAGACAGGAGACTAATTCTAGAACTGCAGGCCCCTTGGACAGGATCTGGCTCAGCATTGTCCAGACTTGGCAAACTGGCCAGTCATCTTCCTGATCACCTTTTAAAAACTTCAAATAAATGTATTGAGAAGGGAGACTTTGTATCATTACTATAAATGGAAAAATCTGTGTACCTCTGTCATCAGTAGAAGGAAGCTATAAAAATACATACAAAGAAGACAAAACAACTTGTTGAATTCCAACTGGAAATGGTTTCCCGTGGAGGCTCTGGGCCAGGGCCTGCTCTCTGGTAGAAAGGAAGGTAGATGAGCGTTAGGTGCTAAAGATGCCTCAGCATCAACTAAGACGTCCCCATGGAATCAGCGTGGAAAGAGAACTGAGCAGAAGCAGCTTTCTCCCCGCCTTTCACTGTCATACAACACGTCCATCTAAAATTACCTTGTAGGCCTGGCCGGGTAGCTCAGTTGGTTAGAGTGTTGGCCTGTGTTTCTCTCCCTCTCTCTAAAAATCAATAAATAAAAACTTAAAAATAATAATAAATTATCTTGTATGTCACTGGAATTCAGCAACAGAAGGAACCTCCATCAGAAGCCTCCTACTCACTGAAATCTCTCTCCCCGCAGGGTTCCCAGCACCATGAAGGCGTGGATCTTCTTCCTCCTTTGCCTGGCCGGCAGGGCCTTGGCAGCCCCTGTAAGTAACTAGAGATCCTCTCTGCTTGGTCTCACCTCCCGCCACCAGCTCAGGGCCATCGAGCCTGCCAGCCGTGGATGCTCAGAGGGCACAGGGACTTCCCCATCTCAGTTATTTGTTTTATATTTTTAAAATAGTCTTTAATAGGCTCAGGATAAAACTTGCAATGAGGACCACGAGGTGGAGATTCTGAAGAGATTTCTGTGTAATAAGATGAGCTTTTTAGCAGTCAGAGTTTCTCAGAAGCAGACTAGGATTGCTTTAAAAGGCGGAGACCACTGTGCCACATGAGCAATTCTGGCCGAGGGGGAGCGGTGCTGAGGGGATGATTCAGAAGAGGGCCCAGCCACAGAGAGGGGGGTGGGTCAGTTTCTGGATCTGTGAGAGCTCTTTGGTTGCAAGCAACAGGCTGCAATCTGACTAAATTCGGGGGGAAGAAGATACAGAGATAGATTTTAAAATCAAAGGCCTTGGGAAGGAGTAGAAAAAGGAAGTTCCAGGACCTGGGAGGTAAGAACTAATGGACAGTCTCGGAGAGGTTGCCATCTGAATAGATCTGCTCCAACAGTTTTCACTTTTTGAGAGAATGTGCCAAAAAGATTATAAAAAAAAACAAAGGAGCGCCAGTCTGGCCGAGCTGGGTCCTGGGCCTGTCCTGGACAGGGGGGTGCGGGCGGGGCCCCTTGACTGACACGGTCCCTCCGAGAACCATGTGGAGGGCCAGGGTGGTTGTCCAAAGCTACACAGAAGCCTTGGCCAGAGGAGGGGTGAAGAAAGGTGGGAGGCAGAAGGAACAGTTTCTTTCAACCCGGGATTCCCTTACCCTCTCGTCATGAGTGATGGCAGACCCTGGCAATCCTGATCGAGCGGGTAGATTTTGGCAAACATTTGAGAAGGTTAACATTCTTTTTAGAAGCAGCCCCAGCCAGCTAGCGGTCTCCAAGTCAGGTTATCTTGTTTCTGCCTACTCCACGTTGACATGGCAAGAAGGAATTGCCTAATAATCACCACAATCACATCACACTTGCGGGGAAGAGAGTGACACCTGTGCAGACCCACGGTGCCCTCCATCCCCTCGGGGTCTGCTTCCCCATCTGCTCTGCCCCTGTGGTTTGCTGCTTTTTTTTGGAGTCGCAGCAGTGGGAATGCGCTCCAAACCAAAGCCATACAGAGACTTCAGATGGATGGCATAACCAGGAGGCGCTCGGTGTGCCATGGGGTCCGTGTCTGGCTTCTCCTTAGCCAGGTCGTCCCACCAGGGCGGTCTCGGAGGCACGCTTGGGAAATCTCCCATGAGCTGCTCCCAGCTTCAGTGCTCCAGGCCGGAGGCAGTGCAGAGGCGAAGCCGGCCTTGGCCTTGACCTCTCTGAACCCCATTTTCTCTTCCCAACAGCAGCAGGAAGCCCTGCCTGATGAGACAGAGGTGGTGGAGGAAACGGTGGCTGAGGTGTCCGAGGTAGGTGGGTGGTGGTCCCGCCCCTCCCTGCTCCACATGCTTTCCCAGCGGAACCCAGACGGGCTCTGTGGGTCTCCTGCTGGATCGGGGCACTTGTCCCCCATGTGCACACAGCACAGATGGAAACCGTATACATCCTCCAATCTCTCCCGGGTGCTTCCCAAACCGTCAGTGGAACCCTGCAGGGGGAGCTATAATTTTGAAAGCGTTTATTTCTGAAGCTGTGGGACCATTTTTCTTAGTTGATCACGCAGTCTCCCCGTACATCCAGCCTTCGAAAGGGGAGTTGCCCATGTTGCTGGCAGGGGTAGAGGGCTTGGCACTGCCTCTTGCCCTAACACCCCGGTGGCCCCGGACGCCTCTGGATAGAATCCAGGGCACAGCCAGCACAGTGGGGCGGTAAGGTTAGGTCTATATTCTGGAGCTGGCATTGGTGCTCGGTGACCTGGGCCCCGCACAGCTCTCCGGCTTGTCATCTCACCATCCCCTGTGGGAACCTAAAGCTTCCGCCAAGTCCCCTCCAGCCTGCAGCCCTTTCTTCCAGGTCTGGGGTGGGGGTGGGGCCAATGGTCTCCTTCTTCCTCCAACCCAGGTCCCCGTGGGAGCCAACCCCGTCCAGGTGGAAGTAGGAGAATTTGAGGAAGGTGCCGAGCAAGCTGAGGAGGAGGTGGTGGCTGAAAGTAGGTCCTTTCCCCATGTTTTCCCACATCCAGTGTTTGCCCTCTGCCGCCTGGGCGTGGGGACAGCCCACATGAGGTTCCTTCCCAGGGAAATGCAGGGTGGGGGGAGCGGGGGGTAGGGGACTGTGGAGGAGAAACGGCTTTGACTTGAAGGTTGGGAATATTCTCTGGAATCTGGGAAAGGCCTGTGCGGCCAGGCTGTCCATGCTGGGAGCGGCAGGGAGGGAGGTCCTCGGCTGGAAACGGCCGCTCCCTGCACAGCTCTTCTCCCTGATTCCAGAGGGGGTTCGCACTCTCACGAGGTCACTGGTCCCCCAGCTCTGCAATGGCCTCTCCCTGAGCCCCGGCCCCATGCAGGAGCAGACCTGAGCACACCTTCCATACTCCTTAGCTTACATGATTTTCACGCAGCCCCGAGGCCTGGATCCCTGGCCTAATGTATCTGGTGCTGTCCAAGGAGTTAGTGCCAGAGAGAGAGAGAGAGAGAGAGAGAGAGAGAGAGAGAGAGAGAGAGAGAGCGCTAGGGCCCCTGGGTCCAGGCCACCAAACTGGCATCTCCATCTCCAACGTGGACTTGGCAGGCAAAACCACCCACGTGTGCATTTCGGCTTGTCGGCCCCTCGGCGAGCACCCTCGGACGGCTGGCTTAGCTCCTGGCCCGGCCTCGCCAGCCCTAACAGGAAGTGATGCCGAGGGCAGCCACCCCCCGCACCCCGGGGCTGTGGAGGGTTGGAGGTGAAGCATAAGAGCACCTGGCCCAGTGCCCCGCGGAGCAGGCGTCTAATAAAAGGACTAAAATCCCCAAGTCCAGCGTCGGGAGGAAAGGCTGGATGTGCTCTCATCCTGAGGGCACAGAGCTTTGCTGGACGCAGGGCGTCACTGAATCCTGTTCCTTCCCCTCCACGTCCACCTCTTCCGGTGTTTACCCGGCACGGAGGCTCCATTGTTCCCTGTGGCCTTGGGGCCCTTCTGCCTTTTCCTCTGCAGCCTCTCCGGCCGCTTTTGTTGGGCCTCGCAGCTTCCTGGCTCCATGATGGTTGACTTTCCCCCATCGTTCTGGAAAGTCTATTCTAGAATCCAAAAATGCCTCACTGATCCATCACCCAAGAGCTCAGAACACACTGCTTGCTTAGGTCCTCAGGGGAGCCATATGGCATCCCGGGGTCCTAGACTGAGCCTACAGCACCCCCAAGCTGTGCCTGAACATGATCTCAGACTGAATCTCTTATCCCAAGACAGATAACTGCTCCCCTAAATGCCAATCCTGGGCTCCGCAGAAGAGAGGGGAGGGCTCAGCTGCCAAAGCCCAGGGTGGGGGGCACAGGCGAGGGCTTCTGCGCAAGGATAGGACTGGATTGGGTTGGGGAGGATGTGCTGGGCCGGGTGGTGTGACTGCATGCCCTGCACTCCCAGACCCCTGCCAGAATCACCACTGCAAGCACGGCAAGGTGTGCGAGCTGGACGAGAGCAACACCCCCATGTGCGTGTGCCAGGACCCCACCAGCTGCCCTGCCCCCATTGGCGAGTTTGAAAAGGTGAGCACTGAGGGGTGAGGCGGGGGCCGGGGATTGGGCCCTTCCCAACACAGTGTCTGCCCAGCAACCTGCTGGCTTGCTGGTTCTACTGAGCAGCTCCAGTCTCTAAAGCCTCCTGGGTTAACTCTTCTGCACACTCTGCCTAGTTGCCATCTTCAGCTTTAATTCACCCCATCCACATCCTCCAGTTTTCTCACATCTCAGCCCTGACTCAGTCGTGCCTCTGCTCAGAGACCAACCATGGCTCTCAGCACGGCCTGAACATTGGCCCAGAGGCTAAAGACTGGGCTCTTTTTAAAAATATATATATGTATTTTTTATTGATTTCAGAGAGGAAGGGACAGGGAGAGATAGAAACACCAATGCTGAATCATTGATTGGCTGCCTCCTGCACACCTCACACTGGGGATCAAGTCTGCAACCCAGGCATGTGCCCTGATGGGGAATCAAACTGTGACCTCTGGGTTCACAGGTCAATGCTCAACCACTCAGCCACTGAATTCTTGTCGCAGCCGCACCATTAACTCACTGTATGACCTTGGACTAATCGCGTTCCTAGCTTGGCCTTCAGTGTCCCCATCTCTGAGATAGGCGAGGAGGGTGGTACCAGCAAAGGGCTTTGGGAATGAAGGTGAGGTGCTCTATGCTTTGCCAACAGGTGTGCAGCAACGACAACAAGACCTTCGACTCTTCCTGCCACTTCTTTGCCACCAAGTGCACCCTGGAGGGCACCAAGAAGGGCCACAAACTCCACCTGGACTACATTGGACCCTGCAAATGTGAGTCTCCTGGGGCCCTCCAGCCTCCATTTGGGGAGAGAGCACTGAACTGGCATTGGCATTGACTCTGCCACCCCTGTGCTGTGAGATCCCAGGCAAATCTCCTCCCCTCTCTGAGCCTCGGGGTTTCCCTTTATAAAATGAGATGATTGTCCATGAGTAGGTTCCTCTCAGCTCTGCATTCAGGACATCGCCTGGGAACGACCGGGCAGTTGTGAAAGCACAAGAGCAGGGAGAATGTTTTTTCTCCAATGATGAGGAAGTTCTTCTATAGGGCCAACCCAAGTCTTTCCTGCTTCAACATTGTAAAGCAAAGATGAGGTCCCACCTGGTACTATAAAGTGTTTTTAAAATATTGAATGCTTTAACCTAGAGGTATGCCTGTCAATTCCCTTTAGGCCCCCGTTACTCAGTATTGTCAGATCCTTGGCCCTCTTATTCCATTATATTCCTATCTGCCCGCTTCAGACACATGATTAACTACCCTGTTCTAGAAACCTGGGAATCAGGTGTTTGGGGGAAGGAGTGCCAGGGTGTTGTCTGGCTTTCTGTCAGTGATGCCAGGTGCAGGTTCAGCTGGCTGAGGTGCCTCCTTCAGTGTTGGCAGCTTCCCTATCATTTGAAACACCCAAGGCCACATCTGCTCCCCAGCCAAGACAACATCCACGCTGTGTGTCTGTACATTCTGGCCCCAGATGGCCCTGGAGAGAGCCACGCACCTGCCTCAGGTGTGCAGAATGCAGAAAGGCGGAGGGGAAACCCAGGCTCTCCCGTGGTCAGCCCACCTCTCCAGTTATGGGGCCCAGGGTGAGACGTGAGAAGGCACAGGCCTGAACAAGGGGGATGTTGGTAGGAGTTTGGGGCAGTGAGACTGAGGAGTGTGCCAAGGAGCCTTTTACCAGGTGGCTCCTGCTGTCCTCTGGGGCCTGCTGCTCACTCGCTCCAACTCCCAGTGTTTCCATCACCGAGCTCCTCTTCCATCCCCAGCTGTGGGTGAGGAGACAGTGGTCCTAACCACCGAGGGGCTCTCCAAAGGTCCAAGGATGAGGGAAAGACAGACCCCTGAGCCCCAGGCAACCACATGCCCTGGATGCTGGATGAGGCTCTGATAACATGGCCTTGAGCAAGTCCCTTCTCTTCATGCGAACCACTAACAAGTCCCGTAAGAGGGAGACTTTGATGAAATCTCCAGGTGCAACATTCTGGGATTCTAAGTTCCGAAGACCAGGATGAAATAATTATCACTAAGAATGTTCTGGTGGTTAAACAGTCCTGACACTCCACTCCCCCCACCGCTGCTAAGCATAGCCTGTGGACAGATGTTATTCTTCAAACACCTCCCAATAGTTGACATCACCAGCCTGGGTCCTAAACCCATCACTCAGAAAGGTGCAGGAGTCACTGAAGTGAGCCATTACCCTTAGCAGGTCAAGGCCAAGGTCAAAACCAAGGGAGCAGCAGACATGCCTTTGAGCTTTTCTGTTTGCAGAGCATTCTTTCCCACACCTGATCTTTGCTCGTGTGGTGTGAAGAAACTGTGACCCAGAGAGGCCGAGCCACTGTGCCAAGGTCACTTTTAGAACTGTCTGTAGGATGAAGGCATGAGGTGGGGAGAGAGGCCCAGCCAGCCTGTTGGCCCCAGGCAGGGAGAGTTGGGGTCTGTGCTGACCACCCTGGTATTTTGGACCCTAGACATCCCCCCCTGCCTGGACACCGAGCTGACCGAATTCCCCCTGCGCATGCGGGACTGGCTCAAGAACGTCCTGGTCACACTGTACGAAAGGGATGAGGACAACAACCTCCTGACCGAGAAGCAGAAGCTGCGGGTAAGTGGTGTCTTTCCAGGGCGCCTGCCTGGCCCTGAGCTGGCCCCAGCCTGTCCGAGATCCACAGTCCCAGTCCCAGAGCTAGGCCACCAGGCGCAAGCCTATGTCCCTGCTCTGACAGGTGCCTTATCCTGGGCGCTGACACAGACTTTTCCTCGCTGCCTGTGGAGGTTCACTGTGCACAGTCACACCTTAAAGGCTCTGAGAAGTCCTGTAGTGAAGAGACCTGCTGCTCACTTGGTTTAGCTCACGGTTAAACAAGATACACAGACAACCCTATTACCTTTTCCTTCTGGTCTGTGGCTCTCGAACTTTAATGGACATATCAAGCATGGGGAGTATTGACAAAATGCAGATTCCCGGGCATGGGCCTCCTGGATCGGTGTCTCTGTGAAGAACCCTTGGAGATCACCCAGGCCCCCATCTTCATGGATGAGATGCTGATACCCCCCGTCTATGCCACTTCCCTCATTTTGAACCCTGGGTTTGGCCAATTTCTGCCTGCTCTGGCCTCCTGTCAGGGTGGGGGGGACCCTGCCTGGCCCAATCAGTGTCGCTAGGCCCTCTGTCACACAGTGTCTTTGTGCCCACAGGTGAAGAAGATCCACGAGAACGAGAAGCGCCTGGAGGCTGGAGACCACCCTGTGGAGCTGCTGGCCCGGGACTTCGAGAAGAACTACAACATGTACATCTTCCCTGTGCACTGGCAGTTCGGCCAGCTGGACCAGCACCCCATCGACGGGTAAGGCCAGGCCCCAGGAGCACAGAGGGTGGGCTGCCCTGGCCCCGAGTGCACAGGCATGGGCCAGAGCTGGCAGGTGCACTCGGTACAGCCAACAACCCTCTCAGCCTCCTCTGATGCTCCCAGCCCTGGAGCCCACAGTGTGCCCTGGGGCTGGGCAGGAAGGAGAGGCGTCCTGAGAAAGGATTCAGAACTGGGGGGGCAGGCAGTGGGGGGGGAGAAAGCAAGAGACACTCCTTTTTTTTTTTTAAATATATTTTTATTGATTTCAGAGAGGAGGGGAGAGGGAGAGAGAGAGAGATAGAAACATCAATGATGAGAGAGAATCATGGATCGGCTGCCTCCTGCACGCCCCCTACTGGGGATCGAGCCTGCAACCCAGGCCTGTGCCCTTGACCGGGAATCGAACCTGGGACCCTTCAGTCCGCAGGCCGACGCTCTATCCACCGAGCCAAACCGGCCAGGGCTAGAGACACTCCTTAAGCCAGGAGAGGCGGAAGTCAGCGGAGCCTGACAGTCCTTCCTCAGCCCTGTGAGTGCTGGCCTTGGGCGTCCATTCCTCCAGGGAAGGAGTGCCAGACTCCAGAAGGGGTGGCGCAGGCTGAGGTGGGGCAGCCTGCACGCCCCACAGTCCTTCAGCAAGACCCTGAGACCCAGCCCCACAGGGCACACTGGCCCTGGGGGTTCGTAACAATTCACAAAGCCAATCCCATCACACCGCAGCCTGTGGTTGGATTGTTCTTGCCTCTCGTCCCAATGAGTTATGAAGGCTGTGCAACCGCCCGCAGAATAGGCAGGCAGTGGGCCAGTGAACACCCTTTCCTGGGTGTCCATGTGCCCCAGTCTAGGCGGGGGACTTAACAGTAATCGGACTGACACGGGCCCTGCCCCCGGGAGCGCACACTGTGGGTGATGGTCTAGCTGGACCTCACAATGGAAGGGAAAGGGAAAGACGCTCGGGAAGGTGCAGGCGGTGGCTTGACCACCTGAGGCCGAGCAGCGGTTGTCACCCTCACCGAAGCTCCTGGCCCTGCCTGGCTGTGTTCCTGGAGGAACACGTGGCCTGGGAAGCTCGCTGTGCCCAGGGATGCTCGACTCTGGGAGGCTCATCTCTCACTCGGGCACCAGCCCTTGTGCCTGGAGCCTGCCCGCCCTGTCGGTGATCTCCATGGCTGGGGTCTCCTGAGCTCTGGGAACTCCCTGCTGCTTCTCTCCCAGGCTCTTCCCTGTGGCTGGGATCTGACTACGTCACTCCCCGTGGGAGGGAGGGGAAAAGTCAGGGGAACATCTGGAGCTTGGGGCAGAGCGACTGGATCCCACCACAGGGAAGGGGCCGGGAGTGAGGTTTCTGGGTGGGGCTGCAAGGACTTGCATCTGGAAGAGCGGACCAACCTGGGCCAGGGGCCCAGCCTCCCCTCTTCTTGTCCCGGAGCTGCAGAGCTGCGGGGTGACTTGCCCGGGACCCTCCCCTTCCCTGGGCCTCAGTTTTCCCGCAGGTACACAACAAAGGGGAGGGGGTTCCTTCTGTGAGTTGGGTGGGGCAGCGAGGGTCTGGGGATTGGAGAGAAAATTGGAGTCACGTCGCAGCCCCTTGGGAAGAGTGTCCTGTGGACAACCAGTTGAGGGCTCTGAGGAACAAGGGAAAATCCTGCATGAGCTCTGGAGTCAAGGCCGAGCGGGAGGAAGAGGGACGGGGACAGGGGTGAGAACTAGAAGGCCTCCCTCTCACAGTGACATCCTATATAAACAAAGTAAAGCTCTGTGGGGAAGGTTAGAGGCCCTTTGGCCCTCCCTGCCAGTCTCAGTCCCTTCCCACGCTCCTCCCCGGAAGTCAGCACTGTCATCAGTTCGATGCCTCTTTTTAGACTCTTTCTGTGCATTTGCAGAAATGTGTGTCCCTAGGAAACAGGCGTGGCTTCATACCAGATTTTGATCTACCAATAGCAGAGGTGCTGAAGTTTTCATCTGAAGTTTCTATGCCCCCGATTCTTTTTTTTTTTTTTTTTTTTTTTTTTTTTTGGTAGCATATTGCTACATGGTTTTGCAACTTAATCTTTTTTTTTTTTTAAATATATTTTATTGATTTTTTACAGAGAGGAAGAGAGAGGAATAGAGAGTTAGAAACATCGATGAGAGAGAATCATCGATCAGCTGCCTCCTGCACACCCCCTACTGGGGATGTGCCGCAACCAAGGTACATGCCCTTGACCGGAATCGAACCTGGGACCTTTCAGTCCGCAGGCCGACGCTCTATCCACTGAGCCAAACCGGTTTTGGCAGTGTGCCCCCGATTCTTAGCCAATTAGGAAACAGACACACCAAGAGGCCTTTGTTATGAGCCCATGGGACCTCAGAACTGGAAGGGCCCTTAGGCATCGTGGTCAACGCCTCCCCTTCTGATGGAGGGGGAAACTGAGGCTCAGGCGGGGCAGGACTTACTCTCTAAGTCCCACAGCAGACCAGTGGCTTTCTCACGCCTAAGGCCCTTCCCACCTCCCTCCTCCCCACCCCCTGCAGGTACCTGTCCCACACCGAGCTGGCCCCACTGCGCGCGCCCCTCATCCCCATGGAGCACTGCACCACCCGCTTTTTCGAGACCTGTGACCTGGACAATGACAAGTACATCGCTCTGGATGAGTGGGCCCGCTGCTTCGGCATCAAGGAGAGTGAGTGTCTGAGCAGAGGGGCTGCTGGCCTCCGCCTCCCTCCCCTCTCTTCTGTCATCTGTGTGTCTGTCCTCTGCCCAGCTCTGCTCTCTGCCGAGTTAACTCCTGTCTGCTCTCCCTTGGGGTGAGCCTCGCTCTCTCAGCGCTTCCTGACTACCGGGCGGTCTCTTTCTCTCTCCCTTCCTCGAGCATTAGCATTAGCATTAGCGCTCACTCTGCCTCGCCTTATTGGGGAACTGGCAGGTACCTAGAGAGGAAAGAGGAAACATAACGTGTAAGTAACAGGGACAGGGAGACTAGAGTGCTCAGGCACCGACTTCCTGGGTGACCTTGGAAGGTCACCTGGCCCCTGGTCCTGGGGATGGGGGATCCCTGACTCCTCGGGAAACACGCCTTGTGCATACGGGCCTGGTGTCTAACTCTGCTCTCTCTTCTTGTTTGCAGAGGATATCGACAAGGATCTGGTGATCTAAGTCCACACCTCCTTCCGCAGTACCGGATCCTCTCTCTTTAACCTTCCCCTCCCTGTTTCCCCCAAAGTTTAAAATGTTTGGATGGTTTATCGTTCTGCCTGGGGACAAGGTGCTAATATAGACGTAACTGAACACATTAACGGTGCTAAAAATGGAAATTGTAACCCAAGTCATGACATTCTTAGCGGCAACTCTGCCTCTTGCTCACCCACTAACGGTCCCGTTTTTCTCTGCCCGTTGTCTTAGTGGCAAAGGGGTGGGGACTTTGATCTGTTCACATCTGCCTTCAACACATATTGCATCTTCAGATTTGCTCTTGAGTTCTCTGTTTCAAACTCGTGCTCACCAATCAGATTCTGTGTTAATTTTATTTCAGGGTGTTGGCTGCCGGTGGGGTGGGTGGGGGTCTTCCCCACGCGGCCTGAAGGTGGCAAAGGGAAGTAACAGACACGTGACGTTGGCAGGAATGTTTCTGGGACTGGAGGACCAGGGGTGGGGGAAATCCTGGAAACCCACCTACAGAACAGCAGATAACCAGTCTTGCTTGCCCGGGGCTGTGCAGGGAGAGCCTGGGGCTGTGTTTGAAAGCATGTAAGCTCTCACTCAAACCCAGCTCCTCACCACTCCCCTCATTTTTCGGTGTCATTTCCCGCCCCCACCTTAGGCTGTTTATTCAAACTTTTGGGGAGCAGTGGACCATCAGTTCTCTGGAATCCACCCAGCCTCTGGGGGTGAATCACCACATGCTACATGGCCTCTCCCCTCCTAGCTGTCTGGGAGAGGCAGGACTAGGATGCTGTTCAGCCAGGAAAGCTAAAATCAGGAGTGAAGTGTAGAAAGTTAGAAAATAGAAAAGTGGAGTTAGTGAATTGGTTTTGTTTTCTGAGTTTTTTTTGTTTTTATTTTTATTCCTTTTCATTTTTGGATGAGGGGTCTTTCCCTTGGTTTCTAGCATGTTTCTCCTTTTCTCCCCTCCCCTGTTTTCCATCTACTAACCAAGAGAAACTTCCAAGTCAATGGGATGGCCAGATCTCACAGGCTGAGAACTCCTTCACCTCCAAGCATTTCATGAAAAAGCTGCTTCTTATTAATCATGCAGACTCTTGCCTTGATGCAGAGAGTTTGACAAATCTTTCAAAATAAAAGTAACGACTTAGAAACTGCCTTCCAGAGTGATTGTGTATGTGTCTCAGTCCCCTCGCCACCCTGACATGCAGACCTGTGGACATAGGTGTTTGTGTGCACGGCTACACAAATACAAACTTTTGCAAATACACTTATGCTTTTGAACACACACTTGTACACACACAGAGGCTTATTTATGCACAGGGAATGTATGGTTCCTATAAGCAGGAATTTGTCTTATTGTTATGACTTGTGGGCTAACACTTTTCGTTATTGCACTTCATTATCAGAAACACCAGGCTATGCAACTATCTCCTTTCACTAATTAGTTATTCATCCATCCATCCATCCATCCATCCATCCATTATTCAACAAATGTTTATGATGAACCTACTAGGTACCAGGTCCCATGCCAGGTGCTGAAGATACAACTGTGGGCAATGCAGACAGCATTTGTTCATCTGAAACACACAGTTTATCGAGGAATAGACTAAACAACTGCACAACTAAATATAAATTACAAGCTGTGGTAGGTGCCATGAAGGAATATAAGAAACCATGAATGTAACGAGAGCACGGATTATTCTGGAGTCACGCTGTCCCATTGGGTGGCTACTAACTACCCATGTGTGGCTATTTACATTGAAATTTGAATTAATTAAAAATTCAGCTTCTCGGTCACACTAGACACTTCAAGTGCCAACAGCCACAGGTGGTTAATGGTTGCCTTACTGAGCAGGGCAGATCTAGACCTTTTTCATCACTGCAGGAAATTCTATTGGCTATGGCTGTTCTTAGGGCATCTGGGAAGATTCCTTGAGAAAATTTGAGTCACAAAAGAAAAGAAGGGATTGAGTGTAGGAGGGGTGGGGAAGGGAAAAGGGAGGGGAAAAGCATTCCAGGCAGAGGGAACAGCATGTGCACAGGCTTTGAGGTAGAAGTGGAGCGCGATGAGTCTCAAGCCAGCGTGGCTGGTGCACAAAATATGAGGAGTAGGTCATACCGGGTGAAGCAAGAGGTGGGCAGAGGCCAAACCAGGCAGCCGCGTAGGCCGTGGTAAGGAGTTTGGATTTTATTTTTTTGTGCAATGAAAGTCTTTGGAGGCTTTTAAGCCAGGGAGGGGTGGGTATTAATATTTGCTTTAAGAAAACACCGATTCTGGAAAGATAATGGCATAAATCCGCAGAGCACTTCTCAAAGCTCATGCGTGCCATGATGTGATTTTTCAGGGTGGCGTCCCAACTCCCCTTAGAGAGATAGGCCCAAGATGTGTGCGCCACTGCAGGGGTCACACAGTGGGTCTTCAGGTGCCCAGCTCAGAGTTGTTTCTCCCCACCTCTTATTTTAAATTGTTTTCAAATTACTACAAACTCATAAAAATCAGGCTGTTTTCTGGTGTTCTTTTTTCTGCACAACAAGAGGGAGAGGAATGAGAGGGACTGGCTAGTTGGGTCTTGGCCATTTGTGGAATGCAAACCAGTCTCCTAATCTCGAGGATTATCTCTCTCTCCAGGCAGAGAGACAGATAAGGTAAATGTCAGTGTTGGCTTAGCATTCATGCTATGATGTTTATGAGGTGCTTGGAGTATGCTAGACAAGGCCGTGTTCTCGTCAGCAAGCCAGGCGTGGTCCCTGCTGCTGCCATTAACAACCCCTTCAGGTAGAAAGCATAGAAACACAAAGCACAGAGCTATCGGGGAACAAGGACTGAACGGGGTATCCCCTCAGGTCAGGAGGGAGCTGTGACATTTGACCTGAGGACTTTAGGATGCGGCCCAGGGCAGATCACCCCTGTGATGTCCAGCACCCACTATTCCAACAGCTTTGCCACCACCTTACAGATGAGAAAACTGAGGTTCAGGGAGGTTGAGTGACTTGGTCATGCAATGGGGCAATAAAAAATGGAGAAGCAGGGAACTAGAACCAAGAGCTTCCCCTCTCCTTAACACCCCCTCCCCCCCATATCTGGATGCCTCCTTCTAAGGAGCTCCTCAGAGTTTGCAAGGAAAAAGGCAGCATCAAAGAAAGGCATGAAGCATGAATCAGCTCAAGGCTCTGGGAGGGTGGGGGTGGGGGGGGGGGAGGTGGGGAGGGGGCAGGGGAGGGCTGTGCCTGTGCTGGCTGTGGCCAGACTGATCAGCGGAATTAATAGGGGCCCTCAGAACTCAGAATCCTTCTTCTAGCTGTGCTTTCCCCCGCTTTAAATAAAATCACTTATTAAAAAAAAATTAAAGGAAACGGCATCGTTACTTTAAGTGGAAAATCAGAATCATTTACCACAAATCGAGAAAACCTTAAAGATAAATACAATAAAAATATAAATGCAATCAAAAGACAATGCTATGCAATTATGAGTGTGCCCTGTGCCTGAAGGATGCTCCGTTTCTTATTTAAAGGACAAATCTAAGAGACTTTCTCTTTGGTAATCAGATGGTCCCAAACAGAATTGAATTATGAAGAATTCAATGCTAATTCATGCCTAATCTGAAACTCTCCCAAAATCATCCCTGCCTTTGGGCAATTCCTCTTCACCGCAAAGGGGGTGAGGGTCCTTTGGAGACCATCTAGGTCCTGGTAACAGGAGCTTCCCTCCTTCCCAACATCTGCGGCAGAACGGGATTGAGCCCCGTTAGTCCAATGACCTAACGCTGAGCTGGTTTCCTCATCTGTAAAATCCTGATGACAGTGGTCCCTGCCTCACGGGTTGTTGTGTCTAGCATAGAGGAAGATCATCATCATCATCATCATCATCCCCATCTCCATCATCATCCCAACATCTTTCCCCCGTGCTGAGGCTGGTCCTTTTCCCCTGTCCTCTCTCGGTGGTAAGGTTGTGAGGCCACACTGCCTTTGTGAAGGGCCTCAGGTGCATCTCAGTCCTAAGGCTGTGCAGGGCCGCCTGGTGTCTACACTGGTTACGGGACTGCAGGGGTTAAATATGTCCCACAGGAAACAGAACAATAGGGCCCCCACGGCAGTCAAGGCCCTGGACAATGACTCGGGAGTCCAGTTTCCAGGACAGTGTGTGAGCCTGAACAAGCGCCTCACCTCTCCAGGCGTCCAGTCTGCCTTCTAAATTATGGTAAAGGAGAAGCCGGGTGAGATGGTCCCATCTTCAGAGACCCTATGAGTGCTCCCCTTCTCTCCTTCTGAATAGGTTGTCCTAGGAGTAAGGCCTGGGGCCATGCAGGCCTCATAACCTGGTTTCCCTATGGCCACCCGGAGCCAGAGGGACCAGCTTCCTTCCCAGCCACTGTCTGCGAGGCCGCCGCTAAGGAGGGTCAGGACACCCCCTGGTGGAGATGGGGAGAAAGGCTCCGGAACTGTGGGCTGCCTCTGAACAGACTTCTAGACATCCAAGCCAAGGACCCAGAAAGTCGTCTGGCCCAGCCCCCTCATTTCCCACGTGGGGAAACTGAGGTTCACAGGAGGGGAAGGTACTCCTTTCACAGAAAGTCAGTACCATTTACCACAAACCGAGAACACCTTCAAGATAAACACAACAACAACATAAATACAAGGGAAAGACAATGTCATGCGCTTATGAGTGTGCCCTGTGCTTGAAGGGTGCTCAGTTTCCTGTAGGGTTGCCAGAAACCCTGCCAGGACTCCCAGTTAAACGTGAGTTTCAAATAAACATGGAATGATGCTTTTAAAAAAAATATAAGTATGTTCAGTGCACCATTTACAACATACTTCTATTAGAAAATTATTTGCTAAGTATCTGAAATTCAAGTTTAACTAGGTGTCCTGTCTTTTTCTTTGCTATATCTGGCGACTGTACTTCCAAGCCAACCCGTAAGTTAAGGTCTGAGCTCGGACTGCAGCCCAGACAGGGGTCAGGGCTTCTTCCTTATACTTGATGAATCCTTTTATTTTGTTTTTAAATATATATATATATTTTTTATTGATTTCAGAGAGGAAGGGAGAGGGAGCGAGAGATGGAAACATCAATGATGAGAGAGAATCATTGATCAGCTGCCCCCTGCATGTCCCCTACTGGGGACTGAGCCCACAACCCGGCCATGTGCCCTGATGGGGAATCGAACCATGACCTCCTGGTTCATAGGCCAAAGCTCAACCACTGAGCCACGCAGGCTGGGCTTGATCAATCCTTCTCACTCAGCAGGGGCAAGGGGGATGCTTGTTGACGTTATTCTAGGAGAGAGCACGTGGAAGGATATCTGAGTACTGACTGTGATGATCCCAGGAGTGTTTCAAATGGAAGAAGGGAGATAGGCCCCCTCCCCCCACCCAGCACCATAGAGTTGCCTGACATCCTGGCCCAGTCTGATTTACAAGGTTAGGCAGGAGCCTGGGCACCTGCATTTCTAAAAGCCCTCCAGGTAATCCTGATGCATAGCAAAGACTGAGACCCCCTGGGTCAGCTCTAAGGAAGAACAGAAAACTGCTTGGACGGGGCAGATTTTAACTGATGGATATCAGTTAACTGTGAGTCTTCAATATGCATAGGAATCTGTGGGTGAGGGAGGAGGGCGGAGGATGTTGTTAAAATGCACACCCAGCTCTAGTTCTAGGGGTTCTGATTGAGTAGATCCAGCCTGCTGTCCTGGAGTCAGCACTTTGGATAAGCACACAGGCTTCACCTTTATTTCCTTTCCTTTCCTCCCTCCCTCCCTCCCTCCCTCCCTCCCTCCCTCCCTCCCTCCCTTCCTCCCTCCCTCCCTCCCTCCCTCCCTTCCTTCTTTCCTTCCTTCCTCATCTGAGGATATTTCTTCCATTAACTCTTAGAGAGAGTGGAAGGGAGGGAGGAGAGAGAGAGAGGAGAGAGAGAGAGAGAGAGAGAGAGAGAGAGAGGTTGGTTGCCTCCTGCACATGCCCTGACCCCGGACCTGGAATGGAACCTGAAACCGAAGTCCATATCCTTGACCAGGAATCTAACCTGCAACCCGTTGGTCCTTGGGCCAATGCTCCAACCACGGAGCAAAACTGGCTAGTGCTGTAACATGTTTTATTTCTTAAAAAACAAAACCAGAACTGAAACAAATAAGGGCATATGGTAAAGTTCTTAAAAGTAGACAGTGAGGACACAGTATTCTATTTGTACAAGTTAAATATTTCACTAAAATATTTTTAAAATCTAGGAGCATTTTTGAGGACTGTGATGACCATTCCTTGAGAAACACTGGCTTAGGAGGCGAGAGAATGGACAGAGCTGCCCACTTCCAAATACATATGCATGCCCTTCATGTCTAAGAGCTGAGGGAGTCAGGGAAGTTTCTAGAAGGAGATGGGCAGGAGGACCTGGTCTTCAAGGGCAGGGGAGGTTCAGAGAAGTGGAGGGAAGTAGCATGGCAAGGAAGCAAGCAGTCTGAGCAAATGGGAAAGTAAAACACTAGGCTGTGTGTGTGTACATACATACGCACATATATACACACATACACATACATAAACACACAATGAAATATTACTCAGCCATAAAAAGAAGGAAATGCTGCCTTTTGTGACAACATGGATGGACCTTGAGGGCATTATACTAACTGAGATCCATCTGACAGAGAAAGATAAATACTGTATGTTCTCACTTATATCTTTTAAAAAATATATATATTTTATTGATTTCCGAGAGGAAGGGAGAGGGAGAGAGAGATAGAAACATCAATGATGAGAATCATTAATGAGCTGCCTCCTGCATGCCCCCCACTGGGGATTGAGCCTGCAACCCAGGCATGTGCCCTGACCAGGAATCAACTGGTGGCCTCTTGGTTCCTGGCTTAACGCTCAACCGCTGAGCTACACCGGCTGGGCTATATATATATATTTTAAATCCCCACCCGAGGAAATTTTTCTCATTGATTTCTAGAGAGAGTAGAATGGAGAGAGAGTGGGAGAGAGAGAAAAACATTGACATGAGAGAGACACATTAATTGTTTGCCTCCTGCACGTGCTCCTACCAGGCTTAGGGAACCTGCATACGTGTCCTTGACTGGAAAGTGAACCTGCGACCCTTCTATCCATGGGCCGACGATCTAACCACTGAGCAGACCAGCCAGGGCCTCACTTATATCTTGAATCTAACAAAGCTGAATTCATAGAAATAGAGAGTAGAATGGTGGTTGCCAGGGGCAGGGTGGTGGGAGAAATGGGATCTTGGCCAAAGGGTACAAACTCCCAGTTATAAAATGAATAAGTTCTGGGGATGGTGACTATAATTAACAATACTGTGTCGTACACTTGCAAGTTGTTAAGAGAGATCTTAAATGCTATCACCATGCAGAAGAAAAGGTAATTTTGTGAGGGGATGGAGGGGTTAAAGTTATTGTGGTAAGCATTTTGCAGTACATACATGTGTCAAATCATCACACCTTATACCTTAAACTTACATATGTTATATGTCTATAATACCTCCATAAAGCTGGAAAATAATTTTTTAAAGGTGGGTATCTTTTTGTTATTTTTTATTTGAATTTTTTAAAAATATTTTTCATTGATTTCAGAGAGGAAGGGAAAGGAAGAGATAGAAACATCAATGATGAGACAGCATCATTGATTGACTGCCTCCTGCATGCCCTGCTACTGGGGACCAAGCCTGCAACCCAGGCATGTGCTGACTGGGAATCGAACTGTTGACCTCCTGGTTCATAGGTCGATGCTCAACCACAGAGCCACGCTGGCCGGGCTTGTTGTTGTTTTTATATATATATTTTTATTTATTTCAGAGAAGAAGGGAGAGAGATAGAAGCATCAATGATGAGAGAGAATAATTGATCGGCTGCCTCATGCACAACTCCCCCCCACCCCCAAACGGGTGATCGAGCCTGAAACCCGACATGTGCCCTTCACTGGAATCGAACCTGGGACCTCTCAGTCCACAGGCCAACGCTGTATCCACTGAGCCAAACCAGCCAGGGCTGGAAAAAAAATTTTAAATAAAATCTCTGCATTTCATATACCTCTGGTAATTTAGTAATGTTTAGCTCTCTGTTTGTTAAAAGAAGTCTCAGGTCTTTTTGATTATATATTTGCCAGGGGATAGGGCTACAAACAAGTGATTCAAGTGGATAAAAACGGAGACTGCACGAGTACCAGCGGTGAACAACCACTCTCACGAGGTGGTGAACAACATGGTAAAGCTGTAGACAAAGCAAAGTGCAAGCATCAGCGATCACTGGTTCATTGCAGTTCAGTATACCTCGAAGCAGAGCAAAACAACAAAAACCAAACCCCAAACAACTGTGTTGTTTTTTTAAATATATTTTATTGATTTTTCACAGAGAGGAAGAGAGAGGGATAGAGAGTTAGAAACATCGATCAGCTGCCTCCTGCACACACACCCCACCCCCCCCCCCCCCCGCCACTGGGGATGTGCCCGCAACCAAGGTACATGCCCCTGACCGGAATCGAACCCGGAACCCTTCAGTCTGCAGGCCGACGCTCTATCCACTGAGCCAAACCGGTTTCGGCAGCCAAACAACTGTGTTAATGTGTGTGAGGTTCCATTTCCAGGCTCAGGAAATTATAAACAGGGTTTCTTTTCTTTTTTAAAAAACTATACTTATTGTTTTACATATTTTTATTGATTTTAGAGAGAGGAAGGGAGAGGAAGAGAGAGAGAAACATAGATAGAAACATGCATCAGCTGCTTCCTGCATGCCCCCTACTGGGGATTGAGCCCACAGCCAAGGTACCAAGGTACATGCCCTCGACCAGAACTAAACCTGGGACTCTTCGGTCCCTGGGCCTACGCTCTATCCACCGAGTCAAACTGGGTAGGGCTAAACAGGATTTCTTCATTTGTTCATTCAAGAGTCATGTGGGAGGTGAGACAATTCCTCACCGTGCAGGACTGTCTCGGGTATTGCAGGACTTCTAGTCCTCAGTCCCTACCCATTCACTAAATGCCATGTCTCCAAAATGACCCCTAGGGGGCGATACCGCACCACTGAGAACCCCTTTCTGAGAAGCTCACTGAGTGCTACCCGAGAGACCAGCAGGGGGCAGCCTGACGCAAGAAATGGGAACCCCTAGGCCTGTGCACCCCAACTCCGGAGAACGGCCAGGCATGGCCCTCCAGTTCCAGAACATTGAGGGGTCATCTGCCTCCACCACACTCCTCCCACATACCCCATTTTACAAGGTGGGGAAAACAGTCTCAGAGGAAAGGGGACATGAGATTTGTTCCCATATCTACTCTGAGTGGCACAGTCAGAAGAGGCATTCAAGAAGCAGAAGCCCAGAGTCATACAATGCCATCATCCCTGTGCCCTGAGAAACATTATCACCAGATCCCCAGTTCTCAGCCATAGGACAGACAGACAGAGGCCAGGGCCCTCGTGTGCCCCAGGGCTGCCATTGGGCTTGGGAGAGAAGGCAGGGTGTTGGAGTGGAGAGAGACCAGCAGCCTGGTCCTGGTCCCCGCCTTGGTGGTAACTGGGAGACTGCCCCTTCCCAGCCCAGGCCTTCCCACCTGGAGCCCCCGAGTTCCTTTTGTGATGAAAATAATACACACGTGGTAAAAACTACCTAACAAAAACCTTTAAGCTGTGCAGAGGGCGTAAAATGAAGTTATTTTGACATATAAAATGAAGACTTATATGTCTTTCTGGAACTATATTACACAGATTGGATATTATAAACCAGAGGCCCGGTGCACGAAATTCGTGCACGGGGGTGGGGGTGGGTGGCAGGCCTGTGTCCCTCAGCCCAGCCTGCACCCTCTCCAATCTGGGACATCCCTCTCACAATCCAGGACTAGTGGCTCCCAACTGCTCACCTGCCTGCCTTCCTGATTGCCCCTAACTGCTTCTGCCTGCCAGATTGATCACCCCCTAACCACTCTCCTGCCAGCATGATTGATGCCTAACTGCTCCCCTGCCAGACTGATTGCCCCTAACTGCCCTCCCCTGTCGGCCTGGTCACCCCTAACTGCCCTCCCCTGCAGGATTGATTGCCCCCAACGGCCCTCCCTTGCAGGCCTGGTCCCTCCCAACTGCCCTCCCCTGCTGGCCATCTTGTGGCGACCATCTTGTGCCCACATGGAGGCAGCCATCTTTGACCACATGGGGGCAGCCATCTTGTGTGTTGGAGTGACAGTCAATTTGCATATTACCCTTTTATTAGATAGGATTTTATGTGCTGCTTTTCCCCCCAATTTTATTTATTTATTTTATTTTATTTTCTTTATTGATTAAGGTATTGCTATGAACATAGTGGTGCATATATCCTTTCTGATTGGTGTTTCTAGTTTCTTCGGATATATTCCCAGGAGTGGGATTACTGGGTCAAATGGGAGTTCCATTTTCAGTTTTTTGAGGAAACTCCATACTGTTCTCCACAGTGGCTGCACCAGTCTGCATTTCCACCAGCAGTGCACGAGGGTTCCTTTTTCTCCGCATCCTCGCCAACACTTGTCGTTTGTTGATTTGTTGATGATAGCCATTCTGACAGGTGTGAGATGGTACCTCATTGTTGTTTTGATTTGCATCTCTCGGATAATAAGTGACTTTGAACATGTTTTCATGTGTCTCTTGGCCTTCCTTCTGTCTTCTTTTGAAAATATTCTATTTAGGTCTGTTGCCCATTTTTTTTTTTATTGGATCATTTATCTTCCTTTTATTAAGTTGCATAAGCTGCCTGTAGATGTTGGAGATTAAACCTTTATCAGTGATAGCATTTGCAAATATGTTCTCCCATGCAGTGGGCTTTCTTGTTGTTTTGTTGATTGTTTCTTTTGCTGTAAAAAAGCTTTTTATTTTGATGTAGTCCCATTTGTTAATTTTCTCTTTAGCTTCCATTGCCCTAGGGGCAGTGTCAGTGAAGAAGTTCTTTTGGCATATGTCTGAGATTTTGTTGCCTGTGGATTCCTCTAGTATTTTTATGGTTTCCCGTCTTATGTTTAAGTCCTGTATCCATTTTGAGTTTATTTTTGTGTATGGTGTAAGTTGGTGATCTAGTTTCATTTTTTTTGCATGTATCTGTCCAATTTTCCCAACACCATTTATTGAAGAGACTGTCTTGACTCCATTGTATGTTCATGCCTCCTTTGTCAAATATTAATTGAGCATAGTGGTTTGGGTCAATATCTGGATTCTCTATTCTCTTCCATTGATCAATATGTCTGTTCTTGTGCCAGTACCAGGCTGTTTTGAGAACAGTGGCTTTGTAATACAGCTTGAAATCTGGTATTGAGATCCCACCTACTTTATTCTTCTTTCTCAGGATTGCTGTGGCTATTTGGGGTCTTTTTTTATTCCAGATGAATTTTTGGAGAGTTCTTTCTAGGTCTGTGAAATATGCTGTTGGTATTTTGATGGGGAGTGCATTGAATCTGTAGATTGCTTTGGGTAGTATGGACATTTTAATGATGTTGATTCTACCAATCCATGAACATGGCATGTTCTTCCATCTGTTTACGTCTTCCTCTATCTCTTTTTTCAGTGTTCTGTAGTTTTCTGCGTATAGGTCTTTTACCTCCTTAGTTAAGTTTATTCCTAGGTATCTTAATTTTTTTGGTGTGATGGTAAATGGGATTGCTTTTTTAGTCTCTCTTTCTGTAAGTTCATTATTGGTGTATAGAAATGCCATAGATTTCTTGGCGTTAATTTTGTATCCTGCTACATTGCCGAATTCATTTATTAAGTCTATTAGTTTTTTATGGAATCTTTTGGTTTTTTTATGTACAATATCATGTCATCTGCAAATAAGGACAGCTTCACTTCTTCTTTTCCAATTTGGATGCCTCTTATTTCTTCTTCTTGCCTAATTGCGATAGCTAATACTTCCAGTACTATGTCAAACAGGAGTGGTGAGAGTGGACATCCCTGTCTTGTTCCTGTTCTTAGGGGAAATGGTTTTAGTTTTTGCCTATTGAGTATGATGTTTGCTGTGTGATTAAGGTATTACATATGTGTCCTTATTCCCCCATTACCCCCCACCTCTCATTCATGCCCCCACCCCCCTGTTGTCTGTGTCCATTGATTAGGTTTATATGCATGCATATAAGTCCTTTGGTTGATCTCTCCCCCTTATCCCCACCATCCCCTACCTTCCCTCTCAGGTTTGATGGTCTGATTGATATTTCTCTGTCTCTGGATCTATTTTTGTTCATCAGCTTATGTTGTTCATTATATTCCACAAATGAGTGAGATCATGTGATATTTATCTTTCTCTGCCTGGCTTATTTCACTTAGCATAATGCTCTCCATCTCCATCCATGTTGTTGCAAATGGTAAGAACTTCTTTTTTACCGCAGCGTAATATTCCATTGTGTAGATGTACCACAGTTTTTTAATCCACTCATCTGCTGATGGGCACTTAGGCTGTTTCCAAATCTTAGCTATGGTGAATTGTGCTGCTATGAACATAGGGTTAAAAAATATATATTTTTATTGATTTCAGAGAGGAAGGGAGAGGGAGAGAGAGGTAGAAACATCAATGATGAGAGAGAATCATTGATGGGTTGCCTCCTGCACACCCCACACAGGGGATCGAGCCCACAATCCGGGCATGTGCCCTGACTGGGAATTGACCTGTGACCTCCTTCCAGGCTGGCCAGGCTATGTGTTGTTTTTAATTAAAAATATTGCAAGTAATCTTTCCATAACAATGATATATATTTGCCTCCTTCCTTCTGGCGCCTGCGCAACAAAAATTCCATAATTCAAATGCCCCCGTTTCATGCTGCACCTACTGCTAACCATGCCCTAGGGCCCAGTGATGGGCAACCTTTTGAGCTTGGTGTGTCAAACTTCGCCAAAAACCTGAGCATAACTCGGGTAGTGTGTCACTTGGAGGAAAAAACTAACTCCAAGACTCTAGTCACAAATGTTCCATCCTCAGGAGCAGCAAATGTTTCATCTTCGGCATGTGGCCGCGTGTCATCAGAAATGGCTACGTGTGTCAGTGCTGACACGCGTGTCATAGGTTCGCCATCACTGCCCTAGGCTTTCTCATGAAGTGTCTTGCATGACAGCATGGTATGGGGAACAGCCTTGTTCATACAGCTCTGTGCACATGTACAAGGATTTCTGTAGGAGGAATTCCTGGAAGTGGAATGCTGAGTAAAAAAATACGTGTGTTTAAAATATTGACAGCTGTTAGCAAGGTGTCCTCCAAATGCAACCGTTTCAACTTTGTCCTCTGGCATAGGATAAGGTCATCTCTCCTCCGGGCCAGCAAGGGGAGGGACTCATCTTTGGGGCCTTGATCTTTTCATCCATGTAAAGGAGGCTTAAACTTGGTGATACCTAGGGTCCCTTGCAGCCCTAACCTTCCAGGTCTGTGACTCGTTCCTCCAATGTCCAGCTTGGGAGTGGAACCAGGTCTCAAATTTGAGTAGCTCATGCAAAGGCCCTGAGATCTCTCTTCTTCATCCCTCCCTTGCATCCTTTCCTTTCCCTTTTCCTCTCCTCATCCAGTCCCAGGAAGAGTGGAAAACCAATGATGACGGTCAGTAATGATTTCTCGTTACATGCGTGAGCCACCTGTTAGCAGACCCAGTTCTGAATTGCTATGGGAACCTTCCAAGTTCTTCCCACCTGCCCATCCATTTTCCCACCTGGTTTAGAAACCTCTGCCTTCCCTCCCAGGGCTCCCATGCAGGTCTCTTGAGATAACATCTTACAAAGTCCTTTGCCAAAAGCATGCCTTTTTCTGCCCCTGGAAGGAATTATTTTCACTTGTTCTGAAGAAGAGTCTCTGCATGTACTTGTAACTCCTGCCAAGAAACCTGAGAGGCCCGAATTCCTCAGCGCCTGGATTCCAGAATCGCTTCATCTGCTGGCTGCTCCCTTCCAAGGAGCGCTGAGATGATGGAGTTATGAGCTGCTTAAAGGCTTAGAGAGTGTCAGTTTGAAGGGAGGAGAGAGTGAGGGAGCGTCTGCTGCCACTTGGCTCGACCTCTCAGATGAAAGAGTTTGGGAGAAGGGCGTGTTTACAGGGATCACAGCAGACACTCTGGAGGGGCCAGAGTTCCCCTGGGACTTCTCAAAGATGACAGAGGATTGACATCATCAAACCCCCCGCCCCAACCCACCCCCAAGATTCGAACTTGGGATCCTCAGAGCCTGAAGGCTCGTGGGGATTGGGGAGGATAATCGGGGCCGCTTTGTGTTGCACAACTCCAGGGGGCTCCATTTACATTGGCTACACAGTAAATGGTGCCCCGAGAGGTACAAAGTATTGCTGATGACAGTAACATAGCAGCCAGCATGATCTTTGTTAAAATGCAAAAAAAACACACACACACCCTAATGACTTCTTGCTACACTCAAAAGAAAACCCATAAATCTCTCTGCATGATCTAGCCCCATTTTCCTCTCCAACCTGTTGTCCTACCATCACCCTGGCTTACTAAGCTCCAAACACATTAACCTTCTTTCTCTGGTCTCCAAACAGGCAGGCAGGCAGGCAGGCAGGGCGCAGTGGCCTAGTTAGTTCCTGCCTCAGGGCCTTTGCACAAGCTGCCACCAGACCTTCCCAAGGTTGGCTGATTCTTGTTATTGAATGCTCATCCTACTTTCAGAGTTGGGCTCTTTCTATTGGCTTCCAACTTCCAATCAAAGTCCCATCTACAAGGAGCTGGGCCAGTGGACCCCAGGGTCTGTTGTATCGACAATAAACAGAGCAGGGAGCGTACTTTAAGGGGCAGCCTGATCTGCCCTGACAGACCTGTCATGATGCCTGAAATTCCCAACCATTTTTCTTTCATCTGTGTCTGGGCATTGTGTCTCTAGGAGACTCCTATTATTAACACAGAAATACTTCATCAAAATCTCACCCTTTAGAAGAGATTTGTTTCTCAGATAAGCTGAGGTGAAACAGCAAAGGATGGGACCCTGAGGGAGGAGGAAATTCCCAGGGTAGCAGTGGTGGGACATTATAAAGGGGGAAGGTTGGGGGGCGAGGCTTGGGACAGCAGAGTGGAAGGGAGGTGTGGCCCCACGCCAACCTCTGCCAATCTCCTTTTGCCTCAGGCTGGCCTCAAACCTGAACCACAGAGAGCCATTCAAATGCCAACAAACAAACACGACAGCAAACAAAGAGCTGTTTGTGTTGGGATCACCAGTCCCACGGGTGGTTTGGGTGTAGTGGAAAGCAAGACTCGGGGTTTGGAACAGATGGCATTTAGAAAGATGGCATTTAGGGGAAAGAGGGCCATCCCCTACCTCCCTGTACCCCTGCCCACTGCCCCTGTGGCGAGGACTCCACATCAGAGGCACTCCTGGGGGCTGGACCACACAATCGGAGCCCCTGTTCACTCGTCCGCCCTCCTGGGTGGGGGCCCCGGGGGCTGTGTGCAGTGCTTGGACAGCTGGAATGGGCAGAACACAAGCAAGTCCAGCAAGACTCTGATAGTCTAGCTAAACTATTGGTTTCTAACAGGATCAGCAAACTGCAGCCGGCTTGTGCAAATAAAGCAGGGTGTCCACACCCTCCCTGCTCCCGCAGTCAGCAGGAAACACCCACAAGAAACTTAACAGAACGACCAACAGTGTCGCCAGTGGAACTATTCTTGAGCACCCCATGGTTCTGTCGGCAAGGTTTGTTCTATCCATCCTCTGCTATTCTGGGGGGTGCAGGGATGAGGTGGGGGGAAAGCCAGGGGCTACTGCCAGAGCTTAGTTCCAAGGCTGCTTAGTTCCAGGCCTCCAAAGTGCAATAGTTTCCCTTTCTCTCCCTATTCAAAGCCTATCGGCTCTCCCCTCCTCCCCCCTTTATTTTTATTGATTTCAGAGAGGGAGAGGGAGAGAGTGAGATGGAAATATCAATGGGAATCATTGATCGGCTGTCTCCTGCACACCCCATACTTGGGATCGAACCGTGACCTCCTGGTTCATAGGTCAATGCTTAACCACTGAACCACGCCAGCCGGGCTAAAGCCTATCTGTTCTTAAACTTAAAGGCTCAGCTCAAGTCCTGTCGAGTCCATAGCAGCTTTCTTTCCTTTGAGCTCCAATGGCCATTTGCTTCACCTGGTCCTTTGCACAGGCAGCCCCATGTCACTCCTGTTTATCGGATGCCTAACATCTCTCCCCAGCTCATCCTCAGCTCCTTGAAGGCACAATGCTGAGTGCACAGTATCGGCAGCAGGAGGAGGGGTGCGGGGGGAGGCCAGAAACACTACCACGCCTGCTCGCCACACTTCAGTTTATTGGTTTATAACAGGATCGGCAAGCTGCAGCCTGCTTGTGCAAATAAAGTTTTATTGGAATACAGCCATGCCTGTTTGGTTAGAGGTGCTGTCTATGGCTGCTTTCGTGGTGCAACAGCAAAGTGGGGCAGCTGTGACAGAGACCGATGGCCCACAGAGTCTAAAGTACTTACTATTTTTGTCCCTTCACAGAAGAAGTTTGCTGACTCCTGGTTTAAAATCCTGGGTCACCTCCCGCAGTCCCTTGGGGCCTGACCTTGAGCAAGGCCCTTTGTTCAGAAGCCTCTGCTTCCTCCTTTGTAAAGTGATGAGTTTGGGCTGTGCAGTCTCCACCTCTTCCCAGCTGACTCCATTTGGCCAAGTTGTTCTACAATTAAGCTGGTACAAAAGTGGTTTCTAATAAATGGTCTTAATTCACACCCATTAGGGTAGCTATTTTGGAAAAAAAAACCAGAAAATAATAAGTGTTGGTGAGGCTGAGGAGAAATTGGAACCCTTGTGCACTGTTGGTGAGGATGTAATATGGTGTAGCACTGTGGAAAGCAGTATAGAGATTCCTCAAAGAGTTAAAATTAGGATTACCAAGTGATCCAGTTCCACTTCTGGGTATATACATCAAAGAAGTGAAAGCAGGGTCTCAGAGAGATATGTGCACACCCGTATTCATAGAAGCGCTACTCACAATAGCCAAAAGGTAGAAGCAATCCAAACGTCCGTTGACAGATGAACGGATAAATAAAATGTGGTATATACTGCCATGGACTATTACTCAGCCTTCAAAAGGAAGGGCATTCTGACACACGCTCCATCATGGACGAACCCTGATGACATTCTCTAAGTGAAATAACCAGTCCCAAAACCACGAACATGTACGATTCCACGTACATGAGGTCCCCAGAGAAGTCAAACTGATAAAGGAGATGGCGATTGCCAGCCGGAGGGTGTGGCAAAGGGGAGTTGATGTTTAGCGGGTATAGCGTTTCAGTTCTGCAAGGTGACATCGACTGGCTGCTCCACAGTCTAAACATCCTTAACACTGCTGAACTGCACTCCCCCCCCCCCAAATGGTTACAATGGTAAATTTTATGTTCTAGACCTAAGTTTTTTTTAAAAAAAATAACTCTTTTTTTTAAATTTCTTTATTGATTAAGGTGTCACATATTTGTCCTCATCCCCCCATTCCCATCCCACACCCCTCCCCCCGGATGCCCCAACCCCCTGTTGAACTTAACCATTGGATAGGCTCGTATGCATGCACACAAGTCCTTTGGTTGATCTCTCCCCCCTCCCCCCACCCTCTCCTATCCTCCCTCTGAGGCCCGATAGTCTGATCAATGCCTCCTTGTTTCTGGTTCTGTTCTTGTTCCTCAGTCTATGTTGTTCATCATTTCCCCTAGATGAGCGAGATCATGTGTCACTAGAGATATACTTATAAGAACTGAATGAGACGAGCAATAATGGTTATGCTGAGAGGCAAATGAATCAGTCTGTAGTGAGTTTCTTTCTGGACCAACAGTTCTTTTGAGACCCAATTTCAATGTCCACCAATTCCTTATGTGTACATGTCAGCACTGACCCCTCAGCTCTGGATGGTGGACAAATGGTGGTAACGGAGGTCCGACTCCCTCTGGTTTGGTCTCGGCCGGACCCAGGGGCGCGGCTTCACCCGGACTCAGGGGCACGTGGCCTCACCCAGACCCAGGGGGCGCGTGGCTTCACCTGGGCCCGGGACCCAGCCTCACCCGGATCCAGGGGCACACGGCCTCACCCGGACCCAGGATCCGTCTTCACCCGTACCCAGGGGCGCGTGGCCTCACCCGGACCCAGGGGCGCATGGCCTCACCCGGACCCAGGGGCGCGTGGCCTCTCCCAGACCCAGGGGCGCGTGGCCTCACCCGGACCTAGGTGCACGAGGCCTCACCCGGACCCAGGACCCAGCCTCACCCGGATCCAGGGACACATGGCCTCACCTGGACCCGGGGGCGCGTGGCCTCTCCCAGACCCAGGGGCGCGTGGCCTCACCCGGACCTAGGTGCGCGAGGCCTCACCCGGATCCAGGGACACATGGCCTCACCCGGACCCAGGGGTGCGTGGCCTCTCCCAGACCCAGGGGCGCGTGGCCTCACCCGGACCCGGGACCCAGCCTCACCCGGATCCAGGGACACATGGCCTCACTTGAAAAATAACTCTTTAAAGCTGTCGTGTGACTTAGTGACTGTGGAGGCCTCCAAGGGCAGCGTTTGTCTGTCTACCTGCTGCGTCCCTCGCCCCTGGAACAGTGCCTGGCGTGGAGCAGGTGCCCGGTTCTCGTTTAGGGTGTGAGTGAACCCCAGTCCCCGCAGTACTATGTTATGCACAACCCCTTTCAGTGTGAGGATGACATCACAACCACTGTTTGAAGGCCAAGCCAAACCCCGAGGGTCCTTCTGGAACTTACTCTTTCACCTATTTTGTGCCGCCAGTGAACTGTTACCCTGGCACAGCTGGCACTAGGGCAAGGGAGCTAACTGTGCGTGGGCTATGACATCCCCACACCTACCCAGCGCCAGACCTCGCCAGCACGCTTATGGGGAACTAAAATAAACAGCCGTGTCTCAAGCACTCTTAGCGAATTTGCACTGCCAGACGTGAATATGTCAAACGAGATCTGAAATTTTACAGCGCCCGCCCGAGACATGCACTTCTCCTCATTTCTGTTTCAGTCACAACTGTTCTGGCCGTGCTGGGTCATTTCGTTTCTTCTCTAACATGCTCTGAAAGGAGGCAGCTAAGACTTGCCTTTAACCTTGCTTCTGCTTTCTTACACAATGGTGGGAGCTACTCAAATGGGAGCATTTTATAGAAAGAGGAGCTCTTATTTCAACTTTCGCTGTGGAAAATTGGAAGCATATACAGAGGCATACAGGAGGCCATCATGAGCCCCGCCATACCGAGCCCTCAGCTTCAGCAATGATCAATTCACATTCAATTTAGTTTCATCTCTATTCACCCCATCTGTCCTCCTAAGCTCTCTTACAGTTTAAGTAAATGTTTTTATTGGAGCAAAATATACATTCAGAAAAGTGTAGAGGTCATAAATGTACAACTCAACGAATTTTCACAAATGGAACACACCCGTGTAAACAGTACCCTGTTTAAGAGCTAGAACACTCATTACCAGTTCCCCAAGCACCCCTCATGTCTACTAGGAAGATTCTTACTGATTTCTGGTGCAATATTTTCATTTTGCAGAGGAGAAAACGAAGGCCCAACAGGGAGAATGACTGTCCGAAGATGACAAAGTTCAAGCTGCTGCAACTACTTTGTAGACTTGGAAATGCGATGCCTTCTGCACAGAACACATCCCTCCGGGCTGCGGCACAGTACCTGGGGAGCAGAGGGCTCAGGGCGCCTAAGTCCCCTGGACCTGGAGGACGCTAGTGTCAGGGAGTGGTGCACCTGCCTTAGTGGGCAGTTCCTACACCCTGGCTGTTCCCAGAGTTCTGCGATGACCTCTTCCCTGATCACACGCTCCCAAGAGGCTTAAAAGACTGTGCCGGAGGGGCCTTTGAGATATGATCATTTTATAGTTTGCTTTGAGAAAGAAAGGAGGAAGGAAAGTAAAAAAGGCAGAAAGAAAGCCATAAAGCTTTATTTTTAAAATTCCCTAAATTAGTGGCTTGTTATTGCAAAAAAAAAAAAATAAAAATAAAAATAGAGAAACATACCAAGCAAGCATACACTATTTCCTTGCCTGGATAGTGAATCAGTAGAGGGTACAGGTGGCTACATGGTAGATGGGCTTTATATGTGTGTAATTTAACAGCTAGAGGAGAGAGCAGGCCCTTCCCTCCTCTTTGGCTTTCTCTCAAAGTCGTATTTCTGCTGCCACAAGCAGGGTGAGAAGGAGATGAGAAGCGGGTAGAGAGACTGCCCCTGGCCGTGTACCACGGAAGCCCAGCTGTCTCGTTTGGGTTTGGTGTGGTGCCTCTGTGTGTGATAGAAGCACGGAGCAGTGGGAGTATTCCCAGCACCAAGGTCTCTGTGACAGGATCAGTTCCTAGAGACATAGAAGGTTATAGCGGATGCAGCCCCGTGTTCAGCCACGACATCCTGTGTATGCGTGACAGTGGGGAAGGCCAGAGAAGCTTGTGGTTTCCTGGGGTCTCCCCACCAGCGCGTGGATTAAACCCAAGTCTCCTGACTCCCAGGGCAGTGCTCTTTGTACTCTTCCCCTTGTACCCCAAACATGCACATGTGCTCCCTGGGCTAAGTGTCGACTCTGGGTTTGTGAAACAAGGTCATCGTGGCAACAACTCAAAGAGCCTGCCCTTGGAGAGCTGAGTTGGCTAGGAACATCCTGGCCAGTAGGTGTGTGTAGCACTCAGAACTAATTAGGTTGCAAGTGACAGAAACCGAGATGAAATGCGCTTTAGCAAAGAGGGAATTCATTGGCTCCTATAACCAAGTAGAGACTTCAGGCATGGCTGGCCCAAGGGCTCTCTTCTCTCCACCGCTCGGCTCGCTCTGCCTGTTGGCCTCTCCCTTTGGCTGCAGCTGAGCTTCCTCTGCATGGATGGGTGTGGTGGGCTGGACAAGGGCCCCCAAAGGAGTCCACGTCCTAATGCCTGAGGCATGCATATGTACATGTACATGCTCAAAGTGGTTTTACATGGGGAGTAAGTTGAGGATCTTGAGATGGAGAGATGATCCTGGGTGACCTAAGTGAGCCCAATGTCATCATAAGGGTCCTGAGAGGTGGGTCAGAGTAGATGTGATGACAGAAGCAGAGGTGGAAGAGGAAGGGATGGAGAGAGAGAGAGAGAGAGAGAGAGAGAGAGAGAGAGAGAGAGAGAGAGAGAGAAGAGAGAGAGAGAGAGAGAGAGAGAGAGAGAGAGAGAGAGAGAGAGAGAGAGAACACTTTGAAGATGCTGCCTGCTGGCCTGAAGAAGGAGGAATGAAGGAATGAGCCACGGGATGGAGTGGCCCCTGGGAGCTGGAAAGGCCACGGAAATGTGTTCTCCTGAAGTTCTCAGCCAAGGAAGAAAGAATGTGACTCAGCCAACACCTTGATTTTAGGACCTCTGACCTCCAGAGCTAATTGGTTACCACAGCAATAGGAAACTGACACAGTGGGTTACATCCCCAGGGTTATATCTTCTCACTACTAATCCAGTAGTGCATGGAGGGAAGGCTCTTTCTCCCCAAGTCCCCACCGGACCCCCATAGGAAGATTTTCACGGGACTGTCTGTTGTGATACCAATCACTGGTGCTGGAAAGGGAAGGGAGAAAGGCGGCCCAGCCTGGGTCATGTGCCTGTCACAGCGGTTAGGATGGGGACAATGCAATCAGTAGGCCCCTCGGAGTCACATGGAATGGAGAGAGGAAGGCCTGGTGGCCAAATAAAAAATAACACCAATATCCTACAGTCAGGACTATTTGGAGAGCCACATGAGGAGCAGAAACCAAAGACTGGAGTAGGAGAGAGCTGACCAGAGGAAGGGCTCACAGAATTGTCTGAAAGGTTCTGGACCCTCCAGAACCACGTGGGAATTTTTGTTGCTACATTGCAGGGTTGTCAGTGTAGATATTGCTAGAGAAGAAAAGATGTGTGTGTGTGTGTGTGTGTGTGTATGCAGGGGGCGGGGATGGGTATACACAGGAGGTAGCAGAGTGCAGTGGTTAAGCTCTGAAAAGCTTGGGTTCCTTAGCTCAGCTCGGCCACTTCCTAGCAGAGCAACCCTAGGTGAGGTTCTTTATTTCTCCCAGCGCTCCGACTCCTCATCTGTAGAATGCGGACAATAGTAATCCCTACCTCGTGGGACCTTTGTGAGGAGGAAATGAGATCAGGAATGTAATGGGCTTAGTTAGCATAGTGTCCAGCAGAGTAAATACCACATGTATGGTAGCTATTATTATTATTATTATTATTATTGCTTTAATTACGGAGAAACACTTTCGAAGAATGAGAGATTGTGAGGGGACCGATTGCTTGTGTGGTCCTGGAGGGCAAACCCAGGGCCAAAGGGTGGACTCCAGCGTTCAACAGAAGGAGGAACTTTCTCTGGCTCCTTTGGAGAAGGGCCAGGCTGCGGGGAGGCAGTGAGCACCGTCACTGAGATACTCAGGTAGGGAGTGGGGGCCACTTGGAGAGATGCCAAGGAGGGGGTAGACATTAAATTGGGGGATGCAGTGGTTGCCTTTAAGTTCTCCCCTTGTTCCGAGAGCCCGTGGCTCTTGCCGCTCAGGGGAGCCTTCCCCACGGGAGTTGGGCAGCTGTGGTTTCGGAAAGGCTCCAGGCTCCATCAAGTCCGCACGCATTTGGGCTCTGACATGCCCGGCCTGGGCCTTCTTCCAGGCTTCCCGCTTGCAGCCCCAGAGCTGACTCTGTCCCTAACTTGTTCAGCTGGCGTTTAGGGAGCGGAGCAATTGGTCTGTGATCAGAACCACTCCAGGGCTCCTACCGGGGAGGCTTGGGAACGTAGTTTCTGCTTCGGGGATAAATCCCGCACCCCATTGGAGAGCTGAATATATCAGCTCCGTCTCCGACCCTCCTAAGTACCCGGCTGTGTCAAGCTCCGGCATCACCTAGAATTCAGCTCAAATGCACAGCAAAAAGCCAAATAACTGTAGTTTACACATAGAAGTTTTGTGTCTTATGCATAAAGGAAGTTTGGACACACGCAGTTCCGATTGACGTGACGATGCCAGGCACATACCAGGGGCTCAGGTCCTTCTGTCTTTTTTCTCTTGAGGGCAGATAAGTTTGGGACACACGACATACTATAACCCGCTTTAGAAATTCTCCGGGTAGCCCAGCACGCTCAAGGACCTACACTGAGCCCTTGGCACTTTTTATGGATAATTTTTTTAAGTATTTGCTTTTTCACTCAAATAGTTCATATTTGCTATATTAAAAATAATTATGTACAGAGTAGAATAAAAGAAGACAATGTCCTTATCTTTGTTCCCAGAGAGCACCCTTACTAGGAAGCTGGTATGTTCTTTTATTCTAGATGTGGATAAGGCTTGAATCCTTTCTCTCCCACCCCTTACCTCCTGCCCGGTGCCCCTCCCCACGGCCTCTCCCCCTCGGGCATCGCCAGACTAGACCGAACAGGGTGTACTGCACGGGGCACTTCGGCTCTCACCCCTGAGGGAGCGCAGGGCAGCGCAGCCTTTGCTCCAGCACGCCCAGGGAGGAGAGGTGGGTGGGAGGTCCCATGGGGCCCATTCCCAGCGCTCAGTAATGCCCACTGGCATGCTCTGTCCCAAGGGACAAGAGGGGCCCAGCACTCTGGCTGTGCTGAGGAGCTCAAACCCTACCTGGTTCTAAAGACAAAACCTACTACCACAAAAAATCCACAAGCTCCCACACTCCTGGAGAGGCAGTCCCTGCAGGTTCAGTCAGCTTCTCGTTGAAGTGTGGGAAGAAAGGAAACGACAAGCAAAAAGCACAGGTGTCAGTAAGCTCGCTACCCGAACGCTGGCACCGGTTGAACAGGCACAGGCTGTTAGAAGAGGAGGAGATCCCACTTACTGTACAGCTGTGGGAACCGAGGCTGGGGTGGGGTGGGGAGTGACGTGCTCAACCTCACAGAGATGCCCCTGGTGGCAGGGGCAGGATGGGAGATGATGTGCCATGAATTTCAGAGCAGTCCAACATTGGTTTTCCATATACACTGAGTGGCCAGATTATTATGACCTCTGAACGCATAGTAATCTGGCCACTCAGTGTATATCCTATATAATAAAAGGCTAATATGCAAATTGTCCCCTCGACCAGGAGTTGGACCAGCAGGCAGGCCAGCCAACCGCCCATGTCCCCTTCCCCTGGCCAGGCTGGCTGGACCCCACCCATGCACGAATTCATGCACCGGGCCTCTCATACACACACACACACACACACACACACACACACACACACACACACACACTGAGTGGTCAGATTATTATGTGTTCAGAGATCATAGTAATCTGCCCACTCAGTGTATAATGCTATTCTGTCTAATTCTGTAAGAAATAGATAACATTTGAAGACAGAAAAGTCTGAGACGCCACATCTGGTGGATTTGCTTGCTGGTTTTCCTGCTCTGAGGATCTCCAGGGTCCAGGTGGAACTCTCCTCTCTGCCGCACACCTGGCCCTTCCTGTCCTCCGGCAGCCTGGGCCCTGAGGGGCCGGGAGGTGCCGGGAGGTGCCGGGAGGTGCCGGGAGGTGCCGGGAGGGGCCGGGAGGGGCCGGGAGGGGCCGGGCAGGGCTGGGTGGGCAGGGCAGGTAGCACAGGGCAGGGCAGGCGGCACAGGGCAGGGCAGGCAGGGCAGTGGGGAGCTGGGCTCTGTTCCTCAGCAGGTATTAGGTGACAATCAGCAAAACACCCAGGCCCTGAGCCTTCCCTGATGGTTCTTTCTATTCCCTCCACATTGGGAAGTTGGGTTGGGTCTAGTCCAAGGACCAGAGGTTATGTTTGCCACTAGTGGAGCCTGACTTTTGACTTTTGGGGGCCCAGGATGATTACCCACTTGTGCATCAAAATTTCACAGTTATGCTTCATTCCTTTAACTTAAGCGTTGGCCACGTGTCTCGGGTAGCCATGCCCACCTCTACAGTTCATCAGAAGATTGGGGTCGTTCTGTTCGTGGGAAGGGGGGCCTTCCTGCTTTTCTTTGTCTCACTCTCCAGAACCCCTTTGTTGCTTTTGTCAAGTGGACACGGAGCTCTCCTCGGGGCTGCCCCTGATGGGCCTCACGGTGATCATGAGGCGGGGCAAAGTGAGAACCTCTGAGGGCAGATACATTTACCAACTAGAACAGAAATAGTGAGGAGCCTAATGCTTACTGAGCTGTCTGGGGGCTGGGCATTCTGCTAAGTGCTTGGCATGCATTATTGCTTTTACTGTCTTTACTGCTCACGATGACCCTGAGAGGTGTGTGTTTTCTTCTCCCTGGTTTATTCCTGCAGAAGACCTGGCTAGAGGGCTTAGATTACATGCAGTGGAAAAGAGGTGGGGTGGGGGGAGGGCCAGGGATACAGATTCAGGTCTGGCTCTGGGGGGAGGAGGTCACCATTGCTTCTGGAGATTGGAAACCCACCAGCTCCTAGACCTTCTCTTGCACTGTCTCTGGCATTGGGCAAAGGCCTTGGCTCCATCACCCCTCAGGCCCCCGAGCCCCACTCTCCGCTCCGACTGCTGCCAGGAGAGGCTTGGAATAGCCCCCAAAGATGATCACCACTAACCTCTGTCTTCACTTGCTCGGCTGAGGAAACTGATCAGAGGCAGGGCCGCCGGGTTGCACAACTCGGGCGCATCATCTCATTGTATTCCCTGTGAGTGATTCTACTTCCTGCAGTTGTGAAAGGCAGGGTCTGTGAGAGGCAGGCAGGGACTAGCCCAGGTCACACGGCCATTAGGAGAGCCAGCACTTGAACCCAGAGTAAGGCAGCCCTGTCAGTGTGCTTTGGAGAATGGGGAGGGTAAGTCTCACTGGATGGATACCTAGGAGGTTTGGTGTCCACTCCAGCCATTCCTTAGGGCAGCGATTTTCAACTGGTGCTACAGGAATTTTTAAGACATTCAATACCTGATTATTTAGTCAGGGGGCATTGACCTCTTTTCCCTTAGATTTGAAAAAAAAAAAAAATGACAACAGCCAATACAATGATAGCCATCTGGTGTGAATGAATCAAAGTTATACCTATTTTTATGTGTCAGATTGGGGAAAAAATGTTTTTGGTGTGCTGCAGAATTTTAGTAATTAGTTTATGTGTGCCATGAGTTATAAAAGGTTGAAAATCACTGCCTTAGTGGGAGGCCTTCCGAGCAGGATCCACAGCCTCCTACACCTGGCTGGCGGCATGGGAAAGGACGGGCCAGGGCCGGGCTCTGGGAGGAGGTCCCCACTGCCTGCTGCTTGCTGAGCCTTCCTGATTGCTGTCCAGGCCCGGGCAGTAGGGCTCCCAGTCAGGCTGCACAGCTGTTTATAGATGAAGACACTGAGGGTCAGAGAGGTGAAGTGACCTGCCCACACCACATAGCTAGCAAGAGGCAGAGCTGAGACTAGAACTCAGGTCCCTTGATTTCTAATAGACTGGCCTTTCATCTGTATCTCAGCCGTCTCCTTTTGCACTTCTAGCTATACCCACTGCCTTCTTCTACCCCACAGCTGCTGAGGGACCTCCTTCCCATAGAACCTAATCTTGTGATGGCTTATTTCCTCCTACCCCAATCAAAATGGCCAATTTCTATTGCCTTCCATCCTTATTGGGGAGTTGAGGGCAGAAGGGAATCATGACAATCCTCAAGGCAAGTGGATCATTAAAAAATGTCATCAACCTTCATGTCCAGTCTCCTTAGAACTCCTTACGGGTCCAGTTTAAGTAAGCCCCTCCCCACCCCTGGCTTCAGTTTCCCGTCTAGCCTAGCTGGTCTACAAAGCCCTTTCTGGGGGCGATCACTGGTCAGCATTGTTATTCCTCATTCCTCTCTTCCTTCCAAATTTCCAGGTGTTCAGCATGCACCGGACATGGGGCCAGAAACTAGGGAAGCTGTCAACAGGATGGACATGGTCTCTACCTTTATAGAGTGGGAATTATAGTCTTTCACCTCTAGCTTTTGAGGAGCAGTCTCTTCTTTTTATATATATACTAGAGGCCCAGTGCATGAAATTTTTGCATTGGGGGGGGGGGTGTCCCTCAGCCTGGCCTGCATCTTCTCCAATCTAGGACCCCTCAGACATCCCTCTTGCAATCCTGGCTTGCTGGCTCCTAACTGCTCACCTGCTTGCCTGCCTGATGGCCCCTAACTGCCTCTGCCTGCTGGCCTGATCATCCCCTAACTGCTCCCCTACTGGCCTGATTGCCCCCTAACTGCTCCCCTGCCAGTCTGATTGCCCCCTAACTTTCCTCCCCTGCTGGCCTGATCACCCTGAACTGCCCTCCCCTGCCGGCCTGATCACCCCTAACTGCCCTCCCCTGCAGGCTTGATCGCCCCCATCTGCCTCTGCTTTGGCCCCTGCCACCATGGCTTTGTCCGGAAGGATGTCCAGAAGATGTCCGGTCTAATTAGCATATTATCCTTTTATTAGTATAGACTAGAGGCCCGGTGCATGACATTCGTGCACTGGGAGTGGGAGGGTCCCTCAGCCTGGCCTGCACCCTCTTGCAGTCTGAGACCCCTCGGTGGACATCCCCTGAGGGGTCCTTAGCATTGCCACGGAGGGAGGTGGGAGAGGCTCCTGCCACTACCACTGCTGTGCTCGCCAGCTGTGAGCCTGGCTTCTGGCTGGTCTCCCCCTATGGGCCCGCACTGAGCACCAGGGAACAGCTCCTGCATTGAGCGTCTGCCCCCTAGTAGTCAGTGCTCGTCACAGTGACCGGTCATTCCGCTGTTCTGTCCATTTGCATATTAGGGTTTTATTATATAGGCTTTTTAAAAATATGTTTTTTTATTGATTTCAGAGAGCAAGGGAGAGGGAGAGAGAGATAGAAACATTAACGATAAGAGAGAAGCATTAATTGGCTGCCTTCTGCATGCCCTCTTTTGGGGATCGAGCCCGCAACCCAGGCATGTACCCTAACTGGGAATCCATCTGTGACCTCCTGATTCATAGGTGGATGCTCAATTATTGAGCCACACTGGCCGGGTGAAGCAGTCTCCTCTACTGGGAATTTGGAACTATAGGCCCCAGTGTTTGTTCATCCTTTCTAAGGATTCTCTTTCTGGTTGGTCATGCTTTGGCTGTGTGACCTTAGGCAAGTAACTTAACATCTCTGAGCTTCTATTTCCTTATGTATAAAGGAGAAAAAAATCACAACTTCCTCCAAAGGGAGTTGGGAGTTTTAAATAAATATTGTTATTTAAATGATTCATTTAATGATACCTTTAAATTTCATATTTTCATCAATTTAAATGAATATATATACAAAAAACACACTTATTTAGAGGTTGGGATCTGGAATCATACAGATGTTCAAATCCCAGCTCTGCCACTAACCAGCTCTGTGACTCAGAGAAAATCACATAACCTTCCTGTGACTCTGTTTTTATGTCAACAATGTAAGGATAATAATAGTAACCACCTCACAGGGATGTTGACAAGATTAAAGGAGATAATGCTCATAAAAAATTTAGCTCAGTGCCTGACATTTTATAAGCCCTCAAGCTTTCTGGTCCTTATCTCCTTGCCCTTCTCACAGGCTCCCACTTGCCCCCTTTCTTATTCTATTAAATTTTAATTATATTCTATGGACCATATGAGTAGTTGATTAACACAAAAGCACATATGAATTCCCCGCTACGGACACTTCAATCGCCATGTTACTGGTTCTTTAACTCTCAAATGTTTGTGTGTGTGTGTGTGTGTGTGTGTGTGTGTGTGTGTGTGTGTGTTTGTGTACATAGATGAATTTGTTCCCACATTCTCTCTTTTATTTTTACACAACTGAATAGCTTTCTATAACATATATTGTTTTGTACTTTGCTTTTTAGTATTTAATACTGCAATATGGAGGACATTGCATAGTGTATATAAAAAGCTTTTTTTTCCCTTCCATAAAAAGCTGCATAATGTTCCATCAGCGGACACCACACTGTTGATCTAACCAGCCCAGCACTGGTGGACATTTAGGCTATTCCCAGAAAGGTGCTGTCCTTTTGAAATGCCTTTAAGCCTCTCAGCCATGATCAGCCTGAGAGAAGGGACTGGGGACTGCAGGACACAAGTGCCACAGCTGAGGTTAGACGGGAGCCCAAGAGCAGTCAGAATAGCAGCTGAGTCCTGGATCGGCCACTTGCCGCTCTGGCACCCGGGGCCCGGTTCTCATTCTCTCTAAAGCCGCGGGGCCTGGGAATGAGCATCTCTAACAAATTTACAGGTGGTGCTGCTGCTGGTGTGGGAACTGCACTTGGATAGGGGGCTGCTGAAGCCACCCAAATGGGGAATCTGATAATTCCCATCGCATAGGCTTAGTGTGGGGATTAAGGTATGTAGCCCCTCAGCGCTGTGCTAGCACCAGACTAAGAACTTAATAGTCTTAGCAATTATAACGATATCTGCCGCTCACCACAGAGAGAAGAGCGAACTAGACAGGGATGGTGCAGAGCAATCCGCAGAGCCCTGGTTTAGGGGAATGCTAGAGCTTCTCCCCAAATCTCCTCTAAGCCCCAAGTCTGGAATGCCTGGGGAACTCTGCCGAGCTGCCAGAAATCTTCTTTTTTTGCCAGGCTGGTGTGGCTCAGCGGCTGAGCATCGACCTATGAACCAGGAGGTAACGGTTTGATTCCTGGTCAGGGCACATTTCCAGATTGCAGGCTCAATCCCCAGTAGGGGACGTGCAGGAGGCAGCCGATCAGTGATTCTCTCTAACCACTGATGTTTCTATCTCTTTCTTCCTCCCCCTTCCTCTCTGAAATCGATAAAAAATGTATTTTTAAGAAATCTTCATTTTTATGGCAGCTGGGCATGGAGAACTGGGGTGCAGAAGCCCAACCCAAAGCCCTGCTATTGACCATGGTGATGGGTGCTTCTGTGGGCACCATCCTGTACCAGCTTGTTCCTCGGCGAAGGGGGTTGCACAAGAGGACAGAGAAGGGCCCCATCCCATCCCAGCCCCCACCCTGTGGCCATCAAAGGGCCCCTGCCAGTCTCAGAGCCCTTGTAATTTGCTCTCATTAACTGTGCTTTGTTGGGGGGCGGGCAGTGGAGAATCCCAGGCGGCCACTGCAGGCCTGGTCATGTCCCCACTGCTCTCTCCTTCCTGCCCTGGGATGGGAAGCCTGGAGTGAAGGCACTGCCTTGCTCCTTCCCACGCCACCCTCTCTGCACGGAGCCAGGGACTCAGAAGAGCCAGCCATGGCCGAAGTGTGTGAGTCTGTTAGTCAAAGCAGGGCACTAAGTGGAGCACCAAAATTACTGGGTTGGGAGCAGGAGCTGGGCTGGGCTGGGCTCTGACTTGCCGTGTGACCTTGGGAAAGGCCTTTTCCCTCTCTGAGCCTCGCTGTTCCCTTCTGTGAAATGAGGTGCTCTGAGTCAGTGTCGGGTCCCAGAAGTAAGAAGCCAGCAGCATTTTCCTTTGGCTCAGCTCTGCCCAGTCCCTTAGATATCGACCTTCTAGCACTTGGGCCTCCTCTGCTGCCTGGCACCCCAACTTGCTGCCCTCCCATCCCAGCTCCTTCCACGCTCCCCGGTTTGCATTCTATTTCCCAGGACTTTGGAGACACAACACCAATGCTGTGCCACTTGCTGGCTGTGGGACTTCAGACAGGTCACCCCACGTAGAGTCCCCACGTGTGAAATGGAAATAATACCATTATCTGCTGACATGGGGTGTGAGCATTCAAAGAGATACACATGCAGAATGCTTAGCATGGTGCCAGGCATGTGGTAAGCTCTCAATAAAAAGGCTGCGGTACATGTATACCATGGAATGTTATGCAGCAGTACAAAAGAAGAATCTCTTACCCTTTGAGACAGCATGAAGGGACCTGGAGAGTATCATGCTAAGTGAAATAAGTCAGAGAAAGACAAGTATCACATGATCGCACTCATATGTGGAATCTAAGTGAAAAAATAAACTGATGGACGAAGTGGATCCAGAGACACGGAAGCATGGAACAGAGTGCGGAATCTCGGAGGGAAGGCGGGGGAGGGTGGGAGGTAATCATCCAAAGACCTTGTATGTATATATGCATAACCCATGGACACAGACAATAGGGTGCTGAGGCCTGGGTGCGGGTGGGTGGCTGGAGGGAGTCAATGGGGCTAAAAAGGGGATATATGTGATACTTTCAACAATAAAGAATAATTAAAAAATAAAATAAAATAAACAAATAAAATAAAAATTCTTCAGTACTAAAAAAAATACATATACACACATATATATGTATATACATATAATATATGTGTGTGTGTGTGTGTGTATATATATATATATATATATATATATGAGCCACTCTTGTGATTGTTATCCCTATGATTCCTTTAAAAGTTAAGCAGACCCAGGGCTCTAGGGGGACAACACCCTAACTCTTGAGACCGTATGTCCCTGCCTGATGTTCTGTTTTAACATCTTGCCATTCTCTTCTCCTCTCTCCTCTCTCTCCCTAACATCTAATTACCTAGAAAAGCTGTCCAAGTTGTCTCTCTTGACATAATATTATTTCTTTTTTCCCTCAACAAATGACCAAATGCTTATACAGCCCTCTACCCCATCCCAGGCACGGCGGCCATCAAAACAAAAAAGACCAAGAGGGCCCCTCAAATAAGTGAATGTGTAATTTACAACCTAGAAGTGCTCTCTGGATGGCACGTTAGAGGGCGGAGAGATCTCAGCTAGCTTAAGCAGAGGTCCTCTGCAGCCATGGTTTGGCCCGTGAGACTGCCGATGTGGTACATGTCACAGGAGGACAACATCAGATACTGCAGGGATCTCCACCCTAAGTGTGCTTGGTGAGTTCGGATGCAGCCGAGTGTGGGGGTGAAGGAGGACGGAGATCAGCTACTGCAAGCAAGCAGGATTGGCTGAGTGCCTTGGGTGAGTCACTCGGCCTCTCTGTCTCTTCAGCTAATTTAACAGGGGCAAGAAACGCGGCTTTACCGGAAGAGCTGCAGAGTGCTCTCACATGAGAATTGTCCGTGTGTGCCTTCACTTATTTGTGAAAGATTCCTCGAGTGCCCGCTCGGTGTTCTGTGCAGAGGAGAGATGGATCCACAGGCACTCTGGAAGGCTCATAGGAGCAGCCAGGATTTATTGAGCTGTAACTACGTTTCAGGCACGTTAACCCACATTAAGTCATTTTATTGTCATAAGAGTCTTATGACAAGTTATTACTATCCATATTCTATAGGCAGGAAAAGAGATTGACTGACTTGCCCAAAGTTCCCCCCAGTTTGGCTTCAGTCACTGCACACGGGTCTCCTGGAGTGGTCTGGGGACCCACGGGAGGCGCACCCTTGTCGGTGGTGCACAGGTCAATGTTCATCGTTACTAAGAACTCCCTTGCCTCGTTCACTCTCATTCTCTCACGTGTGCACAACGGGGTTTTCCTAATGCCACGTGCCTTGTGATAGCACCACAAGCAGCTCAGAGAATCAGATATTCGCACAAAAGGAGACCGATGCCACTCTCCGCACTAGTTTTTCATTGTGATATTATTTTTTCATAAGAACATTTTATGTGACTATGTAATGGGCTTATGATTATTTTTAAGTGATCACATAACTATTTAGAAGGTTCATCTCATTTTAATTTCTAATAAAATAATGTGTAAAAGCTTGACAAACGCTGTACAACACCAAGCAGAGATGCTCCCCAGTTGCTGGAACCCGGGTCCGATTCTCCAGGAGAGGCCTGTGGGGGGTGTGGCCTGGGTGTTGCTTCCCAGCACCATTAGCGTTATTAAGAAAGAGATCCCTGGATCACGCCACATGGAGTGGCCCCTGGGAGAACCAGCCCCACCACACGTCAGTGCCTGTGATTCAGAGTGTCTGCCCCTGTGCCTGCGATTATGGGGCTCAGAGTTTAAATCCCTCCTTGTGTTCTTTCCCTACAGCTTTCTGAGAGCTATGGCATATCTCTCGATCAGGAACCCCCTGCAAAACAAATTTTGTTTCCCACACAGCCTATATTTCACACAAGATGCTCACAAACAGTCTCTCCAAATGTGGCAACAATCCATCCAGCCGCTCCCATCTGATGTGGTGACCAATAGAAACTGAATAATGAAAATGACAATAATAATATCAGGAATCTGGTCAAAACGGATGGCATGGAGATGAATGGCAAACCACGGCACATCTGGAGAAAACTGTGTTTACGTGTCCGTTTAGGGGAGTCTGGTCTTCTGGACGGCATTCTCGAGTTCAGCGTTCACATTCTTTTTTAGATTGTTCTCTTCATCTGGAACTCTGTGGGAAGTTTCTTGGAGGAATTCCAAAGGAGATATATATATATATATATGAGAAGGATTTCATTCCAGAAATATTGTTACCATCTGACACAAACATGATTCTAACTTTCAGCACTTCTATAAAGGTTTCTTCAAAAGGTGAAAACTATGTTTCTCTGCTGTATAGTTAAATGACCACAGCCGTAGGTTGAGGGGCGGGGCTGTGTTAATTCTCTATACAGACTCCACAGAGCACCTAGTCTATAGCATGCTTGGCAACTTGGCTCGGCTTGGCCCCGCCTTGCACTCTGCACCCCATTCAGAGGCTTGCCTGAGAGCTGGTCTTGCTTTGGAAGCTCATGCTGGCATGGGGTCAAAAGGAATGAGCTTCAGATCTGACCTGAAAGGGTGGTGCGGGCCACATGTTTCTGCTCCTGAATCGGGTTATTCCCGTGTGATCCTGGCTGACCTACTGGACATTCTAGAGCTTCAGGTCCTCAGCTGTAAAACGGAAAAAGAAATCTACCCTCTTGCCTTGACAGCTTTGTTCTGAGGATCAGATAAGGTGCAATGCTTTGAAAAACAGAAAGAGCTTGTCTCTCGCCTGAGGCCTTCGCGCATGCCGTTCTCCCTACCTGGAACCCTCTCTGACCTTTCCCTGTAGCTGGGTAACCCCCAAATGGTCCTAAGACATGGCTCGCTCTGCGCCAGCCACGCTGGCCTACCCCTGCAAGCCTGTCTCAGGGCCTTTGCACCTGCCATGCCCTTGGCATGGAACACTCATCCCTCAGATCTCTCCATGGCTGACTGACTCCCCAGTTTCCTTCAGGTCACTGCTCAAGGGTCACCTAATCAGAGGCCTTCTCTAAATGAATTGACATCCAACCCGCAGGAGCTCTCCATTCCTCTTACCCTTACATCAATGTTTTTCATAGTAAGTGTGCATTTTATAGTTATTCATTTACCTGTTGATTATCTGACTAAAATGTCACTTCCACGAGAGCAGGGACTTTGCTTTGTCCTGCTGCAATCCTCACGCTCAGAACCTAGCATGCATGCCCTCCTCCACCCAAAATAAAAGACAATCGGCAGAGTGTGGGTCAGGGTGGGCTGGGTGGGAAAGATGTCCGTGGCCAGGGCGTAGAGAACGAAGAGGAGGAGACCCCCTGCTCCTCCTGCCCCCACTCCCAGCTCCAGGCTTAGATGTAGTAGAGCGAAGCCTCGGTATAATTATGGGCATTTGGGTGGTTTGCTCCTTGTTAACCATCCTCTTTGCTCACTTAATTGGTCCAAAGCCTGTGGCATGAGCAACTAACTGTGCTGCGATTTGGCGTGTGTGAGCCGGCGGCAGCGGCGTGATTGCAGAGTGCTGCGCTTGCAGGAACCGCGCTCTGGGCAATCCGCACGCAGTGAGGAGCTCAGCCGGCTGCCGCTGCCCACCGCACCTTTGATGTTCTGGCAAACTCACCCGTGGGACTTGCTCAACCCCGGCATCTTCGCTCTGGGCTTCTCACGGTGCCTAATTGTCTCCGTGCTTTTTATGCCTTTTACCCAAGTGGGCAGAGCTTCACATCGCGGCTCCAGGAAGAATAGAACCCCAGCTGCAGAGGCAAGGTCTGGCCTCTGCCTCCCTGGCCACCTCACCTCACATGCTTCTCCTTGGTTTGCTTTGGTCCCACTCATCTCCTCCCTGCTTTCTGGTACAGGTTCTGCCCCAGGTCCTTTGTACTAGCGTTTCCTCTCCTATACTCACATGGCTACCTCTTCTTATCTATGCATCGGCTTATGTGGATGACTAATAGTACTGTAGGACTTTATGCCAATCTCTCTCTTGATATCCATTTTCCATCAGATACATAGGTAAATGGATTCAAACTCTGCGGTCCTCTCCAAAATGCACGTCTTAGCATTGTGCCCACCATCCAATGAGGCCACGGCAATTTTGGAGACACTACTGGGCCCTGGGTCCTAGGGACAAGGTAGATAGTGGTAAAAGTAATAAGATAGACGGGGCATTTGAGGTCTTGCTCTCCTGCATGTGTTGCTAACTTGGCTCAAATAAACTCCTATAAAAATTTTTTTAAAAGTCACACACAGAAAGAAAATAAGATAGAAACCCTTTCCTCAAGGGGTGTACATGCATTCTAGAGGGAAGACACTGACAGACAATACACATAGAAACAAATAAACAAAATAACTTCAGTTACTGGTAAGTGCTGGGACAAAAAAATAAAGGCATGTGACGGAGAGCGAGCGATGGGGAGGGGGCAGGCTTTGGTGAGAGCAGTCAAGGAAGACCTCTTTGAGGAGGTGACTTCTGAATTGAGACCTGAGCGATAGTGAGCTGGGACAAGCGTTCCAAGAAGGAGCAGCAATTGCAGGGTCCCAGGGAAAGGAGCCAGCATGTCATCTCCAGGAGTAGAAAGAAGGCCTGTGCAGAGGGGAGGATGCCGGCCACTGGGGACTGAGGATGAAGGTCTCGTTCAGGGGCCATGGACAGTGTGTGTTTCATGCCCAGGGCCATGGATGCCCATGGAGGGTTTTAGGAGGAGGGAGACTTACATCTTAGAGCACATCCTTCTGGCTGCCCCTTAGAGAACTGACTACGGGGAGGTGAGAGAGGAGGCAGGGAGAACAGCCCCCCCAGGGGAGGAAGGGTGCTCTGGGTCAAGGGCAGAGGGGCTGTGGAATTCAGGATGGATGGTTTGGAGGCAGAGCCCGGAGCACTTGCTGATGGATTGGATGTGCTCAGGAGAAAGGGAGAAGCATGTGGGGCACAGTTAATACATGTCTGATGAATAACAAACTGGCTCAGTGATCCCGGCGGGATGCTAGTGTGCCAAAGGGCTCAGCATTGGGGTTTGGGCACATGTGAAACGATAATAGAGTCATCTTTGTATTTCCCACTTGTCATTGTTCTTGAGGGCAGGAGCCATGTGGGTTTTGTCACTTCCCTGCTGCCTAGCACATTGCCAGGTGCCGAGAGGCACTCCTAATAGTCACAAACAGTCCCTGGAGCTTGTATTTCCCCAGGGACCTCACAGGGAGGCTGGGCCAAGAAGGCATTCCTGGGCTTGAGAACCTCGTGCTATCTCATAGTCCCATCACCACGGCGAACCAATCCCTGCAGGTGAGGCAGCTCCCTTTCCGGACTCTGCCCCTCGATGGCAGCAAGACCCTAGGTTCCCAATTTTTTTTTTTAAGAAACTATATATATATATATATATATATATATATATATATATATATATATATATATAAAGATTTCAGAGAGGAAGGGAGAGGGAGAGAGAGAGAGAAACATCAATGGTGCCAGATAATCATTATTGGCTGCCTCCTGCACACCCGCTACTGGGGATCAAGCCCACAACCCCGGCATGTGCCCTTGACTGAAATGGAACCTGGGACCCTTCAGTCCTCAGGCCGATGCTCTATCCACTGAGCCAGATCAGCCAGGGCCAGGCTCCCAATTTGATGCGGTCTAGCTGCTTTCCCAGCTCAAAAATATGCTCACTGATGAAAATTCAGCAATATTCTGGACCCCATCCCTTTCTTCCCCTGTAGGTCACAGAGGCCGTTGGGAGACCTGGGGGTCTGTCTCATACTAAGGGTGGAATGTCAGTTCCACGGAGAAGTGTTAGGGGTGGGAGGGGGTACTTCGGGGAGGAGGACGGTGATCTGCGTTCATCCAGACTTCTGTCGGCTGAGGGGCTCCCACGTGGTCTATGATTAGGGCTGGTGCAGGGAAAGGTATTCCTTTCCCAGAATGTGCCACCCTTCCCCAGGACGCCCTGGAGAGGAAGAGTGTTGCTGTGGAGCGGAGCGTCTCAGGGAAGGGACTCCAGCCCGGCATTCTTGGCTCGCCCTGCGCCCTGCGTGATTATGCAGGCTGCACCCTGTTCCAGGGCTAATAAGAAAGCACAGCCCCAAGGCACTTGGGCTTTGCATTAAATTTTTAATAGCCCTGGTGGGTTTGATCCCACATCCCTGGGAGAATTAGTCACTGCAGGTTCAAGTGAGGAATTTCTGAACACGCCTCAACAATCTGCTTCTAATTTGAGGATGGAAACTTTGATTTCAGAATCCTAAAAGGCAATATGGTATCGACAAGGAGGCCTCGGTTTCTGCCATTCAAGTGTCATTAATTGAGGTGTCTGTACTAGTCCAGGCTCCCTCCTGTCCGTCTAAAGCTGTGTGATCTTGGGCATTTATAACTCAGCCTCCTCCTGACTTACAAATGATAGAGTGGGGCTCCTCCCAGCACTTCCCAGCTCCCACGCCCTGCGTTTGGGACTGTGGAGGACAAATGGCATCTCCATCTGCAGCTGCTCCCTGGGAGGCCTCCCTTATGGAAAGTTGGCTTGGAGGCAGAGCAGTTCCCTGAAGCCCTAGCAGGCCCTGCCCTGGAACCCTGCTTGCCCTCTTGCTACTGGGGGAGGCCTGGAAGGGGTTAAAGTAGGCTCAGCGAGGCCAGAATAGACTAACTCAATCCCCTCCCTCGGCAGGTCCTCTGAGCTTTTGTTCTCAGGGATTTGCTCAGCCCGCTGAGGTTATCTAAGCCTCCTCACTGGGCTGGGAGCTAGGCCTCTCGGCCTCTGCTCCCTCTGCTCGGTGAGAGCTGAGTTGTAGCAACTTGCCCTAGCTCTTCCCGCAGGCCAGAAATCTGAAGCTACCGCAAGGGGTGGAGAAATCTTGGAACCTGAGACAATGAGTCTAGCTGGAGCCAGAAGTGGCTTTAGAGATTACAGAGTCCAACTAACTCCCCATGCAGAAGGGGAAACCGAGGCCAGGAGAGGGGACTTGCCTTTGGTTCACCCAGCGAGTTCGGGAGAGACTCCAGTGCAGGTCCCCAGATTCCCAGGTCAGATCCCTCCGTTTGGGTTGATCTCTGGAGTTTGGGGACAGTCTTTTGGGTTGGAGATGTCAGGAATCGATAATGTTGGGGGTCCAGAAGGAAAGTGGAGGACGCATGATTCCAGATGTCATGAAGCAGGAAAAAGGGCCCGACTCTTTCATGATGCTCCCTGAGCTGATGCCCATCCCTGCCTTCGCCAGGTTGCTCCAGGTGTCCCAAATGTTGACCCCCCTCTGATCCTCAGATGGCAGCTGGCAGTTCTGTTTTTACTATGGACCAGACTTGGATGGAGGCAACTTCGTTTAGGGCCTAGTTTTTTAAACAGAACTCTCTCAACTCCTAGCTTCTCTTCTTATTAGCTGTGTGACCCTGGGCGAGTTGTTTAACTTTTCTGAACCTGAGCTCCTGTCTGTGAAGCGGTAGTGCCAATAGTACCTTTTTCCCGGCACTGTTGAGAGATGAACGAGATGACACAGAGTGGGCCCAGAGCAAAAGCGGGAGAAATGGCAGCGGCGACTCGCCCCTCTGCCTTGTGCGTCCTCTTCTTTCTTATCCAGTCGGTTCTTCCCCTCCTCGGCTTCCTCCTCTCCTCTTTCAGCAGAATGGACCTATTTCTGGGCCTGCCTGCCTCACAGTGTGAAACTCTAAGAGGACGATGGAGGGATAGGAGCTTTATAAAGGCCTATGTGGAACAGTGGTCTCTTGTGGTAGTCCCTCTGGCTAGTGTCCCAATGGCTCCTGGACAATCCCTGGGTTGACCAGTTGTCAGTCAGCTCAGGCGGTGCTGTCGAGGAAACACATGGAGCCTAGACGCACTGGGATTCATCCTAGCCACCTGTGAGCTCAGTGGCTCTAGGCAGGTCATTTCACCTCTCTGACAGTTTTGCCCACTGCAAAATGGGGCCAGAATCGCTGCTTTTCCTAGTTCATATGTCTACGTTGAAAACTGCGCAGCTCTATCCATTCCCCTTTCTCTGGTTCCACGCTTGATTTTCATGAGGGACCCAATTCACTCTAACCTTCGGTTGTAACTAGTGGTTTGGGGGCAGCTGACCCAACCTATGCTCCAGTGGCCTGAGACCCGGCCTGCCAAGCAGAGCCCTGAATTCCCTATTGTCACTGTGGTTGGTTCAAGGATGGGCCTGTTACCCAGTCACAGCCAACCAACCTTCATCCTGGGACTTTTGCTTTTAGTGACAGGGAGAAAGGACTCACTCCCTTTTCTGCTAGACAGGAGCCTGGGAGAATGAAAGCTTGGCGATCCTAGGCACCATCAGGTGAGGGGAATCTACCTGATTATCAAGCAGATGCACACAAAAAACCCCACAAAAAACAAACACAACAGAAGAAAGGTGGAGAAGGGCTGTCTTCTGCCAATGTTGTTTGCATATTTGGCCCTAGACTCACCTAAAGCCAAATTATTCTTTTCATATTTCCTTTCCTTCTTTACTTCCTTTCCTTTCTACCAGATCCTCTACCTAGCCAATCCTTTATTTTTGCTTAAGCCAGACTAATTTGGGTTTCTGTCACTTGCAACCAAAATTTCCTAATTAAGAACCCCTAAAAAAATGATGATAGTTACTGGGATAAGCAACGTGAGCTGCTCACCCAATATCCATTTTGCTTTCTCCTCACTAACAGAACCTTTGATGGCGAAAGGGAGCAGGGAGAGGCAGCTAAGTCCCAGCAGAGGCGTTATGCTTGGCCTAAGCTAATCATCACACCCTGACTCTTGTTTTTCAGGATCCCTTTCACTGACAGTGGCCATTGACCCAGTTCTAGACCAGGAAACAAGGAGATATGTTTGCAGAAGGAAGCATAAGGGGCATCTGGGAAAGCAGACATAGCCAGCATCACCCCATCTCCTTCTTCATGCCTTGAAAGAGGATGTGATGGCTGGAATTGCAGCAGCCAGACAGTGACCATGAGGCAGAGGCCAAAAGAATTGCAGGGACACCAGTCCGGATATCATTGAGCCACTAAGTTAATGCCAAAAGCCATCTGCCTGTATGTTTCTTGTAACATAATAAAAACAAACACCTATTTGTTTAACCCACTGTTAGTTGGGTTTTCTGTTATTTGCAGCACAAAACATTCTTTACGAATGAGTCATTTCACTCGGGCAGAACTCAAATAGCTCTCCAGCAATGACCCTGATCCAAAACTCAGGCAAGAATGCTAGTTAAGAATAAAACAAACAAAATCTCCTGAGTAGTTACCAATGCCAGTCACTGTGTTAAGTGCTTTAGTTGCATATACCCTTATGTCTAGTTGCAATAATTTGTGAGGAAGATATTATTATTAGTCCCATTTTATAGGTCAGAAAACTGAGCCACAGAAAGATCTGTTTTAGGATTGCACAGCTAATAAGACAACAAGGTTTATAAATAGCCACAGTGGATTCTATCCTGTATTTCACTCATAGGAGAGCCCCTTGCTCACAGATGATACCCTAATGTTCTACACAATGTGGACATGTAGTTAGTGGACAGGTTCACTGTTATAGAGAATAGGGAGAGAAGGGCCTCTGAAATAAGTGATGTGCTGTCAATGAGCAAAGATAAAACATGAAGAAGAAAAGCCTGGTCCTTCCGTACAGGGGCAAATAGTCTAACATACCTTCCCAGGCCTTGTGGACACCGTGGTATTAAAACTCAGTTCACTCATTCATGCTTTCAGATGGCCCTGAGTCATCGAGTAAAGATGAAATCATGCTTAGCCTTGTTTGGGGAGGCAGGGAAGCATGCAGTACATCTAGGGAAGATTCCCACCTCAGATACTTAGTAAAAATTTAGCATATTCATCAGCAACACTTCTCCCTCGCTGCTCCCCAACCCAGCTCTCTGGAAAAAATGAGCTCAGAATGCTTCCTCTCCCAGATGAGGCCAATATGTTAAAGGACTGCATTTTTGTAATCATCATTTTCCCAAGATGTTCCCTTCCCAAGTCTATAAGTGTCAACCAGCATGTTTTTAGCAAAAGTGATCTTAATTATAATGCCTAGGGGTTACCAGTGGGCACTCATGGCAGGAACCCAGCGACAGCGTTGGGAACTCTGCATACCTCCTGGGCTGGGATCAGGGGAAGCTGCACAGAAGCAGGAGAAGGATCTGAGAGAGTAAACCGACCCAATGTCCAAATGGGCAGGGGCCACTGGACAAACGGCTTGAAGGCAAAACCACATCACACTGACCGGATGTGGCCTCTGAGGTCTGTACATTCAACTGCTCTTTGAACAGATAGGGAAACCGAGGCCTAGAAAGAGGAAGTGACTTACTCAAGGTCACACAGCAAGGTTATGGAAGAGCTCAGGGTTTTATTTCCTGACTTTTGACCAGGACAGAGGGGACACCAAGCAAAGGTCTGAGGGTTGGAGAGGTTAGCCGAGACCCGAGTCCTGAGCTAGGAATGGGATGGATTTGGTTCCTCTCCCACACGAGGCCTCCCCTTTGGGACTTCTGGAGCTTTCCAGGGAGCCGGGCCAGATGAAGGCCTCTGAGACCATAATTCAACATATATAGGATGCCCCCCCCCCTAATGTATATATACACTTTGAATAATTGTAAAGGCAGTGTTTGTTAAAATATATTTCATTTTCAAAATTGAGCTCTCAGCTATGAAAGTGTGTATACATTTTGGGGGGACACACTGTATGCATTGAGTATTTACTATGTTCTCACAATAAAAAAAAATCGGGCGTGGTGCCTGCTCCTCAAGGGGCTGACAGTCAAAGTAGTGGTTGAGATGGTGGGCCTGGAATCATTTGCCAACAGCCAAGCTTGGGGAGCCCCCTGCTTGCTGCATTTAGAGACACCCTAAATTAGAGGCAAAGACATAGACCTCCCCCACATTCGCATAAGCAGAGTGACCTACTCATGCACACAAGATGTAGATACTGCACACTTCAGACACAAACATGTATATGCATGTATAGACACGTGTCCACATCAAACACAGATGCATGCATACATGTACACACGCGAACATGCACATGTGCACACACACACCGCCTTCTTACATTCTCTTCCATAAGCAAATTGCAGTCTCAGCAACACTGGAGACGACATCTACACAAGACTTTCTCAAGCTGCCTGACCCAAGGCCAGGGTGCCTGGGCCCCTCCCCCACAGCCCTTGCCACTGCAGATATTTGCTGAGTAGGGGCCGGATATCAGGGTGTGAGCCACTCCTGCCTGATTCACTCCTATCCGGGCTGCAGAGTTCCTCTTTCCAGGGCTCAGCACCTCGAGTGCTGCCCTGACTCATCCTACCTTAGCACAGTGCAGAGGCCTGTGGTTTGCACAAGTCGGGGCAGGGCCCTAGGTGGGGATGGGGTGATTTTGATGAGGGGTGGGGGCTACTATTAAGTAAGGGCCCAGGAGGAGGTGTGGCTCTGTGTCTTGCAGGCGCCCAAGGAATATGTACCAATCAATCCATCTGGAAAATGGGTGTATGGGGGCAGAGAGAAGGTCCCCAGAATTGTCTGTAGTTAGAATCCCCCTCATAGTGGAGGCACTGGGGCCTGCCCTGCCTCTCCTGCTGCTACACTCTGCCCATGGGGCCAAGGGTCTCTGGAACAAAGGGGACAGCTCACCCAAGCCTGTGACCCCATACTTCCTGATCACATTCTGGTCACCCAAATCCAATTTCATGCCCAGAAGCCCCCAGCTAGCTTCCTAGGCCTGTGCAGCAGGCACCTTCCTCCAGGGGAAGGCTGTGCACCCCAGGAGTGCTTAAGGGGGATCAAGTTGGTGCTGTTCACTGGGCAGAGTTAGGGTGAAAGGTATAAGCCCCTTCCTGTGGGAAGGAAAGGGGGAGGAAGGGAAGGCAGACGGGCCAGAGCCATGGGTTCTCCTTTGGACTCTTGCTTGGTGCCCTGCAATATCAGGGGTGGACCTGCCCAAATCCAGTCAGTCCTGGGGGCCTTGCAAAAGGGGGATGCCAAGCTGAACTCCAGGACTAAGGGCAGAAGCATGGGGCTGAATGTCAGAGAACCTGGAGTCCCACTGGATAGGAGTGTAGGCTCTGAGGTCAGCCACCTGGGTTTCAAATCTCTGAGAATTTTTAGCTGTGTGACCCTGGACAAGATCCCTTCCATGAGCCTCAGTTTTCTCATTTGTCACATGAGACCAATAATTGCCTCTACCTCATGTTGAATAGTAAAGTGCTTAGCACAGTGGCTGATACATAGTAAGTGATCAATTAGCATGATTATCTGTGATCTTGGTAAGTCCACTGCTTTCTCTGAATCTCAACTCCCTCTCAGGAAAGGAGGGATGATGCTAAATTCAATGAAAATGTAAAGTTTCTTTGGACGCTCTTAGTCTAGGATGAGGGCCGAGGGAGACACCTCTCAGTGCCCTGAAAGCCCCATGGAGAGAGCACAGCAAGCACACTGGGCCTCCTAGCACCGGCCCTCTGCTCCTGCTAATGGTTCAGATCTGACCTGCAGATCCTCGTCAAAGGACTTGGAGAGGAAAATGGCTCTCAGAGAACCTACAACCTCCTATCCCAGGGCCTTTGCACATGCTGGTCCCATCGCTGGGAACACCTGTCTTTCACTTCTCACCACTTACATTTCAGATCTTAAATCAAATATCACTTCCTCAGGAAAGCTCAGGTCCTCAGTTACAGGTTCTCATCCTTCCTTGTATCTGTTCCCATTTATAATATACATCTATGTGGGTGAGCATTGGATGCCGCTTCCTTCAAGAGGGCTTCCCTTAACCTTCCTCCCCCGTCCCCCTCCCCCACATTGATTTTTAGAGAGAGTGGAAGGGAAAGGGAGAGACAGAGAAACATTGTTGTGTCACATTGATTCCCGCAGGGTCCTCGACCAGGGCCTGGGACTGAGCCTGCAACCGAGGTACGTGCCCTTACGGGAATCGAATCCAGGACCTTTCAATCTGAGCCAAACCAGCGAGGGCAAAAGGGCTTCCCTTTAACCCTATTGAAGTTCAGTGCCCAACTGGTGCCCTCCCAAAGTACCCTGCACGCTACAGTTCACATTTCATCTCTGAAATGTTTGCATTTCACCTCTGAGGGAGAGATGAAATGTCATCTCATCCTGGAGACACCAGATATAGGTTCCCCTGCTGCATGTTCCCTTAGTGCTCCTTCCTCTCCTTTCATAAAAGGCACTGCACTTGTCAAACTTGTCATGACTTATTCAATATCTGTCTTTCTCACCAGAACAGGAACTTCCTGAGGCAGGAACATACTTGCCGTATCCACAGTCAGTTGTATCCGCAGCATTTAGAACGGCACTTAGCACATTGAAAGAATTCATAGCTAAGTGTCTACTCCTTCCCCGCTGCAAACACGCACACTCATGCTCACACTCACTCTCTCACAAACCTGCTTTTATCCTCGGTGCCTAAGACAGTGCCTGGCACAAGGTAACATTCTCAGTTAGCACTTGTTAGTTGTGTGAGTGAATAAGTGCTGAAGCTCTGGGAGGCCAGGGGTCATGTCTTCAACCATGTTTTCTACCTCCTTGTGAAAATGGGATCGAGTGAGTTCCCGGAGAAATGTCCCCGTCACAGGACCAGGCCTTTTGACTTCCCCTCCAGGCAGATACAGCAGGGCCTCCACATCCTCATTTATCAGCTGATTACAAGCCATCCTGTTCTGCCATCCAGCCCCCATTTTTCTTTTCTTTTTTTTTGTTAATCCTCACACGAGGATATTTTTCCATTGATTTTTAGGAAGAGTGGAAGAGAGAGGGAAAGACTGAGAGAAACATCGATGTGAGAGAAACATCAACTGGTTGCCTCCTGCATTCGCCCCAATGGGGCCGGGGAGGAGCCTGCAACCGAGGTCCGTGCCTTTGACCGGAATCGAACCCAGGATCCTTTGGTCCACAGGCTGACACCCTATCCACTGAGCCAAACCGGCTAGGGCCAGCCCCCATCTTTCTTGCCAATCATTTTCCATAACTTCCTTTCAACCTTGGGTATCAGCCACGGAGGTGCCCGCATGGTTCCCTGAAGCCACCTTGTCCTCTCCATTGTCCCATAGCCACCACGGAGGGCCTCATGCAATAGGAATAAGGGCAGGAGGAGGTGCACAGGTTCAGTGGGAGAGCAGGAAATGTCACTGAAACAGTGACGTTGAGCCGGGCCTGGAAGGTGGGTATTATCCAGCCAGGCTGAGAAGTAGGACAGAGCAAGGGAGGAGAGGCATTTCAGGCAGAGAGAACGGTCAGCAAAAGCTCAAAGCAGAACCAGCGAAAATTCCTGGCATTGTGACTACTTCCTAAAAACACTGGGGCCTGGCATTCCAGGGGGGACAGAAAGACTGGCAGGGCTGGAAAAGAACCCGGACCTGGTATCGTTTCAGTGTAAGGAAGTAGTGGTATCACCAGCAACAGGAAAACCAGGACGTGGCCTTTCCTTGTAAAGAGCCCATTGTCCGACCACGCCTGGGCCTTGCCTTTCCTGGGCCTCAGTTTCCTGATCTACAAAATGAAGGTTTTGGACGAGGTGATCCCGCCAACTCTTTCCAGCTGAAGTCCTGTGACTGAAACTGAAGTCTCCCCTTGGCTTCTCGGTCCGGACTTGGGCCGGCCCCAGGACTTGTGACCAGATATGAGGTCAGTCTTGCAGATTTCAGGACAAATGAGGGCTCTGTCTGTACAGCTGGTGCCCATTTCCTGTTTGCCGGGGGTTCTGCCCTCGTGCTTGCTGTGGCTGGCTGTCACCATGTCCATGGCGTCACCGGCCCCTACCAGCCTCTGGTCCACTAGGCTCCTGGAACACCCCCGCAGCTTGGCCAGGGGGAAGGTGGGACAGCAGGTCAGGGAGGGCAGGTGGGCAAAGGGAGCCTCTGGAGCCTCGCAGGGTGCTGTGGGCATCCTGGCGATCCCTGGCTCGGTGGCCCAGGCTTCTGTCTTCCTTTCCTATACCCACATATGGTTCATGCAGCCAATAATTTGGGAATGAGTCAGACCTGGCTTTGAATTCCCTCCTTGACACTAGTTGTAGGCATCTGACCTAATTAGTTCACTTGTTCGTTTACTAGTTATTTCATTTGTTCATTAGCTCAATTTGCTCATCAGTTCATACATTCATGCATTATTCAATATATGTTTATTGAATACCTACTATGTGCCCACACAGTTCAAGAGGTTTTGTGGTAAACAAGCTGACTTCATCACTGCCTTCATGATACAGCAGGTAACAGGATTGTTGGCCTGCATGTCCAATGAGATAGCCACTAACCACCCATGGCTATCAAGCATTTGAAATCTGGTTACGGTGACTGAATTTTAAATTTTATTTAATTTTTACTAATTTAAATTTACAAGCAGATACTTGGTTCACTTTTAAGTTAAAAAAAAAAAACACAAAAAACCACCAAACCCTGGAATGGGAAGCTATTTTTTTCAACTTGTGAAATCTATATACAGGTCAAATATTGATGATGAAATTTTAGCATTTGAGTCAAGATATGCTGAACATGTATAAAAACACATTGGATTTTAAAGAGTTAGTAAGAAAAAAGAATGAAAAAATATCCCACTAATAAATGTTTAGATATTGATTACATATTGAAAATGATAATATTTTGAATATATTGAGTTAAATAAAAATATATTACCAGCCTGAATCTCACCTATTTCTTTTTACATAATTTTTTATTTGGCTTCTGGAAATTTTAAATCACATGTGTGGCTCACATGATATTTCTATTGAACAGTGCTGTGTTAGGCAGTTAAACAAGCGACTACAACGTGAACTCAAGACTGTGGTGAACAATAAACGCGATGCTGCATGTAAAGTGCTTAGTTCTTACTTTACAGGTAAGTACTCAGTCAGTATTAGCTACATCTGAACATCGGACATGGGCCCAGGTGGGCTCCGCCATCCCTCCTGGATGCCATCGTCTTCTTCCATCTTCCCCTCCTCCTCAGCAGTGCACACTCTATCCTACCTCAAAATCTGGCCCATTCTCCAGGACTTTCTAAGTCACTTTTGGATTTCATAGACTGGCAAAATTCCCCACAATTTTTGGGGCCCATTATAAAATTATTTTCTTTGTCAAGTAATTTAGTTACTGTGTTCTATTGCCTTCTTTCATAAGAGAAAGAACTCTCTTAAAAGTGAGACCTAAATTTTTTTTTTTTTGCAGAACTTAATAAGCTAATTCTAAAAATTCATATGGAAATGCAAAGGACCCAGAAAAGCCAAAAGCAATCTTGAAAAAAAAAAAAGAACAAAATTGAAGGGCTCAGACCTTCTCAAAGCCTAATATTCAAACTTACTATAAAACTGTAGTAATCAGGATAGGCATATAAGTCAATGGAAGATAATGGAGAGTCCAAAAATAAATCCTTACATTTATGATCAATTGATTTTGACAAGGGTACCAAGAAAATTCAATGTGGAAAGAATAGTCTTTTCAACAAATGGTGCTGGGACAATTGACTATGCAATGCAAAAGGTGACTTTGGACTCCTATATCTCATTATATACAAAATTTAGCTCAATATGGACCATAGACCTAAATTAAAGAACTATTAAATACTTAGAAAATGTAGGGATGAATCTTTACAAATGTGGATTAGACAGTGATATCCTAGATACAACACCTAAAGACTAAGCAATTTTAAAAATTGATATATTGGACATTGTAAAAATAAAAAAACTTTTGTATTCATAATGGTATCATCAAGCAAATGAAATGACAACCCACAAAATAGAAAGAATATATCTGCAAATTATATAAGTGATAGTAAAGTTGTACCAGAATTACATATATGATAGTAAAGTTGTATCAGGATAAAAACTGTTATAACCTAATTTTTAAATGGGCAAAATATTTGAATAGACATTTCTCCAAAGAAGATTCGGGAATGGTCAATAAACGAATGAAAAGATGTTCAATAGCCTTAGTCATTAGGGAAATGCAAATCAAAACCACAGCGAGGTACCATTTCACACCTACTAGGATGGCTATAATCAAGAAGACAGATAATGACAAGTGTGGCAATGATGTAGAGAAACTGGATCCCTCATACACTGCTAGTGGGATTGCAAAAGGGCTGCTTTGGGAAACAGTTTGGCAATCCTTCAAAATATTAAGGATAGAGTTACCATATGACCCAGCCACTCTACTCCTCCATATCTACCCAAGAAAATGAAAACACATGTTCTCAAAACCCCCAAAACAAACAAACAAAACCCTACACAAATGTTCATAGCAGCACTATTCCTAATAGCTAAAAAATGGAAAAAGCCCAAATGACCATCAGCTGATAATTGGATAAACAAAGCAGGGTATACTCATACAGTGGAATTTTATTTAGCCATAGAAAGGAATGAAATACTAATACATGCTACCGCATGAATGAACTTCAGAAAACATTATGCCCAGTGAAAAAAGCCAGTAACAAAAGAACACATAGAAATGCCCGGAATAGACTAATCTATAGAGACAGAAAGTAGATTAGTGGTTGACAGGAGCTGGAGGTAGAGGGATGGGGACTGGACAATGCCTGGTAATGGGTATGAGGTTTCTTTTTGGCATGATGAAAATGTTCTACAGTTAGATTATGGTGGTCATTGGATAACTCTGCAAATAAACTGAAAGCCATTGACTCGCACACTTCAAATGGGTTGACTTTATGTTATGTAAATTATCCTATATAATAAAAGCCTAATATGCTAAATGTCCAGTCGTCCGGTTGGCCATTCAACCAATCAAAGCGTAATATGCAAATGCTGCTCAACTGCTTGCTATGACGCGCACTGACCACCAGGGGGAAGACGACTGGTAGGTTAGCCTGCTGCTGGGGTCCAGCAGATTAGGACTGAGTGAGATGGGCCACACACGCCCTGGAGCCCTTCTGCGGTCCCTTTCGGCTGGCCAACCTCCCGCGTCCCTCCCCGGCCCTGATTGTGCACCAGTGGGGTCCTTCGGCCTGGCCTGCACCCTCTCGTGATCTGGGCTGAGGGACTCCACCCTCTCCCCCACCCTCTCCCCCACCCCCCGAGAGTGCACGAATTTCATGCACCAGGCCTCTAGTACCTCAATAAAGCTGTTAGGACAGACAACATATTGGTCAAGAGCGCAGAGCTCTGGTGTCCCAAGGTCTTCAGTGTGAGTTCCAGCTGTGGACCTGAGACAAATTAGGTGACAGTGCTGGGCCTCAGTTTCCTCAATGATATGGAGATGTTGCCGGGATTAAATGAGAACATTGTGTAAGGTGTCCGGGACACAGCAAGTGTTCAAAAATCACCAAGCATTTTTACTGTTAGATGGGTTGTCATCTCTGATTCAAGGACAATCCTTTAAATGAAATAAAGTGAACTTGATGAAATCTCACTGGCTTGTCCTTTTTCTCATTTTGTAAAAACTGGCGGAAACTTCTTTACTGGCCAGCATCTCCCGGGAAGCGGGGTGCTGCCTGCCCACAGCACCATCCCTCCCTTTGAGAAGGTGATGCCATGGCTGGAAGGTCTTTAGGAATCAGCTACTCCAGTTCTTCCCAAACACATTTTAGAAGTGGAATCAGTCTTCACATGAAGTGAAAATGCTAATAATCGTAATAATGGCTAATGACTATTGAGCCTTTACCATAAGCCAAGTACTATGTTAAGCATCTCATGTGCATTATCTCCTTGGCTGAGGCACTCGAGGCCACAGTGTCAGTACCAAGCAGAGCCCCCATGAGCCTGTCAGTTTAATACAAAGCATCTGTACTATTAATCAAAGGAGGGTTAAAAGTGAAGATTCAGGGGCCTCACTACAAGCATTTGCATCGTAGATCAGACTCTAAATAAGTTACTTAATGGCTCAGCGCCTCAGTTTCCTCATCTGTAAAATTGAGATACAAGTACTAGACAGAATTATTGCGCTAAGCATTGCATATGAATTATCACATATAATCTGCCCAGCAACGTGTGAGGGCTCAGTATTTATTTTCATTATCATTGCGCATATCACCTGCTTATGAAGAAACCCAGAGCGTGAAACAGATTCCAGTAGGGCCATTCTGGCTGAAAAGAGTGGGGTCTCACTTCTATCTGTCCCATCTACCTTCTGCTGCCCCTTCTCCCAAAGCAGCCCCTAAGAACCCTCTTTGGGACTCTAAGGCTTCATTAAGCATAGTTTGAAACCACTCTTTAGCCCACCCTCGTTCATTGCACAGATGAGAGAAGAGAAGTGAGGCCCAGAGAGGGGAGGAAACCTGTCCGAGGTCACACAGTCTCTCAGGAGCAGGGACAGGACTAGAACCCGGCCTCCAGACCTGTTTTCCACAGTTGGGGTCCCCAGGTCTCCCTGTTGTCTTAGAGGAGGTTGTGCTGCTGCCAGAACTCCCAGGTCGGCCTCCACCCCCCACTCCCATCTTGGGATAATCCTTTAATGAATTAAGTGGAGCAATTATGGGAGGTAAGAGGGAGGCTTTGTTACTTTTTGGTAACCAACTGGCATCTTGCAGAGTCTCATTTACTGTCAGTTGAGTACTTAGAGGTAAACACTCTTACTTTCTACATCTTGACCAGAATTTCCCCCCCTACCACTTTCCCCCTCAATTCACATCAATGCATGCCCAGCTGGGCAACGGGGTGGCGTGGTGAGCAAGACCCCACAGCGCCTCCCCCTCAGAGCTTCCATCTAATACAGCCACGGACACCAACCAAGCAAAATCCAGAACAAACACCGAAAAGGTAAATACCTCAAGCTGGCTTCCAGGTTGTGGTTCCCCAGGTTCAGAGTGGAGTAAGGGGTTGGGTCTTGGATGTAGCACGAATCATGGCCTGGCTGCTGCTCTTCCTTCCGCCTGGACTGTTCCTCTCTGACCTGTGTGGCTGGCTCCCTGTCACTCTGGGCGCCCTCCCGGGTCACCTCTCAGAGTGGCCTTCCCTGACCACCCTGCCGGAGCCGTTCCGAGCTACTGTGGCCCTTTCTCTGCTCTTCTCTCTAGAGAACACAGCTCGCTCAAATCATGCAGATTGATTAGCTTGATGTGTTTATTTTCTGTTTCCTCCCAGTGGAAGGTCAGGAAGGCAGGACGTCTGTCTGTCTTACTCACTACTGCACTCCCTGCACCCAGGGCAGAGTTTGGCCTCTGCAAGGGGCTCCATAATATTTGCTGAGTGAGTGAGTGAAGGAAGGGACGGAAGAGTAAAGTGCAGAGAAGTGGAAGCTGGGAAAGGATTCTACTTCCATGTTTGTCACTAGCTTGCAGTGTGGGGGTCTTGTTCGCCACTCCACCCCATTGCCCAACAGGGTGCGTTGACGTGAATTGAGGGGCAAGTTTCTTACCCTCTCTGGTTAACCTCGTATTCTTCATTTGCAAAATTAAAAAAAACTAGAGTCTCACCCCGAAGCTGCAAAGCTCCACAGGTGATTCCAATGGGCCGCTAGGCCCGAGCGAGCTGCTCTCAACCGGGTTTCTGTGGGCACTGAGCAGCTCGACTCCTCCTGCCTGGCCCCCATGGCTCCACGCCTGGGACGTCAGGGTAGGCATCAGTGCGGCCTCCATCTGGGCAGCAGCCAAATGGGAGGAGGAACAAGAACCACTTATCTCCATTAGGCCTCCCTTATCCCTGGGTTTTTCAAGGATCCCAGCAGCAGCCTGGTGAAAGCTGGAGGGCTTAGCTCGAAATCCTCAGGCAACTGGAGTGGCTTGTGTCTGGGAGCTGCTGAGGAGTCTGAAATCCCCGAGCCCAGGGCCATGGAGCGGTCATTTGGGCCATTTCCTTGCCTCTGGGCAGGAGGCCCTGGCAGGGGCCCTGGAATAGGCAGGCAGCAGGAGAGCCAGGTTCAAGTCTCGACCCTGCCAGACTCCAACCAGAGAACCTGGGCAAGCAGCAGCAGCAGCAGCAGCAGCAAAATGAGCAGGTAGTTCATGAACAATCACGAGGGACTGTGGTATCATCTACCTGGGCATGTCAAAGTACTCTGATTTAGGGGACAGATTTGTCAGTGGGCGTCCGAGTGATTCTGATATCGGTGGGCTCTGGATACTGACCTTGAGGCTGGGATATCACCGTGATTCTGAGGAGGGAAGCAGAGCTGAGCATCCCAGAAGAAGGTGCTCTGTCAGGGAGTAAGGGCGTGGTTTAAATGATGAGATAAAAGTAAGCCAGACACTGACCTCAAACAACCCCAATACATCAGGCCCTCAGTTTGCTCACCCGTTACTTCATGGAGTAGGAGCTACTGTTGTGTAATATAAATTCCAGCTCCTACGTCTATTCCTCTATCAGTCACTTTACATACCAGTTGTGAATCTCCTGCATTGTGCTACTAATGTGTATCTAGGGCTGAGAAGTCCTTTAGATTTGCTCCCTCTCATCTGCTAAGTACTCTCATAATTTTCTGGTCATCCCTTGTTTTCAGCACAAAATCCTTATGATCACATGGCCAGTATGAGTCAGTAAGCAGAAGGGCCCCAAACCAACTTGGACATCTGGCCCCAAATCCAATGATTCTGGACCAAGATTATCTGTCTGTCTCTCTGCTTGCCAATCCATTTGTCCATTATCTATTCATCCATCTATCCATCCATGTGTCCATCCGTCAATGCATTGCTAGCTTACTTTCCTCAGCTAATTTCTATCTGTCATCTGTTTAATACACTCATCTATTTCTTTTTGTTGTTGTTGTTAATTCTCACCCAAGGATATTTTTCTACTGATTTTTAGAGAGAGTGGAAGGGAGAGGGAGGGAGAGACAGAAAGAGAGACACATCGATCAGTTGCTTCCCACACACGCCCTGACCAGGGCCAGGGATTCAGCCTGCAACCAAGGTATGCGCCCTTGACTGGAATTGAATCCCCAGACCCTTTAGTCTGTGGGTGGACGCTCTATCCACTGAGCAAAACTGGCTAGGGCTCTATTTCTTGTATCCACTTACCATGATTTGGTCCCTATAATAATCTGTCTATTCACTTTAGCAAACATTTATGCAGAGCCTGCCCTGTGTCACATGCTCTTCCCTGCTTCCACTCTCCATATACCCCATCTTCCCACTGACGCTTTCTCCTCTGACCTCTTTGCAGGACCCTTAGTCGGTGTGACCATGACCTCCACTTGTCTCTCTCCTGATTCACACTCTTCCCTGATCACTTGTGAGTGGACCCCTTGTCTTTCTTTACTGCCTTGACCTGGCTCCACTCCTGCCCCATGCTAAACTGCAGGGAAATATTGATTGACTGGGTGACTAGACTGTTTGCAAGGAGCGTGTCTTTCCCAGGGTTCTACCCCCCTCAGTTCCCAGGCTAGGGCTATGCACATGGTATGCATTTCGTTCCACTGGTTGGCCTGAATTCGAAGTCAGTCCTTAAGAGTTGGAAGACTTTTCAACTTTTATTCATTCTACAAACTTGCCTAGATTTGCTCACTAGATGCTCTTTCCAGGCATGGAAAGGAATGAGTACCATCTTATTTTACAGACAGGCAGAGGAAAGCCCCGAGAAGGACGGGGGCTTGTCAAGGTCCCACAGCTGTGGCAGAACCTTGAGGACAGTGAAGAGAATGTCACTACTCAGGACCCAGACAGCTCCTGGGTTCCTCACGGAGCCAGAGGGTTTGTGCTTGAAGGTCCCCAGAGAGGAGGTATTAGGAAACCAGGGGCCGCCCCACCAAGTCAAACCAGTCAGGCCCCATCCAAAACCAGGGGCAGCTGCCCTCGGGGTGGCAGGGAGAGCCTGAGTCAGCCTCACCTGCAGAGATGACATCAGGGTGATCAAGGGCTGACAAGGGAGGAAGGGAGTGGCCCCAGGGGTTCTAAGGAAGGGAAGTAGGAGGCCCTACCTGGATCCCAGGGGACCACACCCTTGATAGGGACTATCTGAGCAGTGGAGTCCAGCTTCAAGCACCAAAGACACTCCATTTAGGTAGGACATGCTCTCATCCTGAGAGATACCCCACTGCCCCTGCCACTATCCTATGCCAAAATCAGACTCATAAGATGTGATGTGAGAATTTATCTAGCTCAGAGGTTCTCAAACCAAACCCGAGTGAACCCCAGAGTAACCCTGGAGCTGGAAGTGTAAGGTGGCTGTACGTGAACTCCATGAAAACACTCCTGTCCAGCCCTGCTGAGATACTGTTGAGTGAAAAGTTGCAGAATGACACACAAGATACTGTTTTAACAACCACCTTCCCCCCTAACAAACAAACAAACAAACAAACCCACAAATGCTATATACAGGGTGGGGCAAAAGTGGGTTTACAGTTGTGAGGATGCAAAACACAGAGTTTATTCTTGTATTGTTTATTGATTATTGCATTATTTTCCATACGAACAACTGTAAACCTATTTTTGCCCCACCCTGTATTTCATACCGGTGTTACATTTGTGTATGAAAATGATTACATTGTTGCCTTTGGAGAAGGCATTGGCGGCACCAGCAAAGAGGGCTTTAGCCTTTAATGCAATGTTTTATTATTTTATAAGGAAAATATATCATGTATTACTTGTCTAAATGCAAGCCCCCATCCTTCTCGGGGCTTTCCTCTCCCTGTCTGTAAAAATTTCCACCCACTTTATCTGATTGGAAGTCTGAGAATCTGCATTTTAGCAAAGTTTCTGGAGGCTTCTGTGGAGCTGATCCATGAACTGGACTTTGAGAAAAGCTGCTCTGGTCCACCATTGTACAGATGAGTAACTTGAGCTCAGAGAGGGTAAGGAACTTGCCTAAGACCACACAGCACGGCAGTGACTCAGTTGTCACTTGAGCCCAGGATGTTGTACTCCAAGTAGTGCTCTCTCTTGTACACAGTGATAGGAAAAGGAGAGCCGCTAGAAGAGATGGAGGAGGGATGGATATCCAGAGGTTGTACACAGTTGCAAGATGGCAGAGCTGTATTTGAATCCAGCTGCCTAACTTCAAGAACAACCCTCACCCTTTGCTCCACACCCCTGATGAGTGCAGTCAGGGGTGGGGGTTCGGGGGGAGGACCACACAGTGGTATTCAGAGCCAGAGTGCAGAGTGGCTGGGGCTCCATGCACCCTGAGTTAGGCCAGTTAGCAGCCTCCGTGGGGGAGGAGGCATAGGGAGGGTGATGGGAGGAGAAGGGGCAAATACTGCCCATCTTTCTGACTTTGAGCTGCTCTGCTCTCAGCCCTCCTCCCTTCCTGGATTCCTCTGCCTTTGTGCAGTTTGCCTCTGAGCTCCTCCTGTTTCCAGCAGGGCAGTGGCTCCTTGTTGCTGGGTAACTGTGGGCAATCCCTTCCCTCTCTTGACCTTAGTTAGCTTCCTCATCTATCATTTATACAGTGGACTGAATCAGCCTCTTGGAGGCTCATTTAAAAACGCAGAGTCCTGGGCCTCTCCATGGTAGGGGGGCCTAGAATGAGCATGTTAACCCCTGACCTCCACTCCCACCAGATGATTCCTACAAAGTCCACAGTTAGACAGCTACTGGGCTACTAGTCTACTTTCCCTGCACAACCCTCCCAGAATCTTGGGCCTTGAGTGGGCCTGAGGCTGGCCCAGTGAGGAGGGCTTGAAATGCCGAGGCATCGAGGCATCGGAGTGACCAGCAATCCCCGCTCAGCTCCTGGGAGACACGGGCTCTCTCCCCGGCTAGGCCAAGCTTCCGGGGTTTCCTCCCTCAGGGCCAGCCTCTTTCTAGCCTGGGCAGAATGTCTGGAATGTGCTGCCGAGGGAGACAGGGCTGGTGGGGCTGCCAGAGCTGCCTCCGGAATTGGAATTCAGGCAGCAGAGAGCAGACTCCTGCCCCCCAGGGCCTCTGCCCTGCTGGCCTTGAACTGACCCAGCAGGACCCAAGCACCCAGGAAGGGGGCAGAGGGAGGGCTGCCGGGCCTCAACAGGCCAGCAAATCTCACTGGGCCTCAGTTTCTTCATCTGTAAAACCATGTCCTGTTTCTCCACACGTGTGACACTGTGGCACTTCCAAAGGAATTTCACATCTATCCATCCTCTGCACCTATCACATTTCATTAGCAGGATACCAAGAGCTATAGGAAATTCGTGGATAAATTAGGTACTAAACTGATCCAGGAAACTGCCATTTTGCCTCAGGCACTGTGTTTAGTGTTTTACTGATTCATCACCTATTTAATCTCGAGGACACCCCCACCCCTGCAAGATAAGAACTGTTCCCACCTCCGTTTGGCAGATGAGAAAACTGCTTCCCCGAGGGGTTAAGTAACTGATCCAAGGCCACGTAGTTGCAAGATGGCAGAGCTGGGTTTGAATCCAGCTGCCTAACTTTAAGGACAACCTCACCCTGTGCTCCACACCCCCCATGAGTGCAGCCAGGGGAGTGAGGACCACACGGTGACACCCTGTCCTGACCTCACTGTGAGACCAGAACAGAGCAACCTGCGCTCTGCAAGGGCACGGACTCCCTTCAGTCCCTCCGATTATGGTGGGGAGATGAGGAGATGCTACTGAGCAGCGACAGGTAAGTGTGGGGGAGACGGCAATCTGGGTAGACACCCTGCATGAGCAAATGGAGGGTTCTGGGCTGAGGCTGGGGAGCAGTAAACCAGCTGATCTGCAGTTTGACAATGTGGGAACCGTATTCAAAATTGAGATTTGCAAGGTAGAGACAGCAGAGCATTGAATCAAGTGCGGGGCCTTCCAGATGCCCGTGACCTGCTCATGGATCCCACTCCTATGATCTGGTTGGGGCATAACACCAGGATGGAGGCTCAGAGCTCAGGTTTGGGAGCTAGAAAACCTAGTCCAAATCCTGGCTCTGCCATTTTTGGGGAGGATGACCGTGGAGAGGTCAGTGAAGTCTCTGACTCTCAGTTTCTTCCTCTGCAAAATGAGAATGATGATAATAATAGTACTTCATTAGGACGACCTATTTGGGTATTAAATGAAATGATGCACTTAAATTATAACAAATATTAGTTTTTAGCACCACAGTTGTTATTGTTGTTGCTACCATACAATAGGGAGAAATGGGAGATGATGCTGGAATGTAGTTCATGGTTGTGGAGAAGGGGACCAGGGAGGGTACTGGTTCCCTGGGCCAGGGCCACATCAATGCCCCAAGTCTGGGGCAGGTCAGGGTGGGGATAATATCAGAGATTCTGTTTCAAGTCCACCTTCCAGGCTTCCTGTTGGGATGACCTAACCAAGGCCATTGACAAGGCCTGCCTGGCTCCATTAGCTCCCAGCCAGAGCCCCGCCCACCAGCACCAGCTTGGGGCAGGCCGACGAGGGCAGGATTGGTGGCAGATGAGCTCATGCTCACCGGCCTGGCCAACAAGGCCGGACGCTTCTCCTGGCGGGAGCCTGTCAGAACTGCCAGCTGGGGGTCGGGATGAGCTGGAGGGCCCGGTGGTATCCAGATGCCCATGACCAGCGGGTCTGCTGGGTGTTTGATTACATTCCCGGGCACCCCAGGCAACGCCAGGGCTGGCCGTTCCCACTCCTGCTGGGTCCCGTCTGTCAGCCGCAGAGCTGACATCCCAGGCTCGGCCCCCACGTCCCACCTGCCTTCTACCTTCTGCCTCTCCCTCTCGGCTGCAGCCTGCAGCCTCAAGCAGCCAGGTGGCCTCAGCCCCGATGACTTCATCCTCCTTAAAGGCATCATGTCCCTTTGACAACCAGGCCTCTGAGCCTTTTCTGTCCACAGAGCAGACTCTAGGGTCTCTGTTCTGGACCTGTCTCCCAGCCTCACTCCCATCCTGCTATGTGACCCTCCCTGGGGAGAACGCAGTCTGTCGGAGGAACCCCTGTCCTGGAAATGACAGTTTGCTTTCATGTTCATTGAACACACCGTCTCAGTGTAACCAGTCCACCAGCCCACTGTTCCCAGTGAGCTGAATCTTCTCTCAAGGCTGGTTTTCCAAGATAGACCACACACACTTGGCACCTCCGCTGGGTGTGCAACAGGTGTGGGTAATGCAGTAAGGCAGCAGTTCCTGCCTCTAGGGTCACCGACTATCCCCCTTCCCCTGGGACCCTCCCGGTTATAGCACTGAAAGTCCCACATCCTGGGAACCCCCTCAATCCTGGGCCAACCAGGCCATTGGCCAACCAACCCTGCACAGGCATCTGTGATGTGCTGTTTCTGATGATGTGTGTCTGATTTTCACCAAATAAACCTGGGCCTTTAGCCTGCCCCAGAAGGACTCAAAGGGGTTCAGTCTGTTAAAAATGAAAATAATACTATCGGTGCTTCCAGACTCTATGGGCACCTGAAACTTGCCACCTGCTTAGAGTTTTCATCGCTGCTCAGGTCCTAATTTACACTGAGTGGCCAGATTATTATGATCTCTGAACGCATAATAATCTGGCCACTCAGTATATATATACTGAGTGGCCAGAGATCATAATAATGAAAAAAATGAAAATAATACTATTGGTATATATTGGTAAATATATATATATATATATATATATATATATATATATATATATATATATATATATTAGAGGCCCGGTGCATGAATTCGTGCATGGGTGGGGTCCGGCCAGCCTGGCCAGGGGGAGAGGACATGGGCGGTTGGCCGGCCTGCATGCTGGTTGAACTCCTGGTCAAGGGGACAATTTGCATATTAGCCTTTTATTATATAGGATATACACTGAGTGGCCAGATTATTATGCATTCAGAGATCATAATAATCTGGCCACTCAGTGTATGCTCTCCATCCCACAATGAGCGTAGGAAAACCTAGGAGGCAGGGAGGGACAGCTCGGCCAGTCCACGGGAGAGTGTGGCTTTCCTAGGCAAGCAGGGGAGTGGACAGCAACTATTTGCTAGGTCTTTCATTAGAAGCCTACAGCATCCTTACAGGGAATAGCAGAACTGTAGAACCTCAGAGCTAGATGTTCAAGGCCAGAGTTCAATACCTGCTACATTGAACTCAGGAAACAGGTTTGGGTGGGGGATTCAGAATCAGATGTAATTCTTTAGTGCCTACCACATGCCTGCCCCTGTGTGGCAACCCTGATGCGGGGCCCACCCCAGAGAGTTCCATGCAATTGGTCTGGGATAGGGCCTGGGCATCAGGATTTGTTGAAGCCCCCACCCCCCACCCCCCGACTCCCAGGGGTACGGCCTTGGCTGAGAACCACTGGGTTAAACAGAGATACATTCCCGAGGAGGTGAAAATAAAGTGGGGCTGGGCTTGAAGACAAGAGAGGAGCACACAGACATGAGATACAAAGCAGAGGGTCACACAGGAAGTTCGGCCAGAGGGTTGCAGGTTGGAAGGAGAGACCCAGAGAAGTGCAGCTCAGTGGCCAGATTCAGACAGACTAGGGCTTGAAACTCAGCTTAGTTTAGACGAGCAATGTTGGGTCAGTGGTTAAAACTTTTGTGAGCTTCAGATTCTTCATGTGAAAAATAGAGATTGATAACAGCACCTAATCCATTGTGGTGGTGTTCAGAGAAAGTAGATAATCCCTGCAGTGCTGAGTTGAGTGCCTGACATAAAGATGGACAATTATCAATATTACTAGAGGCCCTAGAGGCCTGGTGCATGAGATTCGTGTACTGGGGGGGAGGTGTCCCTCAGCCCGGCCTGCGCCCTCTCGCAGTCTAGGACCCCTCGCTCCTTACTGCTCACCTGCTGTGGAGGCGGAAGAGGCTCCTGCCACTACAACTGTGCTCACCAGCCGTGAGCCTGGCTTCTGGCTGAGTGGCACTCCCCCTGTGGGAGCACACTGACCACCAGGGGGCACCTCCTGCATTGAGCACCTGCCCCCTGGTGGTCAGTGCGCATCATAGTGACCGGTCGTTCTGCTGTTTGGTCGATTTGCATATTAGCCTGTTATTATATAGGATTACTATATAGGATTATTACTAATCGATCAGATCTGGGGCATGGTCAGGGGGAGCTCACAGAGGGAGGTGGCGTGTGGTTGTACCGAGACAGATAAGTACAATTTCAGATACCCAGGAGGCTGTGAGCAGGGGCCTGGGAACAAGAGGCTTCCAAGCATGCTGGGGAGGATGCTGAGGAGTCCATCTCCTGGTGCATGAAGGACTAGAGGCCAGCAGATCCCCTGCTGGGTCCTGGAGCCAGCAGGGAGGACAGGGATTAGGGCCTGGGTCAGGAGTGGAGAGGAGGAATGCCGGTAGCATTATGGGATTCTGCAACCCATCCCAACACTCACCTCCCCCTTTTCCCTGCCCCCCAGGGGACAGTCCCTGCCTTGGGCAGGCTGGAGGCCACCCTTGGCCCAGATGGGGGTCTGAAGGAAGACAGTCGCCTGCCACTCCACACATGACTAGTCAAAGGGCTCGTGGGGCGGCTCAGCCACCCTCCCTCGGGTTAATGCCTAACCGGCCCAGACTCGGGGACCTGGGCGGCAATCAGCCAAGTGGATAATTACCCAGGGTAGCCTTCCCACCAGCGTGGAGAGTGGATCGCAGTAGCTCCCCTCACACTGCAAACCCCTAGGATTCTCATGCAGGGCTGAGGCAGCTTGGGGGAGGGGACCTGGGAGAGTCTTCCTCAAAGGGAGCTCCTCTGGGCACCTTGGGCAACACACCGCAGCAGCCTGCTTGACCCCTGTGGCCATCCCCACTGCTAGTGACAGGTCGCCGGGGCACAGCCCATCGTGGCTGCAGCAGCTCATGAATGAACATATTCTGAAAGCTGGGAAACAGCCAAGAGCCTCGTGAACCTTAACGGTTCCACTTATCCACAGGGTCTGGTTTGAACTTCTAGGAAACTAAGTCCGAGGCCACAGACCCAGGCCTCAATTTCTGTCCCATGGTAGAGGAAGTAGATCTGTTCTGAGTGGCCCCAGCAGTTGTGAGTCCATTTAACAAATAAGGAAACTGTCAGAGACTTTGCAAATCTAAGTCATTTGCCTTGGATCATATAGTTTATAATAACAGTAATAATACGTAGAATTCTTGAGTATTAACCAGTTCAAGGCTGGCTGCTCAGCGGAACATCAAGTAGAATTACTAACAATCAGAACTGACTGCTGGGAGAGGTAATGAGCTCCCTGTAATTAGAGGTGTGCAAGCAAAGACTCACTTATTTGCCAGAAAGGCTGCAGAGCGGGCTGCAAGTCCTGGGGAGAGAGAGAGGGAATTAGACAGGATGGATGCGGAGCCGTTTTTAACTCTGTGGGGGCAGGAACTATTTCATTTCCCTCTAAGTCCCCAGAGCCTGGCCCCGTGCCTGGAAAAGGGGAGGGGCAGGGCTTTACCTGTGTGTGCACAAGAAACAAGCAAATGAATACATCTATAACAAAAAGGGTGGCAATGAGAGAGAGAGAGAGAGAGAGAGAGAGAGAGAGAGAGAGAGAGAGAGAGAGAGATTTTCTGTCTAATTCTTCTTCCCTTCCCTTAAAACATTGGTTCTCAACATGGGGGAGCACATTGGAATATTTGGGGAGCCAGAGCAGAGAGGCCACCCTGTAAAATACATCAAAACGAAGATGTCTTGCTTCCCAGCGAGATGCCAGGCTTTGTGCTTTGCACTTTGCACACATCATCTGTCTCATCATCCCGCACAACCGTAGGAAGTAGATTCTTATTGCCCCATTTCAGAGCCAGCCGGCAGCCAGCGCTCAGAGAGGCTGTCGTTTATGGAGGGGGTCACAGCCAGTAACACGGATAAGAATTACCTTTTATGAGGGACTTTCTCTGCTACATGCTTTCCACCAACTTCATCTCCTTCAACCTCCACAACAACCTCATGAGGTAGGAGTTACTGCCTCCATCTTTTCCAAAAAAAAAGGAAACTGAGGCTCTGATGACATCCCTCGCCCAAGCTTACCAAGCTTACTGAGACAGGACATGGCAGTGCCAGGGTTTGGAACCAGGTGCTGGGCGGAGGGGTGACTGGTTGTCTCTCAGATCCACAGCGTGGGGGAGGGCAGGGGCCCCAGAGATCTAGCAGCCTGGGTCCTCTCCCAGTCCCGCCACGGTCTCTGTGTCCTGGGGCAAGCACTACCTGCCTAGGGTCTCTCTTGATCCCTGTAAAACTGAGAAGGGAGGTGGAGATGGGCCTGATTTCTCAGCAACTTTCCAGCCGTCATTTTCCATGACTCGATTCCCCACCGTGAGTTCTGGGCCACAAACCAGTTGGCTCCCTCCCTCCCTCTCGGTGAGACAGAGAGCTGGCAGGAGGGGATGATCCGCCTCAATTCTCCCACCTCCTTTTCCCTCCTCCTCCTGGGCTGGGACACACCTACTCCAACTTTCTCAGCAGCCTCTTCGGAGTGCGGAGTGCAGTGCGCGCCTTCCTGCTCCTTCTCTGCACCTCTCTCCGGAGCCTGTCAGCCCCTGTTGCTAGCGAAAGGGGCTCCAGCCCAGCAGCCCAGCCGGGCACCCTCCCCTACCTGAAGGGCACAGGTAAGAGCTGCTGGCGGATGGCAACTTGGCGGAGGGAGGGCGGGGGGGGGGGGGGTGCAAAGCTAATCTGTTCTTGTGCCTTGTCCCAGAGAAGGCGGGTGTTGGGGACTCTTGGCAAGTGGGGACAGAACCAGGACATGACTGAGGCCGGCATGGAGGGGTAGGACAGGGACACTTGGGCCTTCGATCGCCCAGGTACACTGAATGAAGCTAGAGATGTACAGCCTGAGTCTGGGGCCGGGGGATTGGGGCTCAGGAATGGACAAGGCTAGGACTTTGATCTCATGGAGGAGCAAGGTCATATTTGCATGAATGGAAAGTTGGACTCCTGTCCCCGGAAGAATGAAATCCCCTGCTTGGGCTCTCTGGGGATGAGCCTTTAGGGAGATTTCAGGGCCATGTTCTCTGTGGTTTTAGGGGAAATGCTGAGGCCAGGGAAAGGAGAGGTGCTGGCTGCTGTGTGTGTCCAGGGGGCACAGGGGCCCTATGACAGACAAAGCCACCTGGTAAGGCGGAGGGAGGGCCAGAGGGACAGTCAGGTAACCTGGCCAGCCCTGGCTCTCCTGCGACTCTTTAGCTCACCTGGATTAGAACCTCAGCTTTCCTGGCTGTGAAATGGGGTGCTCACTAGGGCTGTGAAAGGAATTGGGTGGGGGGAGTGGGGGCAGCTCTATTCTCCCATCTTGGGGGAAGCAGGAATCTGATGCATATCTTTGGAGGCAGGAGAGCTGGAGTGGAACGCTGAACAGAGCCACCAGGCCAGAGTTCAGCCCTCTACTGGGGAACGGGGGGTGCTATCTGCCCCAATGTGGGGAAAGCGGGCTGTGCCCAGGTGTGCCGAGGGCTCGGAAGGCTGCCTCTGCCCCCAGCCACACTCTGGAGTTGGTGCCTGGGCTCAGGACTCCAGTGTTTCTGTTCCTCAGCTGGCTGCACAGATGGGGAGCTGAGCCCGGGTATGTTGGCAGTGCCCTCCACGCAGGACAGTTCTAGCAGCTATTATTACAGCTGACATGCGCTGGATGCTTTCTGTGCTGGGGGCCTGTGCTGAGTATGCACAGTCATTTGAAAAATTTGAGTTTTCAACACAGGCAAGGTGAAAAGAAAATTTCATTATTTGTGTCTCTGTGACTCACAGGCTCTGTGGCCTCCGACTACCTCTTTGGGCCCTTTTCCCTACTTGTAAAGTAAAGGTGGTTGGATTATTAAGAGCCGGAATTAATCGATTCACCCTGACAAGCCTGTTAGGTAGGCAGAGCAGGAATGATTGCATTTTGTGGGAGAGGAATCCAAGGGGCTTAACATCCCTCGTCAGTAGCGGCATCTTGGGTCCCCCAGGAGCCCAGGTGACTCTCTGGCAGGAAGGAGCTGAGTGTATGATGTTGGCTAGCCCGAAGGAGTGAGAGGGGCCCCTATTCCGTGAGCATCCGGGGCCTCAGTTTCCTCATCTGTAAAATGGGGGAATAACTAGAGGGAGCGAAGCTCTCTCTGGAACTCCCCACTGATTCCATGACTCTTAGTGGCCTCCTTAGGGACTCAGGGAACCAGACCCAGAAGGACACTGTCAGCCGTGCCTGTGCTTTCTATGGGAGGGCTCCCTCTATTCCCGAGCTGCCTCTACACCATCCCCTGTGAATTGGGCCACCACGCTCCACTCTCTGCACACTCTGCTCTGAACTCACCTCCGCCTGGAAAGTCTCCTTCCGGCTGCCGCACCACAGGCCATGGCACCGGCATTGCTGCTGGCCGGGTGGGGTCAGGTGGGAGAGAATGTGGGGCAGCTTTAGAGAAAACCAGCGTGTGCCGGGGGCAGCAAGGTTGGTGCACTCAGGGACCTTCCTGAACTCGGATGGGCCCTGCCTTTTGGATTTCTTCAGGACCGGATGGGCAGAGCCTCTGGAAGCTCCCCTGCCTGCTGGGTCCCAGCACAAGCTCAGCTAGCCCAGAACCCCGGTATTACTATTTCTATGACTATTGGTACGAATGCTTCCATTCATAATGGGGTTTCTAGACAGGCATACGAAGAAAAGTGTGGGTCCAAATCCTGGAAAATAGTCGTGTGTGACCTGAGCCACAGCTTCTCTAATGCTCAGCCTCCTCCCCTGAGAAATGAGGACAGTAATAGTCCTTTTCTCAGAGAACTGATGTGAGCATTACGTGTCGTTCTCAGGGCCTTAGTCACTATGTTCGCAGTCATCAGTGAAGTCATCACAGGGCTCCCCCCAAGAGGGGAGATCACCCACAGACCCTAAGGTTCTCCTTCCTCAGACACATCACAGTTGGAATTTTAGTTATTTGTATATTTTTTTGTTTGATATTTTCTCTTCTACTAAGTGTTGCTCAGGCATGCACCTGTGTCTAGCATGCCTGGCACATACAAGAAGCTCATTGCATATCTGTTGAGAGAATGAATGAGCTTTCATTTCTAAGTCGTAGAGGAGAACTGTCACTTACAGGGAATAAGCATTAGCCCAACCCAGTCACAGGTAAGAGCTGGGAGTGGAAGGGGCCCTAGAGATAGTTAAATCAGACAGATGGAGACACTGAAGTCTCACCAGAGAAGGCTGGTAATTTGACTGAAGTCACACAGCAGGTGAGTGGGAAAGGCAGGCCCCCTAGCCAGATCTTTTCACTTTGCTCTGCCTTTTCTGCCTAATCCAGGTAATGAGATGACGCTGTTTTCTATACGGGTGGTCAGTCTTGGAGGCCAGTCAATTGTCCCCATATACTCTGGAGACAATTAGGGATTAGCAACAAGCTTAAGCTGCCCTTCAGAGGATAGGGGACATCAATCAGACCATTCCCCCAACCCTCACCAACACCTCCCCCCGCCGCCCACACACTCAAGTGTGCGCACACAACACTCCATACCTATTGCCAGCGAGTCCGCAGGAATCTGTAACTGCACAACGGCAAGGTCCTCAGGAGTTCCCTGAAATCTGCCTTCAAGCATTATGGGTCCCATTTTACAGATGACACCTAGATTTTGAATTTTTGCCTAAAGCCAATAGCCAGTTAGCGCTGGTGTCCTGGGTGGGTGTGTCATTTCTGGGAGCCATTTCTGAGCATACAATTTCAATGTTGGAAAGAAAACCCGATTTACGCAGCCCCCCTATGCACCCGTCACCAGGTTAGACTCGCAGATACCTGCAGGCCGTCTGTCCCTGTGCACTACCTTTTCTGTTTGTTGTTGCTATGGTTTTCAGTGTAGAGACGAATAGACTCAGAAAAGCTAAGCCGTTTCCTTTCGGTCACACAGCTTCTGTTTCCTCAACAGGCAGTTCGTTCAATAGACACTGAGTAAGCACTTATGGAGTGGCAGGCTCCCAGATTCACAGTTGGTGGAGGCAGGCCCGTAGTAGGTGGTTACAACACCTCGAGGTAGGTGGTAAAACAGAGGCAAACTCGGGCTGGCAGGGGGGCCCAGAGGAGTGAGTGAGCCCAGTTATAGGGTCAAGGAAGGCTTCTGGGAGGAGCTGTCACTGACCACAAGTTTTGAAAGCGGAATAAGGCTTAACTAAGGAAAAGGCAATTCAGAAAGAGGAAGTAGCATGTGCAAAGGCACAGTGGCTCAAAGGTGACAGCAGGTGTGTGCAGGAACTATCAGCCAAGCAGGGCCAGGTCACTGAAGGCCTTGTGTGCCAGGCCAAGAAGTGTGCTTTAAAAAAAAAAAGTAATTTATATGTAATTTTTTATTAATTGGGAATTCTAGAAATACACAAACGTAAGCAGGATAGTATTAAAAAACAAACAAACCCACAAACCCATCAACCAGCTTCAACAATTAACGCTTTCTCTCTATCCCCACTGATCCTTGCCTCACCAGATTATTTTGGAGCATATCCCAGATATATAATTGCATCTGGAAATATTTCCCATGTATATCTCTAAAACATAAGGACTTCGTAAAATCATCACAGGAGCCTGGCTTTTATTTTGTAAATATTGGAGGACCGTGTTGAAGGAGTTATGGCAAAGAGTACCTTGGCTGGGTGTACGTGGCTATGACTGGAGCATGCATTTAAAGAGAGGGGTTGGAATAGAAGTTTAAGATGTCTTGTTTCCCCTTGGCCAAGTACAGAGCCTAAAATTCTACCATTACCCATTGATTATCAGATTATTTCCTGAAATCCACCTCGTTTTGAAAGAGGTGATGCCTTCCAGTTTGGAGCCTGCAGGAGAGAGAAATCCCTCCCTGGCCCCTCCCTGCTGAGTCTTCATCCATTCCTGAGACTGGCGTGGCCCCTGCAAGGAGGAGGCGGCGGGGACAGTGAGGTGGCAGGGCAGCTGTCTATCCCCTGGCTGGGGGCAGGGGGCCCACACTGGAGAGTTCTCCAGTTCCCAGTTCCCGTTCAGCTCCAGTGCCCACAGTAGTTGGCCTCGGAGCAAGCTGAGCAGGACTATACATGCCAGCTGTGGGGTAACGTCAGCGTGTGTGTGCGTGTTGGCCTGTGTGTGCTCACATGTCCCAGGTCAGAGCTGCTTGCTGTCTACCCCTGCAGCATCCCCTCCCCGCTGGGGTCCTCCCAGCAAATGCAAGGCTAGATGGCACAGAATGCGTCCTTTAGACATTTAGAAGTTCAGCCTTGGGAAGGGGCAGAGCTAATATTAGTGTGGCACCATGGTGGGCGCATGAGCTCTGGAGCCAGGGGTCGGAGGTCCTGTCCTGACTGTGACCTTGGGCACATCCTTCCACCTCCCTGAGGGGTAGGGGTGCAGCGTGCTCTTCACCTCACAGGGCAGCTGTGCGTGGACACATGTAAAGCCGATAGTCACCATGCATTAAGAGCTCACTAAATGTTAGCTACTTTACAGGTTTGGGGGCTCCTGAAATCTTGGGATTGACTCAGAAGTCATAGGCTCTTGGAAAATTTAAATCCCAGAATCTCAAACTCTTGGAAGGGAACAATGAGAAGGCCCCTATTGGATTTCTAATACAGCTCTCTACTCTGTGCAAAGATTCCTTGTACAGTGTCTCTGACAAGTGGTCAACCTTGATTTTTTTCTTTTTGTAAATATTCCAAACCAGAGTGCATCCGTTTAAGTTACAGCTTGGTGGATGTTTACCAAGTGAACACAAACAATGGCCTTACCAGCCCCCCAGAGCCCTCCTGGGATCCCTTGTCAGTCACCACCCCACCCCAAGTGCAGCTATTACCCAGCCAGCTGGGCTGTTCCCGAAAACCTGCCTGTGGGGTGTGTACCATCGTTAGGAGAACTCTAATGATTAGAGAGGCTCAGTGAGTTAGTTAATTTGGAAGTTGCTACATTAAACTTCACCTTTAAATTGTTTTGTTTACACTGTCATACTTCAGGGGTAGCCTTGTTAAGAGCTGAGCCTCCCCAATGCCTAGGACTGTTATTAAAAAATACTGGTTTCTCAGACCTCTCCTAAGTCTACAAAATTAAAATGTGGGGTCTGGGGTGGGGTCAGGGGACCTGTATTTCTGCAAGCTCCACGGGAACTCCAGGTGAGGTCCAACTGGGTTTGGGAGCCACTGGGCTAGTGGTTCAGGGCTCAGACTCAATTCAGACAGACTGTTCCAATCCATCCTCCACTCCAACTGGCCATTGACCGTGGACAAGGCATTGGGACTCCCTGACTCTCAGTGTTGTTGTTTTTTTCATTTGTGAAATGGGGATGAAGTCATAGTACCTACTTCCTTGGGTCCATCCACAGAGAAGGTGCTCACTAAGCCACAGGTGCTACCACCAGCAGGGCTATTACTGGGAACAGCACATTGTGAAAGGGTTGGATCTGGAAGCTGAGCCTGGTGTTTGAGTCCTGACGGGGCAACTTGCTTAGCAGTATGACCTTGGACAAGTCTTTTGACCCCTGCCTCTGGGTCTCAACTTCCCCATCTATAAGATGAGAATACTCCTTGCTCCCCTTATAGGGTCTCTGAGGGGATCAAACAAGAAAAAGGACCAGAAAACTGCTCTCAGGACAGAAAAAGGCTGCATTAAGTGAACCCAAATGACCCGGAACTGAGCGGAACCTGGGAACCTAGTGGAAGTGGGCTTGCCACGGTGCTTGCGGTTCTGCGGAGGGCGGGCCCGGTGGGGGTGGGGACAGGGAACTGCTGAGGCTTCGGTTTTCCACAGCCCTGGTGTGCCCTGGCACGCCTCCGAGCTTCTTGGTTTTTGAGAACTGTCTCCTTCCTGGTTCCTGGGGCAGAAAGAGTCCAAGATCCCATAGCTATGAAATCCTGTGCAATCTGCCTGTCAGATGCTTTTATTATTTAAATGTCTTCCCTCTTTTTACAAGTCCTCTTTGAAGTCCTCTACTAGCACTTTTAGGAAACTTTCTAATCAAGTATAATATGCACACAGAAAAGTACACAAAACCCAAGTGTCCTTACTGCCCAATGAACTTTCCAGAAACTAACCAGTTTCCAGATAAAGAATTAGAACATTTCCACCATTCCCTACACCTCCTTTGTACACCCCCGCCCCCTTCCAGTCACCACCTGCCCCACCAAGGGTAACTTTATTCTAATGTAATCCATAGCTTTTGCCTGTTTTTAAACTATATATAGTCGGGATAGCACAGTATGTATTCTTTATATATGGCTGCTTTCACCCACAGTATGTGAGTGGGATGCCTCTATATTGTTGCCCAGAGCAATGCCTGGTTTTCTTTGCTGTATAGCATTCCACTGTATGACTGCCACAATTCACTTATCCATGCTGCTCTGGATGGACATTTGGGTTGTTTCCAATGTGGGTTATTATAAGGAGTGCTGCTCTGAACGTTCTTGTGCAAATCTTTTGGCGAATGTAGTAGGCACACACTTCCGTTGTGTGTATAACTAGGAGTGGAATTGCTGGGTCACGAGGTATGTAGATGTGGACGGATCCCTTTTATTTTCAGGTTCAGTTCTATTCACTGCAAGTAGAACATGGTTCCTGGGGCTGGTGTCTATCTGGGAAGAGAAACAGTTGCCTCTGGGTTTTGAGATGCTGATGAACAGTGAGATTTGAAGACTCAGAGATTTCCAGGTGAAAGTCAAGTGCAAGAATCAGATCTGCTGCTTTCCCTCTCCTGCATTCTTCTATTTGACCTAGAGATAACCTTGCGTCTGCTTTGCCTGAGGGCCAATGTTTCCCTGGGAGTGGTTAGTGGACCACCTACAGGGAAACGTGCACCTGAACCCACAGTGGCCCTACTAACTCATACATCAAACTTCTCAAGGATGACGCTGTGGTTTTTAACACACTGACATTTGAGAAACACTTGTCTAGTCTATAGACGCCATGAAAATTGTGGTCTTTTCTTAACTTCCCACTCCCTCTCAACTGGGGCCTAGGAGAGTACCACATATGGGTCTGAAATAGGCAAGGCAGAAGATAAGATCACAGAGAAAGAGATTCCCTTTTTCAGCGGATCCCAAACACCAGACGCACCAAAATCACCCCCAGGAACTTGTTAAACATCTATTCCTGAGCCCCACCCCTGAGGATTTTAATTCAGTAGATCTGGGGTGGGGCTGGGAATATGTCTTTTTAAGCCCCACCCCCACACCCTTAGGGGATTCCCAATGGTGGGAACGGCTGGTTCAGGTCCATGGCCAGCCCTGTGGGTGAGAACATAGCTTGGTTGAATTCTGTGTCTGCCTGTGGCTGGTGGAGCAGTTACCCTGGGTAAGAGGAATCATGAGGACAGAGACCAGGGGGCTTAAACGTGGATCTGGGTCTGGACCTGGAGCTCACCATTCTAGGCTTGTTTGCATCTCATTAGTATGCACCCTGATGCTCCCAAATCAGCCCTAACCCCTCTAGTGCCTCTGGCCCTCAGTCAGGTTGGGCCTGCAAAACTGCAAGACCGGGTGTCTCAGACAGTCGAACCGCCTGCCTTGCCCCACAGATAGAAGCCGCTCCCACCTGCCCAGGCCTGCCCGCCTGCCGGCTTTGTGCCCCTAAACTGTTCTGCTAGGAGGGGATTGGCCTTGGATAGACAGGCAGGCAGCTGGGCTAGGCCAGACCAGAGGGAATGGGATCCAGAGGGAGGACTAGAGATGAAGTCTTTGCTGAAATGCTGTGTTTGCTGGTGTCCAAGGACCCATCATTGTAGGATCCTGTTGTGGGGGAGGGATCGTATATCCCTCGCTCCTCCCAAGCCCTCTCTCTAACCTGAGGACACAGGAGGTGGGTGAGGAACTGTTAGACACACAGGTGATCTGAGTTTTAATCCTTGCTTGGCCACATGTTAGCTGTGTGAACTTGGAGGTTAGGTAACCTCTCTGAGACTCACTTATCCCCAAAATGAGCATAATTACAGGGTTGCTGTAAGCTAGCTTAAAAGCGATAATGCGTGCCAAGCGCTTACCGCAGGCCCTGGCACATAGTAAATGTTCAATAAACGCCCGCTGTGACCAGTGCCTGTGCCTCTGTAAGCCCTTCCTAGTCCCTAAACCTTGCCTTCTTCAGGGCCCGCCATTGACAATAGCTCCATGGAGGGTTACTCAGTAAGACAGGAGAGCAGGGCCTGGTCCCAGTGCCCAGGTGGTCAAGTGGAAGCCCTAGGAAAAGAGGAGCTTGCCCAGGGGTCTCCCAGTTGGTCCCCTGCTGGGCGCTCTGATATGTTACTGAGGCCTCCTGGCACCAGAGGAGTAGGGCCTCCAATCCCTGCCCCATCCTCAGCACAACAGTTACTGCTGAGGGCTCACAGGCGCAGCCTTGTGCCAACTGTCATCTTAACTGACCCTCACGGCAGCCTGATGATTACCTTCCTCAGTTTATAGGTCAGAAGACTGAGGCTCTGGCAGGGTCAACGATTTGCTCAAGGTCAGGCCCAGCAATGGGCCAAGACAGGACTCAAATACAGGCTGCCTTACTCCAGAGCGTGAGCAGGTGGCCACCGTGTTCTGTGGCCCTTGTCGTGTTGCACAGCTCTTATCCGGCTCTTATTGTAACCTCCCCACCCCCGGGGTGCCTGGCTGGGGTGGCCTGGCTGGGGTGGCTGTGGGTGGTTGATGGTCTCATGCACAAGGAACTAGCAGAGGCTTTGGTCCCAGCAGCTTCTCAGCTAAGAGGAGCAGGGTTCACCTCATGGGTGGCCACAGGGCCAGCGAGCCCCCTGGGAAGGAAGTGTGTTTTGTCCTGGATAGAGAGGGGACTATGCTGAATGGCCTCCTTTTATAAACCACGTTAAGATGAGGCCCAGAGCGGTCACCCCGGCAGCGGCAGGAAACCCATGTTGTTGCAGGGTGTGCATGCCATTCTCTGCCTAGTGTTTTCACTGCCCACCCTCTTCTCCCCACTTCATCCCATGACCTGCGCCCCCTCAGACTTGGAATGAGGTCACATCTGTGACCTCTCTGTACCCACAGTGTGACAGGAATAGCAATTATTTTAATGCTGCATAAGCTGTGGCTTGAGCTTTATTACAATTTGTTGCAAGGAGAGAAGGAATGTCACAAAAACCCACAGGGGTGTGTGTGTGTGTGTGTGTGTGTGTGTGTGTGTGTGTGTAGAAGGGTGCTCCTGCAAGGGGAATGGGGGTGGGGGGGAATCAGTACACATACAGAGAAGAGTTCCCTCATTCTACACATTTTTTTGAATACCTATTGTAATAGTTAATAACATTACTATAATTATTACAATAGTAATAGTAGTAACTAATAATAGTAATAACATTAATGACTTTCTGTGTTCCTGGCACAATGCTAAATGCTTTCCATGCATAAACTCACTAAGTCCTCCAGTGAGGTAAGCATTGCTAGCCTCACTTCACACATGGGGAAACTGAGGCTAAGATAGAGGAAGCAAGGCCCTTAGATAAAAGCAGAGACAAGATTGAGGGTAGGTCTGATCCCGAAGCCTGGCTCCTTACCAACTACCCTGGCTAATGAGTAGAAGGACCATGGAATTGTGGGCTCCTGAGGAGCCCCCAGGTTGGGAGAGGAGCTGGGGAGGGGGAAGCGGGCCAGTGCAAAGCCATGAGGATAGGAAGCCTGGGTTCCCATTCTAGTGATCCTAGGAGTTCATCTCTAACACCACATCCCTCTCTCCTCTGTTCCATCATGTAAATCCTGCAGTGGGGCCCCACCTCACTGCAAGTCTTTTCTTTACCTGAAAGGACCTGGGCCACCTCCCTGATTTCCCTCCTTGCTCCCTCTAATCTGTCTGCACAACCTCCTCGTTCCTGCCTCAGGGCCTCTGCGCTGCCTGTTTCTTCTCCCTGGAATTCTTTCTCAAGAGGGCTTTGTGGCTCTTTCCCTGCTCAAATGTCACCTTGTCATGTAGGACTTCCCAACCACCCTTTCCAAAACAGTATTTCCCACACATCACTCTTTAACCTTGCCCTGCATAATTTTTCTTCATCTCACCTTTCACACCTGATATAGTGATATACTGTATACTTTTTTATCCTCTCTTTCTCCCTCCCTCTCTCTCTCTCTCTCCCCCTCCCTGCCACCCCTCCCCCCTCCCACTCCCCCCGCGAGAATACAATCCCTACAGGAGCAGGGACCTCATCTGTCTTGCTCCCTGTTCTAGAATACCTGTCACAGGGCAAACCCTCCATTAAAAATGTACTGAATAAATTAATAAATGACTTTGGTATAGGAGGCTCAATAACAAAATACTTCTCATCGTCAAAATACTGCTGATACTTTATCCCTTTTCTTCCCCAAAGCCCAGGCTCCTGGAAGCTCTCTGTTTTCTTCCAATGTCCACCTCCCAGGGTCACATTGTGGCTTGCGAGGGTCCTAGGCATTTCAGCCTTTGCAGGTCCCTTCCTCCATGAAAAACAATATTAGAAATGTTTTCTGACGACATCAGTATAAAGATGAATATATTATTATATATAAAAACATTTTCTTCAACCAGATTGTTTGTTTTCTTCTGAATTTGAGAGAAATGTTCATGGGCCCTAAAAGTACTGTGGGCCCTGGGTGTGCCTACGGGATAGGTGGACCTGACCCCTCCTCCTCCGAGTCTATGCACGCTTGGTTCCTGTGCCAGGTTCTCTAGAGCTGCGCTGGGCATGTGGTAGCCACTAGTCACGTCTGGCTATGTCAATCAAAATGCAGTAAGATTACAAACTCACTTCCTCAGGTAGACCAGCCATGTTTCAAATTCTGGACAGTCCTCTGTGGCTCGCACCGCCCACTTGGACAGCGGAACACTAGAACACAGCCGTCACTGGCAAGTGCTGTTGGAGACACTGCTCTGGAGGTTCGCTCCGGCCCCTCCCGCCTTCTGAGTCTCTCTTCCGGGAATATGGGTTCAGTAACCATGGATGTTGGTACAGTAACACTTGTACTGAGTGTATTCCAGCCTTGGGTGGACTTGGGCAGAACTTTCAAATGATCTGAGCCTCAGTTTCTCGTTTACAAAACAAGAGCAACGAAAAGCGTCATGATAGGATGACGTTGGTCCAGTCACACTTGTGCGGAGTGTACCCCAGTCCTGGGAATTTGCCATGCACTTTCTCACTCAGCCCTCTCAACCACTCCATGAGATTAGGTGCTATTATCATGTCCCTTTTTCTGGGACCACTGCCCACGGTCACACAGCTGGTGAGTGGTAGAGCTGGGATTTGAAATGAGGTCTATCTGACGCCAGAGTCCACTTTCATCCTATTCATTCTATCCAGGACTGTACCTCCTATTCAAAGACCAAGTGAGATAATGCATGAAGACTTTTTTTGAAGACGTATAGATTACCACACTGACATAGGACAGTATAATTTTTTTGTCACCAATAATGATCATTGGAATACCGATAAAGAAGGGGACCCCGAGTCCCAGCTCCCTTTCGCCCATGCCTAGGCGAGGACTTCCTTTTCTTTTCCCTCTGATTCCAGGCTGTGCGGGCCTGGCTTTTACAGACACTCTCCTAAGGCAGCCTCTCAGGCTGCTGGTGGTTTGGCTGCCACGTATCAAGCCATTATTGGGCCTGATAAGGTGTTACTCTGTGTCTTTCCTCCCTGTGCCCTGCAGCCCTGGGAAGGAGGTAGGAGTAGCTATTAGCTCCACTTTACAGACAGGGAGATTGAGGCTCAGAAGAGGTTCTGTGGCCTTCCCAAGGTCACACGACCCATCACAGACGCAAGGCACGGCCCTTTTCCAGTTCATATCCAGTTCTTTGACTTGTTTTGTTACATGAGAACCTAGCAGTGGCTGCTGCCTACAAACCAGCAAATGACCCCAGTGTTCATCCAAGTTTCCTGGAGGTAAATCAAGCCCTCCTATTCAGAGCGAATCCCAGTTGGCCTAAACCAATAAAGCTGGTGTTCAAACCCAGTCCACAGCAGAGCGGGAGTCTTCAATGGGAAACTCTCCCTTTTGATCTGATGTCAGATTACTCTTCCCAACATGTGGTTCTGTTCTGATCCTGCTTCTTCTCAAAAACCAATGGCTCCCTACTTCTAAGGGGAAATTTTATTTCAGTAGCTAAAGACTTCTATCTAGCAGGTACCTGGAATGTCACCATTCTATCACTTACAATTTAAATTCTGGTTCAAAGGCACAATCCCTCCTAATCCCTCACCATCACTACCACCATTGCTATTTTTATAGCTTTTCTAACAAACTGAATATGTTTAGGATTCTTTCTTGACAGTCACAAAAGCCAGCCCTAACACTGGATGCCTGAGGGAGATGCAGTGGCCAGAGCAGAATAGGGTCAGAAAATATATACCGAGGAACCCAAGTCCATGGTCATTTTACATTTAGATTTGGGGAGGGTAGAGTGTGAACATTCTCCAATCCAGAGGAATGAATCCAGTGGCTCTTTATTTCATGAAAAGCTCTCCAAACTTTAAAAAAGGTCTTATTGCCCTGGCCGGTTTGGATCAGTGGTTACAGCGTCGGCCCGCATACTGAAGGGTCGCGAGTTTGATTCTGGTCAAGGGCGCCTACCTCGGTTGGAGGCTCCTCCCCGGGCCTGGGCCCTGGTCCAGGCAAGTGTGGGAGGCAACCAATCAATGTGCCTCTCTCACATTGATGTTTCTCTTTGTCTCCACCCTTCCCTTCCATTCTCTCTAAAAATCAATGGAAAAAATATCCTCAGGTAAGGATTAACAAATAAAAATTTTTAAAAAATCCTATCTCATTGCTTCTCCCCAGAGCAGCCAGGTTTAGGAAATGTGTCTGTCTTTTTAGTTCAGCCACTGCCTTCCTGGGTGGCCTTGGGTGTGCCATGCAAATCTCAGTTTCCCTTATCTTAGATATGGGAGTAAAAGGACAGATGTGTTTCCCAGGAGTAATGTGTGGGTTATTAATTATCGTCTGTGTCATGGCTAAGAAAAGGGAAGGTGTTGGGCCACGAGAGAGAATGCCATCGCCGGCCTGTGCCTGGGTACTTCTGGGAGTGACAGGGAGGAATTTCATCCTCAAAAACAAAGCCTGTTGTTTTGAACAAATCCGGAAGAAGCTTCTTTAATTCGGTTTGGTTGGGCTTTGAATTCCTCCAAGTACAGGTGGTTCCTCATGGAGGGATAGAATTAGCCGGAGTCATAGACTTCTAGAACCAAAACGCCTGAGTGACTGCATGGGGACTAACCGTTACGAACACCGATCATAGAGCATTAGAATCATAGCCTATCCAACCACACGTCTTAGAACCTTCCATGATGGGACACAGAATGTTAGACTAGCAGGACCCCAGCTTGTCAGATGGAGGGGGCTCTTACAGGTCTTTACTCCAGGTTTTTAGCCTGTGCTTCCCAGGGGGTGCTCACCAGGGGGATGAAGGTCAAGCCTGGGGGCAGAGTTCTAGGCCTCCAGCCCTGCTTCTAATAGTGCAGCTCTGCTTTGATCTCTTTATAGATTGTGTTCAATTTCATTAGGGAAAGAAAGAGACTCTGCCTCTGAAAGCAATAGAGGGGTTTCAAGTCACTGATCCATCCCAGCCCCTCCCCCAACATACACATGTCATTACAGATGAGGAAAGAGGGCCACCGGGCTTTGGTGATGAACTTGACCAAGGCTACACAGGGAAGAGGGACCTTAGATCTAGGTCTCCCAACAGCCAGGTCAGCTTACTACACTGACGATTGAACAACCCTGATCCACAGCCATGGGAAATCCCTCACTGCCTTTGAAAGCCCCATTAGGGTCTAACAGAGACCATAGGCTCACACAGGCCAAAGACATATACCTGCATAAGATCGAAGGCGCTTTAGAGCTCTTCTCATCTTCCCCAAGGGCCACCTAGACTGTGCTTGGATGCCCCCAGGGACGGAGAGCTCTCCACATTCTGAGAGGACTCATTCCAGGATTGCACTTGAGATCACTAACCAAGAAAACAGGGAAGGTCTCAGAGCCCTGCTCCTCCCAGCTATGCTCAGACTTTTACCAATGACTTGGGTTAAGACATGGATATTACAACCGCCAAGTTTCTGAATATCAGAATCAAGATTCTGAGAAGCGGGAGCAGTGGGCTGAAACACAGGGTGAAATTAATCAGGGTCTCACTGAAGTCCTCCAGCAGTTACCTGCAGAAAATCAGCCTGCACAAGAACAGAGAGAGGGTAACCTGATAATATGCCTGAGAGTTTTCATTACCCACAAACTCAACAGCCAATAGTATGAGCCAGCTGCTAGAAAGTAACAGTATTTGGTATTTGTTGAAAACTATGTTTAGCCTTTGTGTACATTAACTAATGTCATTATCAAAATGGTATTATGGCCCGGCCAGTGTGGCTCAGTGGTTGAGCATTGACCTATGAACCAGGAGGTCACGGTTTGATTCCCGGTCAGGGCACATGCCTGGGTTGCAGGCTCGATCCCCAGTGGGGGACGTGCAGGAGGCAGCCGATCCATGATTCTCTCTTATCGTGGATGTTTCTATCTCTCCCTCTCCCTTCCTCCTTGAAGTCAATAAAAATGCATTTTTTTAAAAAAAATGGTATTATGAAGTAGGGAAAGTTAGAGTCAGAGAAGGTAAGCCATTTGCCCAACATCACACAGCCAGAACCTGTGTGTCGTGAACCACCTTCTGCTGTCTTCCCATCTTTGAAATGGGGTCAGGAGTGACAAGGAGGCAGAGTTTGAGTCACACATATCCTAAAAGGGTCCATTCGTGAACCCCCACCTGCACTTGCTCACACCTGTGCACACACAAGCTCCATCCCATCCCTTTATTTACTCACATCATACTCATTCCATCAAGTAGGCATGTACAACTAATGAACCCACAAAAATTATTCAAAAATTGCCTCCTAAGTGTGTGTGCCTCTTGCAAATGTGCACATTTCACCCACATGCAGATCTCTCTCCGGGCCTGGGGAGCCAAAAGCGTGAGGCCCCACCCCAGACAAGCGCCTGCTCGCAGCTTCCCAGAACAGCCTGTGGCAGGGCCAGCAAGCTCAGACTCGACCAGCGACCAGCGGCTTCCTGCTCTGCCAGGGTGCAGGCTGGTCCTTCCCAGAGGGTTCAGGGGCCCCCACCCTCACCCCAAACTTAGGCTTTGATTCTGCCTTGGCTTTGAAAACTAATAATAACTAAGATTTATTGAGTGCTTTCCTATGGGCCAGGCACTGTGCTAAGCACATTAATGTGCATGGCCTTATTCGGTCTTCATTACACCCCATGAAAGCAGTGCTCTTAATAGCCCCATCTGACAGCTGAGAAAACTAGAGTTCAGAGATGTTGAGCAACTTACCCGATGTGATGCAGTTAGCAAGAGCCCAAACAGTTAGATTCATGTGACTACAGCTTCTCTTCCTGGCAGCATGGTCAGGAGGAAAGGACCCGGCTTCAGTTCTCACCATGTGACCTTAGGCAAGTCCCTTTCTTTTTTTATATAATATATTTTTATTGATTTCAGAGAGGAAGGGAGAAGGAGAGGGAGATAGAAACATCAATGATGAGAGAGAACCATTGCTCGGCTGCCTCCTGCATGCCCTCCACTGGGGTCCGAGCCCGCAACCTGGGCATGTGCCTTGACCAGGAATCAAATTGTGACTTCCTGGTTCACAGGTCGACGCCCAACCTCTGAGCCACACCAGCTGGGCCCTTTCTTTCTTTGGGACTATTTTCCAGCTTCAAAAAGTAAGAGATGCTCATTAAAGGTTCTTTCTATTTTCATTCTGTCATTGCTTTTCCTAAGTCCAAACAGTTCCATTTTTCAACTAGTAGTTATACACCAGGCACTGAGCTAGGCACTGGGAATTCATTCATGAATAAGATACGCAAAGCTCCTGTCTACGTGGAGTCCAATGTCTAGTGCAAGAGATAGTCATTAAACAAATAAACAAGAGCATACTGTGTGGCAATAACTGCCCTGGAGAAAATGGAGTGATGTGATAAAGAAGGGTGTTAGGAAGGACACTACATCAAAATGAGGGTGAGGAGTTGACATCTGAGCTGAGAACTGGATAACAAGAGGGAGCCAGCCATGTGAGAATCTTAAGGAGAGGGAAACAGCAAGTGCAAAGGCCCTGAGGCAGATCCCAGTTTGTAGGAGAAAGGGCCTGCAGAGGAGAAAGGGCCTGTGTGGCTGCAGCTTGGTGAACAATCATTGGAGAAGAAGGCAGGGCCCAGATAGTATGGGGTCATCCTGGATATGGTAAGGAGTTTGGATTTAAACTGAAATACTATGGGAAGCTACTGGAAAATTTTAAGCAGGAAAGTGATACAAACTGACTTATGTTTTCACAAGGTGTTTCAAAACAGCGGTGCTAGGTGGTGTGGGCCAGAAGGGTGCCTCAGGGAGCCCAACTGGCCTCGCACCCTGCAAACCTGTTCACTTGCCTGGACCTGATGCCAGGAAACTGATGCCCAGACATAGGTCCTTTCCTTAGCAAACCAGTCGCCAGGCCTGCAGGTCCCTCAGCTGGAATACAGCCCTGGGCACCCCACCCCCACCCAAGGGTGCATTCTCTTTGCATCTCATCCCCCTCCAGGGAGACTCCGCCCCTGCTCCCTTCCCTACAGTTCACCCTAACGCCTCCCCCACTCTGCAAGCCTCCTGTGCAGCTGCCGAGCGGGGTGTCTTGTTGGGGCCTGTCTGACACGGGTGCTGACCTGGTGAACAGGAAGCTTTCCGCAAAGCAGGGCAGGTGGAGCTGGAGGCTGCGTGCACCCTGGGCTCACTGGGCCGCGCATGGAGTGAGTGGACCTGGGAGTGGGGTAAGCACTCATTTTCCCCTGGGCTTCAACTTCCAAAGCAATGCCATCCTGTGGGGAAGGGGGGGGGGGTCCAAACAACTCCGGGGACACTCCTGCTTGCAGGGGACTATATCAGGGATGAAGTGAGTATGGCTTTGGCCTCAGGCAGGCTCCAGGAGGGTGCAGTGGTAAGTAAGGAGCATAGGGGCAGGAGGGGTGGAGAGCAGACAATGCTTTTTTCTGTAACTGGCGTTAGGACCCCAAGTGTAGAACCTGCCTCCACCCGGCCCTCCCTTTCCTGGGGTGCCCAGGCTTAGGGCACCACCAACAGGATCTGAAGTGAGGAATGGTAGTAGGGAGGCCAGAGAACGAGGCATATTCACATTCTTTTCTGTCACTAGTTTTCAGATCCTGCATTAGGCCCCTTTTTCACTCCTGCCTCCCATCCTGGGATGGACCTGCAAGGTCTGAAAGAACCTGCATTGAGTTCCCTCCCTCAAAAATCTGGAAAGAGGAGGATGCAAGACTTTCCCTTTCCCCCTTGCCCTGGAAGTTTAACTCTTCCTCGCCTTTGAAGGGCAGGCAGCTGGAAAAACAAGTCCTGCCTGTTCCATCCAGGAATGCGGGGCCCATCTGTCGGCAGCCACCGCGCTCAGCTCCCATGAGCGGCAGGCGCCAGCTTCTAGGAGGCCCATTTTGGCAACCAGCTCTGCCCTCCTCCCTGCCCTGTCCTGTCCTTGCCCCCATGAGCCTCACATTTTCAGCCAGGCTTGCGTTCAGGGACAAGCCCTGTGGGGAAAGGCAAGGGAGAGAATGGGGAGAGCAGCAAGTGTTTGAGGGGCGGAGCATTAGGTCAGTTCGGTCTCACCTGGCCACCCACCACCACATGACACGGGGCAAGATCTTACCCCGCCCAGGACTTTATTTCCTCAGCCGTGCATGAGGAGCAGGATCAGAACTCCCTCATCCCTAGGGTCCATGTCAGCTCTGACATCCCAGGCATTGAGGAGTTTTCTATGTTCAAGGTTACAAGGTGAGTCAGAGTCAGGTCCTCCTGTCCAGAGGGACCTGTGCTGGGACAGGGACAGGTGAGCTTGGGACAGGGCAAGCAGCCCTGGCCCGTGCTGCAAGGAGTTCCAGACCTAACTCTTGCTTTGCTTCTATCTTGCTGCAAGGCTCTGAGCAGTTCCTCTCCCTCTGTGAAACTTAGTTTCCTGTTACTAATCACAGCTAGTAAGTTAAAACTTACTATGTGTCAGGCACCCAATGAGGTTGACAATAATCTTATGCCCATTCTACAGAAGAGGAGATGGAGGCTCACAGAGATTAAGCAACCTGCCCAGGAAGGCTCCCAGGTAGTAAGCAGTGGAGCCAGGGCTGGTGGCCAGGCAGCCTGATGCCAGGCCCGTGACCCTGGCCGCTGGGTTTTCCTGCAGCCCTACACATGCCGACGGAGTTCCGTGTCACTGGAGCTTAGCCTCTGGAAGAGACAGATTGCTGAGCTGGTTGGAACTGTTTTACCATCACTGGGGAGCCACTGAAGGTTTTGGGGAAAAGCAGAGAAGAGGTCAGGACTGTGTTATATGTGCCAGGTGCCCTTGAGATTTAAACTAGTCTGTTATTGTTATTTCTCAAATACAGGGTTTCTCAACCTCAGCACTATTGACATTTGGGGCCGGATCATTTCTTGTTGTGGGGAGACGGGGGGGGGGGGGTTCTGTGCATTGTAGGATGTTGAGCAGCATCCCCGGCCTCTACCCACTGAATGCCATCAGCACCCCTGCCCCCAAGCTGGGATAGCTGAGAATATCTTCAGACGATGTCCCCTGAGGGGCAAAATCACCCCCAGTTAGGAACTACAGCAGTGGAAACCATTTTCTTCCTAATGTGCTTTTTCTTTTTTTTTTTTTTTGCTTAGGGCTTCGGGAGTTTCCACCATGATTATTGCTTTGCTGGGCTTTGTCATTTTCTCGCTCCATTGTACAACCTGTGACAAGCCCCTGGAAGGGATCATCGCCTCCTCCTCCTTGCGCTTCACACACACCCTTTATAATGCGACCATCTATGAAAACTCTGCCCCCAAGACCTACGTGGAGAGCTCCGTGAAAATGGGCATGTACATCGCCGAGCCCCAGTGGGCAGTGAGGTTCCGGATCATCTCTGGGGACGTGGCCAGTGTGTTCAAAACGGAAGAGTATGTGGTGGGCAACTTCTGCTTTCTGAGAATCAGGACGAAGAGCAGCAACACCGCCCTTCTGAACAGGGAGGTGCGAGACAGCTACACCCTCATTGTCCAAGCCACGGAGAAGACCTTGGAGTTAGAAGCTCTGACCCGCGTGGTGGTCCACATCCTGGACCAGAATGATCTGAAGCCCCTCTTCTCCCCACCTTCATACCGAGTCACCATCTCGGAGGATATGGCCCTCAAGAGCCCCATCTGCAAGGTGACCGCCACGGATGCGGATCTGGGCCAGAACGCCGAGTTCTATTATGCCTTTAACGCAAGGTCGGAGATATTTGCCATCCATCCCACCAGCGGCGTGGTCACGTTGGCTGGGAAGCTCAACGTCACCTGGCGAGGGAAGTATGAACTCCAGGTGCTGGCCGTGGACCGCATGCGGAAAATCTCCGAGGGCAACGGGTTTGGCAATTTGGCTGCACTCGTCATCCATGTAGAGCCGGCCCTCAGGAAGCTCCCGGCCATCACCTCTGTGGTGGTGGCCCCACCAGACAGCAGTGAGGGGGCCCCCTATGCCACTGTCGCGGTAGATGCGAACAGCTCAGGCGAAGTGGACTCACTGGAAATTGTGGATGGTGACCCCGGGAAGTACTTCAAAGCCATCAGGTCTTACGCCCGGAGCAGTGAGTTCAGTCTGGTGTCTGTCAGAGACATCGACTGGTTGGAGCACCTTCATGGCTTCAACCTCAGCCTGCGGGCCAGGAGTGGGGGCAGCCCTTCTTTCTATTCCCAGATCAGGGGCTTTCACCTCCCCCCTTCCAAACTGGCTTCCCTCAAATTTGAGAAGCCCATTTACAGAGTACAGCTTAGTGAGTTCTCCCCTCCTGGCAGCCGCGTAGTGATGGTGAAAGTAACCAGAGCCTTCCCCAACCTGCAGTATGTTCTAAAGCCATCCTCAGAGGGCGCAGGGTTTAAACTTAATGCTCGCACCGGGCTCATCACCACGACGAAGCTCATGGACTTCCATGACCAAGCCCACTACCAGCTACACATCAAAACCTCCCCGGGCCTGGCCTCCACCACTGTGGTCATCGACATCGTGGACTGTAACAACCATGCCCCCGTCTTCCACAGGTTGTCTTATGCTGGCACGTTTGACGAGAACATCCCTCCAGGCACCAGTGTTTTGACTGTGACTGCCACAGACCGGGATCATGGCGAGAATGGCTATGTCACCTACTCCATTGCTCATCCAAAAGATGTGCCCTTTTCTATCGACCCTTACCTGGGGATCATCTCCACCACCAAACCCATGGACTATGAGCTCATGAAAAGAATTTATACCTTCCAGATACGGGCATCAGATTGGGGATCCCCATTTCGCCAAGAAAAGGAAGTATCTGTTTCTCTTGTGCTCAATAACTTGAATGACAACAAACCTATGTTTGAGGAAGTCAACTGCACTGGGTCTCTCCGGGAAGACTGGCCGGTAGGAAGACCAGTGATGGCTGTGTCAGCTATAGATGTGGATGAGCTTCAGAACCTCAAATATGAGTTTGTGTCAGGCAATGAGCTAGAGTATTTTTATCTAAATCGTTCTTCTGGAGTGATATCCCTCAAACGCTCTTTTATGTATCATACTTCTAGTCAACCTATCAGTTATTCCCTGAAAATTACAGCCTCAGATGGGAAGTACTATGCCTCACCCACAACTTTGAATCTTACTGTAGTAAAAGACCCCCATCTCGAGGTTCCTATAACATGTGAGAAAACAGGGGTATTGACACGTTTCACAAAGACCATCCTCCACTCTGTTGGGCTTCCGAGCCAGGACTCCGATGATGAGGACTTTACTTCCTTAAGTGCATATCAGATCAACCATCATGCCCCACAGTTTGAGGACCACTTCCCACAGTCCATTGACATCCTTGAGCGCGTTCCTCTCAACACCACCCTGGCCCGCCTGGCAGCCACTGACCCTGATACTGGTTTTAACGGCAAACTGGTCTATGTGATTGCAGATGGCAATGAAGAGGGCTGCTTTGACATTGAGCTAGAGACAGGGCTGCTTACTGTAGCTGCCCCCTTGGACTATGAAGCCACCAGTTTCTACATCCTCAATGTCACAGTGTATGACCTGGGCACGCCCCGGAAGTCCTCCTGGAAGCTGCTGACAGTGCATGTGAAAGACTGCAATGACAATGCACCCCGATTTCCTCCTGGTGGATACCAGATAACCATCTCAGAGGACACAGAAGTTGGAACCACAATTGCAGAGCTGAAAGCAAAAGATGCTGACTCGGATGACAATGGGAGGGTTCGCTACACCCTGCTAAGCCCCACAGAGAAGTTCTCCCTCCATCCCCTCACTGGGGAACTGGTTGTCACAGGGCACCTGGACAGGGAATCAGAACCTCAGTACATACTCAGGGTGGAGGCCAGGGATCAGCCCAGGAAGGGCCACCAGCTCTTCTCTGTCACTGACCTTACCATCACATTGGAAGATGTCAATGACAACTCCCCCCAGTGTGTCACAGAACTCAGCAGCCTGAAGGTCCCAGAGGACCTGCCCCCAGGAACTATCCTAACATTTCTGGATGCCTTTGACCCTGACCTGGGCCCAGCGGGAGAAGTGCGACATGTCCTGTTAAATGATGCCCATGGGACCTTCCACGTGGACCTGATGACTGGTGCCCTCACTCTGGAGAAAGAGCTGGACTTTGAGAGGAGGGCTGGGTATAACCTGAGCCTGTGGGCCAGTGACAATGGGAGGCCCCTGGCTCGCAGGACCCTCTGCCATGTGGAGGTGATAGTCCTGGATGTAAATGAGAATCTCCACCCTCCCCGCTTTGACTCCTTTGTGCACCAGGGCCAGGTACAGGAGAACAGCCCCCCGGGAACCCAGGTGATCGTAGTGACTGCCCACGATGATGACAGTGGCTTGGATGGGGAGCTCCAGTACTTCCTGCGGGACGGCACCAGTCTTACAGCTTTTAGCATCAACCAGGACACAGGTACCGGGAGTGGGGCAGGATGGGAGTGCCAGGTATTGGGAGAGGATGGGGCTAGGGTAAATCAGAATCTGTCCTGATCTGTCCAGGCGAAAAAGAAAAGCTATAAATAGGAACTCTCCTTCCTGTCCCTTTCATTTGATTTTTAATCTGTTTTTATCATACTGGGGCTACATATATACATGCATATGTGTGCGCATCCATTTAAGTCGAATTAACCATACCACTAGCATCTGTATATGTATGTATATATACATACACATACACACATACAAACATATATTACATATATTTGCTTATAAAAGTAATACATCATGGTTATATATCTTATATATAATTTAAAAATGAATGTTTCATGTGACCCATCTCCCCAGATACAGTATTTATTAACAATTTTGTCTATAATCTTCTAAATTTTTCTTCTTTGTATCTGGGATATTATCACTGTTCGTGTCATTATTATGAAAACATAATAGACACTAATTCTGAAACTTATTTTTTTCATGTAACATAACTCCAGGATATCTTATATATCAGTACATATAAATCTTTGTCATTCCTTTTTAATGGCTGCATTTTATCCTATCATATAGGTGTAACATCCTTGTTCATATACTTTTACTCATATGCATTAGTGTCTATAGGACAACCCATTAAAAACTCAGTTGCTGGGTCAAAAGATAATGCATATTTTCAATGTGAATAGATATTTCCAAATTGCCCTCCACAAAACGTGGAACCAACTTATTTATCCCTTTCAAGCTTCATAGAAAATAAGTGCAATTCATCAAACACTTACTGAGCACCTCTACTTGTGAGGCCCCGCATAGACACTTTGGGGGAGATCCCTGGTGAATAAAGGTAGGTCACTGCCCTCAAGGACTTTACAATCTGATGGGTGATTTATTTCCAGGGTAAAGGGCAGGGTGATGTGGTGGAAAGAGCATTAGACTGAGAGTCAGTTCAAACCCAGCTCTCCCACCTATTGCTACATAATCTTGGTCAAGTCATGCTCCTTCTTTGGGCCTTCGTTTCCCCACCCATCAAAGGAATAGGTTCCTTCATCTCTGACATGCTATGCCTGTGAACAGGGGCCCTGCCCTCTCACATCGGCCCTTCCAGCTGAGTGTGAGCCATGAGAACTGAGGGTGCAAGCCTCTTTTGCTCACTAGTGGACTCTCAACTTCTAGAACAGTGCAGGCCCAGAGCAAGCCATTTGTGGAGCTAAGTCTTTAAAATCATGAAGATACTGCAAAGGGGAACAGCAATTTATTTATCAAATCCCCAACCCTTAAATTGTATGTATAATACTTGAAGCTTGAAGGAACCAGTTTGAGGACAACTGTGAGGAAATCTCTTCGAGAATGTGAAGTAAAGCAAACAATAGGCCTTGGGTTGCAGAGGCCAGGAGAAAGTAGGTCAGCTACCACCGTCTTCCGGAAACCTGCAGATGCCCATGTGCCAGGGCCCTGGGCCTATTTTGGCACAGAAAGGCTCTGAGAGGTTCAACAGTAAGGATATGAATTCCCCCGTGTTTAACGCAGCAGCTCCCACACCATATTGCCAACAGTTTCCGTTTCTCCCAGAACACCTATTAGTATCCTTTCCAGAGAACTGTTTGGGGGGGGTTAGGTAAGATGATTTCTAAAGCTACTTTGAGCTCTAAAATATTCTGGGGTTTGGCAATCGACTGTCCCTAGGAATGATTCAGACCCTGGCAACCCTGGACCGAGAATTCGTGTCCTGCTACTGGCTGACGGTCCTGGCAGTGGATCGGGGTTCCGTGCCCCTCTCTGCTGTCACTGAAGTCTACATCGAGGTTACGGATGTCAACGACAACCCACCCCGGATGTCCAGACCCGTGTTCTACCCCTCCGTCCAGGAGGATGCGCCCTTGCACACTTCTGTGCTTCAGCTGGACGCCTGGGACCCGGACTCCAGCTCCAAAGGGAAGCTGACCTTCAACATCACCAGTGGGAACCACATGGGATTCTTTGCTATTCACCCTTTCACAGGTAAGGACCTCAGAAATCTGGGTGAATGGGATTCCTTAACGCAGTGCTTCTCAAAGTGTGGTCCCGGACCAGCATAGACCTACTGAATCAGAACTCAGGGTGGGGCCCAGGAATCTGTATTGTAACAAGATAGCCAGGGGATTCCGATGGGTGGTAAAACTGAGAGCCACTGCTCCACAAAGTCCGTCTCTATGGGAAAATAAGATATGGAAGCGTTCTTTCTTTGGGGCCTAGGGATGTTAGCAGGTTGCCTGGTGACTCCAGACCTCCAAATCCTCCCAAAGGTCCACTCCCCTGAGTCACAAGCCACAGGCTGAATTTCCTAACCCTAGTTCCAAACTGATCTCGAGCCTGCCCACAGAGTGGTGGCAACAGAGATCCACTGGAGCAGAGTCAACCACCTCACAGATACCTATCCTAAGCCCAAGGCCCTCTGGGGCAAGGATGGTGTGAGGTTTAGAGGATTCAGAGGTCACCAGCTTGCAGCGGCGAGCCAGATGTAGCCCACACAGGGTTTTTGTGTGGCTTGCACAAGCTTTAAACAATGATTTTTCAAGTTGTTTTGAAAAGTGGGCAATTCCACAAAACATTCCAGGTTTTTGGTTGTCACTAAAAGATCTGGTAACACTGTCCCCTCGACCCCCCATTCCTCAGGACCACAATTGCCTAGAGGCGACAGTAGCTCCCTGGCTAGAGCAGGTGCGTGTCCTCTGGTCCCCACAGTCCCCTCATTCCCCCTTGCGTTATTGCCAGCCTGCTTCCCACATTTCTGCTACCTGCCTGTCTCCTGTTGAAATCTGAGAGCCAGTCCCCACTGCAGATACTTCTCCAGGGCCACATCTTCCTCTTGGAGGATGAACAACGACCCGATTGCCGAGAAGGCTGACATTCTCTCCTCTGAACCTAGGATTCTGTTCTCCAGCTCCAACAACTCACCCTGGAGAGATTGGAGGAGGGGGAAAGAGAGAAAGCCAGCAGACAGCCTCCCCATCCTTAAAGGCAAGGAAACCAGGAAAAGCATGAGCCTGGGGGTCCTGGGGCAGACAGTGGGTGAGGGATACATGTGTCTGTTTGCACAGTGGCATTTGTTGGAACCTTTCCTGTTAACCTTTGGCCTCGGGGAACAGATTAGTCTTCCTAGAAAGATGCTTTCAGCCTAGAAAACAGGCCTAGCTGGCTCTCTACCTGGTTCCACCCTATCCCTCCCTTTTCAGAAGAGGAAAGAGATCTCTCACCTAAGGCATTAGCTTCTCAATGTCTCCAAATCCCTATTCTGTTTACTGTCAACAGTTCCTTGGCATGGGGTCTGGCAAAGTGCCCCCGAGGGCAGAGATGTTCTTAGTCTTCCCGCAGTTGAGGAAGAAATTTTTACCAGAATAAACATCTAAAAATAAAATAATCAGCAATGAGCTCTCAATCCAGCTTTCTTAACACCACCATGTTATTGTTTCACTTCCCTGCTTGGATACCATGGATGGTGTCCCTATGCCCTTAAGTTAAAGCCAGATCCTGCCGTCTCCCACAGACTTGTGCCTGACATGGCCCCTGCGCACCTTTCTGGCTCTCTCTGGCCTCTCTCACCTTGCCACTCTCTGAGTCGAGCCACATGGCCATACCCTTTCCTGGCACCGAGCCTTTGCCCATGCTGTTCTGAGCCACGAGTCTCTTCCTCTCCTTTTTTTTTTTTTCTTTAATATATTGTTATTGAGTTTATTTATTTCAAAGAGGAAGGGAGAGGAAGAGAGAGATAGAAACATCAATGATGAGAGAGAATCATCGATCTGCTGCCTCCTGCACGCCCCACACTGGGGATTGAGCCTGCAACCCAGGCATGTGCCCTGACCAGGAATTGGACCTGTGACCTCCAGGTGCACAGGTTGATGCTCAACCACTGAGCCACGCTGGCCAGGCTCTTCCTCTCCTTTTGTCTGGCTAACTCCTGCTCTTCTTTCAGGTCCCAGCCCAGCTGTGCTTTCCTCAGAGAAGTTTTTCCTGACACTATACTATACCTCCCAGCACCAACCACTTGCCTCCTTTTTAAAAGCATTTGTCACATAGAACATTATATTCATTTGTGTGATTATTCCATTAATTTATCCATGTCGTTTACTAGACTTCAAAGGCTTTCTAGAAAAGGAATGCTGATTAAGCACAATATAATATCCTCAGTGCCTGGCACACAGTAGAACCTCAATAAATAACTGAGAAGTGAATTAATGGACCCCTGCCAGCATCCACAATCTTTTGTTAAGCCCAAGATTCATTCATTTATTCGGCAAAGGTTAAAGGTGTTTGCCCTCATGAGGCATTTAAACCATGTGCTGTGGCGAGACGTGAAGAAAAACACAACACAATTTCAGGCCTTGAGAAATTCAGTCCATCAGGAGTATGAAGACCACATATAAAAAACTATAGAGCCAGTGCAAATGAGCACATGCTGGTGTATGTGTAGGCATGATGCTGTGACTGCTCAGAGGAGAGGAAGCTGCTCAGTGTGGCGGATCAGCAACGGCTTCATGAAACGGTGGTTATACTGAGCTGAAGGATAGGGAGGACTTTGATAGGCAGGAGTCTGGGAGGGCCCTTGGGCAAGGAGAGTGCCAGGAGCTATGGTCTGGAGGAAGGAAGCCCCAGGTCTTACTAAAGACACTGCAAGTAAGTCGATTTCCACCATTTATTAACTGTAAGATCTTGGGGGAGTTACTTAACTGCTCTATGCCTGAGTTTTTCCACCAGTAAAATGGAGATGATAATAGCTACCCTCTGGGTGGCTGTAAGGACTAAATGAGCTAATAGATAGAGATATAGAATGAGCTCAGAAGAATATCTGGACATGTAAGAGCTCAGTAAGTGTTGGCTGTTATGATCCTGATGGAGGGCAGAAGGAGGAGAGGAAGCTGGGAAGGGAGTTGGGGTAAGACCTAGATTGGGCTGGGTCAGGGTGAAAGGAGTAGAAGGATCTGGAATCCATTAGAGTTCGAATCAACCGCAGTTGGAAAATTCTTGGATGAGAAAAAAAAAAAAAAAAGGGTGGGGAGGCAAGGGTCAAAGGTGGGCCAAAGAAGGGGTAATGGGAAAATTCTGTTTGGAGGGGAGAAATGACAAGAGCTGAATTGGCTGAGTCCCTGCCTTGTGCCAGGAAGAGCCCGTGGGGTGGCTCTGCGATGTCCCCACTCTATACAGGCTCCCTGACACCAACCTCAGAGCAGGGATGAGACTGATAATGGGGCAATGACAGGCAGCAAGTCCAGGGACCCTGGCCCTTAGAAGGTGGAAGGAGGCAGTGGGGGGAGAAAGGCAGAAAGAGAAGAGAAAAACCAGAGGGGTGGAGAGACAGAGCAAGAGTGTCTGAGATTCAGAGAGGCAAAGAGGGGGAAGGGAGAGAGGAAGACCTGGACAAGGAAAGAGAAGGAGGGTGGTGAGGCATAAACAGAGAGAGAGAAGAGAGAAAGGGAGAAAAGGAGCTGAAAGGAAAGCAAGGACTGAGCCAGAGAAAGGCTTCCCAGCCACGGCCCTCTTGCCCTGTACTCTTCCAGGGAGGGGGTGGGAGCAGATCCGGGGCCTTCCTCATCTGGCCCCTTAGCTTGGGGATGAGTGGGTGAGGTGATCTGGGATAAATTCACTGTCCCAGAGGAATGGGTCTTCCATCTCTGGCTGGAAGGGCCTCTGGCTGTGGGGCTTCCCAGCAGCCTTCTCTGATCCCTCCCATGCCTGCCATCAGCTAGAGAAGAAAAGTCAGGATGACTTGGTCCGACTGCACATTTCCCTCACAGAGGCCACCCTCACATCACACTCCCATTTCCAGTGGAGTCTGCACCCCAACACCGAGTCCCTTTTCCCCTCACGGAGCCCCCATCCCCACATTTCATTCCATTACTCCATTATTTGATTGCCTAAACAAGATCTAGAAACGTACTGAACATTTTCAGCCGATCCACGAACTCCAACAAGTAGGTCTGCTTTGATTTAAAAGAGACCTCCCTTACCAGCTATGACCTCTAAGTCTATGGGCTTGGATGCCCTCTGCACCCTTGGATGCCCTCTGCCCTCTGCATAACCTCAGTCTTGACTTTCCCAATGCATGCAAAGAACTGGCATCTTCTCTCCTTTGTGGCCTCAATGTATAGCCATAGCGCCTCATAAAATTAAAACTGGACTTAAAGACCACCAAGTCACCCATCCTCAAGGGACAAATGAGCTGAGAGGAGCCCTCCTCTGGCTCATCTGTACCAGGGTCATGGGAAGAGCTGAATAATACAATAGGAACAGAGGAGTAAAAACCTACCACTTTGTGATTTTTCATGAACTGAACACAATGACTGAGATCCCTGTTGTAACTCCTGACAAGCTGCCTTTTTTACTCAACAATACATTGTGCACAGCAGCCTCCTCATGGTGAAAGGGGGGCGTAGGTGTATTCTCCCGCTTCCTCCCTTGCCCTTCTCTTCCTCCAGAGTTCCATTTCCCCTTAATGTTCTCGTTCTCCAAAGACCAGAATTCCAGTCAAGGATTTGAATGTAACCCTCCAAGTTACCCCCAGTGAAGTGGCCCTGGGAGCTCAGGTCTCCCTCCTACCATCTCTCCCCCAGGTCTGCTGTCCACGGCTCGGCAGCTGGACCGAGAGAACAAGGATGAACACACCCTGGAGGTGAGTAATGGTGGTGAACCCACTCACTGGATTTGAAACCTCCTGAAGGATGCCAGGCTGGAGCCCAGCCAGGCCTTGGGCCATGTGCATATCTCCAAGCACTGTGGCAGAGGAGGGTGCTAGGCTCAGGGAAGAGTTGCTACTTAAGCTGGGTCTGGCTGTCGTTGGTGGTGAAGGCTCTGAGAGTCTCTGCTGTCTCATTAGCACTGTGAAGGGAAAGAACCTGAAACCATGTCCAGGCTGAGCAGGAAGCACTGACTGATTAGTAATGCCTGTAGTGAGTGCAGTAACAGGGAGCAGTGCACATGTGCTATGCATGTTAGTCTGGTTTCCAGCGGATCCCCATGATCCAGAGAGAGGGTCACCCAAGGTTAAACACCAGGTCAGCAACAGGGCCAGGATAAAAACCAGACCTTTCTAAAATCCCAGGAGCATCACCGCCTGGTGCCCATTTCAACTAGAGGCATCGATCTTGACCTAGTCAGAATTAAATCAAAGGACTCTAGCGATGCCCCCTCTTGAGCTATCCATACCAATGAACAGGTACCTCTCCTCTAGTCTTAAAGACATCAGTCGTGAGGGACACATACTCCTCAGCAGAACCGCAATAAACTTGCCTCTGTGCTCCCAGGCTCTGCACATACCTTTGTAAGAAACGGGAATTAGCAGTAGCTAACTGGCCTTCTAGAGACTGGAGCACTCTCCAGAGTCCAGGAAAGGCATTTATCTTTAAACACCAATGTATTTTTAAAAATGGGAACCATTTAGAGTAGAAATGTCCTGTCTCATACCCTCGGGGTCACTGATACATGGGACCATCTGCCCCTTCAGGAAATATTCCCTGGTTCTAAAATTGTCTGTCTTTTCTCTCATTCTGGATTTCATTTCATGCATTGAGCCGCCTCTCTGACTCAAAAGGTACCACCCAATCCTTCATAAACATCTTCTCATTTGTTTCTTCTATCCTCTAGTAGCTTAAAGACACCGGAGAACAAAGCTTATGAGAATTATGAGCAAATAAAAAGTCAATGGACTCTGAGAAATGGCCCACAGGCCTCCTCTCTTTTTTTTTAGAGCCTCTGTGACTTTGTCTTCTTCCAGTTCTTTCTGGTTCTTTCTCTGTTCCTGCTGGCTTCCCTGTGGGTGAGGTTGCCAGAGAGCTGGGTTCCAAGTAGGTGAGGTTGGGATAATAAAAGTCACACTCATACACCGAAGAACAGACTGATGTTTCCAGGCTGTTGAAAGCAGGGGTAGTGGTTGCAGTGGGTGGCAACACATATTTCCTGCTTTGTATTTGGCAACTCATGCTGGATTCTGTCCCCAGGTGACTGTGCTGGACAATGGGGAGCCCTCCCTAAGGTCCACCTCCAGGGTCGTGGTATGCATCTCGGACGTCAATGACAACCCCCCTGTGTTCTCCCACAAGCTCTTCAATGTCCGCCTTCCAGAGAGGCTGAGCCCGGTGACCCCTGGGCCTGTGTACAGGCTCGTGGCTTCAGACCTGGATGAGGGTCTCAATGGCAGGATCACCTACAGTATTGAGGAGAGTGACAAGGAGGGCTTCAGCATCCACCCGGTCACAGGCATGGTGTCATCCAGCAACACCTTCGCGGCCGGAGAATACAACATCCTCACGGTGAGGGGGCACGGAGGCCTTGGAGGGGTGTGATAGTGCCGGTTAGGGATTTTCTCGGATACAGGAGGAAGGAGGTAGCTACCAGGCACGATGAAGGTGCTACTCCCAGAGAGACTGGGAGCCCCAACATCAGCCAAAGGGTCAGAATTCTGGGCCTTTCTCTTTGAGGGCAATAAGGTCCTATTCTTAGAGATAAAGGTTTTGGTGAGAGTAGCAGGGGCTTTGGAATCAAGATAAGCCTGAGTTCTAATCCTAGCTCTGCCATTTTACACTTCTGTGGCCTTGTACAAGTCATTTAACCCCTTTGAGCTTTTGATTTATCATCTGTAAAAGGGACTAAGAACACTTTCCTTGTAGGAAGCCAAGCTAGCAAGTGGTGAGGGCATGGGATCTCATGTCAGACAGCCTAAATCCAACCCAGCCTCATTTCCGGCCAGGCAGAAAACCCAGGCTATATATTCACCATGCTGAGCCCCAGTTTCCTCCTGCAAAAGGGAGGTGATAATGGTGCCTCTCTCGGGGCTGTCATGCATATTAAATTAGATATGGCACATGTGGCTCTTAGAGCAGGGCCTGACAATAGTAAAAGCTCATAAATTCTAGTTTATTATGTTTACAGTTGATGGGAAGGTAAAGGGTCCATGTGTGTAAGTCTGGTTTAGGAACCAGCACATTGTAAGCGTTATTTTGTCACTTCTCATGAGGTTCTTGAACACAGGTTCTATGTTCCGTTCACCACTGTGCCTGCAACCACCAGCATGTACCTGCTTACAGTAAGCCCTCAACTGTGTGTTGAATGAGTAGATGAGAGGCCAGCTCAGTCAGTCACAGGGCACCACCCTGTTTCTTGGATGGTCACCTGGATCTTCTTGTTTCTTGGATCTTCTGGCCCTACAGACAAAGCCTCACTCTCAGTTTTGGCCTCTTTTCAGATCCAGGCAACAGACAGTGGGCAGCCACCACTCTCGGCCAGTGTCCGGCTACACATTGAGTGGATCCCTCAACCCCGGCCCTCCTCCATCCCACTGGCCTTTGATGAGCCCCACTACAGCTTTACAGTCATGGAGACAGACCCCGTGAATCACATGGTGGGGGTCATCAGTGTTGAGGGCCGACCCGGACTCTTCTGGTTCAACATCTCAGGTGAGGCCCTCAGAGGGACAGCCCCTCCCTTTGAGACTATCCCTAGTCCTCAAAGTATGATCCTTCTGAGTCCCCTCAAGGTCATGCTCTGTGGAAGCCCCTTTTTGGGCCACAGGTGGTTCTCTGGGGCAGTGAGTAGTAAGGGCAACACTTGTGCCAAACTTCCACACCAGGTAGTTCTCAGGTAGAACCTCCTGGTCTCACTGGTAAACACAGCCAGAGTTGTACAGTGCCTCAGCTACCCCAAGTGCCTGGGAGATCTTAGAGGGTGGTCAGAGAGACCCAAAGGAGAAAGCACAAGTTTTATGTTTCTTCTTCTGCCTCCAGGTGAAAAGCAGTGCTAACTTCATTGACCATGAGCCTGAGGCCAGCTATATGTTCTGGTCCCAGCTATATTTTCTATCCTCAAGATCAGGGGAAAAGTGTCCATTCTCATTGTAGGACATACTTGGGTCCAAGCTCTGATGGCCTGCTCTGAATCTCCTTTCTATCCTTAATCCAAGATTTTTAAAAAACATCAGTGGGGTGGTGGGGGTGGCACAGACCCCTTTGGGCATCTCTTCCCAGAAAGTTGCACACACAAACATAGATTTACAGACAAATTTAGTGGTTTCATAGATTCTCTGAAACCCAGTCAGAGATTCCAGGTTAAGAACCTGTAATCTTAAAAGTTTCAGCACAGCACAAACCATGCATTCCTATTACAGTTTCCCAGCCTGGTTCAGAGACTGGATGTGCACTTGTCTTAAGCTTTTGGCCTCCTGCAATTACTTCCACTTCTGATTCACTGCTCTTTTTCATTGTTTGGTTTTCTTTCTTTTATACAAAATGAATACATGTACTCTAAAGAACATTGAGAAAATACAAATGAATGCAGAGCAGAGAATAAAAATCACCTAAACTCTCACCAATCAGAAGCTAATCCACTGTTACAATTTTGATGTGTTTCGTTCTGGTCATTTTTCTACACACACACACACACACACACACACACACACACACACACACAGTGGGTTATATTAAAATATTGCTTTCTAAGTTTAAAAAATGTATGATGAACATACTTCCATGTCACTAAACAGATCTCTATTTAGTAGACATTTAAACAACCTCATGCTAATTCTATATTTTAGATCCTTAGAATTCATGAAATCAATTTCCTCTTGCTGACTAAGAGTTATTTTCACTTTTTCCTGGGCATCAGCACCTTTAGGCCATACAAACTGCCTGGAAGCCATGAAGTAGAGCTCCATTACTCCTGCATGTTTCAATCCTAGTTGCAGAATATGTTCTGTGACTAATTTTGGTCTTCCTCTGGGACTCTTCGGTCCACTTAAGTTCACCTTTTTCCATATCATCACTTGGATCTTGATAAAAATTTGACAATAACTTCACAAGATAAATGACAGCTTTTTGGACGCCTGGGGAATAAACTCCAGCCTGTCACCCAGATATCGCACTGTTTCTGAACAGTCTTAAACCCCTGGTTCAGGTTTTTCCTTCAATGCCTCCAGTCCCTCCAGCCAAGGTTGGCACCTACTCCCAACTCCTCTAAATCTGCCAGCCAAACCCCATGTCGTGCTCCTGCTGCCTAAGTCACTGAGACTGTGTGCTTCCCACCCACTCGCACTCCAGGTGGGGACAAAGACATGGACTTTGACATTGAGAAGACCACAGGCAGCATCATCATCGCCAGGCCTCTCGACACGAGGAAGAGGTCGAGCTATAATTTGACTGTGGAGGTGACCGATGGGTTCCACACCATTGCCACCCAGGTTAGAAGCCTCAGTTGGGAATTCTCAAGTTGAGAGGAGATAGGAGTCCTGCTTAGTTGGGATGAAACTACAAATGGCTTTCTGTGGTTGTTCTTTACCTCAAAGAATGCTAAATTGGAATCAAGGTTTCTGCATCCCAGTCTTATCTGACATACATCCTACTTCTGTGATCTTGGAAGGACCCTTCTTCCCACTGTGGATGTTTGTCTATTAAGGGGTTTGTTTAAATTAGTAGTTTTTTCTTGTTTTTGTTTCTTTAATATATTCTTTTTTTTATTTCAGAGAGGAAGGGAGAGGGAGAGAGAGATAGAAACATCAATGATGAGAGAATCATTGATTGGCTGCCTCCTGCCCACTGCCCACAGGGGATCAAGCCCACAACCCAGGCATGTGCCCTGACCCGGAATTGAATCGTGACCTCCTGGTTCATAGGTAGATGCTCAACCACAGAGCCACACCGGCCGGGCTAAATTAGTAGTTTTTAATTAAAGATAGAGGGCCATGGGGCTACCATGGGCATGAGGAATGATAGCCAAGTAAGTGGGACTCTGGATTTCTACTTTGGCTTCAGTCAATATATTGAGATTTCACACAAAATTTCATTTAAAGAAAAGACCCTGTAAAAAAATTTATTTTTGAAAACCACTAGATTGCATGTTACCTGAAAGATTTATAACTGAAATTTTTTCATTCATTCAAGACATTCTTAAGTACTGTGCACCAGGCATGGTGCTAGGCAGATGATACGGTGGGAAACCAGGCAGATAAGAACCTGACTTAATGGAGCTTCCAGTCTATCTTCTGTCTCACTCTCCTCCCTAGGTCTACATTGTCATGATTGCCAACATTAACCACCATAGGCCCCAGTTTCTGGAAGCTCATTATGAGGTCCGAGTTCCCCAAGACACACTGCCTGGGGTTGAGCTCCTCCGCGTCCAGGCCACAGATCAAGACAAGGGCAAGGGCCTCATCTACACCATACATGGCAGCCAAGACCCAGAAAGTGCCAGCCTCTTCCAGCTGGACCCAAGCAGTGGTGTCCTGGTAACTGTGGGGAAATTGGACCTGAGCTCAGGGCCCTCCCAGCACATGCTAACAGTTATGGTGAGTTCACTGAAAAATCAGGTAAAAAATCTACTTGCATGAATATGTGTGGGGGTGGGTGCTTAGGGGCATGCTGAAAGTTCCCTTTCCCCTTGATGGGCCAGGTGTACTGATGCTCATAATGATAATCCATGAGATGAGTTGTGACATTTCACAGCCTGCCAGAAGTACCTTCCATAAAGGATGCCTGGGAGTGAAGAAAGAGATGGGACAGCTGCCAAGAAAACTCCTGCAATCTTAGACTTGCTCCAAATATCCCCCAACAGTTCTCTCCCTGTTCCATGAACTGCATGACCACAATGTGGATTTATATAGTGTCAGAGCTGAGAGGGACCCAGAGACCCTTTTACCCAGAGCAAACACTAGGGTAAGGTGAGCCAGGTATATAGGGCACAAAATTTAAGGAGGACTTACTCTCAGGGTCTTTTGTCTACACTTTTATGACCCTGAGAGTCAGTGCCTCCTTATATTTATGCCCTACTTGTCTCACTCTAGTCCAAGCCCTGATCCTACCATTTCTCTTATACCTGAGGTCCATAGAGGAAGAGGGATGTGCTCACCATCATATGGTTCTTTCTGATGGAACCAAAACTAGAGTCCAGCCTTCCTGACTCGAGGTTCAGGGTTCTTATATGTTAGTATATTATTTTCTGGGCATATTAATGTATATTAAAGGCTCTGAGAAGACCGGCAGTAAAGAAAACTTTAACTTCATTTAGTTTAGTGCTCCCTAAATTTACTTAACCATAGAATATTTTTTCACCCCTGCACAACATGTTAACAACTTGAAAAACTAATATTCTCTGAGACCTAATTTGGCAAATACTGTTTCTCTGTTAATTTCTGCCTTTCTCCTAAAGTGAGATTATCCATTAAAATAGCTAAGCCTAATAATCAATAATTAATAAACTTATTTTAAAAGAAAAAAGAGCATAAATGAGAACAAATTGAAAAGAACAGAGCTACAATTGGGTGTATTTTTCATTGGCATTCTATTTCATTGACCTCAATCTAACCAAGCCTCTTCCCATTCCATTTGCTACTCACCCCATTACCTCCTCGGGCCCATAGGTCCGAGACCAGGAGATGCCCATCAGGAGGAACTTTGTGTGGGTGTCTATTCACGTGGAAGATGGAAACCGCCACCCACCCCGCTTCACCCAGCTCCACTATGAGGCAAGTGTTTCTGACACCACAGCCCCAGGCACAGAGCTGCTCCAAGTCCGAGCCATGGATGGTGACCGGGGAGCCAACGCTGAGGTCCACTACTCCCTTCTGAAAGGTGAGAGGCCTGGCTATACGTCCAGTAGGGGGCAGGGCTTTTGGTAATAAAGAGAAGCACTACAGGCATGAATTTGGAATTTACTCAAGGGCCAAGCTCTCTAAATTTTGGCAAGCTATCACTCTAGAACAGGGGTGGGGAACGTTAGGCCCACAGGCCATATAAGGCCTGCGAGATGATTTGTTCTGGCCCTGTGAAGGCATCCCAGGCACGACTCGAAATTCAATAAATCTAGGAGCTTTTTTCATAGCAACATAAATTTATATTAAGTGAATTATACTAAGTGAACGATGTCATAAATATCCAAATGACCCTTGGCAGAAAATAAGTTCCCCACCCCTGCTCTAGCGCAGCAGTCACCAACTGGTGGACCACGGACAACTGGTGGTCCATGAGGTCTGAAAGGTTGATGACTGATGCTCTAGAGCAGTGGTCGGCAAACCGCAGCTCGCGAGCCACATGCAGCTCTTTGGCCCCTTGAGTGTGGCTCTTCCACAAAATACCACGTGCAGGTGTGCATGTACAGTGTGATTGAAGGAGTACCCTAATTAAGTTAATAACAATGTACCTACCTATATAGTTTAAGTTTAAAAAATTTGGCTCTCAAAAGAAATTTCAATCGTTACACTGTTGATATTTGGCTCTGTTGACAAATGAGTTTGCCGACCACTGCTCTAGAGCATTTCCTAGGACTATAGTGACCTAAGATAATGTACTTTCAAAGATGGTAAGAACAATAACTAAGAGACTACTGGTGTTACAAGAGAATTTGCACATCCTATATAATAAAACCCTAATATGCAAATCAACTGAATGGTGGAACCACCGGTTGCTATGATGTGCAATGACCACCAGGGGACAGATGCTCAATGCAGGAGCTTCCCCCTGGTGGTCAGTGCGCTCCCACAGGGGAAGTGCCGCTTAGCCAGTTCAAGGCTGAGGAGCGCAGCAGCGGCGGTGGGAGCCTCTCCTGCCTCCACAGCAGCACTAAGGACCCCTTGGGGGATGTTTGCCTTCCGGCTTAGGCCCGCTCTCTGCTGTGGGAGGCAGGCCTAAGCTGGCAGGTGGACATCTCCCAAGGGGTACCAGATTGCGAGTGGGCACAGGCCGGGCTAAGGAACTCCCCTCCTCCCCCCATACATGAATGTCGTGCACTGGGCCTCTAGTATATTATATAAACCTACCAATGACTATACACATAGAGGATGCTTATAAATACATGCAACATTTAAAAATAGAATATCTTTGTGCCTATACAATAGAAGGGACCTATAATACTCCATAGGATGTATGGCATAGTTTTAGGAGTGATTTTCATTTCCTGCTAAGGCCACATCATGATTTTGTATCTCTTAGGTAGTTTTCTTCATCTCAAAAATTGGATAATATTACCTATATCAGAAAGCCTTTTTAAAGATTGAAAGAGAAAGTGTATGTTAATACATGTTGTAAACTGTAGAATACTCTACAAATGCCAGGGATTATTGCTATCACTGATAAGTGTTAATTATAGGTAATTAATGTAACAAAAATGATAACATCTAGTATCTAACTAATTTTAATAATTTGTAATGTTTAATAATTCATCATTAATGATATTTAATAATAATTACCTTTCATAATAATTAATACTTTAGCGAGTTGGATGTTGTGGAGGAACAGAGATGAACGTGACTTGCTCTCTTCCCTCACAGAGCACAATATTCGTTTATTATTATATATGTATATGTATAATACATTATATCGTAACTAAATCCAGGTGACATGGGATGTGAATTTTGCCCTGTCCAAGTTTTGTGTGATAGTATCTTTACCAATGTAGAAAGCTTAGTTGGTACTTCTTGAAGGTGTATTTAACTTCAATTTGTCTTGTCTTTTGTTTTAGGGAACAGCGAGGGTTTCTTCAGTATCAATGCCCTACTAGGCATCATCACTCTAGCCCAGAAACTGAATCAGACAAATCATGCCCGGTATACTCTGACAGTGAAAGCAGAAGACCAAGGCTCCCCACGGTGGCATGACCTGGCTACAGTGATCATTCATGTCCACCCTTCAGAAAGCAGCGCCCCCATCTTTTCAAAAGCCGAGTACTTTGTAGAGATTCCTGAATCAATCCCTGTTGGTTCCCCAATCCTCCTTGTCTCAGCTACAAGCTCCTCGGAAGTTACCTATGAGTTAAGAGAGGGAAACAAGGATGGTGTATTCTCCATGAACTCATATTCCGGCCTCATTTCCACCCAGAAGAACTTGGACCATGAGAAAATTTCATCTTACCAGCTGAAAATCCGAGGCTGCAATATGGCGGGAGCATTTACCGACATCCTGGTTCTTGTTTACATCGTTGACGAAAATGACAATGCTCCCATGTTCTTAAGGCCGACTTTTGTGGGCCAAATTAGTGAAGCAGCTCCATTGTACAGCATGATCATGGATGAAAACAATAGCCCCTTTGTGATTCGTGCCTCCGACAGAGACAAAGAAGCTAATTCCTTGTTGGTCTATGAAATTTTGGAGCAAGAGGCCTTGAAGTTTGTCAAAATTGATCCCAGCATGGGAACGCTAACCATCATATCAGAGATGGATTATGAGAGCATGCCCTCTTTGCAATTCAGCATCTATGTCCATGACCAAGGAAGCCCCATCTTATTTGCACCCAGGCCTGCTCAGGTCATCATCTATATCAGAGATGTAAATGACTCTCCTCCCAGATTCTCAGACCATATATATGAAGTAGCAATAGTGATGCCTGTCCATCGGGGTATGGAGCTTCTCACGGTGTGGGCCAGCGATGATGACTCCGAAGTCAGTTATAGCATCAAAACTGGCAATGCCGATGAAGCTGTTGCTATCCATCCTGTCGATGGTCGAATATCTGTGTTGAATCCTGTTCTCCTGGGACACTCCCGGGAGCTCACCATTAGGGCTTCTGATGGCTTGTATCAAGATACTGCACTGGTAAAAATTTCTTTGACACAAGCTCTTAACACAAGCTTACAGTTTGACCAGAATATCTACAGGGCAACAGTCAAGGAGAATTTGCAAGACAGAAAGGCACTGGTGATTCTTGGCGTCCAGGGCAATCATTTGAATGACACCCTTTACTACTCCCTCTTAAATGGCACCGATATGTTTTGTATGGTCAAGTCAGCAGGCGTGTTGCAGACAAGAGGTGAGGCCTTTGACCGAGAACAACAGGACATACATAAGTTGGCAGTGGAACTGAGGGACAATCGGACCCCTCAACGGGTGGCTCAGGCTCTGGTCATAGTTTCTGTTGAAGATGTCAATGATAATCACCCTTTATTTAAGCATCTGCCTTATTACACAATCATCCAAGATGGCACCGAGCCAGGGGATGTCATCTTTCAGGTATCTGCCAGTGACCAAGACTTGGGGGTAAATGGTGCTGTCACATATGCATTTGCAGAAGAGTACACATATTTTCGAATTGACCCCTATCTTGGGGACATATCACTGAAGAAACCCTTTGATTATCAAGCTTTAAATAAGTATCACCTCAAAGTCATTGCTCAGGATGGAGGAACCCCATCCCTCCAGACTACAGAAGAGGTACTTGTCATTGTAAGAAATAAATCTAACCCACTGTTTCAGAGTCCTTACTATAAAGTCAGAGTGCCTGAAAATATCACACTATATACCCCAATCCTCCACACCCAGGCCCGGAGTCCAGAGGGACTTCGACTCATCTACAACATTGTGGAGGAAGAGCCCTTGATGCTGTTCACCATTGACTTTAAGACTGGTGTGCTAACAGTAACAGGCCCTTTGGACTATGAGTCTAAGACCAAACACGTGTTCACAGTCAGAGCCACAGACACAGCTCAGGGGTCATTTTCTGAAGCCACTGTGGAAGTCCTGGTGGAGGATGTCAATGATAATCCTCCCACTTTCTCCCAATTGGTCTACACCACTTCAATCTCAGAAGGCTTGCCTGCGCAGACACCTGTGATCCAACTGTTGGCTTCTGACCAGGACTCAGGGCAGAACCATGATGTCTCCTATGAGATTGTAGAGGATGGCTCGGATGTTTCCAAATTCTTCCAGATCAATGGGAGCACAGGGGAGATGTCCACAGTTCAAGAGCTGGATTATGAATCCCAACAGCACTTTCATGTGAAGGTTAGGGCCATTGATAGAGGAAACCCTCCACTCACTGGGGAAACCCTTGTGGTTGTCGGTGTGTCTGACATCAATGACAACCCTCCAGAGTTCAGGCAACCTCAGTATGAAGCCAATGTCAGTGAGCTGGCAACCTGTGGACACCTGGTTCTCAAAGTCCAAGCTCTTGACCCTGACAGCAGGGACACCTCTCGTCTAGAGTACCTGATTCTCTCTGGCAATCAGGACCGGCAGTTCTCCATTAACAGCTCCTCAGGAATAATTTCTATGTTAAACCTTTGCAAAAAGCACCCGGACTCTTCTTACATTTTGAGGGTAGGTGCTTCTGATGGGGTCTTCCGAGCAACTGTGCCTGTGTATATCAACACCACAAATGCCAATAAGTACAGCCCAGAGTTCCAGCAGCATGTTTATGAGGCAGAGTTAGCAGAGAATGCAAAGGTAGGAACTAAGGTGATTGAGTTGTTAGCCATAGATAAAGATAGTGGCTCCTATGGCACTGTAGATTATACCATCATCAATAAACTAGCAGGTGAGAAGTTCTCCATAAACCCCCATGGCCAGATCACTACTCTGAAGAAACTGGATCGAGAAAATTCAACAGAAAGAGTCATTGCTATTAAAGTCTTGGCTCAGGATGGAGGAGGAAAAGTGGGCTTCTGTACTGTGAAGATCATCCTCACAGATGAAAATGACAATGCCCCACAGTTCAAAGCCTCTGAGTACACAGTGTCCATTCAATCCAATGTCAGTAAAGACTCCCCAGTTATTCAGGTGCTGGCCTATGATGCAGATGAGGGTCGAAATGCAGATGTCACCTACTCAGTGGACTCAATAGAGGATTTGCATGAACAGATCATTGACATTAACCCAACCACTGGTGTTGTCAAAGTGAAAGAGAGCCTGGTGGGCTTGGAAAATCAGGTCTTTGACTTAAAAATCAAAGCCCAAGATGGAGGCCCTCCTCACTGGAACTCTCTGGTGCTGTTACGACTTCAGGTGGTTGATAATGAAGTATCCTTGCCCAAATTTTCTGAACCTCTGTATACTTTCTCTGCATCTGAAGACCTTCCAGAAGGGTCTGAAATTGGTTCTGTCAAAGCAGTAGCAGCTCAAGATCCAGTCATCTATAGTCTAGTGCAGGGCACCACACCAGAGAGCAACAGGGATGGTGTCTTCTCCTTGGACCAAAACACAGGAGCTCTAAAGGTGAGGAAGGCCATGGACTATGAGTCCACTAAATGGTACCAGATTGATTTGATGGCGCATTGCCCCCACAATGACACTAACTTGATTTCCTTGGTGTCTGTCAACATCCAAGTGAAGGATGTCAATGACAATAGGCCTATATTTGAGGCTGATCCATATAAGGCAATCCTCACTGAGAATATGCCAGTGGGGACTGCAGTCATTCAAGTGACAGCCAATGATCAGGACACTGGGAAGGATGGCCAGGTGAGTTATAGACTGACCGTGGACCCTGATAGTAATATCCATGAGCTCTTTGCCATTGACAGTGAGACTGGCTGGATCACCACACTCCAGGAACTTGACTGTGAGACCCGCCAGACCTACCACTTTTATGTGGTAGCCTATGATCATGGCCGGACCATCCAGCTATCTTCTCAGGTCCTGGTTGAAGTCTCCATTACAGACGAGAATGACAATGCTCCCCAATTTGCTTCTGAAGACTACAAAGGATCTGTGGTTGAGAACAGTGAACCTGGAGAACCAGTGGCCACTCTTAAAACCTTTGATGCTGATATCTCTGAGCAGAACAGACAGGTCACCTGCTATATCACAGGTAAGAATACCTATCTTGGAATGGAGTCACTGGGGTGCACTGAAGTCCAGTAAGCGTTGCCCTAAGACATGGGTTTAAGTCTTTGCTCTGCCACTTACTAACAGTGTGACCTTGGGTAAATCACTGACCCTCCCAGAACGTCAGTTGCTCCATCTACAGACTTGGCATGCCTGTTTTCATTCACATGACAGGGATGCTGGTAAAATGTAACTTGAAAAAATTCTGAGAGTCCCCTTTAAATTGGAAAGGGCTTTGCAAAGAGGATCTCTTATTACTTTGGGTGGCATAGATAGAATAGAAATGAGATACTGTAACTGTTCTCAGCTTCTGGGAGATGGAGAAGGCATCAACAGTTTAATACTTCACGAGAACTCTCTCACATGACTGTTCTTGTAAAATAGTATTTTGCCTAGAGCAAGTTCTGGATAGTAGAAAATGCTTCTTAGTCAATCACAAGACCTAAGTGTTGCAATAAAAACAGCCCAACTCCTTCATTTCACATCTAGGAGAACGAAAGCCCAGATAGAGGGAGAAACTGGACCAAGGTCACACTCCAAGCTTCCGTCTGGGATTAAAATCACACTCTACAAACTGCTCTCCTCAGTGGATACCTATTGCAAACTTAAATTACCCCAATTCCTGTTCAATGGCTAAAGCAGTCAACTAGTGACCAAAAGAGTTTCTTTATTTCTCAATGTCCCTTCCCCCCTCTTCCAGGTTCCATGTCATTCCATTCCCATAGATATGTTTCCTTTGGCTATCACAGCTTCTGGAGGAGAGTCTGAAGTCCCAACCAAGAATCATAGATTCCTGGAGACAGATCCTAGATCAGAGCTGTTTGAAATATGGAGTCTTAGGGAAATAAAATGTTGTCATCTCATATCAGACTCTTAAAAACACAAAAGTCTTTAAAGTTCTGAATAATAGAATATTATAAACTCTTAGAATAGTTGAATCTTAGAACTCTGGAATCTTAGAACCTCAGAAACCCATCTCTTCTACCAGTGAATGGTGTCAAGGAAAGATGACTCAGAAGCAAACCTAGTAATCATCTGGCCCTCAACTTAGTCTGTGTCCTCAGCTGTAAAATAAGATCTCAGAGTTTAGTATTATTGGTCACTTTCCACCCCTCTATTGTTGAACAGATACTAGAAGGTTCTTGTATAGAATTAAAATGTCTTCCCTTTAACTTCCTCCAATTCCTTCCAAAACAAAAAATAAGAAACCTGCCATAGGCACATATTTTGGAGTGGTGTTTCTGCACTAATAATTCAATTACACATGTGGGCCATGAAGTTGGAAGACATGGTTATGCTTCATAACAACAAATAACTGACTTAATGTAGAATTGTGAATCCCTAGTTAAGGGCCAACAATTCTAAAAGTGTCAGGTGGGCAGCCACCTGTGGCATGAAGCTTGGTTCATTCGAGTTGCTCAACTTCTGGACTCTTTGTCTCATGTTTTTAGAGGGAGACCCCTTGGGCCAGTTTGGCATCAGCCAAGTGGGAGATGAATGGAGTATTTTCTCGAGGAAAACCCTGGACCGTGAGCACATAGCCAAGTACTTGCTCAGAATCACAGCTTCTGATGGCAAGTTCCAGGCTTCAGTCATTGTGGAGATCTTTGTCCTGGACATCAATGATAACAGCCCTCAGTGCTCACAGGTGAGAGCCTGGTGAGGGGTTGGGTGGGTGGGTGGGAAGCTGGAGGGAAGCGCAAGAGGAAGGAGAAGGACTCAGGGGACCGTCTCTGAGACTGGCCAACACTGACTACACTGGTCCTTGCTTTTCCCCAGTTGGCCTCAAACTAGTGCCTTGAGCAGGGATCATTCTAAGTAATTCCTTGGTCTTCCTATAGGGATGTCATCAAGCTCTTTAGGACCCAGGGTCTATACCTCTGCCCCTACACACCCTACAAAGGACTATTTCTCTGCAAAACATGCCCAGAAATAAAGTAACTTCTTCATTCTCCAAACACAACCTGCCATGCCAAATGGGAAGTCCCTTCCATGGCTCAGTTTGTTAGCATGGATCATTCTTACCAAATGCATCCATAAAGACCTGCCTCAAGAGACACACTGCACTGCCCCCCATGCTCACATATGCATAGTATATGCCCACTTCTGCATGGGTAATACATACCAACACAAATAACCTCCTCCTGGTTACAGGTATTCATAAACATGCAGACAGGGCAGTTACTTTTCTTTTAATCCTCACCTGAGGATATATTTTTCCATTAATTTTCAGAGAGAATGGAAGAGGGAGGGAAAGACAGAGAGAAATATCAATGTGAGAGAAACACATCGATTAGTTGCCTCCTGAACATGCTCCGATCAGGGCCGGGGCCCGGGCCAGGGAGCACCCTGCAACCGAGGTACATGCCCTTAACTGGAATCGAACCTGGGACCCTTCGGTACGCAGGCCAATGCTCTATCCACTGAGCCAAACTGGCTAGGGCAAGGGCAGTTACATTTTTTATAAGGGATATTTCCCTAAGGACCTCATATAATTAAACCCTAAACTCTCTCTCTGTGTTTCTGTCTCTCTCTGTGTCACCCTGCCTCTCTCTAGATCTAAATGAATCTCCCACAATTCCCCTCTTCTTTGTCTTCCATCTCCAGCTTCTCTACACTGGCAAAGTCAGTGAAGATATATCTCCAGGACACTTCATTTTGCAAGTTTCTGCAACAGACTTGGACTCTGATACCAATGCTCAGATCACATATACTCTGCATGGTCCTGGAGCCGATGAATTTAAACTAGATCCTCATACAGGTGGGTTTCCTGAGCTACAGCATTGAACCATTTATTTATTGAATACCAAGTGCCCAGTATTATGGTAGGCTCTTTGGGGAAAGAAACAGGAATTAACTTATCCATCCATCCATTTATTCAGCAAACATGTATACTGGCACAATGTGCCAAGCATTGAACTAGATGCTGGGGACATAATGAATAAGCTAATAAGACAAAGATCCAGGCTTTATAATCTAACTAGAGGCCCAGTGCATGAAATTTGTGCATGGGGAGGGGGTCCCCTCAGCCTAGCCTGCACCCTCTCCAATCTAGGACCCCTCAGGGGATGTCTGACTGCCGGTTTAGGCCCAATCCCCAGGACATCCCTCTCACAATCCAGGACCACTGGCTCCTAACTGCTCACCTGTCTGCCTGCCTGATCACCCCTAACTGCCCTCCCCCCGCCCGCCAGCCTGGTCGCCCCACGCAGTCTGCTGTTCAGTCATTTTGTCATCCCTCACTAACCTCCCTGCTGGCCTGGTCGCCCCACGCAGTCTGCTGTTCAGTCTTTTTTGTCATCCCTCACTAATGCCCCCGCTGGCCTGGTCGCCCCATGCAGCCTGCTGTTCAATCTTTTGGTCGTCCCTCACTAACCCCCTGCCAGCCTTGTCGCCCCACGCAGCCTGTGTTCAGTCACCCATCCAGTTGTTTCAGTCGTGATGGCCCCTGGCTTTTTATATATTAGGATAGGAAAGGCAGTCATTGAATCAGTGGTTTGCAATGTGCTGAGTTAAGAAAAAAATGCAGGGTTTTAAGGAGAGTTTTGATAGGAGAACTTGACTTAGGTGATTAAGTAAAAGCTCTCTGAAGAAAGACCATTTTATGTGAGACTTGACATAGAGGAGTTAGTCATGGGATAAAAGAGTAGTAAGTAGTAGGGACAAACATTTGAAACAGAAGGAGAATTTATACAGACCTAGTTTTTGAAAAGAGCGTGCACAGAGGTCCTGATAGAGGGCCAGAAACTGGTGCACACAAGGGGAGGAGACAGGGCAAAGGATAAGACCCTCAGGACAGGGGCTCCAAATCCACCTTTAGAGCCTCTGAAGGATTTATGCAGGTGAGCGTCAAGGTCAAAGATCTGCAGACTGGGGATAAAACCTGTATTATTGTAAGGATCAGAGATAAAGTATGTGGAAGCCTAGCCCAGGTCTGGCGCACAATAAGAATTCAACAGATGTGGTTGCCATTGTCATTATCATTAGTTAAGGGACAAAGCAGAGAGCAGGAAGCTGAAAGTCCTGAAGGACAGACTGGGAATCCCTGGGAGAGGTTGGGCTCTGAGAGTCTGGTAAAGACAGGGTGGGGTCTGCTTCCTTTGGAAGAGCAGCCCACAAAGGTAGGCTCCCTGTCCTGATGTAGGGGAGAGTGTGGGGATGGGCAGCACAGAAGGGCCCGGTCATGATGGGCCAGCTGCCAACAGTTGGCTTGGAATCAGTAGCCTTGAGGATTCCTGAGCAGGGAGGTGGCGGTGAGAGTGGTGTCCCAGGAAGCTGGCTGAATAGACAGGAGACAACATTGTCCTTCCTGGCTCCAGAATGGGAATGCTGAGTCACCCCAGGCGGGTTACCTGATCTCTTTCTGCTGTTGTTTGTTCAGCTGCAGGATGATTAGTGGAGTAAAAAAGAAAGGGGGGGGGGGGAAGGGGCTGGTTTTTCTCAATATGGAAATAATACATGTTTATTGTACAAAAATTCAAACAATGTAGGCATATATTATGCAGAAATTGGAAAGCCTACATAATAATTAGCCTCTCCCCCAAAGATACTCTTAGTGTATAGTCTATCAGATTGGTTTTCCATGCATCTCCAAAATCTCTGTACAGAATTCTATTTTGTGACTTGCTTTTTTTTCACATAACAATATCTTGGAGAAATTAGCAAGACAGTACGTAAAGCTCTATTATAATTCCTTTTTGGTTGCACAGTATTTTACTGTATGGCTAAATCATAATATATTTAACCAGTCCTTTTTTGAAAAACATATAGGATGTTTTCAGTATGTTGCTATTATCTTTGTTGGGTTGAATATTCTAGAGGATATATTCCTAGAAGTGAAATTGTGGGCTAAAGGGTAAACACAGTTTATGTGTTGTTAGAAATTGTCTGATTGCTCTTTTGAAATGTTATGCCTCTTGCAGCTTGTTGGTGTGGATGTCAAGTTGGTGATGTGGTGGTGGAGTATGTTTGGGAGGATTAGGGAAGTGAGCAGGTATTGGGGCCGGGGGGGGGGAGGCGGGGTGTGTGTGTAGGCCAGCCTTCTTTTCTAAATATCCATACTCAGGACTGAGTTATACCTGGGACAAAGCTGTATGGGTGGTGTTGTCTCACATAGGTATCTAAAAGGCGTGCATTAGGATTACATCCCCCCAGAGAAAGCTCACTTGCTGTTATTTCTTTGGACAGGGGTCCTGACCACACTCACAGCCCTAGATCGAGAGAGGAAGGATGTGTACAGCCTTGTTGCTAAGGCGACGGATGGAGGCGGCCAATCTTGCCAGGCAGATGTGACCCTCCAGGTGGAGGACGTGAATGACAACGCCCCCCGCTTCTTCCCCAGCCACTGTGCTGTGGCTGTCTTTGACAACACCACCATTAAGACCCCTGTGGCTGTGGTACTGGCTCGGGATCCAGACCAAGGTGAGAACAGGAAGGCTTGGAAGCCATTTGCTCATGGGGTCACCTTGAGTGAGGGTTTGGCTCTGTGTGTTGCTCTGGGATTGGTAAGGACTGTGCCTCCTCACTGAGTTAATAGACACTTACAAGTAGAAAATACCCACAAACTGTATACCTCAGTGCTATATGACAAAAGATTTTGGCAATTTTTTGAGGCTGGTACGGAGCATTTCAGCCTCATTGTTTCTCATTGCCACTTAGACCTGAAGTCCTTTCAATCCTGCCATTGAACCTCAAGGACATTTTGAATGTCCTTTATTGGGTTGATTATTCTAGAGGATATATTCCTAGAAGTGAAATCTTAAGCATACTAATTTAATCTGAAGTATACCAATCAGAATTATTTAACTCTGATTAATTTGCTATAAGAAAGGGATTTGGGGCACTAAATTCCTTGATCAATTTTCTATACAATAATGTGGAATCCTTTTCAATATCTTACATTTTAATTTTAATGACATCATTTTCATTAGATTTAATTCTTTTCCTTTTAAAATTTACAAGGCATATTGGAATCATCAGGGAGTATTTGTTCCATATTGTGCCAATTATAGCTTCTGCCATCAAGTGTTTTATTGTGATTATACACACACACATACATATACATGGGGTTTCATGTATGTGTGTAGTATGTATTTATGTGTGTATGTGTGTGTGTCCAATTTTTCTTGAGTCAAATTTTATAATTGAGGTAGGGTAAAAAATGCCCTGGGTCAAAGTAATCAGATCAACATAGGATATGATGATGATGATAAAAGTGGGATCAAAATATTCTCTTTTGTTTGACCCCAGCAAAGTAAATTGAAGACTTCCTAGAGGAAGTGAGCTTTAACTTGGCAATGAAGGAGGTGAGAGATTTGGGGGGGATAGGAAGGGCAAATAGTGCAAACACAGCGAATGGCTACAAGGCACTGCAAATGCTCAATTAGCCAGTGAAGAGAGAGAGAGAGAGAGAGAGAGAGAGAGAGAAAGAACTAGGAAACCGTCTCCCCTCTTTGCTCCTAGCCATTGAAGAGTCTCACCTCCAGGGACAGGAAGCTCCCTACTTCCTAGGCAGCCCTTCCTTCCATGGTACTTCAGATAACGATCAAGTGCTACCTATTTGGAGCTGACAATCATTAGTCCTGGTCCTGCCTCTGTGGCCACACAGATCTCCCAGACCCTAGCCCATGACAGCCCTTCTAAGACTAGGAGGTGGTGACTTCAGCCCCTACCTGCTTCAGCCCGAACCTTCCCTTTCAGGGTGGAGGAGCCCTAGTGTTTCCAATCCCAACACCCTCATAGGACACATCCTCTGACCTTGCACCCCGTTTACCATGAACTGTCCAAATGCCCTCGGTCTCCCCTACAGGCACCAACGCCCAGGTGGTTTACTCCCTGCCGGACTCTGCCGAAGGCCACTTTTCCATCGAAGCCACCACGGGTGTGATCCGACTGGAGAAGCCCCTGCGGGTCGGGCCGCAGGCAGCACTGCAGCTCACTGTCCGTGCCTCTGACCTGGGCACCCCGATCCCGCTGTCCACACTGGGCACCGTCACGGTGTCCGTGGTGGGCCTCGAAGACTACCTGCCCGTGTTCCTGAACACGGAGCACAGCGTGCAGGTGCCCGAGGACGCCCTGCTCGGCATGGAGGTGCTGCAGCTGTCCACCCTCACCCGCCCGGGGTCTGAGAAGACTGGCTACCGCATGGTCAGCGGGAATGAGCAGGGGAGGTTCCGCCTGGATGCCCGCACAGGTGAGAGAGCACTGGAGGCAGCCCTGCCCCTGGTCTTGGGGAATTTTGGATTCCTCACATACAGGGTGTATCTGCCCCACACAGCTCTTCCCAGTTTAAACTCCTTTGGCCCTTTCTTACTCTGCATCTCTCCAGGTACCAGGTCCCTTCTGCACCCCAGGGCCAGCTTATGTGGCAACCTCCCTTATTCCCCACATCCCCACCCAGCACCCTAACCAATCCACTCTCCTCCCAGTTTTCAGCTTCAAGAATTCAGCTCAGACCCAGCCATAGGAGGCTGAGGCCACCCTCCATTCTTGGCTGCAGAGATATAAACACTTAGTGAAATGTGGGGCTTAACAGTCTAGGACAAGGCTGCCAGCTTCTCTCTTAGAGCCCTCCCCAAATATCCTGGCACCCCTGATTTTCTCCTTATTCTAGTGAAGAGAGAGAGAGAGAAAGAACTAGGAAACCGTCTCCCCTCTTTGCTCCTAGCCATTGAAGAGTCTAAATCAGGCTCACAGAACCTCATGGAAGGGCCTGAGAGGTTCCCAGGGCAACCCATACCCATGAGAATCCTCCCCATAGGCTGATTGGTTCTTTTTTCTGAGATTAAGATTGACCATGGGCTTGGGGTTGTCAGCCTGATTCATCCAATATAGAGTTCTTCATCAGTTCTTCCTCTAAGGGTTTTAGCATGCTTTGATGATTATTGCCTAGGTATATTATTTCATTTGGAGCTGCAAAATGGTGACTTTCTAATCCAATCATTCCTCATCCATGTACTAACTGGAATTTGTTTATAAAGAAGAGTTTTCCACCATTAACTATTTGCTTATCTAGGAATGGCAGGAAAAACCTTGTTCTTTTATTTTCTGATTTTCAGAATAACACGTCTATGCCCTAACAATTTATTGAACAACTTTGGGTATTATATGGCTCTTTATAATTTAACTTCTATTGTTTACTACCTGAGTGAGTTTGAACAGGTCACTTAGCTGTTGAGAGAATCAGTTAACTCGCCTACAAAATGGGAATCACTCTTTTATGTTCCATTGGGTGGATAGATCTAATTAAGGTAGATTTAATACTTCAGACTTAATGAGTTGTCAATGAAATATTACAGAAATAAATGAGGGAAACATTGCCATTGAGAACAATAATAGGAAAAATGAGAGGAGATGGAGGGAGTGAGGAAGGTAATGAGGGAGGGTAAGTAAAGAGGGAGGTGAAGGAGGGGATGAGAGATGATGGAGGAACTGAAGGAGGAGCTGAAGAAGGAGATGATGAAGGAGGTGATGGAGGAGATCTGTCTCTCCTAACCCTATTGAGCTGCCTCTCCTGGGGTTTGGCTCAAGGCCTCTCAGCCCTCTGCCTTTATGCTCTCAATTGCCTCAACACTCTCATCATCTTCCCCTCTCCTCACCTCCCCCCCTCAGGGATCCTGTACGTCAACAAAAGCCTGGACTTTGAGACAAACCCCAAGTACTTCCTGTCCATTGAGTGCAGCCGGAAAGGTTCTTCCTCCCTCGGGGACATGACCACAATCGTGGTCAACATCACCGATATCAATGAACACCGACCGAGATTCCCCCAGGATCTGTACAGCGCGAGGGTCTTAGAGAATGCCATCGTGGGTGACACTGTGCTCACAGTAAGGATCTACAATTTTGCTGTTTGGGGGACCTAGACTCTGGGGTAACTCTTATCTCTCTCTCTCCTGGTCATCCATGAGCATGAATTACTTTATCAATTAATACACTACAGACTTGACTCTGACTTGCAGCCAATCGGTCAAACTGTTCCCCATGACAAAGTGTCTCAGGGATATGTTTAATAAGATCTAGATCAAGTACTGGTGGAATGGGGCTCGGGAGAGGTCCCAGAAGACTCCAAAGCCTGAGAAAGGCCTAGTCACAGTGCATGACAGGGAGTGTTCATATAGGACGGGTCCTATATGACATCAAATAACACCTCTTTGTATCTAAGCATGTAATTGTTCCCAATGCACGAGTGAAATTCTTTACGCCCATAGTCAAGGTTCCCTATGACCCCCCTTCATTCTGCCTTCTAGTCTTATCTTCTTCCACTCCCTGACATGCACACTATGCTCCAACCACATTGGAGGATGTACCTTTTCCCACGCATCCTCTGCATTTTCACACCTCTGGGCTCACATTGTTTCCTCTGCTTGGAATGTGGGCTCTACTCCCAGAAGCCATCCTTCCTTCAAGGCTTCATGAATCCTTTTCTAATCTCTCCAGATGGAATTTATCACCGTGTTTTCTATGCTGATCAGCTTTCTAAAGCTGATCATATCTTGCCCACAAGTTAGAATTAGCCATAAAATTAAATGTTAAGCTTTTTGTGAGCATATTTCTTTTGCCACATTCCTTACCTCCTAGCACAGGACCTCGCAACCTATTGGTATGGGTCAATGAGTAAATGAATTAATGAATGGATAAATGAATGAACCATAGCATGCTAAAGTCCATACCAAGATAGAAATACTGAGATTCCTTTGGCAAGGATGACTGTGGTCCAGTCATTGTGGAGGGGACATATCTGTTACCCCTATACTCCCAGAGGCCAAGATTCCTTCCTGGTCCCTCTCGTCCTCAATTCACAACCATCACCCCCTTCCATTGCAGGTGTCAGCTACTGATGAAGATGGACCCCTAAATAGTGCCATCACCTACAGCCTGGTAGGAGGGAACCAGCTCGGGCACTTTGCCATTGACCCCAAGAAGGGGGAGCTACAAGTGGCCAAGGCCTTGGATTGGGAACAGGTGAGTCATGTGGGAGGGACCCAATCTGAGCACATCAAAGCAGATTACAGCTCTGCTACAGGTCCAGAGTATGAATTGTGGTCAACACCCCATCCTGACACTTCTCCAGACCTGCCCTCACTTGTTTTCTCAGTGGGGCCTCTATAGCCTGTGAGGCCAGAGGCAGGAGAGGGACTGAGTGACCCTTAACCTTCCCTGGAGAAGCTCAGGCCAGCTTCTCACCATTGACCAAGGATCATCAGATCATTATAACAAGTTATCATTTATCAAGCACCTGCACTGTGCCAGGAACTTTGCTAAGTGCTTTACATTCATTGTGCCATTTGGTCCTTAAAATAATCCAAGGAGGTGGGTCCTGATATCATCCTCACAGAATTCTGGTCACTTTTCCAAGGTTTCACAGCTAATAAATGGTTGACTTAGAAATTAAGTATTTCTGCCTAATTGCAGAACCTAGGCCCTAAAATGTCATGGTTGGGCAATGGGGGATGGACATAGGAAGTTTCTCTATCTTGTTTTTCTAAAAACATTAATGATAAATCAGGGGGTGGAATTGAAGGGTCTCATTGCTAACTCTTCACTGGGCATCCTGCTATGTAGGCTTCTAGCTATTCCCTGAGGCTCCGAGCCACAGACAGCGGGCGGCCCCCACTGCATGAGGACACAGACATCGCCATCCAAGTGGTTGATGTCAATGACAACCCACCAAGATTCTTCCAGCTCAACTACAGCACCTCTGTTCAGGTACGCTTGACCTTCCAAAGGCATATGGAACCCACCCTCCCTTCATTTCCCTCCTGGAGGAGAGTGCTCACCACTGGTATCAGTCTACCTGAACAATGGCTGTGACCTTGCACTGGTCTAGATTGACAAAGTCAGCAACTAACTCACAAGCAGGCAGAATGCATCAATGACAGCTCAGGGTGCAGGCATGGCCTGGGAGCAGCCAGAGTGCTGAGGACACATCCCAGAAAAGGGGATGCAGAAAGCTGTGAGAGGAAGAACTGGGGCTCATTTTGCTCTTTGATTTCCTGTTACTCTTGGTCTAGGAGAATTGCCCCATCGGCAGCAAAGTCCTGCAGCTGATCCTGAGTGACCCAGACTCCCCAGAGAATGGGCCCCCCTACTCATTTCAAATCACCAAGGGGAATGACGGCTCTGCCTTCCGAGTGACCCCAGATGGATGGCTGGTGACCACCACATACCTGAGCAGGAGAGTCCAGGAATTGTATCAGCTTCAGATTGAGGTGAGAGGTGTGTTGGGCCGGTGGCGGTGATCATAGGGACAATAAATGTGCTGGCAAAATCACTACCATGCTTCAATTATTAGAAAAAAACAAAGAGCTCTTACTATGTGCCAAGCACTGGGCTAAGTACTAAACGTGCATCATTGCACTAAATCTTCACAACATCCTTTAGGGCAAGTGTTGCTATAACCCCCACTTTATAGATGTGATAACTGAGGTGCACAGAGGTTAACTTACTGGCTCAAAGTAATACTACTAGTAAGTGGTAGAGGTGGATTGCTTCTGACCCAAAGACCCAAGCTCTTAATTTCTGCTCTTCTCCCAGGCAGAACACCCTCAACCTGGCTCTCACTCCTTAAGGTTGGTCAGGACAGCTCTCTGAACCTCAGGTCTTGTTAAAGACCTACCCCAGAGAATTGGTGTGGGGTCAAATGAGAGAACATATATATATGTGTAGGGGATTTTGGTGTTATTGCTATGGGTTGAATAAGAATTACCCAGTGATAGTGGCCAAGAGGGTGGTCAAACACTACTCTCTCATTTCATTCCCTCCAAATCCTTTCCCTAAATCTCAAGTCTAGTGGACCCTGATAGTTTGTGAACTTCTCTGGATTCAGGATGATGTATTCATCCATTCAGCCAGCCAACTAGTCATTCATGCATTCATTCATTCAGTCTTTCAACAAATATTTATTGAGCACCAATTATATGCCAAACCCTGTGCTAGCTTCTAGTAATACATCAGGGGAAAGAAGTGAATGGTTCCTGCCCTTGTGGGCTTTTGATTCTAATTGTGGAGGAAAACAGTAAGTAAATGAAGAAAGAAAGTGATGAGAGGCTCCTAAGCACAGGACGATACATATTCAGAGGGTGGCTGCCCTCATGAAGAAGGGACATTTTGAGACGAGACCTGAGGAGCCAGCTATGTGAAAAGTGGGCAGGAAAGTGTCACAGACAGGAAGGTCCTGAGTTGGAAAAGAGCTTGCAGTGACCTGAGATGTGGCAATGTGGTCAGAGCATTGTGAGCAATGGTGGGAATAATCATTTTATGTTATGGCTCTCACATAAAATGCCACCTTGTGCTCCTCTGCCCGTCAGCGACCGGGTCCCTGCTTTTCTCTCTCTCATCTCCTCTTCTGCTCTGCCCACTCCTCTGGCAAAGGTGGCCCCTTGCTGTTTTGTTAAGCACACCAGTTCTTTCCTACTGGAGAGTTGTTCCCTGTCTGTCACCTCTTGTCCTTCCCTCTTCTCACCCCTCAGGACTCAGCTCAAGTTTCACCTCCTCCAAGAAGAGACATCTTCTCTCCCACCTGATCTAACTTAGGTCTTTCAATCTTCAGATGTCTCTGTCACTTCGCTGTTTATTTCCTCAATAGTACTTGATCCAAGAGTGACATCCTCTGGTTTATTTGGCAACTTATTGTCTCTTTTCTCCTGATCACAGCGGAGGGGCTGGCCCGTAGAAGGCACTTAACATTGCTCGCCCCAACCCTGAGCCCAATCACAGAGTAAAAGGGAATCCCAGAGAGAACCTCCTGTGGCTGATGTGGGCCATGAGGGATGCACACTGGACTCGCTAAGAGATCTTTGATGACTCACTTAGACAATGAGAGAAGTTCAAGAGGAAGGAGGTGGATCTTGTGGCTGGAAGAGTTTAGGGAGAGGCTCAGAGTGATGTCCAATGAGGAATTGGAGTTTAGTTTTACTGTGTGGTGCAGGATGTAACTCCCTCCACAAAACCTTCAGTGCTAGTATTTTCTTACTCAGATGCGACAGCATGCTGAGGCTGCTTCCAGCAGAGAGATGTGATTCCCCACGGAGGCAGGCAGCCTGTTGGAGCCACAGTCCTATGGTAATGCCTGCTTCCCTTGCCCACAGGTATCAGACAGTGGCATCCCGCCCCTTTCATCTTCCACATCTGTTAGAGTCCACGTCACGGAGCAGAGCCACTACCCACCCTCTGCCCTCCCGCTGGAGATCTTCATCACCACTGGGGAGGAGGAGTTCCAGGGTGGCATGGTGGGCAAAATCCATGCCACAGACCGAGACCCGCAGGACACGCTGACCTACAGCCTGGCAGAAGAGGAGACCCTGGGCAGGCGCTTCTCAGTGGGTGCATCCGATGGCAAGATCATTGCTGCCCAGGGACTGCCCGAGGGTCGCTACACATTCAACGTCACAGTCAGCGATGGGACCTTCACCACCACTGCTGGGGTCCACGTCCACGTGTGGCACGTGGGGCAGGTGGCTCTGCAGCAGAGCATGTGGATGGGCTTCCACCAGGTCACCCCGGAGGAGCTGGTGAGCGACCACTGGAGGAACCTGCAGAGGTTCCTTAGCAACAAGCTGGACATCAAAAGAGCCAACATCCACCTGGCCAGCCTTCAGCCTGCAGAGGCCACAGCTGGGGTGGATGTGCTTCTGGTCTTTGAGGGGCATTCTGGAACCTTCCACAAGCTGCAGGAGCTGGCAACCGTCATCGCTCACTCGGCCAAGGAAATGGAGCACTCAGTGGGAATTCAGATGAGGTCAGCCATGCCTGTGGTGCCCTGCCAGGGGCCAAGCTGCCAGCATCAAATCTGCCAAGAGACAGTGCACCTGGACCCCAGGGTGGGGCCCACGTACAGCACAGCCAGGCTCAGCATCCTAACCCCGCGGCACCGCCTGGAGGGGAACTGCGCCTGCAATGGTAAGGAATGGACCTTCCCCAGGGCAGTCAACACTGCGGGCTCCACCAGCCTGACTCTAGGGCTGGAGATCCCAGGGAGCATCTGTGGGATACTGAGAGGGAAGTTTTAAAAGGGCTAAGGACCAGGGATCACCAGAAGGCAGGTGTGGCCTCACAAACTCTAGTCACAGGATAGCACCCTATTCCTGGCCACTTTTTGGAATTTTGAAAATAATGGTAATACAAGAGGCAGTTTAGCATCATGGTTAAGAGCATAGACTCTGGTATCAAGCTCCCTGGGTTCAAATCTCAGCTCTGCCACTTGCTAGCCACGTGACCTCAGGAAAATTACTTAACCTCTCTGTGCCTTAGGGCTGTTGTAGAAATAAAATAGCAAGTGTTTGCTTAGAAAAGCGCCGGATACAGAAAGTGGTCAATAAACAACAGTTCCTAATACTACTACTATTATTACGGTAGCCTGCTGGTTACAACTTCAAGGTTTAGACTAGATGGCTCAGGTTCAAGCCCCAGCTCTATCACTTACTAGCTGTGTAACCTTGGGGGGTTTATTAAAATCCTCTGGGCTTTAGTTTCTCATCCATAAAATAATGAAAATGATGCCTCCTTGAGTTGGTTTGGGGAGTAAATTACTTATGAATATAAAAGCACTTAAACCTTGGCTGGCCCATTATGAGCACCCCATGAGTGGCAGCTGTCATGCAGTGTAGCAGTTGTTGCTATGAGGACTCTGCTATGTGCCAGGCTCTGTGTAGGTTACCCAAACTCAGTATCACCACAACCCTACGAAGCAGGGTCATAGCTCCATCTACATTTGGAACTGAAAGATGGGGATTATATTATACTAGAGGCCCGATGCACAAAATTCGTGAAGAGTAGGCCTTCCTTCCCCTGGCTGCCAGCACCGGCTTCCCTCCGGCAGCTGGCAGGCACCCAGGCCGGGGCTTCCCTCGCAGCCCTGACTTTGTCCGGAAGGATGTCCTGCCTAATTAGCATATTATGCTTTTATTATTATAGATTGGTTTGCCTGAAACTGTAGCCTCTAACAGACTGGTTATTCAAATACCTCTGCATCCCACTCTAAAGCCTGAGCTCTTTGCCCAGCTCTTTATTGAACTCAGTTTTCTGACTGGCATCACCCAGCGCCATGACATTAAGACCAATGCACGCAAGCATTGGCAGAAAGAGAATGACCTTGCCCCAGCTCACCATCGCCCCCTGCCTGGCATGGCCTACCTTCCTGGTTTGCACTAGGGAATTCCTTCTCAGATTTGTGGACTTTCTCTGGGCCCACTGGGTGAGCTACTCTCGGGGTGAGGGGTTCCCTTCTATGTCCTTTGCCCCAGAGTGGGTTTGCAGGGAAAGTGATGGCTGAAGCTTCTCTCTTGACCATCTGGCATCAGACAGCAGGGGTTCTAAAAGTAAAGATTGTGCAAATTTACCCAGGGAGTGTGTTTTTAAAGAGACCTGCTCCTGGTGTCACCTCCAGACTCTTTTATTTAGAAAGTCTTGGGTAAGGCCTGGCATTGGCATTTTCTGTGGGCTTTTTTTTTTTTTTTTTTTTTTTGGTCACTGTTGTTGTTTTTCATTGCATTGGCATTTTTAACCTGCACCTCAGTCGATGCTGAAGCCAGTGGTCCAAGGACTACACTTTAAGAAATACTAGATGGGTTGGCTCACACATCACCAGAATCACTTGGACAGAAGTTCTGGATGATTTTTTTTTAAACCGTATGGAAATAGGACATACAGAAAGATCCCTGTGTCATAAGTGTACAGCTCAGCAAGTTTTCACAAGCCAAATACACCCGTGTAACCAGAACCTAGATCCAGAGTCAGAACATGACCAGCACAGAAACCTCCCCTGGCCCCTCTTCCAGTTGCTACAGCCATTCTGGGGAGAGACTGAAAATTCAGACTCCCGTGTGTCAGTAGAACCACTGCGCCGTATTCTCCGAGGGGAGAGCCTGGCATTCCGTATTTTAAAGGACTCCAGTTGAGGCTGATATTCAGCCAGGTTTGGGAATTCCTGACCTAGATTACCTTCAATATCCCATCCAATAATGAGCTACCACAATGGAATTGCCAGCATCAGGGAGGATTTGACCTACAGTATGATGGCCTCTTAGGATTTTATAATCCCGCATGCCTCAGGCTTTTGGGTTCTTCCTTCTCCTTTTGGCCTTGTTCCCTCTTCAACAATTCCTCTTCCCTAGGTCTCGGGGTCTGTACCACTAACCCTTTCCCCTGACAACAGTAAGCCTATTCCCAGAGAATTGATATCTGAACTCAGTTCTGGGGAGGGTGGAGTTTAAAAAGTCTCAGGAGGGCAGTGCTTAAGATTGCACAGCATTTCCCAAAGGGGGTTCCACAGAATGCAGTTTCCAAGGACTATGGATAGGTGGTCCACATAAGAGGGTCCCATGGCCAAATGAGCTTGAGAAATCAAGTGTGGGTGAAAGCTCAGACTCCTTGTGCAACTGTATATTAGCAATTCTGCAGAGTTTGAAGTATGCAGGACTTCACAGAAGTTTTAGCCACACCATCTATCACTTCCTCTATCACAGTGTCTCCTGGCCTCTCAGTGGCTTTTCATTTGGGAAGTGCCTACCCAAATGGTTACACTCCTAATGAGGGAGATCTCTTGAGGGAGAAAAGAAACAAAAAACAAAACCAAAATAAACATATGGTGTTCCTGAAATCACACAGATATGCAAAGTCCTCTCCAATTCTACTTCCTTCTTGCCCAAGTGATATAGAAATGACACAGAAACTAGGTAGAATAGAAATTTTTATTTCCACAGACTTGATTGATTCTATTTCCACCTTGATTCCTGCTTTGTTAATGGTTTGAGCTCACAGCTTCTGACCAGGCTGGCACCCAAGGCAAGGGCTCCTGGGGCTAAAGGAGGGTGTGCAGGGTGATGGCCCTTATCTTGCTGTGTGACGCAGGACAAGTAACCCCCAGCCTCATTTCTCCATCTATTAAATGAGCAATGACTCTACTGGCCACTCAAGGGTTGAATGAGACAATCAGTGCCAGGGCTCCATGGGGACCATTTTACAAGGTGGTGACACCTCTGGTTGCTTTCACAGGTACTGCTGCAAGGTTCAGCGGTCAGAGCTTCGGGCGGTACAGTCTCCCAGAGGCTCAGAACTGGCACATCCGTTTCCGTCTGAAAACATTCCAGTCACAGGCCATTCTCCTGTTTAGCAATGGGACAGTGTATGTCTCCCTGAAGGTAAGGCACTGATGTCACGGGAATGTGCCAGGCTGGGAGGTGGGGGCAGCATGAGCATGGCCAAGAAGGCCAATTTCTGCAAAGAAATCCCTGATTATTGGGTCAGGACACGAGACTTTCCAGTCATGATGGCCAAAGCCACCCCACCTAGATATATGTCCAAATACAACAATAGAGGTCGAGCTGTTCTAGGGGTTAACAGAGAGTCTCTTAAGATAGAAAGAGAGATGGGTGTGGCCACCTGGCCCTGGTGCTTTTATCACTTTTGCTGAGTAATAGAACAGTGTTTACCACTGGGGCGCTCAAGATGACAAACACAGATTACATTACATGGAAGAAAATGAGTTTCCTTGCTAATGGCCTTTCAGTCCTTCCGCTTATGTCATCTAGAAAGTCTCAGTTTACCTTCCTGATTTTAACACCTCTAGCACACATTTCAGTCTCCCACTCTGAAAAAGAGAAACAGACTTGGGCTAGTTAGAATTTAATTCATCTAATAAATATTGACTGAGCATCTGCTATGTGACAGGCTCTGTTCTAGGTGTTTGGGTCTCATCAGCAAATAAGATTTAAAAAAAAAACAAACCCTTAGAACTTTCATCCTACAGGGCAGACTGACAATAACCATAATAACTCAGAAAATTATAGATTTTGTCCAAATGTGATAAGTGCTTTGGGTTAAAGGGGGGTGGGGGTGGGCGAAGGTGAAGGGAAATCAGGAGTATGGGGAGTTGCAATTTTAAATAAAGTGGTTAGGAAAGGTTTCATTGAGGTGGTAATTGAACAGTAATTTGAAGTGGGGGAGGGAGTTAGCTTAGACAGCTGGGGGAACAGTGTTCTAGGTCGAAGGAATAGTAATTGGCAGGAGATTCCTTACATGCTTAAGGCACAAGCCAGAGGTCTGTACAGCTTGACAGAAGTGAGCAAATGGGACAGTAGTAGTAGGAGTTGAGGTCAGCGATGTAATGAAATGGGGGCAGATCTATAAAGGTCGCACAGGCCATTTAAGGACTTTGGCTTTTATTCTGAGCAAAATGGAGGGCCTCAGAAGGTTTTGAGCAGAGAATTAACATATGCAGAGAGGATCCTCATGGCTACTGTGCTAAGAATAGACCTTGGAAGGACAAGGCCAGAAGCAGAGAGAGACCCAGCCAAAGAAGCAATAATTCAGGTGAGAGATGATGGTGGTTTAGATCAGGGCATTGACAGTGGAACTGGGAAGAAGAGGTCAGATTCTGGATAGATTTTGAAGGTAAAGCCAACAGGATTTCCAGATGAATTGAATAAGGGCTGAGAGAGGAAGCAAGGAGTAAGATTTTGGCCTGAGCAACTAGAAGGGATAGAGTTGCTGCCAACAGATCCGGGGAAGAATATTGGTAAAGCAGGTTTGGGGGGAAGATCCAGAGTTCAGTTTTGGACGTGTAAGTTTGAAATGCCTATTAGACCTCCAAGTGGAGCTGGATAAACAAGTCTAGTGTTTGTGAGAAAGGTCTGGACTGGAGATGAAGGTCACTAAGGAGTGTAGATTAAAAAGAGAGTAGACCAGAGACACTCCAACACTGAGGTGTAGGGGGAAGAGGAGGATCCAACAAAGGAGACTGAAAAGGAGCAACCAATGACGGTGAAGGAAAACCAAGACAGTATTGTGTCCAGGAAACCAAATGAAGACCATGTATCAAGAAGGAAGGATTGAGTGATCAGCTGGGTGATACGCTGCTGAGAGGTCAGCTAAGATGGGAAGTGATACTAATCACTGGATTTGGCAACACAGAGGTCACTGAATACCCTGACACCAGTAGTTTCAGTGTTGTCATGGGTGAGGGTGGAATTTTGCTGCAAAAGAGAAGCAAAGAAAAAAAAAAAAGATAATTGGCAAGAGAAGTGGGTTCAAGCCAACTTTTAAAAAATAATATTAGCCCTGGCCGGTGTGGCTCAGTGGGTAGAGCGTCGCCCTGCGGACTGAAGGGTCCCGGGTTCGATTCCGGTCAAGGGCATGTACCATGGTTGCGGGCACATCCCCAGTAGGGGGCGTGCAGGAGGCAGCTGGTCGATGTTTCTCTCTCATCGATGTTTCTCTCTATCCCTCTCTCTTCCTCTCTGTAAAACATTAATAAAATATAAAGAATAAAAATAAATCAATAAAATAAAAAATAATATTAGAGCAATGATTGTTTGTATGACAAGTGGGATGATCCAGCAGAGAATTAACAAAGATCTAGGAAAGAGGAAGGAGAGTCAGTGAAATCTTGTCCTTGAAGAAGTAAGGGAGGGGGGAGATCTAGTACATGAATGGAGAGATTGGCTTTCACCAAAGTGTATCCATGTGATTATGAGTGTCTTCAAATCCCCATCTGATTTGTAGAATAAGAATGAGGCGGCGGGGTAGGGGGGTAGGGGGGGGAGATAGGCATTAGGGATCTGAGGAGAGAGAAGCTGTGAAAACAGGCACATGGGAGAGTAAATGGACTAAGGAAGATAGTACAACTGTTGAGCAGCATGAAGGGCTTATTGGAGACTCATGGTCATGAAATTAAAAGGAGACCAACAAGTAATCCTGTGTGTTTCTCTCCAGCCAAATTCAGCTCCATGATGATCATATAGAATAAGGGAAGAGTTGAGTTTCACCTATTTGTGGGTTTGCCAATCGAGTTCTACAAAGTAAGAGAGGGACAGGACAGCTGGATGAGGAGAGGAATGATGGCTTTGCTGAGGCGACGAGAGACAGTGAAAAGATGGTGGGATCAATGGATTTGTGGTCCGGGGTAAAGTCAAAGGAGTGATTTAAGGACAATGTTTTGAGTTGTACTTATTTTGTCATTCTATTTTTCTATTTACTGTATATAAGTTTCATTTTTAAGTAAGTAATGGTATAGGCAGTGTTGAATCAGGGCAAAAATCAGGAAGGTTGTGTATAAATGGCTAACTCCTGAAAACACTGGGTTGTATCTTTACATTTCACCCAGAAAAAGCACTACCTACCCTACAGTGACCAGAAAAAGATTTGACCACAAATCGATTCACTTCTTAGGATGAGGTGAACTAAAATGTTTTAATCCAGTGGGATTTCAACTTTTTGATTTGGGTATCTTTCACTCTTTTAAAAATGACTGAAGATCCGAAGGAAGTTTTGTTTATATGGGTTATACATAGCTATCAATGTTTCCAGTATTAGAAATTAAAACTGACAAATGTTAAAATATTTGTTAATTCATTTAAAACTAAGGAAGTCACTACATGTTCACATAAAAACCATATATTTAAAAAATAATTACATTTTCCAAAGAATAAAAATAAAAAGGAGCAGTGTTTTACAAATCTCTCTGATGTCTGGTTTAGTAGAAGACAGCTGGCTTTTCATATTTACTTCTGCCTTCATCTGTTGTGAGAGCACATGTCAGAAATCTTCACTGTATATTTGTGAGAGTAGAAAAGGCAAATAATGTCTTAGGATTATTACGAAAGTAGTTTCCATTTGCAGATCTCCTGAATAGATATATTGGAGACACTTCAAGAACTGCTGAACTGTTGCATAAGGCAGTGGGAGTGAGAGGGGTTTTGGGTATCCTTGAAGGCCAGTGTACAGGAATGCAGAACACTGGAGAGGCCTGTGAACAAGAATGCAAAAGACAGCAAGGCATCTCCGGGTCTCAGTTCCCTCATCTGTGAAATGGAGATGTTGTCCTTACCCATCCCATCCCATGGAGTACAGTGAGGGAAAAATAAAACCAGAGACAGAAGAGCATTTTGAAGGTTTTTATTCTCTACAAACACAAAACTAAAACTGCCTTAAAAATCACCAGACAGCCCTGGCCGGTTTGGCTCAGTGGATAGAGCGTCGGCCTGCAGACTGAAGGGTCCCAGGTTTGATTCCAGCCAGGGGCACATGCCTGGGTTGGGGGCTCGATCCCCAGTGGGGGGGTGAGCAGGAGGCAGCCGATCAGTGATTCTCTCTCATCATTGATGTTTCTATCTCTCTATCCCTCTCCCTTCCTCTCTAAAATATATATAAATCACCAGACACTACCCCTTCCACCCATGAAAATACAACCAACATGCTTTGCCCTGGCAGCCTGTTGCAGGGCTTTCTATAAGCACTCCTTGGCTTTGCTGATGGCCATCTGGGTTTTCTTTGCAGCTGGTCCATGGAGTGCTCCAGCTGGAGTACAGTTGCCCACGTGGTTTCAATGGAACGCTTTCCTCCTGGCCCCACGTGAATGACGGGAAGTGGCACTCAGTTCTGGTGAAGGAGACGGACACTTCCACTCGGCTGTTGGTTGACAGCTCAGGCAATGGCTCCCTTGTGCTCCCAGAGAACTGCTGGGGCCTGAGGCCCAAAAGAGACCTTTTTCTAGGCGGCTTTGTCCTCTCTCACTCTCCCCCGAACGTCTCCCAGGGCTTTGAAGGCTGTCTAGATGAGGTCATGATCAATGGACAGGCACTGGAGCTGATGGCCCATGGCAAGAAGGTGGCAGGCTTGCTGGAGAGCCAGGCCCTCACCCAGTGCTGCGCCCACAGCAAAGACTGCAGCCAGAACCCGTGTCTCAACGGCGGGAGGTGCTCACAGGCCCACGGGACAGGTAAGCACTTTATATTTTCTGGCTTATTCACCAATAGTTAAAACAGGTATTTCCACTAACTTTTTGCTGATTGAGTAGCTAAGGCCCATAAAGACACAGTATCCTGTTCTAACACACCCACCTATTCAGTAGCAGGGACAAAGCTGCAGATCTGAGCACTTACTTCACTTTTTGCTTGGAGCCTTGCAATGTCTTTCCACTGCTGTTCGATAGAGTCCCAATTCCTAATTCCTGCATATGGCTCATACCTCCCATGCCCTGGCCCCTCCCACCTCCTGGCCCTGCAGCTCCCACTTCCCCCTCTTTCAGCAGGCTTGCCCACCCTAGCATCATTTTAATTCCTGGGACTTGCCACACCCTTCACTCTAAGCCTTTACACACATTCTCCTCTGCCTGAAACACCTCTATCTTCCTGCCTGGCTAATCTTTACTCATCCTCCAAGTCTCAAATGAAATAGTGTCTGCTCTGGGAAACCTCCCCCAACACGTCCCTTCAATAAACTAATTTTTATGATAATTACTATTAGTATTGATCCCAATTTTGCCACTTACTGGCTGTGTGACCATACATTCTCTGTGCCTCATTTCCTCACCTGCCACCCACTTGTACCTTCCCCTGATGAGGAGGATAACAGAAACCAATCTTGGAGTTGTCGTGAGGATCAAATAAGTTCGTCCACGAAGATTCTTACTTAGAATAAGTGTTGTCTGGGTAAATGAGGAGGACATGCAGTATTCTTGAGATGCTCCCTCTCTGCAGGACTGTAAGCTGTTTGAGGGCCAGGATCTAGTCTCCTTGACCAGCAGGACATCAGTAATCAAGATGGTGTTTGGCCCTCAGTAAATAAATGTGCACACAGGTGCCTGCACACATGCTGGGGCCTCCCCTCGTCCCAGAGGGCCTCTCCGCCTGGCGGCCTGACTGCCAGGCCAGTGCACCCTCTCACCTCCCTGCTCTTCCTCCCAGGCTATTTCTGCGAGTGTCCCCCACAGTTCTCTGGGAAACACTGTGAACAGAGGAAGGAGAACTGCACTTTGACACCCTGCCAGGAGAACGGAAACTGCAGCTCCGCCCCTGACGGAGCCTACCCTCACACGGGAGGCAGGTAAGCACGGGAGAGGCACCTGCCATTGGCTCCTCACCTTGGATTTGGCACCATTAGGGAATGAGCTCTGCTCTCTGAACTCTAGGGAGGCTGATGGGAGGCAAGGGGCTGAGTGCTCCAGGACCTGGCTTCTCCTTCCAACCACCTGCAGCAGAGCCTCTGGGAGAGGGAGGTACTTGTTAATATTTCCCAAGTCCTATTCTGAACCTGCTGAATCAGACTCCCCAGGCTGGGGCCCAGGAACCTGCACTTCTAACCAGCTCCTCAGGTGGCTGTGATCTCTGATAAAGTCTGAAAATACACTGAGTGGCCAGATTATTATGATCTCTGAACGCATAATAATCTGGCCACTCAGGGTATATCCTATATAATAAAAGGCTAATATGCAAATTGTCCCCTCGACCAGGAGTTCGACCAGCAGGCAGGCAGGCTGGCCATCTACCCATGTGCCCTCCCCCTGGCCAGGCTGGCTGGACCCCACCCATGCACGAATTCATGCACCGGGCCTCTAATATATATATATATATATATATATATATATATATATATATATATATACACACACACACACACACACACACACACACACACACACATATATACTGAGTGGCCAGATTATTATGCGTTCAGAGATCATAATAATCTGGCCACTCAGTGTAGCTCAAGCTCTTAGTCTTTTGCTCTGAACTATGACTTCCCAGAAGTGATCTGGAGACAATGACCACTTGGTAGAGGCACTGCTGTGATCTTGAACCCCAATGCCAGCCACCTATACCTCGTATTATGCTGGCTTGGGGGAGTAAGTAGAGGGGTTACAAGAGAAGGTGAATCAGCTAAGAATCCTAGAGGTCAGAGGCTTTGGCAATCTGGTTTATGGCTTCCCAATTTTTGAGCCTTTAAAAAATCATGAGTGAGACTGATGAAAAAATGTACATTCCTAGACCAATTAAATCGAAATCTCTAAGGAATGAAGCCTGGGATTCTACTTTTTTTTTTTTTTTTTTACAAACTCTCAAGGGAGCCCTTGCTGTCAGCCTGTGCATAAGGGAGCCACTCATTTTACAGATGGGGAAACTGAGGCCCAGAGAAGGAAAGGGCTTACCCAAGATCACCCTGTGTGTTTATGACCCAAGTCCTCTTTCTCGGCAACTGGCATTTCCGACCCCACTTCACTCACTGCTCTGCAGTACACAATGCTCTCCAACCGGCAGATGTGTTGGAAGGACACTCCCTGGCTGACAGTGTTGTTTGCATTTTAACAGAGGAACTTGGGGAGGACAACATTAAACCCCAAAGGGTAGTTTCAGGTACTGGGGGATGTTCGGGACCAAGTGGAATGGAGGGAGCCTTTCCCAATATCCCTTCAAAAGTGGACAAAGCCGGCCATAGAAGTCTCCTAAGAGCCTTCCACCATGGAACACGAAGCTGCAGGTGACCTGAGAGGTCGTACAGTCCCAGGTGCTCTCTCTGAGAAGCCTCCCTGTGTGAGGTCTGTGCAGAGCCACGCTGGGTCCCTGTGACCTGCTGGTGATGCCCGGCTGGCATTGCTGAGTGACTGCTGACTTGTATTTGGGACTCTGACATTATTGCTGGAGGACAGCTAGGTATGTTGGCTGCCTCTATCGCCATATATGGTTGGAAATCGGACCTCATTGGTGGAGAGCATATCCAATGTCGAGATCTCGTGGGTAAAAATAATGGATGTGCTCAGAGTCCAGATCCAGCCGGTCATAAATGAGGGTGTAGCTGAGTCCTACGTGTTACTGCTAGGGGATGGAAAGTTCTGAAGTTGATTTGTTGGTATGTTTGATAATTATCTTTTTAAAAAATATATTTTAAAATTGATTTTTAGATAGAGTGAAAGGGAGAGGGAGGGAGGGAGAGAGAGAGCTGACAGATAAACATCGATTGGCTGCCTTCTGTACAGACCCACCGGTAATTGAGCCTTGCAACCGGGTATGTGTCCTGACCAGGAATCAAACCAGCGACCTCTTCGTGCATGTGTCGACACTCAACCACTGAGCAACACTGGCCAGGCTCTTCTTTTTTTTTGGTGGAAAATTGGAGAGGACAGGCTTGAGTGCAGGGGTCTCCATCCATTGATCTTTGTAAGAAGGGAGAGGGAAAGGGCAGTAGAGTGGCTCAGCCCCTACTTACTTTTCTGTCTCTGCAGGTGTGAACAGAAGGTGAGGGCCTGCTCAGAAGGACAATGCCTAGTCACCCCTGACATCAAAAGCGGGGACTGGGGGCAGCAGGAGCTTCTGATCATCGTAGGGGGCCTATTGGTCATTATTGCTAGCACCATTGGGCTTCTCTTCTACTGCCGCCGTCGGAAGTCTCACAAGCCCGTGGCCATGGAAGACCCAGACCTTCTGGCCAGGAGTGTTGGTGTTGACACCCAAGCCATGCCTGCCATCGAGCTCAACCCCCTGAGCACCAACTCCTGCAACAACTTGAACCAACTAGAGCCCAGCAAGACCTCAGGTCCAAATGAATTCAGCACTTTTGGACCCAGCTCTAAGCAGCAGCCAATAGTCTGCAGCGTGCCTCCCAGACTCCCACCAGCTGCAGTCCCTCCCCGCTCTGACGAGTCCATCATTAAGAGGACCTGGTCAGGCGAGGAGATGGGTCAGTATAGCCAGAGCCCTTAGCCTTGGGGACTGGTGGAATGGAGGAGTAGACCTAAGCACTTCACTACCTCAGGCACAGGGGTTTGGGCCACCATTCAGTCCATGCTCTAGGAATGGGGTGTGTTCAAGGTCACAGTGAACTAACGGACGGGGACAGAAGCCAGGTCTCTGGACTCAGAGCCCATGGCTCATTCTGCTGCATCATGATCCACTCCTCTACATTCCAAGACACTCCATAGGCTCGATGTCCATGGCAGAAACCTAACGACTCCGGAAAGGAGTGGGGAGGGTCCCTGGGTGAAAGGGGGCTTCTGCACATCGGTGCTCTTCTGGGAAGCGAAAGAGAAGCAGTAGTCCAACCTTCTGATTGCCTAATCTTAGGCCAGACCTAGCTGGCTGCGGGGCGCCATCTTTACCCCTTTCTTATTTTTTACTCAAAAGGAGGTGAATATGTAAGCACTTTCTATTTCCTGGCTTATTCACCAATAGTTAAAACAGGTATTTTCACTAACTTTTTGCCAATTGAGTAGCTAGGGCCCATAAAGGTACAGTTGTAATGCACACAACTATTCAGTAGCAGGGACACAGCTAGGACCAAAGACACCTGGTCTCCAGTCTTCCAAGACACATCTCATTTAATCACCCTCTGTGATATATGCCTCACATGTACTCCGAACTATGTGTCTGTTTCCTTCAATTAAGGAGACGAAACCCACCAGTAAGACTTGGGAGGGAGCTGCTGCCTCTAGCACTGGGGGTGGGCTGCACGGAGCCATCCATATTCTTCCCTTTTACACTGACCCTTTGATCGGTGGCACAGATTTGCAAAATGGGCGGCTTTGGGTTAAGCCTCTGGCTTTACACTTGGCCCCGTTGGATTCTAGATATCAACCTAAGCTGCAAGAGACAACATGTAGATGGGCCACATATCCATCAACTCCTTGGGCTGTCTCTACCACATGCTAAGTTATAAGCAGTAGCTGTCAGGCCAGCTGGAACCTTCACCAGGGAAATTCACTCTCGCTTACTGTTCTCTTACAGCGTATCCAGGCGGAGCCACGGTCTGGCCCCCTACTTACTCCAGGAAGGAACACTGGGAATACCCCAACTCCGAAGTGACCCCGGGCCCTCTGCCACCGTCACCTCAGCACCACCAGAACGCAGCTGTGATGCAGGAGCCCAATGGCCTCTATGGGGGTTTCCCCTTCCCACTGGAGCTGGAAAACAAGCGGGCACCCCTCCCACCCCGCTATAGCAACCAGAACCTGGAAGATCTGATGCCCCCGCGGCCCCCCAGTCCCCGGGAGCGCCTGCTGGCCCCCTGTCTCAATGAGTACACAGCCATCAGTTACTACCATTCGCAGCTCCGGCAGGGAGGGGGAGGGCCCTGCCTGGCAGAGGGGGGCTACAAGGGGGTGAGGATGCGCCTCAGCCGCGCCGGGCCCTCTTATGCCGACTGTGAGGTGGTGGGTGGGCTTCCCGCAGGCCGGGGCCAGCCCGAGGCACCTCCCAACTATGAGGGCTCTGACATGGTAGAGAGTGATTATGGGAGCTGTGAGGAGGTCATGTTCTAGCTGTCCTCAGAGGAAGGCAGGTAGGAGGCCAAGGACTTGGCACCTGCTTCCTGTCTTATAGAGAGTGAGTACAGTGTGGCTGGGAAAGTGGGAGGGAAGCCCCCATACCCATTCCAGGCTGCCATACATTGAAATGTGCTCTTCCAGACCCCCAGCTAGTCCCTGAGGATGGAGGGAAGCTGAGGGTAGGACTCCAAAAACAGCACTAGGGCCCCAGCAGAAAGGGGATGCACAGGACAGCTACGCTGGAGAACCAGGAGAAGCCTCCTGAGATGGGCAAGAGGCAGTCAGTCTCTGATCTGCCGCCTCTCAGCGCCCAGGGAGGCAGGGCCTGAACTACTGGGTCAGCCCTGTTGGGGCACATCCTTACACCTGCCCACAGCTCCATTCTGGAGGCAGAGGCAGGCTCATGCCCCACAGGCTACCACGACACCCACTAGAGAGACAAGGTCCCAGGGTCACTGACCCTGGAGGGCCACAGGGTGTCCTCCTAGGGGCTGACAGGTGAGCAGCAGGCGAGCAGTTACCAAAAGTCACCTAGGCACCCTGCCTCATGCGTATGTCCACTGCAGCATCTGCTCCGTGTCGGGTGCTGTGCGAGGCATCGGGGATAAGATGGTGAATGAGGGCAACAAGGGTAGCTGAGGAGCACCACTTTGGCCTCAGTCTCCTGGAGGTCCCACTCCTCTAATCCAGATTCCAACTAGGCAACTTGCTCCACCTCTTTAAGTCACGTGACTTTCTACCAGCCAGGGCCAGTCAGGATTCCTGCAGCCCTGGACCTTCTTTGTTAAAGAATTCAGACCTCATGGAACTCTGGGTTCTTCATCCCAAGTTTCTCAAGCACTTTGGGCCAAAGGCAGGAAGGCTATCATTCATCATTTTAAAACATGTTAGGCACTTTTCAACCTTGCTGTCTGGATGAGGGATTTTTCTTTCAGAGGCACAAGGAACTCAGAATGTCCATTCAGGGGAGGGTGGAGGCAGGGAGCCAGAAAGCAGGACACCCTGCCCTTGTCCCGCCATCTCAGAAGCCTGCCAATCTAAGTGTTACCTGCAGTGACTCAACCCTATGCATGGAGGGTCAATGTGGGCACGTGTCTGCACATGTGGGCACTCATGTATAGTACGTTTGTACACATGTGTAGAGTGTATGTAGCCAGGAGTGGCAGCGACCAGAGAATTCTGGTGGCCTTGCTATTCCGCCCCGCCCCCTCCACCCCGTCCCTTTCTCGGGTCCACTACTTTTTCATGTGTTGTTTCTGGAGACAAAAGTCAAAAGGAAGAGCAACAGAGACTCTCACCCCCAGAGTTGCTGCTTACAGCGAGACGCAGGCTGTGGGGGTGAGGGCATGTTTGTGTGAGTGGTTTGCGACTGTGTGTGGCGACTGTGAGTGTGAATGACGGTATGCATGGCCTTTTTTTTTTTTTTTTAACAATAAAGTATCTTTTTTACTGTTATTTTCTGTGTCACAAGAGTCTACAGGTGCTTCCAAGCTGAGCTTCACAGAATTTGGGAGCTGGAAGGGACCCTAGAAGTCATTAAACACCGTGATCCCCAAATCTAGCAAAACGGCCAAAATAAAGATCCCTGAGCCCTACCTCAGACCTGCAAAATCAGAACCTCTGGGGGATGGGGCCCAGGACAATACTTGGGGGGAAAATGGCTCCAATGCTGAATCAATGGTCCACAGCGGACAAGTTCACTAACCAGCGGGTTAGTGAAAGGCCAGGACCGGGCTTCAGGACTGCCGACCCAGCCAGCACCCTCTGCACCACACGGCACTGGTTGGGGAGAGGGGCTTACTGTCCTAGTTCTTGGGAAGCCAGGCACGGCCTGTCCCTCCTTTTCCCCCAGCTGAGTCAGCCTGTGGCCACTGAGGCCCACTGGACGTGAATGTCACCAGGCGACCATGGTCCACACAAGCCTTGCAGGTAACACTGAGACTGGAAAGCTCAGTCCCTGTCCTCAGGCTCCCTCTGCAGACTGTGGCTCTGGGGTCAGACAGTTCCAAACCTGTTCTGCCATATACACTTGGGCAGGTATGACTTGCCTCTCGTTTTTCAGTAAAACTAAGATAATAAAAAATAGCTGCATCATAATACTATACTGAGGAATAAAAGTAAAAAGCTTATAGCTGCATAAACAATAAATGGTGATTATTATGCTAAGATATAATACCAAGTAGTATACAGGTAGAAGCAACTTCTCAGAACTGTGCAGGAAATCACAAATAATCTAGTCCAGTGTTGCCTAAACTGTTGTGCTTACCACTTTGATGATTTTTGCCCTGATAGAATACCACCAGTACTATTATTTAATATTTTTCTTTTAGATTTAGATTTTTAAATTTTTTACTCACTTTAAAACGATAATACCCATAAGCTAAAGGATTTGAAAGTTACTATTTCTACTAGCACACATTAAAATACATAACGATTCAGATTTTTAAAAAATTGATCATCCAGGGAGCCCCTAAATCATCTTTGGGAAACACTGATCTCGTCCATCTCCACTCCCAATATTCCTCTCTCCACGGCCCACAGAGGAGGAGGTGCTTGTCCGAGGTCTCACAGCTAGAACTTCATAGGGATGAGACCCACTTTCAGGTCCAACACCCAACCCGGAGACCTCCCTACAAACCACTCGCTAAGCCTCTGTCCACCCAGCCCACCTCTCCAGGAACCAGGCCCCTCCTTCCCTTTAGCCTCCGGAGCTTGCACCTTCATGGGTCAGCCACCAGAGGGCTCTCTAAGATCGAGACCTAGCCCAACAGGTTGTGGAAGACCCAAAGATTTTCAGGGAAATCCTCCCAGTCAGGCCACTGGGTTCCAAACGCCTTGAGAATGATAGCACATAACAGTGGCAGAGAAAAACTGCCACCCAGATCTCCTGACTTCCAGGCTGGGTGATTTTGTAGTTCACCATGTTCATCCTCACTACCACCTCTGACTGACACTGGCTATATGTCAGGCCCCATGCAAGCACTTGGCACATCTTGTCTTATTTAATCCTCACAAAAAAAAAACAAACCCATGAGGTAAGTACAGTCATCTCCATTTTACAGGCAGAGGTGCAGAGCACACAGAAATTCAATAGCTTATAACTTACGTTGGTAACTTAAAGTGTTCTCACCCAGTTGATGAGAACAGGGCCAGGATTCAATTCAGGGCTGCCTGACTCCAGACCCATGCCTTACATTTGGGTTTATAAAACAAATGATAAATACAGGACATCGAAGGATTGAGGAATAGAAGCAAGAAGGACTGAGAGGGCTTAGTCCAATGGCCCAACGGAGTGCAGAGGCCAAGAACATCACTATAATTCTAGGTGGTATTAACCAGTGTCTGGATTTGGAGAGGTGGAGTCTGCTCAAACCTGGGGCTCAACCCCAGGCCACTCCTATAATCCTGGTTCAGTTCCGAGGCTGGACCTTAAGAGGGCGGCCAGGAAGATCTAGGGGTGGGGGCAGGATTTATAACCAAGTCCTGTGAGGAAGGGCAGCTGGAATTCACCAGGACACACAGCAAAGGGACATAAGACTGCTCCTCCAGGTGACAGTGGAGTGAGGGTGGGACAGGACAACAGTGCCATCACATAGGGTTTCTCAAGGCTTTGTACAGAAGGCAAATGTATCTTCCAGAAACCGGAGCAGTGCTGGAGGGAGACACGTGAGGTCATGTGAGGTCGTGGTGGGGAGACAGAAGCCATGGCTAGAACCTCAAAAAATGAGTATCTGGGGTACAAGAAGGGCAGAGACAAGGCCCTGGGAAAGTGTTATACTTAACAGTGTTCCTTGAGGGCTCTGCTTTTTGAACAAATCTAATTTAGTAGCCAACAAAGATCAGTTTTCAGATCCTCTAAGGGTCAGTGAGATGGTCTTGTTTTTCTTCTTAAATGTGACAAAAAGCGAAGGAAAGTCATCTCTTCCACTGCCTTGAAATCAGTCCCCCAACTTCAAGAAAATTGAGTGTTACCTCTCATATCAGTTAGGGTTCTTCAGAGAAACAGAGCCAATAACATGAAGAGAAACAGAGAGAGAGAGAGAGAGAGAGAGAGAGAGAGAGAGAGAGAGAGAGAGAGAGAGAGAGAGAGAAAGGATTCTAAGGAATTGACTTATGGGATTGTTGAGGCTCCTAAGTCAAAAATTCATAGGGTAGGCTAGCAAGTTGGAAACTCTTGGGCAAAAACTGATGCTGTAGTCTTGAAGCAAATTTCTTTTTCCTCAGTGAAACCTCAGTTTTGCTCTAAATGTCCTTCAACTGATTAAAGGAGGCCCACCCACATTTTGAGGATAATCTCTTCTTTAAAGGTTACTGATGGTAGATTTTAGCCACATCTACAAAATACCTTCACAGAAACACCTAGGTTAGTGTTTGAATGAATAACTGCATTATTCAACACTATAGCCTAGCCACACTGATGCATGAAACTAAAACCCCTGGTATGTGTGATCCTCTGATAGGCACAGGAGGGTTGAGAATTCCTACTCAAGTTTTCAGGAGAAGCAGGAGCAGACAGGAAGGGCAGGACTGTCTAATAGAAAAATCACTTCCTGGCCCCTTTTTGGGAAACTCTCAATTCCATAGATGGTTCTATTGTTCACACTACTCCCCAGATGAGCTCCATGAAATACACCAGAAACATTCTGACCTAGGATCAAGTAAGGGGATCTGAGTGACTTTTTTTTTTTTTTAAGTGAAAACAAGGACACAGACTACAACCTTCAAAAATAAAAAATAAAATTCATTTATTGAACAGGAAAAGTTTAACACATGATCCATATGCAGAACCCAAAACAATATCTTCTATTAGCTCCTGCATGATCCTCATCTCTACACATACCATGTGGCAACATACATTCATGTAGACATACAACATACACAGTACTGTGTGGTTATAAAGATCTGCTGGACAGTTTTTCATACTCCTCTTATTCACACATCCACTGACACATTTGACAAGAGTCACATAATTTTATCATTCACTAAAGTAAAATAGCTTCCCCAGTATCACCTTGATTTAAATAAAAGAACACAGGCACCCTCCACCCTTATCCCCCCCTCGCCCCCCACACGCACTCTGATAACCTTGTATCAGCACCATTTATGTCCCCTGGCCAGGGAATGACCCAGTGGTATACAAAGAACAGGGAAGAAATGCAACAAACTGATGCTGTCAGAGCAAACAGCCTTGCAGCCAGCAAGGCCATTGCCTAAAAGTATCGATCATGATTTCCAAGACAAACCACACCGTCTCCTCTTCCCCTAACAGTCTTGGAGATTTGTAATGTACTCTGGAAAATTTAATTCAAAGGCGGACTTGGAGCTGACTCCCTAATCACCAAGTCATGCCTCTTGTACTTTGTCTCTCCGCTGTGAGGAACCAGCTTTGCGTTCTGACCACGGCCAATGCTGGGGCCCGCTGATCAGCTATGAAATAAAACCCACTGATACAAACCCCCTTGCTGTGGATGGTGACTAGAGAGAGCTGTAAACAGACATTGAGATTTTGCACTTCCAAAAAAACATGAGGCGAACATGTAGTGTTAGACAGAAGTGATATTCTACAATTTTGGGAGAAAATGGAGGAGAAAATGGCAAGACAGGAATACAGGGGTAGGGGGAAGATTTTCCTAACATTCCTATTTGGTGGGATCATCACTTTAAGACAATTGCTAATATTACAATTTTTACCTTTTGTGAAGGTAGAGAGTGAGTAGTGAGCATATCAGCCAATGAAGATGGCTGGGGAGGTGAGTGACAGAGAAGGAGGGCGGGCATAAGCTGCAGATTCTCAGCTATGACCTGCCATACATTCACAGATATCTGGCCAGGGTTTGTGCAGATGAAGGGCTCCTAGTAGCCGGAGAGCAGCACACTATAAATAATGTCACTTGTGAATAATGACAACTCTAGGCAAATTGAATAGAAGATGCCAGGTCATGCGCTTCCCAGCAAGCACCTACATTTAAGGGGAGGTACACTGCCGACAGGGAGCTGGAAACGTGCTCCCAATAGTGGCGTTTCCAGGACAGAACAAGGGGCTCTGAGCAGCTACCTCTGAGCTAATAAAAATCTGGTACTGCATTGGGGGAGGGGCACAGAGCCTAACAGTATTGGGCCAGAAAATCCAGGATTTGCCTTTGGTTTGGCAGATGCAGCCTCACCCCCCAGAAGCCTTTGCTCTGCTGCTCCCGATCAGACTGCTGCTTATGCTGGAGCTTTTTTCCAGCGAGGCACGGGAAGAGGCGGGGCAGCTGTTCCTAAGGGGCGGTGAGAGGAAACCAAGGGCTCCTGCCTACAGGAGGCCCACAGGCAGCAGAAGAGGAAGCTTCCGTCAGCTGGCCCAGAGGGCTGGTTCCAGATGAGGAGGGGTCCCTCCTCCTGCCATCCTCTGGCTGACCCTTTTACTCAACACCTAAGTGCAGTGCAAGTACACAACCAGAAAGGCCCACTGACGGCTTCGCCTTGCCTGGTCTTCTGAAGCAGCCATTCGATCCGGCTGTCAAAGCAGGAGCCAGGAAAGAGATCAAACAGGGTGAAGGCCATGCACAAAGCTTCCAGAAGCCCCAAAGCTGGAGCCGCCTCTCCTATACACCACGTTCTCTAGGTCAGGGACCCTGAGGCAATAGCCTGCACTGTGCTAAGACCAGGGGCCAGAGGACCTCAGTATTGTGCTATCCAGCCCTCGTGTCCCAGCATCACAGTCCCAGTGTCACTGCCCACCTGGACTGGACTGCTTCTAGCAGCTCCCTTCATGCACAGAAGCCTCCACCACAGCAGCTACGGGCAGGACACACGTCTGACCCCCTCTCCTGGCATGCACCTTTTCACTGAAAACAGCTCTCAGGCCCACTGTGGGGAGACTGCTGGAGCCCAGGCTTGCAAACGGGACATGGTGATTCCTGAACCCACTTTGACAACCTCTAAGCCTGAGGCTTCAGGGGGCAGGGCCGCTGCCACCTCCAGCTAGAATCTTGGTCATATGAGCACCTGTTAGTGACCACCAAAGAGCAGGAACAGTGGATGAAAAGTGTCATTACCCTAAGGGAGACCAAGACACCACTGATCTCATCTTCCTAAGTTAGGTAGCATAGGAGTCACTGCAATAAGAGAGTTTGGCTTTGGGAGAGAAAAGAAAGAAAAAACTGGGGCTGTAAAGGTGGGTCATAGCCCTTACGAGCTTTGGTGAAACACAAAAACAAAAACCCTGATAAAATTGTGCTGCTCTCCCAAGTTTCAGGGTGAACAGTAGCTCCAGGTAAGGAACCAAGAGCCTGGTGACAGGAGTGGACAGCAGGATCCTACCACATATGCATGAACACACACATACACAGACACAGCTCAAGAAGTGGCGTTAATGACTAATGCCCCCCGAGAGACTTCTCACACCAAGAAGGAAGAAGGGGCAGCCAAAAGCCAGGCCTTCTCTGCAGTTTGTTCCCAAATCTGAAGGCTGACCTTGAGGTGTGCCAACCCTGAGGCCATTTCTGATACTCAGGGGGAGGGACAGGAGTCACAATTAGTGTTTAGAACACAGGAGACCAAAATCCCAAGCAAGTGGTTCCTTTAGAGTCCAGGCCATGAAGGCAGCCAGGACGGGACAGCGTCTGCCCTATCCCCTGCTGATTGTAAACAACCAAGCACCACACTTAGTGTCAGACCAGCTGCTGTCAATTCTCTGAACTTAATTTCATACTCTCTGTGCACAATGACCTCATCATCTCATCCATGGCAACAGCGTGGGTGTCTTCCCAGCACAACTGCATGCTGCCATGCTGTTTGCATGTCAGGAGCTGAGGCTCAAAAACAGGCCTGATTGCACAAAGCCACCATTTTATAAGCCTCCGTGGGCAGAAACATACCCCACTCGGCCGTCCTTTACCTCGGCCTCGTGCACTGGCAAATATTTCCCGAGTCCTTCATGTCTTCTCAGTATGAAATCAGGCTGGCCGATGGGAGGCAAAGTCCATGCCTCCCACAGAGGTTCGCATTCAGATGCTCCTGATTAAAACCTCTGGAGGGCTCAGCCATGTGGGCTGAGGACCTAAGCAGACATTTTCTGCAGCAAGTTTCTTTTCAGCAGGAGCAGCTCAGTACGGGTGTACTGAGGAAGGAACGAGTCACAATAACCCCCGATCTAGAGAGTCTAAGAACAAAAGCTAATTTTAAATAAAATATAAATATTTTCAATTGAGGCAGCACTTGATATTTTTGGGGAGCTAAAGCAACTAAGAATATAGTATTGTGACCCACATAAGGAATCAGAGAGGAGGTATTGCCAGTCACAGCAAGCCAGAGAGAGTAAAAACTAAAAACTCCAGCTTTGGGGGCTGGTTTTAAACTACTAGGTAGATCCAGACACCTGCTGGAGACTTGAATAGGTAGGTGAATATTGAGGTAAAATATTGGGGAGAGAGATGAGAAAGAGATAGGCCCGGCTTTCTAAAGAGGGGGAGTTCTCACTTATTTCATCTAGGCCTGGACCAGAAAAGGAGACGCTAAAATTTTTAAATAAAGTGAGCTGTGCAACAAGAATAATTTGGGGGAGGTGGGTCAAAGGAGAGAGGCAAGTAAGGGAGGAGGCATGACGAGGGAAAACAGTTGTAAAGCTCTGGGTTAAAGTTAAGTACAAATGAACAATGATGGCACTGCCACTAAAGGTACCTCCGCATATCTGCTACCCACTCTCCCCCTTGCCCTCAGGTCTGGCCCAGGGCACCTAGGTGCCAGGTAGCAGGGTTCCTGAACAGCAACCTTGATTTCCCCCAGAGCCTGGACCCTCCCTGAGGCTCTGGAGCCAGGTGCTAGGGAACAAACAGAGGTGGGGTGGGCAGGTGCAGGAAATACACCAGAAGGCTATGCAAAGGCACTGGTGGAGTTGATAAAACTGGGAGCAGCGCTTGGCTGGATCAGCTCGTACAGAGCCTCATACGTCCCCACCACAAAGCCCACGAAGCCCAGGATGCTGATCAGGGCGTCCTTGGCGATGGTGAGGGGTCTCAGGCCCTCTGAGTAGTAGGTGGTGATCTCCAGGAGGGGTGGGATGATGAGAGCCAGGGCACTGCTGCTCACGGAGCCCACTAGGGAGATGACCAGGTCCAGGCGGGGGATGAGGATGGCCAAGATGCCTGTGGGAGAGAGGACAGGGATATTCAAGACTTCCCAGAGCTGGAAAAGACCTCACTATTCTATTTTTAGCAAGTGTCCTTCTCATAAAATGGAGAACTCTAGGGAAACTTAGATATTATCCAGCCCAATCTTTTAATCCAGATGAGAAATAAATGCCCAGAGAGGTGGAGTAAACCTGGATCTCAATGCAAGATCAGCAAACCTGGGACTGGAACCCATATCTCTTGGCTCTAGTCACCTGGCTTTCAGCTTGCCTATCACTGTGCATCACTTCCATCAAATGACATTCCAGGGCAATCTGGTCCTACCAAGGGAGAGACAGTGTAGAGCAAAAAGGAAGTGGACCATATCTGAGCCACTGCTCCCTCGCTTACCACTGAGGATACCTCCAGCACAAACATCTCTACTTGACTGACAAGAAACAAAATAGGGAAAAACCCTCCTTCTTCTGGAACGGTACTATGATAAGCCCCATTTCAGAGCATGTCCATACATGGACAGTAGAAGTACAGTCAAAACTCAGTTCTCGAACATCTCCGATCTCAAACTATTTGGTTCTTGACCAAATAGTTCATGAAAAAAATGTCTCCAGCCCTGGCTGGCTTGGTCAGTGGTTAGAGCACTGGCCTATGGACAGAAGGATCATGGGTTTGATTCCAGTCAAGGGCTCCAGTTGGGGCAATGGGAAATGCAACCAATCGATGTGTCTCTCTCACATTGATGTTTCTCTCTCTCTTCCCACCCCTCTCACTCTCTGTTGTCAAACAAAATTTTGGTTCTCAATCCAACAACCCTTTCACACTGATACCTAAACATGACAAAAAGCATCTCTCAGGCACACAAGGATGGGCAGGTGCAGAGGATGCACCCAGATGGCTATGCAAACGCACTGGTGGAGTTGCTAAAAGCATGTTGCTAAGGGTGTGAAAGTGCTCACAAAACAACAACCACAGGCAACTGAAGAGGTAGAAATATTGTTGATTTGAATAGAAGAAAAGCAGTTAGCCAGTGATAGCATTTTGGAGGCAATGATATGTGAAAAAGCAAAGATGCTGCATACTGACCTCCTGAAAGACACCCCTGAAATGAGTGCTGAAAGTGATTTGTTTAAGGCCAGAAGGGGATTGTTTAATACATTTAAGAAAAGAAGTGTTTATTAGACCTGTACTGTATATAAGAAAGGTTAAAACAGAAAATCATTTGTGAGTCTGGAACAGATTAATTTAATTTATATTATTTCTAATGGGAAAAAATAACTCAGTTTTCAAACAAATCACTTCTCGAACAGCCTTCCACAACGAATTAAGCTCGAGAACCGAGGTTCCACTGTAGTTCTGTGTACAGGCAGACTGCATACACAATGACCATGTCCCTGTGCCAGGACAAGCTAGTAATGGGCTCTCACATCGGAAACTTAGGCCCGGGTGTACTAGTATGAGAGGAAGGTGAACTGACGAGGATGAATGGGGGCTGCTTTAGGAAATGCCATCAGGTTCCCTCCCATACCAATGACTGGACTGGTCAGACAGTGCTGTTTAAAACCAAGGGGAGGAGGCTTCACTGACCACATTGACCCAGTGCCCAGGGACCCCACTCTTCCCATCTAACTCAGCTTTCCACTGGAGGTGAAGACCGATGTTTCACAAGGCTATAGAGGATTATGGACTCTGGAATTAGGCTCTTGTGTTTGAACCCTGGCTCTACTGAGCGACATTGGGGAAGTTATGGCTCCTTTCTATTCTCCAGTTTTCTTGTGGGGAAAATGAGGATACTAATAGCTCCCATGTCACAAAGATGTCATGATGACCAAGGAGGTTGATTACACAAGCACCTAACAAAAGGCCTGTTGTACAACAGGCATGCAATACAGTTAATATTATCATTAGCTTATATTTTGCTGCTTGTGAAAAATGTATCCTTAACTCATTAGTAATCAAATGTATTTTCATGGGTTGTCTTCCCCATTGCTGGCCTCCATCTGAGAGCCATCGAGGGCACATCTATTATCTCCCTGAGCCCTGAGAGGTACACTTGCCATGGGGGGTTTAGTTCTAACTTCATAAAGCAACAATGTAGTCAAATTGCTCTGAGAAAGATGTCACACTGGTGGAGATTGTCAGAACATCTCAGTTCAATGCAGCCAATTTTACCCGTCAGATGGACTGTGTAAATCAATCAGTCAATCATTTAATCAATCGCTGCCTCTTTGGCTGAACATCAGATGAAATCCCTGGGTTTTACTTACTGGCCAGGTTTTGTGAAAAGCACTTACTTTTAAACTGGAATACCACTCCCTGCAATAAGAGGAGAGGCCTGTGGGAACTGAGATTTATCAGGGGAGGAGCAGATTCACATCTCCTGTCTCATGCGTACTCTGCAGCTGTGGGGTCCTCTGTGAGGTCCCCAACTAGTTAAATTTATATGAATTCAGTTCCTCATTCACACTGGCCACATTTCAATGACTTACCAGCCACCTGTGCCTAGTGACTACTGTCCTGGACAACACAGACCAGAATACTTCCAACACAGTAGTGTCTGGTGCAGTGATTTTCAGCCTTTTTCATCTTATGGTACTCATAAACTAACTAAAATTCTGCAGCACACCAAAAAATACATATTTTTTTGCCAATCTGACAAAAAATATAGGTATGATTTTAATTTATTCACACTGGACAGCTACTGTTGTGTTGGCTCTCGTCATTTTTTTTTTTCCTGTAATCCTCATCCAAAGATATTTTTTCTAGTGATTTTTAGAGAAAGTGGAAACGGCACAGCAGAGTGAGGGACGGGACTCCTCTCCTCGAACACACGGTTGTGCCAAAACAGCCTCTCGCCCTGGTTTTGTACCATTGAAGGGAGTGTGTTATTCCTCCGGTGCCAGTCCCTGGTTTCCATGGCTGCTCTACTTGCTTAAGAGAAGGGAGGCCTTTATCAGGGACAGTGAGCCCCAGGAGGAGACAAGACAGATGACCTGCCTGGCCCCTTCCCAGCTCCAAGTCTGCCATTTCCTTTCCATCTCTCACAGTAACCTGAAGGGCAGATGGACATTCATGATACGGGTGTGAAGTGAAGTCAGATGTGCTCCATCTACTCTGAGATAAGAATTAAGTGGAAAGAGAAATAGAAGCTTGTGTGATCAGAATCTTTTCTCAGATTGAACAGAGATGTTACACTTCATCATGACATTTTTGAAAGCAATCTGAAAATTTGTTCTTGTTTTTACTGCAAAGGATAAGTAAGATAAGCATACTTAACAAAAATATCCTTAACAGGGATTTTTTTAAACAGGCAAAATTTTTCTCTTAAAGCCAGGACCACAGGGCGGCAAAAAGACCCTCCTCCTGTCCTAGATGAACCAGATACCACAACTGAACCCTAAGTAAAGCCTGGCATTGGAGAAAGATAATGGGGGGAGAAGGCAAGAAGAATGAGCCTCCCACTAATCTGGGGGAAGAGAAAGAGAAGAGGACCCAAAGTAGCATAAAGCCCCAAGGGTTCAACAGCAAGGATATCTGTTTTGTCACCATGCAAAATGTGGCAAACTAGTTTTAACTAATTCCAGAGGCAGGAATCAGGTACTTAGGAAATATATGGGAGCAACTAAAACTTTTAAATGTTCTTATGAGTTAAAGCTCTCTAGAAAGAGAAACTCAAGAAGGTAGAGATCTCAGGACATAGCCAACTGGAACCACCCTCTCCCACTCTCTCTGCACTTTCCCACAAAAGAACACCCCATAAAAGAGGAAGATAGCACACTCCCAACTGCAGGTCCATAGCTCGCTGTAGCAGCAACAGAAAGCGGGGCTGAGGACAACTCAGCGGGACCTCGTGATCAGTCAAGAGGCTCCAATGGTATTACAAAACATCTTCCCTTTGGGTTAAAAAAACTATAAGAGTGATCTTCTAACGGCTGAAGCAACATGAGGCAAACGGCCATGTTCAGAGAAGGAACTGATTGGGATTCTGGGGTCTGTGGTTTTAGGCCAGCAACAGAAAGAGCTGACTAATGTACAAGAGAGAAAGAACTTAAAAGAACAAATACACACTTACAGAAATATGATCTAAAATCATATCCCAATTGGACACTTAAAGCTCCTGGGTCTGAAAGCTCTTTTCTGCCATTTTATTATGATTGATGGTGGGAAAGCCCACCCGTGTTACTCTAAATTTAGAAATCTACCTTTAAATTAATTATAGTCTTAGATAGAATATATAGTTTCATTTAGTTGAAATATAAATTTTAAAAAATACAAAAGCAAGGGAAACAACCTACATGTCTAACACTAAAGGAGTAGTTTAGCCGAAACCGGTTTGGCTCAGTGGATAGAGCGTCGGCCTGCGGACTGAAAGGTCCCGGGTTCGATTCCGGTCAAGGGCATGTACATTGGTTGCGGGCACATCCCCGGTAGGGGGTGTGCAAGAGGCAACTGGTTGATGTTTCTCTCTCATCGATGTTTCTAGCTCTTTGTCCCTCTCCTTTCCTCTCTTTAAAAAAATCAATAAAATATATTTTTAAAAAATCTTTTAAAGGAGTAGTTTAGTAAATATGATCCAGCAATATAATGGAATATCATGCAGTCATGAAAATATTTATGAAGGGTATGTATATTCATGATATAATATTCAATAAAATGCAACAAAGTTATGTGTATACTATGATTGAAACTATTTTTTAAATGCACCCATGAGGATTCACGCAGAATATGCAAAAGAAAAATATTTTGTTAAGTCAGTGGGATATTGGGAATTTCTTCCTCAAAAATCTCAGATATAGACATTCTCCAAATATCTTTACATTAACTTTATTTTTTCAAGCAATATTTTGGTCAAAGTCTAAAATCAGGCTCAAAGTAGCTGTACAGAATCACAAAATTTTAAACTGGAGAGAAACCTTAGTGATCGGATGCCCTTCATATCTTATAGTTGAGGTCTAACAAGGGTTCCCGGAGCTGGGGCCCAGGCACAGCTAATTTATGCTGCTTCCTTCTTCATTTAGCTGCAAGACCAAGAAGTATGGAAGGCCAAAAGTTGCTGAGAAGCCACTCTGGATTTGGAAGCTTTATGCTCTAAAGGGTCTGGCTCCTGGAATGTTTTAGAAGTATGCACTGTAATCTGAACAGGCCTCTCAGATGATATGGTTTTATGTTATTACACTTCAAAAATGGGTTTCTGAAATTCTCATAGCTAACTGAAGTGAAATGTTTCACATGGCAAACACCATAGACAATTAGTACCAACCACTGAAGGACAGGTTAGTGCCTCATGGAATCCTAAAAAAGTATTCTTCCTGCACCTCTCGGCTCCCCAGATGGAGCCAGCCTCTCCTACACAAGCTTGGGACATAAGGTGACCTGCAGAGTTGACATTTCTAAACATATGGGCTGAAAGCAAATACTGAAATCATAGCAAAATGAGCACCATTCTCTGGCATGCATATTTTCCCAGCCCCTCCTCCCCAGAATTCTAAAACTTAACATCAAAAAGTCGCCAAAACCGGTTTGGCTCAGTGGATAGAGCGTCGGCCTGCGGACTGAAAGGTCCCAGGTTCGATTCCGGTCAGGGGCACGTACCTTGGTTGCGGGCACATCCCCAGTAGGGGGTGTGCAGGAGGCAGCTGATCGATGTTTCTCTCTCATCGGTGTTTCTAACTCTCTATCTCTCTCCCTTCCTCTCTGTAAGAAATCAATAAAAATATATATATTAAAAAAAAAAAAAAGTAGACAGAGCACCTGGCCAGTGTGGCTCAGTGGTTCAGCGTCGACCCATGAACCAGGAGGTTGTGGTTCGATTCCGGTCAGGGGACATGCCCAGGTTGTGGGCTCGGTCCACAGTGGGGAGTGTGCAGGAGGAAGCCAATCAATGATTCTCTCACATTATTGATGTTTCTATCTCTCTCCCCCTTCCTCTCTCTGAAATCAATAAAAACATATATTTTTTAAAAAGCAGAGCCATCTTTGGGGGATAGAGGAGAGTGATGAGAAAGTTTAATTTCAATTGGATATAAAAAATTTGAGGCCGGACCAAATTGCCTTGCTCCCCTTGAGGAAGAAGAGGAAAAATTGAGGCAAAGACAAGAAAACACCAGAAATAAATTAAAACAAGTTGCCATTAAAATGTATGGGTATAACTGAAAATAATGAGTTACATCAAAGCTCTAAAATCACATACCAATTAACCTTATGCAAAAAACATCTGAAAGCACAAAGAAACAAAACCAAAATGAACTCACATAAATACATTTAAATTGGTGCTACAGTGAAAGGCCTCTCCTGAATCCCACAATTACTTCAGAGTCTCCAGGGAAGGCTAGGGAAGCCAGAGTGCTCAGAGATGAAGGGGCTGCATCCCTTAATAGGATGACAATGCAATGCTAAGCCACAAGAGATCACAGAAGGGAAAAAACAACTGAACACACTTAAAGATCAAAAGCAGATTGAGTCCTTTGAGCATCATGCTGTAGAAGAAAGGTGAGACCCACAGACAGAGCCAGGAAAAGTGAAGCAAAAACCAAAGGCATCTAAGGACAGCATGAGAATCATGAGAATCTGTGAATCAGAGACTGGTGGCTCCTGCAGGGAGCAGCAGAAAGAAATCTGGCAGGAAGCAAGACATATGCTACTGAAGGCTAAAGCCAGACTTGAGAAGGAAATGAGGCTGAGAGAGGAATCAGGCCCAGCATCACTGCCCAGCTATTCGGTCAGGGAGAGCTACTATCTATGCAGTTGCAGCACAATTCACCTAGACAGACCTAGTTTTCCTAGAGCAGTGGTCGGCAAACTCCATTAGTCAACAGAGCCAAATATCAACAGTACAACGATTGAAATTTCTTTTGAGAGCCAAATTTTTTAAACTTAAACTTCTTCTAACGCCACTTCTTCAAAATAGACTCGCCCAGGCCGTGGTATTTTGTGGAAGAGCCACACTCAAGGGGTCAAAGAGCCGCATGTGGCTTTCAAGCCGCAGTTTGCCGACCACGGTCCTAGAGGAATCACTTTGAAACAAAGCAAATCATGTGAATTACCTCCACCCTTACTCCCAATGCCCTTTGGATCAAAGAATTGGGGCCCTGAGAGTTGACATTATAAACACCTGCATGTGGAATCAATCTCCTCGATACTTAAGGCTAATCCATTCACAGATAAAACATACATATCTGAATCAAAGCATCCGCAGTTGCTGGCAGAAGACAGGGGTAAAATCTAGAGTCCAAGAATCCTATCAGCACACATTAAGGCAATTTACTGCCTTAAAAAGCAAAATATATCACCTTCCTTCCTCACAGTAGCTCTAGGCCAGCAGTGACCTGTGGGCTGCCCTGGATTAGCTGCTGAGTGTGCTGTTTCTATTGAGCTGGACTAGAGAGAGACTGAAGGTCTACCAAGTAAAGGCTACAAGGAGAATTCAGATTCTTGGTTGCCATCAGCTCTCTGGGCCTGGAAAAATCAAGGCATCCACCCTCTGCCCAATTCCTTTCCAGCTCCACCCAGATATAAATCCTCCAGAGTGCTATCCAAAATTAAATCAGAAAGCCATAAGGAAAGGCCTTTACTTCCTTACTCCAGTGAGTTCTTTCCACACAGATATCCAGAATGACAAGCTTCTACCCACTATACTTAAAGTAACATAAAGAAGAACTGCAGGTCGCTTGAGGAGGTCCATTCTGCAATATCTCTAGGCTATTCTCTTGAAGAGGTCTATCCTCAGGTAGGCACTAGTCTATCCTGTAATAGGCATTTGTCTGTTCCCTAGTCTTCCCCTGACGAGGTCTATTCTTGGAGAGGCATTAGGCTGTTCACAATATTTTGCTTGGGCGGTTGAAGAGGATGGATAATCTCCTGCCTGCCCTTCTCTTGCTAACAGGCAACCAATAAAATAATTTCTGATTTCCCATATTATGAATGAAAGCCAGACAACATCCACATATTTCATCCCTAAACACTCAATTCTAGTTCAATTAAAAAATCATAGAGACCTATATTTATTCCAAACATGAAATGAATAATAATAAAATTTCTAGGGAAGTCTCAATGTATTATGAAAAACATCTTGTCCCAAAAGAATAAAAATTATAAAAATAAAATAAAAAGCCAATATAGCCTAAAGAGAAATATATGATTTAAGAATTTCAATTTGAAAAGCAATTGCAAATCTCCTAGTAATTTAAATTAAATGGCACAGATCAATTCATTTGGGGTTCTCTATTGTATCAACTCACATAATTTGACAGAAGTAGAAATAAGTTTTGTTTTAAATTTATACCAGTTTCAACCAACAGCAAATAGGATGAAATTTTATCTCTTAATTCACACCCCTGGGTGTGTGGTCCAGAGAAGAGGAATAAAACACAAAGTGATCAATGAAACACCTGGTTAAACGACAGAAAATTTTCTAAGAAACGTTTATGTAGACCAACATCCAAAAATGTCTAGAGGAGTATCATGCAGCTGAAAGGAAATCTAAGGAACAGACTGTCACACTGCATAAGTGATCATTTGAAAAAACAAGTAAACATGTACCGCCTATCAAAGCAACCTGTACTCACTCGTTATGAATGTGGTGAAATGGCTCTCTTTTAGGTTTTTACTGTATTTTATATGGAATATAATTATATATCTTTACTATGACTTTCGACCACCTCTGTAGCATTTCACACCATATTGATAAATAAATGTCAGTTCCCATTCCCATGTCCTGTATAGAACATATGTCATTAATTCACCTAACCATCTGGACACACCTCAACTCTGAAACAGGAGCGTGCCCAGCCTCCTGTTCACCCACACTGGCAATTTCACTACAATGTAAACTCTCCCCCATGAAAGCCCTGGAGGCTGGGTGCCCTTGGGAAAAAACAAACAAGACAATTCTCCCATGTTCTACTCACATGTCAGGCAAACCAGCATGGTGCGCACCAACAGGTCCACCACCAGCTCCCAATGCTCGGGCACGCGCGACACGAAGAAGGGGATGATGATCTCGGCTGGGACGAAGAACTGGATGGCATAGGTGAAGAAGATGCCAATGGAGTAGAGCAGCTTCACCGACTGATACAGCCTGCAGAGAGAGCCCAGATACATTCAAAAGCCGCTCCGCACACTCATAGACTAGTAGGCATAGTGCAAAAGGGTCCGGTCCCATTGTGATTTGACCATTTCTATCCAAGCTACAAATGCATGTGTTTTTTGGACCCAGCAATTTCATATCTAGCAATTTATCTTGCAGATATATTTGCACATGTGCACATAAACTTACATTCAAAATATATCATTGCAGCGTTATTTAAGTACAAAAGACTGAAAACGGTTTAAATGTTAATCAGTGGAGAACTGGTTAAATACATCATGGGGTCCCCATATAGCAGTTAAAAAGTGTGAGGCACAACTCACATGGGATTAGCTTTAGGATATACTACTAGAGGCCTGGTGCACGAAATTCGTGCACGGAGGGGGGGTTGTCCCTCAGCCCAGCCTGTACCCTCTCCAATCTGGGACCCCTCAAGGAATGTCCGACTGCCCGTTTAGGCCCGATCCCACCAGTGGGATCGGGCCTAAACGGGCAGTCGGACATCCCTCTCACAATCCAGGACTGCTGGCTCCCAACTGCTTGCCTGCCTGCCTTCCTGATTGCCCCTAAACACTTCTGCCTGCCAGCCTGATCACCCCCTAACCACTCTGCTGCCAGCCTGTTTGCCCCCAACTTCCCTCCTCTGCCGGCCTGGTCACCCCTAACTGCCCTCTCCTGCAGGGTTGATCACCTCCAACTGTCCTCCCTTGCAGGCCTGGTCCTTCTCAACTGCCCTCTCTTGCAGGCCGGGTGCCTCCCAACTGCCCTCTCCTGCTGGCCATCTTGTGGTGGCCATCTTGTGTCCACATGGGGGCAGGATCTTTGACCACATGGGGGAAGCTATATTGTGTGTTGCAGTGATGATCAATCTGCACAGTACTCTTTTATTAGATAGGATAGAGGCCTGGTACAGGGATGGGGGCCAGCTGGTTTGCCCTGAAGGGTGTCCCTGATCAGGGTGGGGTTCCCTTGGGGCACGGGGCGGCCTGAGCGAGGGGCCTGTGGTGGTTTGCAGGCCGGCCACGCCCCCTGGCGACGCAAGCAGAGGCCCTGGTATCTGGAATTTATTTTCCTTCTACAATTGAAACTTTGTAGCCTGGAGCGGAGCCAAGCCTGGGGCTCCGTCCGAGGCGGGCCGGAAGCCATTTGTGTTGGGGTTATAATTGAAACTTTGTTGCCTTAAGCGGGTGGGCCCGGCCAGGGTGTGTGGAAAGCTTTGCTTCCCCTGTTGCTGGCGGCAACCATGGCCTGCTCTCTCAAGCTCCATTCTGCCGCCATTTGTTTGAATTTGTTTACCTTCTATAATTGAAACTTTGTAGCTTGAGTGGAGGCTTAGGCCTGCAACGGCTGGCAGAAAGCTTGGCTTCCTCTGTTACCTAGGAAACCTTGCTCTCTGTGGCTGTAGCCATCTTGGTTTGGGTTAATTTGCATACTCGCTCTGATTGGCTAATGGGCGTGGCTTGTGGGTGTGGCTTGTGTGTGTCGGAGGTATGGTCAATTTGCATATTTGTCTATTATAAAATAGTATTAAGAGGAAAAATCATGAAGCAGTACAGTGTCTACAGTGTGCTACAATTCGTTTTAAGAAGAGAAAAACTATTCCCCCTCACATACACACATGTGACACTCTTACATACATGAAACATCTCCAGAAGAAAACACAAGAAACTGGTTGTTACGGTTGCCTCTGAAATGGAAAGTTGTAGAACTGGGAACTAAAGGAGGTGAGTGGAAACTTAACCTTTTCTGTATACCTTTGAACATTTGGAATCTTTACCAGAGGCATATATCCTTTCAAGCATAAAACAATTAAAAATACAAATAAATGTAACAAGCCTGTTTATTAATATCCTCCCCATCCAATTCAGAGCTCCCTGGAATCAGATGATGACCGGCAGGATCAAGGGGCAGGAGCAGAATCCATCTTTCCACCCCACTGCAGCCGTCTTCCTGCCACTGCTTCATGTGCAGCTTCTCAAGAAGACCATTAACTCGTCGGGAGATACCTCTGTCTACCCCATGCCTACGACTATGCAGAGTAGAACAAAAGCCTTACAAGCACTTATGGATCTCACAGGACCATGAAATGGAAGACCACTCTGTCCCTAAGCAAAACTCCATGTCAAACAAGACCCTCAGGGGCTGAGCAGCGAGAAACACTGGTCTCCCTCCCTTGTTGGAAATCTATTTAAAAGTGATGATTATATTGTATATAACATGCACTGAATTTCTCTGTGGTTGAACTTAATACCTGAAACATGTTCTTATGATAGAAGCAGAATACCCCAGGAGAGACTGAGTTTGACAAAAGGTCTTACTTGCTCTAAGAATAGATAATAAAAACTCTTTGCAAAAATCAGCTGGTGGCTCTATAATTAAACTCAGGGCAGCACCAAAGCTTGCTGGAGTTCAGGGAAGTCTGGAATCAGAATAGCCACCTGCAGGCCAAATAAATTGCACCTGAATTGAGGCAGAAAGATTAGAATAGCTGGATTTAAAAATCTCAGAGGAAAGGAGACAGATGCCCATCTATGGCTTTATATTATGTGGGCTGCTTCTGCTGCTCCTGATCCACTTATCTTGTTATGCCGAGCTACCATCTGATTCTCGATAGGGAATGTAAAAGCAAGCATCAGAGGGAAAGATAAAGAGTTTCTAAAAAACAATGACCCATTTCAGGGCTACCAAGTTGGCTGGCCACATAACAAACTTAGCCCCCAGACCCCTACTGACTAGGGTATCCTCAACTCAGACTACCTAATAAACATTTTTCTCAATTTTCTCAAGCTGCCCTTGCACAATGCCTCACCGATCAGAGCTCTAAAAAACACATAGGCAGATCAACGGGCCAGCTCGAAAGGTTATTCTGATCCCCAGGGCACTCAGCAAGCATCTGTGTCTGCTCGCAGCTGCTCTCCATAATGAAATTTTAATCTTCAAAACAGAACTGTTGCTTAGGACACACCCTGTGACATCTACCTTTTTAGGAAGCATTTCAATATGTCTGTTTCCCTATAATACAGCAACCAAGAGTTAAGGAAAGTGAGACATAGAAGAGCCCCAACAACCTTTGGTCCAAGGTGAGAGGGCTCCATGTGCATATCAAGTCAGTGACTGCACGGGAGAGGCGCAGCGGAGGCTGGGGACTAAGCAGATGGGCCCTCTCTCCCCCTCTATTTGGACTGGTTTAAGGTGAATGGACTAGATACTTGGCCCTTCTAGGCTCAGATTTCCAGGGAGAAATAGTATATCAATCAGCTTATCAACCAATCCATTCAGGATATGCCTCCATAGGAATTACTCATCCAAACAAAGACTAAAGCTAAGGGCAACATCCTACTTCTCCATGACACCAACATACTATTACAAAGCTTTCTCACGCATATCATTTGATATTCATGGCAATCCTGGCAGGAAGAAATGACTATTTCTCATTCCCAAAAGAGGGAACTGAGGCAGCAAGAAGCTGTGATTCGTCCAAGGCCACAGAGCTAGTACAAGACAGATCACCTCTGTCCTCTACACCCCAGCTGCTTCATGATAACATCTCCTCATGTAGAAAATGCTTCAGTCTCAGCATTTATTCCTCCTTTTTGTTCAAAATCATTCCCTGGGTGATGATCATACCAAGTGCTGGGATAAAATGGAGAAATGGACAGTTGCTGCCTTCATACAGCTTACAGTGCAAGGAGATCACAGTACAGGCAGACGAACCATTACAACGCAAAGGAATAAAAAGCCTATTGGGAACTTATGGGAGCAGAGAGAAGGGGCATCTCACTGAGACTTGAAGTGTGATCAGTGAGACATCAGAGTTTCAAGAGCAACTCCTAGACCAAGTCCTCCTCACTGAATGGGAATTGGACGAGGCACATTAAGGAAGGCAAGGGGAAGCCTTTGAGGAGTTCTCCACAAGGCATGATTGGACTGAGTGTTCTCTCCAATGCATGATTGCACTGAACGTTAGGCAGCTCACACAGGTAACAAGGAGGAGCCTGATGTGGAGAAAGATTAAGATACAGGCAGCGCGCGATGGGTCTCCTCTTCCACTCTATCTAAAAGCAATGGAAAAATATCTCGGGTGAGGATTCACACACACACACACCAAAAAAAATTAAAGTGAAGCAGGCTGACTTAAGAGATAAGTAAGAGAAAGAATCTACATTCTGACCTATTACAGTGATTTAAAAAAATATCTAGTGTTCCCGGGCTTCCATCCTCACCCACTTACCAGCAGTTGGGCAGGTTGAGGGTTATGCTGCCTTGGATAGCAGCTCCAAATTGCAGGTACCCCAAACATCCCAGGCTGATGTAGAGGCTAGTGACAATGGCCATTCCCACATACAGGATGACTGGAAATTTCCGGGGATCCTTCATTTTGTTTTCAAGGGGCAGAACCTATGAGAGTAGTGAGAGAGAAGAGAAAACACAGCAAAGAGCAATATTAATGGCCAAGAAGAAAATGTAGTATTTTCAGAAAAAAGTAATTTCTTTATCCTTAGAATTCCCCAAAAGCAAATCCGTCCTTTATTAGACAGACAAACAAATAAATGCAAGTTGTTTCCTCAGAAGCTCTCCTCTCAGAGCTTGAGACATAGAGCCCATAATCTCAACAGAGAAGTCCTGAGAGGTTAGGGTGGCAAGACTGAAACTCAGGACTCCTGGTCCAGGCTAACACTCTGCCTCCTGCTCTGAGATTACTGTAGGCTGGGAGTTCTCTTTGCCCCTTGCATGCAGCCACCTGGCAACTAACAGACCCTTTTGCATCATGCCCACCTGGAACAGATACTGGTGGTGGCACAGGTCAGCTGTAGCTCACCTGAGATCATAGCTTTGCTAATCTGTCTAAAGAATACAACACACAGGTCAGGGAAAATGGCCACTCTAGTCCACAGAAATGGTTTCCTTACCTCAAAAGGGGTAAACATCAGCAGTGACAAGTTAAACTTCCAAGTTAGAGGAACTGAGGTGCTGCATGACTTAATAGAGGATCTTGTTTATTCAGGATCTTGGAGATATATAACAAAACCCAGTTTCTAGACTCCTATTTCAAACCATTGACCCTTGCCATCTCCTCCCTCACAGCACAGGACATTCTTTAACCTTTGCTAAAGCAAAGGAAAGATTAGGAAGACTGGTTCACTTAGGAACAGGGAAGACAGCAGGTATGATTGTGACAATCTTCACAATCTGCCATCAACTGCTTCTGGCATGACTGACAAGGAAAAGCAGCACAATGCAATGACTACAAACTATCTCTGACCTTGTCATTACACTGATTTGCCTCCAGTGCCTGTGGCCATGAGGCAGAGCAGGTCTGTGCCAGACACACCCCAGCAGACACCACGAGCCAAAGCCTGGTGCTCTGAGGGGAGCAACAGCTCTGCATTTCCAACTGGCTTTCAGCAACCCCCATCCTAGCACCTCAAGGGTCTCAAGCTACAGTTGATCCATATGCAATAAGAGTCAGTTTCTAAACTTTCCTTCAGCTTCCTCCTATGGAGAGTCTAAAGAGACAGAGGGCAGGGAGCCCTCTCCTCCATGTCCGCCAGGCCTGGGCCTGTGGTGCAAACAGAGAGAGAGCACAGTGAGCAGTGAGCAGTGGCACTTTACCCAGACATGCTCAACAGTCCTCAAATCCAAACTAACAGTCAAACTAGCAGTGTTCTCTCTATTGTAAAAATAGAAAACAGAAACATCTTGAAGTAACAGATGATCGTGATTACAGAATGACTCCATATTCAAGTCTTGGCTAATGAAATGAAGCAAAGAATAACTTCTGCACTGTACCATTAGGGAAAACTGATAAACTCAGTACAATGCTCTTGAGAATCCAGGACTTCCAGGCATCCTTCCACATTTACTCAACCTCTTCTTCCCAGTCCTGAGTACTTGGGGCCACTTTCTCACTGCTGCAATACGCGGCCATTCAGGCCTCTGCCCCAGCAGCAGGGAAACCACTGGTGTTTGTGAATCAAGGTGAGACATTCTTCCTGGGTGATGAGAAGCCCCGAGAAGGAACACGGGAAAAGTTTAAAATCTCAGGACAACCTCTGAAAGCCTCCCCTATGACGTTAGAGCCTTCACACAGTCCATCAGCACTACAGGGACAATTCCTCTCTATTTTGACAAAAATTTGTCAGGCTCCTAGGTTTTCATAGTAGCATATAGAACATGATTGGGAAATCAAATGGGGACAAAAATAAATTCTATGAAAGGAGAAGTGCCTTCTCATTTCCTAAGTCCTTGGCCAGGAGAGCTAATAATTATTTTTTTCAGAGAATTCTGTGCCTTTATTATGAAAAATAAAAATCAAATTAGGTACAACTGACTGGCAGACTTCTCTCTTTAGGAGAAGAATTTGGTGAAATCACAGCAATAATGAGGGGAAGCTAAGCTAGGAGTGAAGGCTACTCATTCATACAAAGAAAATATGGCACACCAATGATCCAGGGCAGAGAAAGTATTCACACGTTTATTGATTTAATAATAAAATTGATATCATTAATAAAAATTATTCAATGCTCATCATATGTCAGGGATTCTGTGAAGCACTTAACATATATATTTCACTTAATCCTAATAATTATTAATCATTAAAATCACTTTTCAGAGGCAAACAGTGAAGGGTAAGTCCTTGCACAAGGTCACGCAGCTACTCTCTGGCAGGAAGACTCTACATTCCAGGCCCTACATTCCTAATTGCCATGTACTATTGCTTAGTGCACATACAGAAGATGGGTGTGCAAAAGAGCTGGTTTGAATGTAAACATTCTCAAATTGCATACAATTTATTTTCAAAAGTTGGAGCTGAGGAACTTCAATGAAATCCCTGAAATGCTGTACACTAACTGGCCATTAAGTCTCAGAAGGTTATTTCTAATAGCATTTCCTCAGCATTCCTTAAAGCATTCCTCAAGGACACCAGAGAATCACAGTGCAGCTCTTACCATCCCGATGCCTTCAAATGCAAAAATGGCTGTGCCAAAGAACAGAGGGTAGGTCTTCCAGGGTGCCACCAAGGGGAGGCGGCTGGGGTCTGGGATCCCCTAAAAGAGAGAAAATAAAACAAAGCAAAAGCTATATAAACAGAGCTTCGAGATTTGAATCCCAACATCAGACAGGTCACACTTTTCCTAAATCCTAGATTCTCTGAGGGTAGAAAGTCTGACACCTGACAGATAATTGGGGAACATTTAGCCTGTATATATTTTTCCCTTCAGGATGAGAAAACTCACTTGGTTTGGGGGACTAGCCCAATATACCATAAAAAACTCAAATGTTAAAATAAACACCCAACAACACTCAAATGTTGAAGCCTGCATAAAAAATCACATTCTTTTCATAGGTAATCCCATCCCTAGAAATTTAATCTGAGCAGGAAAAAGAAAAGCAAAGTATAGAAAAGTTGAACAAAGTTATCAGTAACTAAAAACAACCTAAATGTTCCCAAACAAGTGAACATTTAGTTTACTCAGATCAACTATGCCATAGAACATCACACACCATTTAAAAAGTAAAATCTAAGATAATTAAGTAGCACATGAAAAACTGCTTATGAAATAATAGTAAAAACATTTTTAAATTTATATATTAACTATGCTACAACTACATAAACACTCCACAGAGATAAAGCTGGAGGGAAGATAGTAAATTTTTAGATGCGTTCTTTTCCCTTTTTTTCTACATTTCTTTCTTTTAAAAAAAAAAACAAAAAACAACTTATGAATAAGTTTGAGTACTTGGAAAATATTGATAGGCACATGACAGGAGTATTGAAACATTTGCGGGGAAAAAAGCAAAAAGAGCACTTAAAAAATAGGCAAAATAAAAACCAAGGCAACTGGCAACTGCAGGTCTAATGTAAGGATGTACAAGCAAGGAGGTGCAGACACAGAATCCTATCAGCTCACCACTGGACAGTAGTGCCCAGTAATAGCATCGAAGGAGCAGGACGCAGAGTAGGGTAGAAGCTACCGTCCTTTTATAATTTGGTTTTTTAAAAATATATATATTTTATTGATATTTTACAGAGAGGAAGGGAGAAGGATAGAGAGTTAGAAACATTGATGAGAGAGAAACATTGATCAGCTGCCTCCTGCACAACCCCTACTGGGGATGTGCCCGCAACCAAGGTACATGCCCTTGACCGGAATCGAACTTGGGACCCTTCAGTACGCAGGCCAATGCTCTATCCACTGAGCCAAATTGATTAGGGCTATAATTTGGCTTTTTAAACAGTGTGTGTACATTGCTTAGATTAAAATAAAAACTGACTTTACAACTGCCTTTTACAATGTTTTAAAAATGATTTAACTATAGAGGTATTTAGATAAATATGAGGCATGTTCTAACAGTGTGACAGAATAATATCAGTGAACAAATGAAGATCTAGTATTAAGCTATGTAATGGGCTTCTCTTTAAAAGGTTTCAAAGTGATTATACTATGGTCTCCCTAAAACATAAAGAATTTTAAAAATACTTTTTTCTCAGCTGCTGCTAAGAAATCAGTTAGATCTTTTCACAAGAAGCATTTCAGTAACTGGAATGATGACAGACAATAAATATTCTTGCTCTTCAATGAGACAAGAGAGTGAGAGTGCCCTGTAATTATTCCTGAGTCACAGTGCAACTTAAGTTTCTAGAAACAGGAGCAATCTGTTGGTTAGGGGATGACTACTGCTCAGGTTCATACATCAGATCAAGTTGACGTATCAGAGAGGGAATTTCAGAATGTATGTCTGGGGATACTGTGTGAATGAGACTAGCAACAGGAATTTAAAATTCTACATAGTTAATTGCTATTGACTTACAACACAACCAACTAAATGAAAAAAGCTTATGCAAAGAAATGTACAAATTAAAATCAGTTCACTATCAATATATCTCCACAATTCTACACTACTATCAATGATAATATGTTTTTTGAGAAAGCGCTGTTAAATGTGTGTAAGGATTGCAAGATGTACTCCAAGTTTGGAAACATTATGTGTGAAAAAATGCATCTCAGAATTAAGGATATGCAGTGATAAAATATTTATTGGGAGTCCCTCTCGGCAAGGCATTCTGCTCAGAAATGTGCTGCCATCCGTTCGTTCCAGGAAAACCTGCTCAGGTGGAAGACCTCGGTCAGCTTCCTATGATGGCATGTGCATGAGGAGCAAGAGCACCAGTCACAATACATGCTAAATGCAAGGATTGGGTAAAAATTCAGGAATATCAAACAGTAGTGGAATCCTCATGGTAAACAGAGTAAAATGCCAGGACAGGACAAAATTAGCAGCAGCAGGAACAACAAAAAGGACCCAAAGGGAACACCTTTAGCTATGTGCCACGTCAAAATGAAGCCACTCAACACAGCACTCCCTCATGCTGCACCCAGGGCAGATAGCAACACACCTCCAGGCTGAGCCAAGAGGCAGGCTTAGAATTGCTCTCAAGCAATGAGCAGGACTGCCTCACCAAAGCGCAGGATGTACTGTGCACAGACAATGCTCTAGACAGACACTTCCTGCAGTTGGGACTGAGATGCTATCACGACTCATATTCCCATCCCAGCCCTCTGATCGTGGCATCGACCACAGTCCAACTACCCACACGGGTTTATAATTAAATGTGGTAGGTGTGTCACTCACCTCATCTTTAATGTCCACTGCAGTGTTTCCTAGGCAGTGATTGAGATCTCTAATTACAAAGTTAAATCAAGAATTTATCTACCCTTCTCTGCTTTAACTTAATTTGCCAGAGGTGGGGCGGGGGGAACTCTCTGGAAATGATCCATCATGCATTCACAGGCCCTTTTTCCAGTCTCATAATAAAATGGGACATGGAGAGATGTTTATGTTTTAAATAGTAATTCTGCAAAGAAGTCAGCATCTGCCATTCTTTTTTTTTTTTTTATTGATTTTTTTACAGAGAGGAAGGGAGAGGGACAGGGAGTTAGAAACATCGATGAAAGAGAAACATTGATGAAAGAGAAACATCGATCAGCTGCCTCCTGCACATTCCCTACTGGGGATGTGCCTGCAACCAAGGTACATGCCCTTGACCAGAATCGAACCGGGGACCCTTGAGTCTGCAGGCCGACGATCTATCCACTGAGCCAAACTGGTCAGGGCCATTCTTCTGACTTACTCGGACAAGGAAAAAACAGTCAATAATTAAATCCAATCTAAACTCATTGTCATTTCTTCAGTACAGGAAGTCCCTCCTTTTTATGACCCACTGTTTTCCTAGAAACCACATCAGTAGGTAACTGTTTGAAAATGAGGCAAAGTTCACCTGTCAAACTGTCCAAATTAAAACAATTGATATATCCAGTGTTGGCTAGAATAGGAAACTTAGGTACCGTGGAAGGGAGTCAATATGAAATCAGTAAATAGTGCTTAGAAAAAGCAACTTGGCAATATAAAAATTTCAAAAGTGCAAACTCTTCAGCAATTTCTCTTCTGGATAAATATCTTGGAGATGTACTTATACATGCCCACAAAAAGGAAGGTGTAATAAAATGCACTGTCATAGTACTGAAAAAATACTAAAAGCTATAAATGACCTGACAGTCCGCTGACTGAGGACTGGTCAAATAAACTAAGGCAACATCTATTTTCTGAGATACTTTGTAGCAATTTAAAAAAATGAGGTAAAATCAGGTTTATCAATTTGGAAAGCTCTCTGAGGCACTATCGAGGGAAACATACCAAAGTAGACAAAAACTACATACAATAATCTTTTTAAGTATGTTTAAAAAAACAAAAATATATGTTTGTTTTATATATTTCTGTACATAGTGTGTAATGCGCTCATAGGACCTAGAAGGAGACAGACAGTAACACCAAAGGTGCCCGAGTGGGGGAGACGCAGGGTGAGCATGTGGTGTTCACCAAGCACTTGTGTTGTCTGCACTTTAATGAGTGAGTGTTGATGAGTTATTGGGGGAATTAAATTTTTTTTAAAGAATAGTTTATTGATATTTTAGAGAAAGGAAGGGAGAAGAGAGAAACATCAATGTGAAAGCAAAACTTCGATCAGCTGCCTCCTACATGCCCCCTACTGGGGATCGAGCACACAACCCTGGCATGTGCCCTGATCAGGAATGGAACCAGCAACCTCTTGGTGAAGGGGACAATGCCCAACCAACTGAGCCACACCGGCCAGGGCAGGGGAATTAAATTTAAATACTTTTGAAAAAGTTATGCTTTTATTCCCCCGCTGTCACTCTTTTCCTTTTCTCAAGTTTTGGCAAAATGCAATGTATTGCCCACAAACAGCCACAGTGTTTAAGGGCACATTTTTCTCAGCATGAAATCTTCTAACCATATATATACACAGATATCCTCTTGTGTATTACCCTTAGCAGCCTCCCTCGTCTCTACCTGCTAGGTGCTAGTAGCAACCCATCCTCCCGACTTGTGACAACAAAAATGTCTCCAGGTATTGCCAAACATCGGGGAGGGAGGCGAGTAAAGTCATTCCCTAATTAGACAGTTAATACATGGATCATTTTGTAAGATTGGAAAATAGAGAAAAATATTAAGAGAAAAATAAAAACCAAATTTTCTAACCTATCCTAGAGGGAGGAACAATTACTGGATTTATAATTTTGACAAATAAATATAAAACTAGAGTGGTAAGGAATTATTTTATTTAAATACTAGTAGCCCTACAAACGAATTCATGGGCCAGTAGCTCTCTGTGGGGCCTGGCCGCTCCGTGTCCACTGCCCAGAGGCTCTCCGCAGCCCAGAGGCCCATCAGTGCCCCGGCCTCGCCAGTGGCCCATCCGCGGCCAGGCGTGGAATGCTTGTCTTGTCGCCGGGATGACGACGCAAGAGTTCTCCCCCCACCCCCCTGGCCGCTCCATGCCCGCTGCCCAGAGGCCCTCCGTGGCTGGGGTGGAACGCTTGTCTTGTCGCTGTAGCATTCCGCCAGGCCACTCACAGCGGGACTGGGGGACTTCAGTGGGGCTGAGAGGACTGGGTGCTGCCATCTTGTGGCTATGGGCGCCGACATATTTGTGACGGAGTGACAGTTAATTTGCATATTACCCTTTTATTAGATAGGATAGGTTAGAAAATTTGGTTTTTATTTTTCTCTTAATATTTTTCTCTATTTTCCAATCTTACAAAATGATCCATGTATTAACTATCTAATTAGGGAAAAGTTTAAATCGGTGATTTCAAGGTGAATGACTTTACTCCCCCGCCTCCCCGATGTTTGGCAATTTCTGGAGACATTTTCGTTGTCACAAGTCGGGAGGAGGGGTTGCTACTAGCACCTAGCAGGTAGAGACGAGGGAGGCTGCTAAATATCCCGTGAGATACAGGACAGCCCCCCATGACAAAGAGTTATCTGGTCCAAAATGACAATAGTGCTGAAGTTGAGAACCGATAATGTAAATATATCACACATAAGTAACATATCCCTATTGACGCTCCACTTACTTTTGTTTGTTTGTTTCTTTCTTTGATTAGTTAATAGGTGGGAGGAGAGAGCCTGAGCTCGTACCTGAACAATGAACTGGTAGATCATAAACAGGCTGACCAGCATGGTGATGTTGGCTAACAGGGAGAAGATGGACAGGACTCGAAGGTTCCTAACGAAAACCAGCAGCACCAGGAACGGAAGGAAGGTGAGCATGTAGAGTCTTGAGTCCATGGTGGGTGTCAGAATCACCGTCTCATTGTTGTGGCAGTTGTTGGTGGTTCCATTGGCTGCTTCTATCACCTAGAACGAGGGGAAGACAAAAAACAGAAAAAGCCTTTCAAATGACCAAGGCCTGACTAACGGTTCAGCGTGTGAAAAAGGCCATACGGAAGTCTGTGGTTGGTGAACTATCTTTGCAAATCTTCATAATTATCATAGCATGGTTTGATCATATCTTACCAAAAGATAGGAAGACGCACAAGGCCTTTTGAGTTTCTTGATACCCTAGGTCTTTATATGAAATAAAATAAAAGACACTGTTCTATGTAAAGTATTCTATGTAAAGAATCTTAATTCTTTTGTTGATCAAAACTGGTTTTAATAAAAAGAAATGGTTTTTTAAAAATCCTGAACAGAAAGTCCACTTATCTCTTGCCATTCTCTCTGCCCCCCCCCCACCCTCTCTCTCCCTCTTCCTCTCCCAGCCCCCAGGACCCTACCTGTTTAAAGTTGTCAGCCAGAAAAACAAAATAGACACAGCAGAATCCCAGCTGCGTGACAATCAGGAAGAAGTCCACAGTGTGCCTGAAGGTGGAGAAGGAAGAAATACGAAGATCATGATAAAAAGCAAGACTCCCTGAGAGACGTTGTTTGAACACACTTTTGCCCCAGTCATCACAGACCCTTCCAATCAGGTGACAAGGATGAGTGCGTCCTGGTGAAAGGAGAAACTGTGCTAAATGCCACCAGTCTAGAGCTTTGGAGGAAGGTGAAGCAGGTGCTGCCTGTGAGGTTTCCAAGGTCCCCTTCCTGGCTTCTTGTCAGGAATGCTGCACAAGGCCAGGCAAGCCTGCGACTGAGTGGCCTGAGCAGAGCACATCAGGACCACTGCCCAGCCCTTGGCCTCCCCTCCCCATGGCCCACCTGTTCCATCTCATACCATCTGTTCTACAGCGACAGGGAACCCTCAACATAACAGCCAGGAAGTGTGGACCCCTTCACATGCTCTGTCTATAACCTGAATCCAAGAACCAATCTACTCTCACATAAGTACACAGAAATAGATGTAACCAAACAGACTGCTGGTTGAAGCACTGTTACAACGGCAACAGCTGGTAACAACTTAAAGGGTCATCAAAAGAAAAAGGATTAAATTATAGACCATTCTTAAATGGAACAGTATACAGCAGGTAAAAAGCATATGTTAAATCTATACGGGCTGACAGAGAAATGACTAACACCTTTAAGGGAAAAAATAAGTTTCCAAACATGTTTGAGAACAGGTACATGTTTGTATATATACAGATATTCCAAAAGGATACCTATGCAACTGTGACCAGTATATATACCTTTACTTTTCACTTTATGTCCTTTTATCTTGTTCAAAAATATATATTTTTTTATTTTATTAAAGCAAGGAAGGAAGGGAGTAAGACAGTGAGTAAGGAAAGGGCAGGATGAGCCATAGGGAGAGAGGGAAAAAGGGAGATAGAGAAAAAAAGAAAGGAAGAAGAGGAGGGGGGAGGGAAAGAGAGAGAGGGAGGGAGGGAAGAATTAATCAACAACCAACCAATCAACCAAAAGTGGTCACTTGGCAATCTGGGTTCTCCCAAACACAGAAAATGATTTTGCTGAAAGAATTACACAAAACTGCATCGCAGGCGGAAGTTAATAATGAACGAGTGAAGGTGAAAGTCTCCCTGTAACCACAAAAAGGAGTTTTTCTGAAGAATATAGTTTTAATGTGGTTCAAAATTTTTTTAAAGGACTCGGTCCTTGATAGTATCAATTCTCTACATCTAAATGCATCGTTTCCTCAAATAGAAAACAAAAAGTAGGAAATTTCCGTTCAGGCATCTGACAAGTTACCATAAGGAGAAATTTCCAAAATACTCTCCACCTCCTGAAACGTCTCTTTCCCTCATAAATCTGTTTGTTCCACCTCACCTCTTCCTTGAAGCCTTCCTTCTCCTGCCCAGTGCCCTGCCCTTAAATCACCTACCATGTGCACTTCTCATCTGGCACAGTGGATAAGAGAATCTGGAAAGCCTCTCCCCTCTGAGTGCCTAGGCTGTATTTATAGCTCAGGACACTCTTCCTGCTGATTTATACTATTCCTGATCTCTTGGGCACAAGCGTCTCACGCACCTTGTTCCTTAGAAAAACTGCAAGCCCCTGGAGTGCAGGGACCACATAGTTTACCTCAGAGAACACCCCCTCCCTATACCTAGAATTGTTTTGTACCACTTTTGAGAGAGCTTATATATATTTGTTGAGCAATGAGGGAATGAATATAATCCCTGCTCATAGACTGTCAAAGCTGGAACAACCTACAGAGCTCTTTAAGGCCAGGACCCTGTTTTACCAATGAGCAAACTGAGGCTCAGAGAAGGGAGGGGTCACACAGCCCAAGGTCACAGAGATTACCTCCGAAAGGCTGAACTGGAACTCAAGTTCCTGACCCAAACAATGGTCTTTCTACTACTGTCTCCTACCTCTTACCCCATATCTAAAGGCCTTACCACTGGGCAGCCACAGCCACAGTAAGAGAGGAAATCAGTTACCTTCCCCAGTGTGCATGGTTCCGGAGCCAGGAGATAGGGCTGGATTCCAGTCCGTACATCACTGTCTCCCCATAGTCCACAAAAGGCTTGTTCAGTCTGGGAGGAGGCAGGGAGAGCAGAAGGGCAGAGTGTGTGAGTTAGACAATGACAGAACAAATGCATCTCCTTGAGACCTAGGCCAGTTCCCCATCTTTCACCCTGGAGATATCACTGAGTCCTGGGCCAAATGCTTTCAAGGATCAGAAGTAGCAAGTCAATGGAACAGTTACTTTCACTATAATTGACAACCACCTGGCAAAATCATTTCAATGGGTAAATATAAATTTATAATTTACTTCTGTCCACTGCACATAATTTGACAGATGACACATGATGAAAAAAAGGACACAAAAATAAGAGGGCAATGTTAATCAGCAACCACCTTCAGGTAGCATAAAAAATTTAGAGTGATCTGTGTAAGTGCTCACTTTCAGGTAATGAAACCTAAAAGGACAATCTGTCACTCAAGAGGCAGCTCATGCCCTGGCCGGTTTGGCTCGGTGGATAGAGCATCAGCCTGTGGACTGAAGGGTCCTAGGTTTGATTCTGGTCCAGAGCACATGCTAGGGTTGCAGGCTCGATCCCCAGTGGGGGGCATGCAGGAGGCGGCCAATCAAAGATTCCCTGTCATCATTGACGTTTCTATCTATCTCTCTCTCCCTCTCTCTTCCTCTCTGAAATCAATAAAAATATATTTTTTAAAAAGAGGTAACTCAGAGGGCTCTCACCTGTGGCAGAAGTGGTGAGCACATTTCACCAGGATACCCATGCAGTGCACGGCCACGATGCCTATCACCAGCAGGCTGAGGGGACCCATCTGGGGACAGGTGTTGCAGGCAAGAGAGGGAGAGACAAGCAGAGACAATTAAGAGGGAGCCAACAGAGACTGGATTTGCAAGTGATCACAATGCTACTCTACTAAGGTACTTTCCAATGACAGAAGTTCTGACACAGCACTGGAAACAGAAATGTGAGCATGGAGATTAGCTCAGTGAGATGAGCATCATCTGAAACTTAGCATGCCTTCCAGAGAATTAATCTTGTGGAGAATGACACAAGATAAGGCTGTTCCAAGACTGTGGCCAATCAGTAAAACAGAAGGCTCCTGTGACTGGGAAAAAGAGATGGGTTTAGGAGTGTGGGAGGAAGGCAGAAGTTCTTTTAAGAGCAGTATCATCAGTTTATGTTGTTCATTAGAGGGAATGGGGGGGGGGGTAATAGGGGAATAAGGACACATATTTAACACCTTAATCAATAAAGAAATTTTTAAAAAAGCAGTATCAGATCAAGAAAGGATAGCCTTTAGCTAAGAACAACCCACATCTCTGAGCTATCTCCAACTCTAACAAAAACCAGAATGGCTTTGGACAGTCTATAGGGAGTGAATCCTAAAAGAAAAATATTCTCAGAGTTGGCCATCTAGAGACAGGGTGTTGGAAGAACTGTGTAGAAAATGGACAGACTTCTGTTACTAATTCATTAGTTAACATTATTGATAGAAAATGCCTGAGACATTTTAAGCACATCCTTCCCACCAGAAACGAAGCTCCCTGAGGGCAGGAATCTTTGTCTGTTTTATTCACTGATAGCATCCTAAGAGCCTAGAACAGTACCTGGCACACTAAAGGCCCTCAATAAATATCTGTAGATAAATGAACATCTGAATTTTGCTTTTTATCAGCTGATATTTTTTTAAAGCTTCCCATTACAATGTTTTAAATAAAGTAAAAATATTTTTTAAAGATCCATTACGTTCTAAGATTGTCATGAAACTTCCCTCCGCTGATGCAGACTCTTACCAAGATGCCTGCATTTTTCACTGCCAGGGGCAGCCCCAGGAGTCCTGTGCCAATGTTGCCTTTTAACAGGTGGATCAAGGTCTGGAACCATCTGAAGTGGGAAGAAGGTAGACAAGCACATGTTAACAAGAGCTAACATTTATTAGGCATTTAGCAGTGTTAAGTGCCTTCATATATTATTACCTCATTCAATTTGCACAACAACCCTATGAGACATGTTTTAACTTCATTTTATGGTTGAGGAAATAACTTGCCCAAGGTCACACACCTGGTAAATAATTGAACCAGGTTTCACACTCAGGCAGTCTGATCCCCAAGCTCGCTCTCCTAGCCACTGGGCTATAAGGTCCACTCCCTGTGGCATCTCTGAGAACTCTCTCTTTCTTGGAGATTATACCAGAGGGACAGTAGGGATCTCTCTAGGCACTGTATCCTTTCCTAGTGTATCTGGGCCTGGTTTTCACCACAGACCCATCCACTGTAAAGAATCAGAACCCACACTGTAACAGGATGACAAGCTTAACTGCAAAGGACAGACACTAGTATCAGAGAACAGGGAAAATAAAAAAGAGAAGCCCAAAACCCTTAACAGAAAGTTTTATGGAGGGAATTTTCATGCTTACATGAATTTTCCTTGTGCTTGTATTAAAGTTTTTCTCCTGTTTGTTTGTGTGTTTTTTTTTTAATTTGTCCTGGCCCACGAAACTCAGTGGTTAGAGCATTGCCCTATGAACTGGAGGGTCTTGGGTTTGATTCCAGTCAAGGGCACATACCAGAGTTGCAGGTTTGATCCCTCACCCCAGTCGGGAGCATTTGCAGGAGACAGCCAATCAATGTCTCTTGCTCTCTCTCTCTTCCTCCCCTCCCTCTCCCTTCCCTTCCAATCTCTCTAAAAATCAACGGAAAAAATATCCTCAGGTAAGGATTAATAAAACAAAACTAAGTGAACAGAATAAAAGTCATGCAGTACCTCAACAGGCCAGAAGTCCCTGGCATACTTTACTTTAAAAAACAAACTAATAAAAACAGTCAAATGCCATAGAGCAGCGGTTGCCAACCGGTGGTCCACGGACCACTGGTGGTCCGTGAGGTCCGAAAGGTTGGTGACTGCTGCCATAGATCCTAGGGTTGGATAAGCCCTCTTTAGTCACCTAGTTTATCCTTCTGCCTGAGGGCAGAGTTTTCCCTCACCTATTATACAGACTGTTCCCCTCAAAGGTACAATTGTAAAGCCTCTTACATCTTCATTTATTTTTTCACTCAGCAAACTGCTATCGTGTGTAAAACACTGTTAATGTAGTGACGGAAATAAGTAAGAATCAGATATGGACCTCAGTCTCTAGAAACTAACAATGTCTCAAGGTAGAAAGATCCCGATCTGAAGAAAAGCCAGGAACAATGCCCAGGGAGGGGAGACAGGTGAGGGCTCAGAAGGCAGAGATCTGAGCAGAGTCCAGCAAGACAGGCAGGGTCTGTAAGGGCCAATAAGGAAGAAAGGCCTGGGAACAGAAGCCTAGAGAGAGAAACGCAGGGCACCAACATGAAAGAATGCCTTGGTTCTGAGGCCTCTCAGGTGGGGGTGAGGATGGGCAAGGAATTTCTACTTTTTCCCTAGGGAATGGGAACTTGTCAAAGGACTGACAGAGCAGAGGCCTCATCTTCAGCATTTTCTATTCTTCTGTTACTTCCAGAAGGACCAGGTCATATATGGTATGGCTTTTACCCAAATCACAGACTCACTCAAGATTTAGCCGCTGGCACTGTCTTAAAATTCTTCTGTACAAATAACCTAAATCCCTCCTAAATGCTGCTTACACACGTCTTCAAATGTGCAATTCAGAAGAAACAGAAAACAAACATTGACCATATTACACTGATCTTTACCCTCTAGAAAGGAAATTTTATTTTTTGTAACCTTTCTCCTTTTGCCTCCAGGAAGAAAACCTCTCTAATGTCCTACTGTCCCCAAGGAAAATCGAGGATCCTGCTTCAAGTCTAAAAATAAGAGGCTGAGTGCTCTTCTGGACTATTGTGAGGAAACAGCTTAAGGACCAGACTGCAAGGTTCCAGGAGTGACTCTATCATCAGCAGCCAGTGACCAGGAGATTATGGGCAGGATGATGGGCCAATCAAATTTCTATCTTGACAAGATAAGCACTGTACCAACCCTACATGCCTCCCAGAGCCCTCCCCTAAAGGCCTAAGCTGGTTTTATGGGAGACCAGGTCCCTCTAGCCCTGGCTCTGCCACTAACTCCATATGACAATTCCCTTCCCCCTTCGCTGGGCTTGTTCTCTCGTCTGTAGAGTGAGGAGACTGGACTAGGACAACATACTCTCCCAAGTCCCTTTAGCTCTGAAACACCAGGATTCGAAGCAACTGACAAAATTACTCTTTTTACTCAATGACCCCAAGCTGAGATTAACTCAAAACCATATCACAAAATCAACTCTAGGGACTGCAAAGTCTTAACTATAGGGGTGGGGTGGGGGTGGGGGAGACAGGGAGGCAAATAACATCTTAATAAGCCTTGCAAATCTTTGTGGTTCTATTTATGCTCCAAATCAGTAGTTCTTAGACTTTTTGGTCTCAGGATCCCTTAATATACTTATAAATTATTGAAGATCACAAATAGCTTTTGCTTATATGGATTATGTCTACGGATATATACTATATTACAAATTAAAACCAAGAAATTATACAAATATTTATCAAATTAAAATAACAATAAGCCTCACAGGAGACAGAATGTTAATATAAATAAATAACAGATTTTTAATGAAAAGTAATTATTTTCCAAAAAATACAATGTGAGAAATCTCTTTCATGTCTTGCTTAATAGAAGATAGCTGGATTATCTACTTCTGCATTCACTCTGCTGCAATATGTTGTTTTGGTTGAAGTATACAGAAAGTCTCTCCTCACAGAGGCACGTAGTTGGAAAATGAAGAAGTATTTTAATTACCTCTTTAGAAAATTGTAGTAATTTTTCTTTGATACTACACCAAAACTCGACATGTGGTCATTTCTTGGAAGTTGTAATGTGGATTCTGAACTTTTCATTCTCTATTACATTAAAACCCACTGGTGATTTCGCTTTTTGAATGATCTTTTACCCATGCAAAATGTTCTAACATCACACTTTAGTCATTTGGAAGATATTGGTTCTCTGGGTTATATAGACCTTCTAAATGCTGACTTTATTACCTTATATAACATAAAAAAAATCACATGTATTAATATCATCACTGATCTCATCAGAAAATCTTTAAGTAGAGGGAAACCATCCAGGTGTCAGTGCAAAAGACAAGTTTTTTTTCTAATTTTGAAAGCTCAAATTTTATTGTGGGCAACAAATACTATTGACTGTTTTTCTTGAGGTGACAGTTTCCTTGTGATGGGACTGTAATACCCGCCATCACTTACAGATGGGCTTTTGGGTCACCTACCTTGTATCACAATATGAGGGCAGGAGGCCCCTCAGAACAAAGTATACCCCAGAAAATGTCCCAATAAAAAACCCAAGGAAAGTATCTTCTTATTTGCTCAATTTCCAATAAACAAGGGTAAATAATGTGAGGTTGACTACTAGTTATAACCCAATGTGAATAAAGGAGATATTCAGAATAGCTAACAGGCATGCATTAGCTTCAATACATATAAAACCTATCAGCTACCATCCTGAACTGGCTAAGCTAGTTGGTGTTGAACTTCAGAGACATCCCTTTAAAAATGAAAATCTAGACTATCTGGCAAGCATTGCATGGACAACAGTTGAGAACAAGGAGCAAAAACTGGAAGGGAAACTATAGAGAGAAAAGCTTGGAAGAAATATTTCACAATAATGAGTGTGACTTCTGAAGGGAAGCTATCACATGTCATTGGCTGCATTTGGAGCTCCTTCTGCCTGGGGGAAGCCAATTGGGTGGAAAGGTTAAGGGGAAAGAGAACAATGGTCTTCACTGCTCCAAGCTGTGCTCCAAGTATCTTTTCCATCAGCTAACAATGCAAGCAAAGGGAGAGAGAGGGGAGAGAGAGAGAGAGAGAGAGAGAGAGAGAGAGAGAGAGAGAGAGAGAGAGAGAGAGAGAGAGAAGGCATATTACATGATAAAGAAGCTGTAGAGAGTGAAGCTTCCTGAGCTGAAATCAGCTAGTTGTGGAGATCCTCTAGTTCTATCCAGTTCACTGCAGAAAAAGCCCTACACCAGGAGAGATGGCAGCCAGAGGAGCTTCACTAGTAATGGCTTCCAAGAGAAACTCCTATGGTCTCCTTGGGCAGTCACACGAGACAGAATAAATCCAGGATACAAAGGATGCCTCAGTAAGTCATACTGAATCCACAAAGGAACACAAAAGGGTGATGGCTAAGCTTGAGGAATAAACATAAGGACTGCAAAAGATGGGATGCTGAGATCCCAAGTAAATGTCAGGGGTCTGCTGAGATTGAGGATCTACTAGTAGTTGGAGAATTTAATGGAATAGAAAATGCTCCTCTGAATTTTCTAATTTGAGTGGAGAACACCAAACAGTGAGCATAGCTTCACAGTGAGGTCCTCAATGTTATCTTACATTTGGGGGAAGTGAGGCCCAAAGAGCAAACTCAGCCCAGATGAGATGGGATTCAGTTTCCAGGGATGAAACCTAAGCCCTTCTTAGAAATGCAATGCCGATCTCCTCTTCTCTATAACCCCCTTGATTTTTTTTTTAAGTGCAGGAGAAGTTATTCCTCCCTTTTCCTACTTCTTCAGCCAGATGAATTGGCTGTTTGGTGACAGGGACAGAAGTCTGGAGGAGACTTTGCAAAGGAGGCTTCCAACTGTGCTCCGAGGTACTTGAGGTTCTAGCACAGAAGACCCTTAGTTCTAAATTAAGAGACTGTTCTTTCTACAAGTTTTTCTTATGTTTATGCTCTTAGTCTTCTAGGACCAATACAGCTGTAATGAACAAAGAATAAGAAACAGACTACAGAGTGGCAGTTAATTGCCCAACCTCTTATTTTCATCTATAGAGTGGGGGAACTGGTAAGATGGGGAGCAAAAATAACGCCAAGGGAGACTATGTTACTGATACAGAACTGAGGGACGTGAATCTCCCCCAGGAGGATAAAAGGAACAGTTACTTACGTTGTGCTGCTGCTTTCCCCAAATCGCTGGTAGGAGCCCGAGGAAGAGAAGTTGTTCAGACCTTCAGATGGGCTCTCATCCGGGCTCACGTCTGTGGAGCTGTAGTCAGCATAGTCCTCATTCCGAAGTCTCTGTGTGGACATGGTAGCTGTGGGGGCAGAGTCAGAGCTAAGACTTCCCGTGGCTGGGGCCTTTAGCTCCATGCCTGGGGTGGACTCTGGGGCAGAAGCAGCCATTGTCACAGTAGTTCAACGAGGCTGCACTATGTATTAAGTGCAATGCAAGTGCTTGGATTTATGAAAATGAAAAAGGTGCAAAGTTCACATGGGCAGGCTGAGCTGACTCAGCTTTTACCTCTCTGCCTTCCCAGTTGGTGCCACACTCATATGTTTCTAAATTTGTCCCAGCACACCTGGACAGAGCAGAGGTGAGGCATACTTGGGAGAGGTAGGGGAAGAGGCAAACAGATGATTCCAGGAAGTCTTTCCTGTTCCTTAGGTCCAGATGAACTATCCTTTCCTTTGAGCTAATTTCTTGGACCTTGAACAACAGTTAAATTGTATGTATTTCCATCTTCCCCAAGAGCAAGCTCTCAGAGGACAGAAACCTGAATATTTTTAACTGCATCCTATTTTTCCTCGGCATTCATTAGAGAAAGAACCCTGCTGCATTCAAGAAATGCTCTCCAGATCATCCAGTTCTGCTCAAACTCCTCACCAGATCCCAGAGCCATAAATGACTTTCTCTTTCTCTTTGCCATGAGCTCTGGCATATCCTATACTCTTTGGAGGTTATCAGTGACTCTCATCCCCTGACCCTAGGACTCTTTGCTTGCAACCAAACCCGAATACTGAGAAATGGCAGCTAAAAGCAGCACAGAAGAAAACCAGGAGCATGAGAGGTGCTCACCACTGGCCTTTGTGTCAATAGCTGCCCTCCACAATGCTTCTTCCCTTTTATTTTATAGATTTGCCAATTTTTTAAAGATGGTGAAAGAAGAAACCCTTCCTGTTGTGCTGGGAAAGGACGGTGAGGGTGGTGTTCCCTAGGTGGACTTTCTCAGTAATGCTACTACCGAAAAGAACGATGACTTCTCTAAGATACATAATGAGGATACATTTGAGAGTCGTATAGACTCCAGAATCCTAGAGACTGTTGTTAAAAGAGCCTTCAGAGGTCACTCCAGCTGCTCATTTTACAGATGAAGAATCAACGCCTTCCCTCCCCGGAAAAAAAAAAAAAAAAGATGAAGGGGCCTGCTCTGCTACAGCCAGGTAGGAGCGAAGCAGTAAACATGTCTCCTGACACTCTGCCTGAATCTGGAAACATCTACTGAATGGAAACATCTACTGAATACAGTGCCAGTTGTAGTGAGGGAATATTATAATGAAAAAGATTCAACTTCCTGCCCTCCAAGAATTGCAATCAAGTGATAAAAGAAAGGTACATGGATATTAAAATTACAAATAAAAATCCTTCTGACGCTTTGCAGACTGGCACAACTGCCTGCCTGTAAGGGGCTCCCCCAGCATGTGGCTGGATGCTCACCTTGAGTCTGATGTGCTATCTCAGAGACGTGGTGAGGAGACAGGACCTCTGATGGCCATTACAACATGCCTTCCACCTGACACCCCACACTAGCTGCCAAAGGATAGCTTTGTGATGAGTGCTCCCACAGGTCCAGTCCCAGGAGACTTTTCAGAAACTATCCCCACCCTGGCACCTGAGTGATCCAGGGTGGCCTCATTTTCCCCCACCAACTGTAATTACATGGAAATGGGACCCCATGTAATCTCACAAGGAAAGTGCTTGGTAGAAAGCCAGTAAAGTGCTTGGAAGTCCCAGAGAGGATCATGCCTAGCTTCACCACCAGAGCAACTTTGCCAAGTATCTAAGAGGGCGTCCTTCATTCACAGGCTGGAAGAATTCAAGAAAGTCATCTAGCTCTGGGGCAGTTAAGCTCATAGGGTCGGAGGGGGGGTGGGTGGGGGGATTATGAAGTAGTTGAAAGCTACTATTCAGGCAAAAGTAAATAAGCTAGTTTCTATGTAATTTAGAAGACCTGGGTTCTAAGGTTGCCTCTATCATTAACTTGCTTAGTAATTTGAAACAATTCTCTTTATGTCTGTGGTCTTTTTTCCAAACATGCAAAAAGGGGAAGGGGTGAACTAAAATCTCTCTCAGTGACTCTCTGGTTCTAATATTGTAGGAATCAACTAGTCTAACTACTTATGCAAACAACAGCTAATTTCCAGTCTCCTCCAATATACCAAAAGTGTCTGAGGAACAGGCCTTTCCAACTGAATCCTGCATGTTACTGAGGGAGAAGAGACAGTATACAAACCTCCATCGGGTTCCCTAATCCTTCCCCATCAACCAAGAAACCACTCTGTTGCTTACTTGGTACAGATGCTCATTTCAAACACTGTGAAGGTGCCTTTTCATTCTGTGTATCAAAACTGCAGTTACCCACCCACAGCAGATTATTGTTAAGAAACTGCTCAAAAAGAGACTGACATCTATAGATCTAAAGACCAAGCAACAACGGCGGGATGTGGGAGATGTGGCTTGGCAATTGTGTGAACGTTGAAAGGGGCGAGGGGTGTGGGGGAATGCTACTTATGTTTTAGTTGACAAGCTTCACAGAAGTCAGTGATATAATAATAAGCCAATGTAATTCTAGGTTGCACTAGGAAACCCCGTGTAGATGATATATATAGCACTGTTCAGTTTTGCCATGCATGGTATTTCAGGTAGCCAACTATAAATGGCAACAATGGCAAACTGTGGTGCAGCCAGGGGTCAGCAGCAGGATAGGAATGGAAGCCAACTCAGTGAGGAATGGTTGGAAGCACAGAGAAAGATCAACCTGGAGGACTGGCATCTTAGGAGGCATAAAAAACTGCCATTAGAAGCTATCCTATGGATAAGACTTGTTCTTCGGGGCCTCGAAGGTCGGTCAGAAATACAATCAGTAGGTGGAATGTAAAGGGAGGCAGGTGTTTGGCTAGACATAAGGAAGAACCTTCTATTAAAAGAAGTTGTCCAGGTGGAATGGTTCACTCTGGGAGACAGCGTGTTTCCTATCCCTGGCAAAGCCCAAGCAGAAACCCTCCTCAGAGATGTTAGGTAGGGATTTAAGCACCATAGAGGGTGGGTGCAGTCACTCCCTGAAGTTCCTTCAGGCAACTAAGGACTCCTCCTCTTGCTTTCTAGCTCTCCCACTGAGTGCTAGCCTGCAAGGTCACCCTGCCCCTGGGCTCCCTTTGATGAAACCTGGTTTCCAAGTCTACTGCTGCAATTGCCAGTTCCTGTTATGTGGGAAGTTTTAACAGGAGAACCTGTTGACTGTCAAAATGAGGGGTTGTAATATGTGAGAGTTCAAGACAAGCTTGTCCTTCACATCCTTGAGGACAGTAAACATTATGTGTGGCCCATCAATGCAAAGTCAAAATCTCCATAAGATATTTAGGTCCAAAAGAGTGAACTACTAAGTAAGAAAAGGCTAGGTGTTAGTGGTTAGTCAATCACCTACTTCTGGAAGGTGTTATCAGGACCACGCTAGCAAAAATAGACCCCCATGCCCTGACCGGTTTGGCTCAGTGGATAGAGCATCGGCCTGCGGACTGAAGGGTCCCAGGTTTGATTCCAGTCAAGGGCATGTACCTTGATTGCAGGCACATCCCTAGTAGTGGGTGTGCAGGAGGCAGCTAATCGATGGTTCTCTCTCATTGATATTTCTAACTCTCTATCCCTCTCCCTTCCTCTCTGTAAAAAATCAATAAAATATATTTTTAACAAAATAGACCCAAAGTCTATTCACTCGACTTAGTTCTAGAATCTTGCTTCAGGTCAAGGTGTGAAGAAATGTATTATTAACAGCAATGATTCTTCAGCATCTGACCCTCAAAGACACAAGCATTTAAAAAAGATGTACTCACTGGGAGGGGGTGGAGGGGTTGAAAAGAAAAAGAAAAAGCAGGAGTACTTAACTGTGAGAACAGTTATCTGAAGCAAGGGGGAAAATAAAGCATTCCCAAAAGTGGACATCTATCTATTCTATTTCATATCCCACATGCTAACAAGTCCAGTCCTAGAACTGCACCAAACCTCTGAATTTGGGAGAAAACTTGAAACTTTCACTAGTCCAACCCTCTACCCAACACAATCTTCTAATCTACAACATCCCCAAAACTAACTGCCCCGTGACAATTAGCTTCGGTGACAGGGAACTCCACGCTGTACTGCAATGTGAGAGAGCCCTAATTCTTTCAGAGTCCTTATGCTCACTCACAAACCACTTCCCTTACCGCACTTCCATCCACTGGTCCTCGTTGTAATCTCCGGACTATTGCAAAAGAAATGGAACCCACCTCCTTACACTGCCTTTAAAACAGACAAGGACAGCTCTGAGCACTTCCAAGTTAGCACAAGGATGAGGCCGAACGAACAGTCAAGGGAAAATAAGAACCCAAGAGCAGGCAATTATAAATGGCATCATCGGAAAACAAAGGGAGAAAAACTTAATGCCATCATCAAAGCAGCCTCTGCTGCTTACAGCCTTCGTCCCAGGCAATGGGTCTCGGGCACAGAGCAAATGACCAAGCCTTTTGTGTCCCCTTGCTTCCTGACTTTAAGAACATCTTTAAAGAAAATGTATTCTAGTCCTGGCCAGGTGGTTCTCTTCCCATACACCAAAAGGTTGCAGGTTCGATTGCTGGTCCCCGCACATACCTAGGTTTTGGATCTGATCCCCGGTGGAGGTGTGTACGGGAGGCAACCAATTGATGTTTCTCTCTCATATCAAGGTTCCTCTCTCTCTCTCTCCCTTCCTTTCTCTCTAAAATCAATAAACATATCCTCGGTGAGGATTAAAAAAAGAAGAAGAAAGAAAATGGGCTGTAAATGTACACGTTGATTACTGTTGCCCAGACTCTTGACAAGAGTCAAAGAGGGCCTGGATCATATTTAGAGAAAAAAAGACAGTCCAACTCATTTTCTGCTGTCATCATTTAGCTTGGCCATCCTACAGAGATAGGAAGAAAGAGGAGAAGGATTTCATGGCCACTGAGAAAGAAGTGTTAAATAGGGAAACTGCTTCCTGGACAACTGGGTTAAGTCTTGTTGCAAGGCAGATGCTGATGAAGGGGGCTCGAGGGAAGCTCTCTGATTAGAAAACAGAGAATGTCACAGCAGAGGAGGCCCTTAGGGATTTAACTCCATCCCTGTACAGCCTGGGAAACCTAAACCCACGGGAGGCCGCTTGCAAGTGTCAGAGCTAGCACAGGATCTCCCCGTTCCCCAATCTCGGTTCTTTCCCTTACACCGCGTTGCTATCTTATTTCAGCAAGCCTCACATAACTGCAAAACATCCCCCCAAATAACCACTATTCCCCCGAATCTGACCAGCTACAGGGAAAACACACACACACACACACACACACACACACACACACACACACACAGCAGCGATCTTTATGTGCTTCAAGTTAATGCCAGGGCTCTCCACAGCCTCCGCTGGGAGTCGCCTCCCTCCGAGGCTTGCTTTGTAATTTGGTTTGACTTGACACAAAACTGCAGGACGGCAAGAAACAAACCTACAGAATGATGAGTTTGCAGGAAAAAAGCGTGAACACTAGGCAGGGAGCCACACCCAGAGCCGATCCAACGGGCTGCTGGAGGATGCAGAGCGGAAGGGGGAGAGGAACCAGAGAGAAGGGGACGGGGCAAGGGTGCCTTCACGCGACAAGTTTTCTGCTGGCGGCGGCGGCGGTGGGAAGCGAACAGCTGTCGGAGCCCAGGGAGACGGACACCAGTCGCGGCGCTGCGACCTCCGCGGTGCCCTTAAGCCAGCCCCTCCCCCTCCTGGGCCTCGATTTCCCCGACATCCAGGGAGGGGGCAGGGCGGGGCGGGGGGGGGATGCACCAGATGATTTCCAAGGTCCCTGCGGTTTGGGGGTTCTGTGACCCACGGACCCGCTCTCGGCCAGTCCCCACCGCGCGGCTCCCACAGAGGGCGGGTGACTCGCGGGACACGGCCGGGCTCCTCCGGGATGCGTGTCAGAGCCCTGGCTGGTCGTCAAGGTGATGTTCCCCACCTCAGTGTCCCCACCTGTCAAATGGGACGGGCAGGTCACGTGAGGGACAGGGGAGTCTCCAGGTCGCCTCATCCCAGGAGGGGTGCCCGCGGGTACCACAGCTGCGGCCCGGAGCCCGGGAGGCTCGGACCCGCATCCCAGGCCGGTCGGTGCCTGACCCTGAGCATCCGCTGCGCCCCGGAGGAAGGCGACGTGGGTCCTGAGGAAGGCACTGCCTGGCCGCCATCCACAGCCTGTCAGCCCACGGACTCACCGCTCGGGATCCGGCTCTGGTTCCGGTTCTGACACGGCTCCGGCCGGGGCTCCCGCCTCCGTGAAGTGCGTCCCACCCCACCTCAGCGAGGAGGTCTCGCCATCCCCTGGGCGGCCCGGCAGCCGCTTCCGGGCCTCGTCACGTGATCCAGGCGCCTGAGCCCGAAGCCCCGGTCACAAACTCCCGCGAGCCACAGCTCCTCCCCTCTCGCGGTGCTCCGGAGCGCGGCTGCGCAGCACCCCCTGGCGACCCAGTGCTGCCACTGCAGGCAAGACCGCGCTCCTGGGGCTGGGACTGCGAGAGGGAACTGCGGGGGCGGGGCGGGAGCGGGGCGGGCTCGGAGCATGCGCAGTGAGTCCCCAGTCTAAGCGCGCTGTACCCTGAGTGTGGGCTTGTGAAAGGTCGTTTTTATTTTCGCTATATTTTCTTTAACACGTCCCAAGGAGCACACATTGCTTTTATAATCAAGAGATAATACATCTTTTAAAAAGTCATCTGGCCATATTTTTAGAAGTTGACACAAACTCATTTGTAGTTGCTACTGGAAATAGGACTGTGAGGTAAGGCAACGTTATCTTTTTAATATATTTAAAATTTTTAAGCAACATTTTTCAATGAATGGCAACATTTCAGTATGTTTGAGGTTTATGTGTTATCTGTGCTTCTCTTTCCTCCTTTTCCTCCGCAGATTTTACTTTTAAAAATTATGAAACTATTGAGCCAAAAAAAAACTATGGGAGCAGCTGTAAAATAGACAAATATGAAAATAATTATGCTGACAGAGAGAAATAAGAAAAAAAACCATTCCATTTATATAACGTTCTAGAAAATTTAAAATAATCTATGGTGTCAAAGAGCACATCAGTGGTAGCTTGGCAATGAGTGGGAGGTCAGGAGAGTAGAGTGATTATAAAGGGGCATAACAAAACTTTCAAGGCAAGAAATATGTTCACTATCTTGATTGTGGTAGTGGTTTCACAGGTAAATATATATGTTGAAACTTATCCAATTTATACACTTTAAGTATGTGCAATTTATTATATATAGTGTCCCCCAAAAATGTATACACACTTTACAGCTGATAGCTCAACTGATGTTTCTTTCTCTTCATATTTAACCCATTGGAATTAATAATTATTCAAAGTTTGTATACATTTTTGGGATACCCTGTATAAATTATATTCAATAGGCTTTTAAAGTATCTAGCAAAATTATATAAGCAATATATTGATATATTCTTATTAGAAACATTAGATTATGCAAGTATATTAATAGTGGAAATTCCCCTTCTCCCAAATTCACTCTTTCCAAAGATAAACTTACTATCATGTGAGTATTGTTCACCAAACCATCCACTATGTATTGATGGAAATACCTATATATTGTTTTGCTAAAGACTTGTACTCTTCACTGTCTATACTGTTTAAATTATTTCATAAACATATATTACTTTACATATGTTTAAAACCTAGTTGACTTTTAAAAAAAATAAATCTACTCCGGTTGGTTCATCTTTCCAAGGAAAGAGAAAACAAATGGAGATCCATGCTCAAATCAAAATGTAAAGGCCAGTGAGTTTATCCCATCCTTGGAAGAACTCACCTGATAATTGACTGCTCAGTACCAGGAGTAACTCTTGGAATACTGCTGAGCCGAATCAATGAATGCACCCTTTACATCTTCCCCAGGCCTCGAATATCATTGATTCTTTGGCTCTTCCTAATGTCTTACCTAAAGAAGCCAGATCTTCTGAGAACCACACAAATAGACTTACTGGTGCAAGTGGGAATTTGCCTTCTTTAATCTCTTTCTGGGATGCATGCACTATAAATAAGGATTCTTTCATGTATCTGACCATCACACCCTTATTAGAGAGAAGCTGGAAAAAAAGTTGCAGCATTTTCAGGTGCTGTTAGGATTCTTACCAACCTTGTCAGTATGCAGTCCTAATTATGGTTCCCCCATAGTGGTTCCCAAATACACAGATCTCCACCTCTGCTCCCATTACTTACTCAAAAATAGAAATAAAGGTTTCCAGTTCAAAATGGACACATACATAAGCATTTTTACTCTTTTACTCCTGGAAACTGTGCAAAAGCAAAAAGGAAAAAACTCTGAAAATTCTATATTCAGCAAAGTCAGGCGATAAATAGAATACCAAAATATGTGTAAGGCCAATAGAAGCACCTGAGATCAGACAGAAGCTGTGGAGAATGAGAAAGAAATCTAGAGAATAGTGATGCAAGCCAATGGGGGCAGATCGCAGAAAATCACCGGTTAAAGACTTTTCCTGAGGTGAAGAGCTCACCAGAACTGCACAGCTATATCCCTTTTATTTGCAACAATGGGTGTGGGAACAGTTCAGCAAGACTAGCAACAAAAGCTCTCCTGAGTCTGGTTTGGAACAGGGAAGCCACACCAGATGACAGGGGAGGAAAAATCACACAGATGAGCCATATTTACAGGAAGCAATCCATCTGTGGCAACAGAGAAGAAACGACCGGAAACACACATGTTGGTGAAAATGTGGAACAATTGGAAGTTTCATCCATTGATGTTGGGAGGATACCAATGATACAACCACTTTGGAAAATTGACAGGTTGTGTTTTGTTTTGCTTTTATAAAGTTACACTCATATTCTATGATCCAGCAATTCCACTCCTAGGTATTTACCCAAGAAAAATCAAAACAGGTATTCACACCAGGGCCTGGACTAGGATAAAGACTCAGGTGAAAAACTTAAGGAGGTGCTCACTCTTGGGGTTGTGAAAATGCAGGATTGGCACTAATATGAACAAGAGAGTGGGTGCCTCCTTAAATTTTGTGACCTAAGCTTCCTAGCTTGCCTCACCCTAGTCCTGCCTATAGTCCACACAAAGAATTGTTCTCAGCAGACAGGTTAATAAAGATAAACTAGTAACCTGGACTTTTGGGTTGACATAGGCAGTGGCAGGGAGGCCAGCTGGGAGGCAGTTGCAGTCCGGAATCCAGGGTAAGATTATGATGATTTACATAAGAGTGATGGCAGTGAAGGTGACAAGAAGTGATCAGTTTCTGAAAATAGATTTATGGTAGATTGGAAAGTTTTAGCCCTGTCCTCCTTGAATCTGGTTACAGCTTCCACCCCACCCCCAGACCCTCCCTTAACCGCTTACTCAGCCAACAGCTTCCTTGCTCTCAGACTTGGCACAAGACAGGACCAACTCATAGATCCCCTGAAAGAAGGCAGAAGAATGCACCATTGAATGAGGCATATTCCCAGAACTGGATCCAGGCCCTTCATGAGATCTGGAGCAAACCCACAAAGGCCATCTGTAGGGAAGGCAGCCCTTGGGGTTACCTCACAATGCTAACAAAGGGCCTGGGAGAGCTTTAAAGAGAGAAGGGGCTCCTGTTGCCACTGAAAAAGCCCTGAAGCAGGCATCTAGAGGTAAGAGCTGTGGCCAGCTCTGCCGCTTACTAATGTGGACTTCAGTTTCTCTCCCGTGAAGGAGGAAAGGACTCGGGAGAGGAAGTTCATCTCTCAAATATTTTAGCACCGTGTTCTTCTTTTCCCTGCTTCTGCTACATTCCTCCTTCCGAAGATGATATAGATCATAATCTATGATCCAGCAATTCCACTCCTAGGTATTTACCCAAGAAAAATCAAAACATGTATTCACACCAGGGCCTGGACTAGGATAAAGACTCAGGTGAAAAACTTAAGGAGGTGCTCACTCTTGGGGTTGTGAAAATGCAGGATTGGCACTAATATGAACAAGAGAGTCAGCCAGAGAATCATTGTATCTCACACTTCAGAGTTTCTTTGAGATGATCTGCTGCAACCCATTCCTTTTACACATGGGAAACTGAGCCTCAGAGAGACAAAGATTTTGATCAAGGTCACTCTTGGTAACAACTGTGAGAATCTTTGGGTTCTCCTATGAGGCCTCCCTTAGACCCTAGTGGTCACAATTCTCCATATGAAGGTACAGCGTGGTACCCATTTAATATGTAAATAAATTGTGTCTGAGTTTTCAAAAATATAAGATGCTGTTGTGGAAAAAAACATTTTAGGCACCATATAAAGAAGATGAGTGATTATATTAGGTTTATATTGCAGTGTAATAAATTGCTACAAACTTAATGGCTTAAAATGGCATGCATTTATTGTCTCCCAGTTCCTGTGGGTTAGGAGTTCAGGCTTGGTTTAACTGGGTCCTCTGCTTCGAGTTGGCCAACTAGTAGATGTGAGATGGACCAGTAGGAGTTGATGAGCCACCCGGAGAATGGGATGCATGAAATAGAGATCGAAGGTGCTGCCATTTGGGGTAATGACAAGATCTAGGGTTTGCTGGTGGGAATGGGTGACTCAGGTAGGGTGGAGGACAAACTATTTGGAAGCAAAGGTGATCAAGGGTATAAGAGGCTGGAGTACAGATGACTCATTTATGGTGGCTGAAATCATCGTCAATGATCATAGTGAAATGGCGGAGGGAGGGAAAGAGAGACAGGGTGCCAAAGGAGCCAGCACTTTTAGAGGGGAGGGAGTAGAGCAACAAGGAGCAAGGGTTCTAGCCAAGTGGTATGAGAGGTCTGCAGAGGAAGCAGTGGCCTCAGAGGGAACCACATTTAGACAAGAATGTGAAGCAAACATGGCCATTCAGGAAGCTTCCCTCTTCCTGGAGGAAAACCTTTGCTGGCCCCCTTCACAAGAGTAACTGCTTTTGCTATACACACGCAAGCCTCTTTTCATTCTCCTTCAGAGCAATTATCACAGTTTTTTTTTACTTAGGTTTGGGAAACTCTTGAATAATATTCTTGGCTTCCAGTCAAGCTCCTGGAGGGCAGGGCTGCACTGCCTGCCACCAGTGGGTCCCCAGCACCCAGCAGAGTGCCAGCATAAGGGTACTCAATCAATATTTGTGGCAAGAAGGAAGAGCGGGAAGAACAGATGGTTAGAGCAACTGTGAGGAGTCTGTGTGGGTGGAGAAGCCCATATTTCCACCCATTCATGTTTTTGGCCATTTATTCTTCTTAAGGAACAGAGCTTGTGTCACTCCGGGTGAGGGAGGTGGAACTGTATTTTTACTCCTGAGCCATTAAGGCTCAAGAAGCTGCAATCTGTGTCTAGCAGCTCCTTGTGCCAAAGTCGTTCCTGCTCACGTTCCTGCCAAAGCCATGGTCACTCCCAACCCCTCATCCGTGCATGGAGCTGAAGAGCGGGGTATCTCCCTACCTAGAGCTGGGGCACCTCCACTAGCTACTAGTCCCTGGATGGTGCACCCCAAGGAATGCCCAGACGCCCCCAGGAAGAGCCAGCAACTCCTCCACTTGGGCTTCTGCTGCCTGGGAGAGGCTGGTATGATCTTGTAAATGTCCTTTCCTCCCAAGAGCTCCTAGGCCTGACATCTTGTACTTGGACACTGTTGTGGGAGTTTTTTCCTTCTTCCTTCCAGTAACTCAAGGAGATAAATCTGGGCTCTCCTCCATTCTGGACAGACAGGCAAAGAGAGGTGTAGGAAGTTGTGTTAGTGGCAAAGATAATGCTCCCTGAAGATATTGCTTTGAATCTCAAGTGTAACTCTTTAGGGGTGCATTCATTCCATTACCGAATACCTGAACATTGTGAGGCCATAGCAATGAACACGAGGCACCATTATGTCCTGGCCTCCAAGGGTCAGCCTAGGGAGGAAGAGATGTACACAAATAACTAAAATTCCATAAGGAACGGCACCAGTGAAGTTAGGTGTTCTAGAGGGTTCAGAAGAGGAAGGTGTTTTTCCTAGATGGTGACAAGAGAGAAGGCTTGTGTTAGAGGTGGCATCTGAGCTAGTTCTTGGAGAAATGATGTTGCTAGCAAGAACATCCATAAAGTATTTTCTGCCTCCACTCAAGAAAGTAGATCAAACTTTCACCAGCAAAATCAAAGAATCCAGGTTTGACATTAACCTGGTTCAGTAGAACATTGTAGAAATGAGCACTGGTTTTAGAGTGAGTCAGAATTGAGCTCAAATCCCAGCTCTTGTCACTTTCTAGCTATGTAACCTGGGACAAGTTACTGGACCTGTCTTATTTACCATTCTCTCCTCTGTAAATGGAGATAATAATAGCACATACCTCAAACAGTTGTTAAGAATCAGTTGAGCCCAGCTGGTATGGCTCAGTGGTTGAGTATTAACCTATGAACCAGGAGGACACGGGTTAGGGTACATGCTTGGGTTGCAGGCTCGATCCCCAGTGGGGGGCATGTAGAAGGCAGCCAATAAATGATTCTCATTATTGATGCTTCTATCTCACTCTCTTCCTTTCTGAAATCAATAAAAAATATATTTTTTTTAATTTCAAAAAAGGAATCAATTGAGATAATCCATGCAAAGCCCTTAAAACAATGCCTGGCATATAATAATTGTTCATTAAAAGGTCAACTAACTCTAGCGTGGAACAATCTAGACTGTGAGCAACCTGAGGTCAATGGCCAGGCCTCATTTACTTCTGTATCCTCCCAAACTTAGCACAGAGCCTGGGCACAAGGAGCTCAGTAAGGTTTGCAAAAGAATGAACAAAGGAGAAATCCTCTTTATCAACCTCACAAATTGCACCAGGGAAGATTGGGGGACAAGGAGGCATGAGTTTGGTCGAATCTTGAAGGAGAAGTTCTAAAGAAGGCCAAAGTTCTTTTTAGAAGGTAGACTATCATCTGTCCTTAAAGGTTTAAGGGCCAGTCTGCTTGAGGTTTACCTCTAGAAGTGTTGGAACGCTGTCTGTAGTAAGGAAAATTCAAGCATTTTATAGGAGGAAAGGCAATGTTGAACTTAATAGCTTCTGGGTTTTCGGGACAACCTGTGGTTAAGACCCCAGAGAAACATATTCATTCCCATCCCAAATTTGCTATTCCCATAGGTGACCTTGGGCAAAGCTCTCCCATCTCTGAGCCACAGGTAAAATAGTGAGAATAAACCCTATTGCTTAGAGTTGTTGAGAGGGTTAAAAGAGGTGTGGGTATTAAGACTCATGCAGGCAGCATTTATATCCAGCATTTCTCCTCAGATCCTGTGCAGGGCAGGGTCTGGGTCTGCTGTTGGCAGCCATGGTTTTTTTGTCACAACTTTATCCATTTCACGAGTAGCTTTTCCCTTAAGAGCTCACAAGGCAGCGAAAGGAGGAAATGTTTGTTCTTTATCATTTGTCCCCAGAACACCCCCAAGATAAGGTCAGGCCTCCTGTTCTGGAACCCTGAGTACAATTGAATCCAGAGTTGGTGTCAGTGCCAAGGGAACAAGAAAGAACAATGGATCTTGAAGAACCACTATGACCTGTCAAACTCACGCCTGCTCCAGCCAGCCAGGGCCTGGAGACACAGCCGGGGGAGGGGGGCAGGGGGGTGAGATGGTAGCTGGGCCACCCCTTGCTCCTCCCAGCACCCCCTCTTCTCCCAGTAAAAACACTCAGTTTTTGTGGACTACTTTTTCTGCTGTGGGACAATATCATGCAGTCATAGAAACTGAGAGTAGGAAACCACTGTGGAGGTCATCCTGTCCTATACATCCCTGCCTTCTCTCAGTCAGCGTTTAGGGTATGAAACTTAAGTGTTTTAGACCAAAAAAAAAAAAAGTGCCAGAAATATATTTCATAATGGGATTTAGGAGATTACACACTGATATAAATATATTTCATAATGGGATTTAGGGGCTTACACACTTATCTTATTCACTGATATGGATCCCTGTGCCTTGCACAGCTCTTGACATTCAGTAGTCACTCACTAAATATCTAAAATGAATTAGTGAATGAGTTTTCAGAGTTCTTCAGGGAAATGAGGCACAGTGGCACCCATTATTTCTGCCAGGGCTCCTAACATATTTTTCTACTCAGCCTTGTGTAGGGAAAGACCTGTCTTGCTCTCTCCCCAGAATATACCTCTGAACCCAACAAAGTCCAATTTCCTGTGCTCTCTCCCAAGGCTCAACAAGCCCGTTATGTACTGTGGGGATACAGTGATGCAGCATGGAAGGCCAGCCCTGCACCTGGCTTCAGGACCACACCCACTAGGAGAGCTACTTTGTTCTCTCCTTGCCTGAAATGAGATAGGATGGTGGCTCCCAATGAAGTCCCAGGAAGGCTGTGGTCCAATGTTGATATCTGTCCTGCTGGAAATACAACCCTAATTAATACCAGTATTTTTGGATGTCCTAAGAAAGTTGTTCTCAATGCTGGTCTCCAGTTCAACTGCATCAGTGTCACCTTGGAACTTGTTAGAAATGCAAGCTCTTCAGCCCCATCCCAGTCCTACTAAATTAGAAACTCTGGGGGAAGCGGGTGGGGAGTGTCTTCATCTGTATTTTAACAAGCTATCCAGATGATTCTGATGCATATGAAAGTTTGAGAAACACTGTCCTAAAGAAATAACTGCATTGTTACGCAATGCAGCTACTAGGAGCAAATTAATATGTTTGTGTGTGTGTTTTTTTAAAGACATTTTCTGGGCTTAACCAGAGAATTTTCTTTAATCATAAAAGGAAGTTAGCAATGACCAGACTCAGGACTTGCACATGGGCCCAGGTGGACTATCACTGAGTCAGAGCTAGATGCTTCTAGATCCACCCCCTAGAGTGCAGATGGGGAAATTAAGTCTTTAAGATGAGCAGCTTGCCCCAAAGTGCACAGTGAGTCATGACAGGCTGAAAGCCACAACTCTGAGTAAAAGTGTTGTGTAAATGTGGTCAACTGCTAGTTATCCTGGGAAAGGATAATCCTAGTTACTGTGAGTGTGGGTTAACTGATTCTGGTGGCTGGAGTTTGGAGCCGCCTCTCTCAGTGGTCAGGAGACATTCTGACACCTGAGCTGTATTGTTTTCTTCACCAGCTATCCCCAAACCCTCCCACCCCAGCCTCACCCCACTGTCCACTAGTCTGTAGTAGTTGGAAGTCAAAATATTACACAATGGGACTATATTCCCACTGCTCTCACGGTGTGAAATAAGTCATTCTCAATTCAACAGATGTCCTTTACTGGAAAAAATTTGCAAGGAGTTCATTTTGATGCCACATTTTGTTGTAACTGTGACTTGGAGTACACTATAAACTCCTTTACTCACCCCTACTGACTGTTCATTGTAGACCTGCCTAAACAGAAAGAGCATAGGTCCATGGCAAGCTGGGACCAAGCTGTAGGACATGGGTGGTGGAGACCCTCACAATCCAGGCGCTGTAGCAGCCAGGACCAAGAAGCTAGGAGGTACATGTAAGCAAAAAGGGTCCAGACTAAGGAGGCCCTGGGCCAGTCTGCAATGGTTCAGGACCCTGAACATCAGGGGATGCCAGTCTGCATGCGGTGACTCAAAGTCAGATGTATTCTGTACTTTCTAGAAGATCAGTCCATTCACTGAGAAAACAGAGTCCCATTCACTTATTAATTCACTCACCCACTCATTGGACAAGTATCAGTTTAGTACCTACAATGACACCATGCTAGGTGCTAGGGAGATAGGGGTAAATAAAATAGGTATGATCCCTACATTGATGGAGTTTCACAAGCTAGAAGTGGAGATGGAAAATAAATAATAGAAGTAAATGGCCCTAGCTGGTTTAGCTCAGTGGATAGAGCGTCGGCCTGGGTTCGATTCCAGTCAAGGTCACATGCCCAGGTTGTGGGCTCAATCCCCAGTAGGGGCCGTGCAGGAGGCAGCCAATCAATGATACTCTCTCATCATTGATGTTTCTATCTCTCTCTCCCTCTCCCTTCCTCTCTGAAATCAATAAAAATATATTTAAAAAAACAACAACGAAGTAAATGCATAATTATGCATTAGGATAAGAGCTACAGGGGGACAGGGAAAACCTCTCTGAGGACATGAAGTTTAAACCAAGATCTGTAAGAGCCAACCAGTTGAAGAGGTGTGGGGAGAACTATCTTAATTAAGGAAGGTATCAGCAAAAGGCCACAAAGTGGAAGAGCTCAGAGTCCCCCAGAGACTGGAGAAGCATAATGAGTTGAAGAGGAGGAGATGTAAAAGGAAAGAGTTGAAAGCTAGCAGGAGCCAAATCATGGCTTAGAATGTTTTTCCAAGAGCGGAGGAAAGTTCCTTACGGGTTTTAAGCAGAGGAAGGGCATGATCTATAATAATAAAAGCATAATATGCTAATTAGACCAGATGTCCTTCAGGACGACCTTCCGGACGAAGCCAGAGCTGCAAGGGAAGCCCAGGTCCTGGGTGCCTGCCGGTGGCCAGAGGGAAGCCAGTGCCAGCAGCCGGGGGAAGGAAGGCCTACTCTTGCACGAATTTCGTGCTTCAGGCTTCTAGTATAAGCAATAATTTAAAAAAGATCACTGGCTGCTATGTGGAGCATAGATTGGGGGGTCAAGAGTGGAGGCAGATTCATTCCATGGGGGAAGGGATAGCCATTTCTGAGCAGGGTATTGAGTGTCCAAGTAAAATCAGTTGGAATTTGCAGGTGGACAGAGCCTTACTTCTCTAAGTAGATGAGATTGGGCAGCAGGTAAAGAGACAGGGAGGCCAAGGCAGGCCCTCTTGACTCCATAAATACCTGGACACAAAGGTTCTGCCTGGAAAGATACCTGGATATAGGTGTAATGAGCCTGCAAGTGTGTTCCTGTCCCTTCTGGAGCTGGAGGAGATCTGAGGCTGCCACAAGGCCTCTTACCTGCAGCTGTAGGTAGCAAAGGCACCCAGGTCAGAGAAGCGAGGCAGGAGCCAGTAATACCAGCACATTGGGAGGGCCCATCTTCTCTCTGCCTTCCTTCCTTTTTTTTTTTTTTTTTTATAACAAATAATCTTCTCCCAGTGCCCAGGTACATGGTGTTTTTCTTCCTGACTGTGGGCCAGCTGGACTTCTGCTGTGCATTTCATATGTTTCTGGCAAATAACCGTAAACAGGTAGGGCAGAGCACTAGCACAGACATACAAGATGGCAAAGATAGCCCAGCTTGAGCTCGAGTAGTTCCCTTCAAAGCAGCCAAGTTAGTAAAACCCAAATAATCCAACCTTTGCATTGGAACCTCCAGGTCCTCATTTCAGAGCAACAGAGAAAACTGAGCACACCTTTTCCACTTGAGAATCTTCAAGATCTTCCTATTGAACAAGGTACATTCTAAACTCCTTACTCTGGCTCAAAGGACTCAGTAGACAGGCCTCCATCTACCCTCCAGCCCAATGTTCCACTTCTCTTCCGTATGTGTCCTGTGTTTCAACCCATCTGGAGCCATCTCCCATTCTCAGAGCTATCCAGTCCTTTCCCAGCACTGAGCCTCTACTTCCGCTCTTCTTCCCACACGCAATTTCCTCCCTCCACTCTGTCATCTCCAACGATCCAAATCACCCCCATCCTGAATGCTCATCTTCTTGGGTATTGTTCCCTGGTATACACAGTGGAATCACCACCTTGTTTTTCCTTTCTCAAGTCAATTCGCAGTTTTCCTCGAGTATTGTTATATGTGCATATTTCCTCTCTATAATTAGTCTGTGAGCTAACTGAGGCTATAAAAGTTTCTCTGCAACTATTAAAGTAACTGCTCAATAAATAGGTGTGTATTTTCAGCAGTAGATCTTCAAACCCTAATGCTGGAAGAAACTCAAGTAGTTTACGTATATACAAATATAATGTCTACTCTAAAAGGTTAACAGCAGTTGCCTCTCTGAAATGAATCTACAGGTGTGTATCTTCATTTTTAAATCTTTATAGTTGACTAGAGGCCTGGTGCACGTATTCATGCACGGGTGGGGTCCCTCGGCCTGGCTGGCAATCGGGGCTGATCAGGCCAGCCAGCGGCAGGGAGGGACCATAGGAGGTTGGCCGGCCGTGGGAGGTTGGCTTTGGGAGCACACTGACCACCAGGGGCAGCTCCTGCATTGAGCGTCTGCTCCCTAGTGGTCAGTGCACATCATAGCAACCGGTCAACCAGTCATTCAGTCAACCAGTCTTAACGGTCGCTTAGGCTTTTATATATATATAGATTATTTTCCCTTCAGAATACAAAAACAGCACAGCTATTTCTTAGAAAAAATCAAACTAATATAGACATTATCAAGTTAAAAGTCCCCATAGATCTCTCTTCCTGCAAAAACATACCACTAAAAGTTATGTGATAGTTTTTCCATTTTTTCATGAATATTTGAATATGCACATATAAGTTAGTTTCAAACTATGATATTAATCTGCCATGTAACTTTTTTTCTTGCTTAATGATAAGTCATGGACTCATTGTCCATGATGTATTTACCAACTCCTTATTGACAGACATTTAATGACTTATTTCTATTTTTTTATGTTGTTACTATCATAAACTGCTAAAAAGAGAATCTCCAGAGATAATTTTGCTCTCTTTATATTTTCTCTTTGTTCCTTTAGTTTTTCTAAATTTTTAACTATAAATATTTTCTATCATCATAAAACAAAATTTTCATTTAAAAAATGAAGTGTCTAGCCATCTTTCTGTCTCTGTTCAGAATTTCGTTAAATGCTCTCTTTCAATTAATGACTTCATTCATTTATTCATTCATTCCACAAATAGAGTCATGTACCACATAATGACAGCGATGGACCACAAATACTATGGTGGTCCCAATGGAGCTGAAAAATTCCTATCACTTAGTCACTTCATAGTGCACTACATTACTCACCTGTTTGTGGTGATGTGGTGTAAACAAACCTGCAGTGGTATAAAAGTATAGTACATACAGTTATGGAAAGTGCATAATACTTGATAATGATAAACAACTATGTTACTGGTTTGTGTATTTACATATGTTTTATCATTATTTTAGAGTGTACCCTTTCTACTTATAAAGTTTGCCTCATCTCTTGATTGCATAATTTTCTCTTGAGTTTGATTTAATCTCGTGTAGTTTTGTTCCTCATGGTCCCTAAGCATACCAAAGCAACTGCAAATGTTTTCAGTTAAAGGCCAAGCTAAGTGCCCTAGCTGGTTTGGCTCAGTGGGTAGAGAGTTTTGGCCCGAAGACTGATGGGTTGCAGTTCGATTTCAGTCAAGGTCACGTACCTTGGTTGCAGGCTGGATCCCCAGCCCTAGTTGGGGCATGTGCTGAGGGCAGCCAATCGATGTCTCTCACATTGATGTTTCTCTCTGTCTCTCCCCCTCCCTTCTGCTCTTTCTAAAAATTAATGGAAAAAAGATCCTCAGATGAGAATTAACAAAACAAATTTTTAAAAAGGCCAAGCTATACTTGAACTGGAAATTATATTAATATGGTTAAGGACTACAAAGTTGGAAAATCTGTGATGGTTACTGCTCACCAGTCAGGCTTGTCCCATTTCACTACAGCTGCAATCTTGAAGAACAAGAACATAGTGACAAATTTTAAAGAATCGGCTTCATTGAAGGCAATGAGACTGACAAAAGGTTGAGGAGGACCTGTATCAGACATGGAGAAACTTCTGACGACCTGAATTGAAGTCCAGACACAGCATAGCCCTCTCTCGGCACCATGACAATCACGGCCAAAGCAAAAAGCTTGTGATGTTGAAAGAAAAGGCTGGGCCCAACTACAGGGTTCAATTTACTGCTGGCTCTGGATGATTTTAAAGATTCAAGAATCATTATTTGTTACATAATGTGAAAGTGAATGGCGAGTCTGTGAGTGCTGATGTGAAAGCAGCTAAAGAATTTTTGGAAACTCTAGATAAGCTGACTGGGGAGGAAAACTATTTGCCAGAGCAAATACTCAGGATAGCTGAAACCTCCCTATTCTGGAAATGGATGCCTCCTGAAAGGACTTTCACCCACAAGGAGGCCAAGTCAATGCCAGCTTTCAAGGCTTTTAAGGACAGGAGGACAGTTTTGCTTGGGGGCAATATTGCAGGCTACATATTGAAACCCTTTGTGATCTGGCATGGAGAGAACCTCAGGACCTTCAAGCATATCACTAAGCACACACTGCCAGTGTCCTACAAGAGCAATAAGAAGTCATGGATGACCCTGATTCCCTTCCAATATTCCCTTCTGAATTGCTGTGCCAGAAACATGGCGAAGTACTGTTTGGAAAATAATACACCATTTACAAATTTGCTTATTGTTGATCATGCTCCTGAACATCCTCATTTTATTGGTGATCTTTATCCCCAATATCAAAGTGGTTTTTCTCCCTCTAAATACTACCTCTTTGATTTAATCAATGGGTCCAGGAGTTACCGTAGCTTTTAAGGCCTCCTACCTGAGGAGGACCATTACCCAGGCTATTGCTGCACCATTCAGGAAAGGTTATATCTATGACGGGGTGAAGAATCTTGCTTGGACTTGGGGTGATGTCACCAAGGAGTGTATGAGTGGCATCTGAGTGTATGAGTGGAAGAAGACAACTCAAAAGGTTTCATCATGAGTTCAAAGGATTTGCCAAGGATAAGGTTGCAAAAATCAACAAGGCAGATGTTGAGATAGCAAGCAACTTCAACTTGGGTATGGATGAAGATGACATTGAGGAGCTCCTGAGGTTGTTCCTAAGGAATTGAGTAATGAGGAGTTGTTAGAGGAATTAGAACAGGACTGTGTAACTGAAGAAGAGGCAAGAGGCAAGGAAACTGCAGGAGAAGAAAAAGAAGAACCCACAAGAAAATTGAAGGGTTTAGCAGAATCTTTTGCAGACCTCATCAAGCTCCTTAAAAAGTTTGATAACATCGACCCCAATGCCAGTAGGTTTTCATCAATAGAGAGGAATGTTCACTGTGCATTATCTGCTTACAAGCAAATTTATGATGAATGAAGCAAACCACCATGGACATATGTCTGAAAGAGTGACACCTCCTCAAGAAGAGCCTCAGGCAGGTCCTTCAGGAGGTGTTCCAGAAGGCTTTGTTGCCATAGGAGATGGTGGCTCCGTGGCTCCATGCGTGTTATTGTACCTAAAGACCTTCAGTGGGACAAGATGTGAAGGTGTAAGAGAGTGATATGGATGATCCTGACCCTGTTCAGAAATAAAATAAAAAAACAGTTAATAGAAAAAAGTAACTTATAGAATAGCGATATAAAGAAATATTTGTACAGCTGTACCATGTTTGTGTTTTAAGGTAAGTGTTGTTACAAAAGAGTTGAAAAGTTTTAAAATTTATAAAGTAAAAAGTTACAGTAAGCTAAAGTTAATTATGATTGAAGAAAAATATTTTTTATATTTAGTTTTTTATAAAAGTTATGTTTTTGCCTGAACCATTATTTGGAGCTGATGTCCCACGGGGCTGGTTCTGAGATGAAGAATCACAGATCACACAGAGCTGGAACTGGAATAAAGGATGAGCACATAGAGATTTTTCTAGATGACTAAGTCAAACCACAAATAAGGAAACAGGTTTCTTCATTCTGGTGCCAGAACAATTCAGAACAATTTATATTCCTATTCCATATTCCAATGTCTCCCCTCAAGTCCCCTCCCTATCCCACAAGCAGGAGGAATCCAAAATTACAGTGCAGTCCCACACACCTCCGTTACAGGGGAAGGTCACCTTTCAGACCTGAAATTAGCAATGGAGCGCTCCCTGGTGGTCTGAGTACAGAAGCACAACTCCTTTAGACCAGCCTGTACATTTTAACTGTGATTTTCTGTAACATCAATAATCATCATCAGCATCGTCATCACCATCCATGGACCACAAAGCTGCCCAGAGGAAGAGCCTTTCCTGAGCGTGAAATAGGATACTCAGGTAAGGATGGCTGGACTGGAGGCCTTTCAAGTCTTTTCAGTAACTGATATTGTTATAATTCCTATTGATGTATATTCATATTATTGATATAATTCATATTATTAATATACTGATGTTGGTATAATTCCTTGTACCTAGAGTTCTATCTTTTAGAGTATTTTTCCTCTCTCAAGCTTTGTGACGGATGAGATGAATGAATTTAGAATAACAGACAATGGGGTCTCCACATAAATGGGAACCACTGTGTAATTATGGCCCCTCCATTCACACGTTTTGCGTTTTGGAAACAAGATGAAGGACCCTGCCCAGTTTCCACTCATCCTATGCCGAGGGATGTTTGTGATCACCACCCTGTACATAAGTCCTGGGACCTTGGGCTACCTTAAGTTTTTGGTGCCACCACCTACACATGCATCATCTGAAACCTCTCCGATGGCTGGTGAGTGAGTTCAGGGCTCAGAGCCAGAAGGATGACATGCAGGTGAGGATGGCTTAAGTTTATGGTCCTAAAGAACAGAAAATCATATTTTAATCTAATGCATAAA